>NC_139549.1:6722277-7322277 GCF_965153285.1 Podarcis tiliguerta
TGCGACCTTGGTGTTAATCAGCACCACACTCTAACCAAGGGAGAAGACTTAATGGGAGCAAACTACAGCACAAACGGACATGGTTGCTCTAGCAAAGAATAATACTTTGGGTATCTTAGACTCTAACAATGTCTCTACAGGAAAGCATTGTCCAATACTGATAGATGTTGGAGGTTTAATGCCGAAAATGCCTAACTGAGTCCAAAGTTGTTGTCCATATCAATTTTGTACCGGCAAAATCATTGACGTTTGTAGATGTTCATGTGCTTTTAAACTATATTTCTATCAGCACCAGGACAACAAAAATGGTTTTTGTGAGCCCTTGTGGTCAGTCAGGTACTTTGAGCCTGGATTTTTTGGGGGGAGGTGGGGTGGGGTTGGAGAGCTTCAGTGCAGAATTTGGAGACATGTGACGTATCGAAGGATAGCTACATTCCAATTCTCATATAGTTTCAGTATATCTGCCTTGCTTAAAATGTTAACCAGTATTAATTTCTCACCTGTCCAGGGCAGAAAACACTCAGCGAGCTGGGCCAATGGGCCAACTCGACGTAAGGTGGATTATTTATTTATTTATTTATTTATTTGAATTTATATACTGCCCTATACCCAGAGGTCTCAGGGCGGTTCACCAAAAATTTCTGTTCACAGATTTCAATTTTCTTCATTCATCCAGGACATCTTGGTGATTTTCCTTACCTGTTTTAGGAGAATCAGAAATGGTTGTTCACCCTACTTAATCCCAATTAATTGCAGTTTGACTAATTAACAGCACTTTGCAGTGATTCATTGCAATACTTCTCCAGAACAAAGGAACCCTACCCCTCAGCCGGCAGTCCCTGAAACCAGGATCCACCTCGATTAAACTCCTACGTGGATCAAATCTTCATAAGGAGGTTTCCAAACGACTGAAGCATCCCAGGACCAGGTTCGCTTCTGTACCATAAACTGACACCTACTCAAGCAGCACCTGTGCAGGCAAACAAACATTGGTAGTAAGCATAGCAGCAAGTCTCTCATCAACTGTTCTCAGTGTAGCTGGCACAGTTCCAAAATATATTGTGTGGCATCAGTTGGATTGGGGTAAGAATCACACCGGTTCAAAGAGGCGCCAGCTTATGGAGAAGGGGGTGGATGGCATTGCATGGCGCATGATGTTGCATGCCCAACATCCCGACAGCATGGCCATTAGTCATGGAAGATGGGAGGTTTAGTTCAGGACCATCTACTGGCAACCAGCTCCCTGCATCACTGCTGTAGGAATATATCACAATCAATCAGGGGTCACATATTAAATGCACTTAAAGGTAAAGGGACCCCTGACCGTTAGGTCTAGTTGCGGACAACTCTCGAGTTGCGGCACTCATCTCACTTTACTGGCCGAGGGAGCCAGCGTACAGCTTCTGGGTCATGTGGCTAGCATGACTAAGCCACTTCTGGCGAACCAGAGCAGTGCACAGAAACGCTGTTTACCTTCTTGCCACAGCAGTACCTATTTATCTACTTGCACTTTGACGTGCTTTCGAACTGCTAGGTTGGCAGGAGCAGGGACCGAGCAATGGGAGCTCACCCCGTCATGGGGATTTGAACCGCCAACCTTCTGATCAGCAAGTCCTAGGCTCTGTAGTTTAGACCACGGTGCCACCCGTGCTTAAAGAGAAGGGAATCAGACAGGGAGTCCATGGCCCTCCAAACTTTGTTTTTGTTGTTGTTGTTGTTGTTGTTGTTGCTGCTGCTGCTAATTGAATTTATATGCCACCCTATACATGGAAGCCTCAGGGCGGTTCACAGAAAAGATCACAGTATATAAAACCAAAATAAAAACAATAACCCAATAACACACCCACCCACCCAAAAGAGCCACATTTTAAAAGGTTATAGGATGTCAATCAGGTCAACCAAAGGCCTGGTTAAAAAGGAACGTTTTTGCCTGGCACCTAAAGGTGTATAATGAAGGCACCAGACGAACTTCCCTGGGGAGAGCATTCCACAGACAGGGAGCCGCTGCAGAGAAGGTCCCATTCACAAGCTTCCACCCTCTGGACCTCTCAAGGAGGAGACACATGAAGGAGGGCCTCAGAAGATGATCTCAGGGTCCGGGTAGGTTCATATGGAAAGAGGCAGTGCTTGAGGTATTGCGGTCCTGAGCCGTTTAAGGCTTTATTGGTCAAAACCAGCACTTGGAATTGGGCCCAGAAACTAATTGGTAGTCAGTGCAGTCGGACCAGGATGATGATGATGATGATGATGATGATGATGATTTATTTATTTATTATTTATACCCCACCCCTCTGGTTGGGTTTCCCCAGTCACTCTGGGAGACTCCCAACAAAATATTAAAATACAATAGTCCTTCAGATAATAAAAGCTTCCCTAAACTTCCCTAAACAGGATCAGTGTAATATGCTCAAACCATCTTGTTCTGGAGAACAACCTGGCTGCTGAATTCCACACTAGCTGACGTTTCCGAATCGTCTTCAGAGTTAGACCTACGTATAGCGCATTGAACTCCCAGACCCTACAAGTGTCCCAATTTTCCAGGGACACAACTAGAATTATGAAAGCCTCCCTGACTTCAGAGTTGATCATGGAATGTCCCTATTTTCCCCACCAACACTGGAGAATGCCTGCTGTAAGCAGTATTACAGCACAGCTGGGGAATCAGATACATTCAGATTAAACATCAAAGGGTGTTTGTATGGAATCCACAGAAGCATCACATGCAAATCAGACATCAAAAGGGTGCCACCTATCAGAGCATATCACAATGGGGGAAAAACTGATGTGATTTAGAGGGAGAGGCAAAGATGGATCCCTTGATAAAGGCAGTTTTGCATTGAGTGCTTTGCAAGCAACTGCTAATGACTTGCATTAGCAAAGCCTATTGCATCACTGATTGCTTGCATGAACCAGCTGCTCTACCTCAAAGAGGAATGTTAGCTTAAAAATGCCTTTGAAGGTATTTTGTCCAACTGCCCCACAAAATCCACACTTGGGTTGCAGTTTTTAAACTGCTATGTGGTGCAGTTGCCAATTCCTTGCTTCATTTGAGAGGGGGGAAATTCTCTCCACATGAACTGACCTGGACCCTGTCATTATCTTCAAAGGACCTTCTTTGTGTGCAACACGAGAATGGGCCTTATCTGTGTATGTTCCCCATTTGTGAAATGCTCTCCCCAGGGAAGCTTGCCAGGCACGTTCATTACATTACAACAGGGCAAAAGCATTCCTCTTCACCTAAGCCAGAGGTCAGCAAACTTTTTCAGCAGGGGCCTGGTCCACTGTCCCTCAGACTTTGTGGGCGGCCAGACTATATTTTGGAAAAGAAAAAAAAAGAATGAATTCCTATGCCCCACAAATAACCCAGAGATGCATTTTAAATAAAAGGACACATTCTACTCATGTAAAAACACGCTGATTCCCAGACTGTCTGCAGGCCGGATTTAGAAGGCGATAGGGCGCGATCCGGCCCTCGGGCCTTAGTTTCCCTACCCATGACCTAAGCCTTTGGTGGCCTTTTAAATTCTCTCTCTCTCTCTCTGTGTGTGTGTGTGTGTGTGGTGGGAAATCATTGTTTTTATTGTCACTGTATGTATTTTCAGTAATTTTTTTCTAAAAAAAATATATTTAAGGGTACTCTCGTTTTGACTCAAGAAAATCACCATTTTATAGTTCAAATTGGGAAAAATAAATACAGTTAATGGACAAAAGTACAAAGATTCACAAAATGTTCAGGAGTATGCATCCCCTTACGTCCCCCCAGAAAAAAAGCAGTGCGTATTTTTCTGCTTTTATATTGTAAACCACTCTGTGATCCTTAGATGAAGGCTGGTATAGAAATTTTAAAAATAATAAATAAATAAACAACTGATTCCCCCCCCTCCCGCCCCAGAATGCAATTTGAGGCAAAACCATTAGCTTGTTGTTGAGGAGAGTTCTTTGATGGTTTTCGGGGGAAGGTTTAAGATGAGTTTCTCTCTGGGTGCATTCAGAGGTGCGGACTGTTGTGTCAGTTTTCCTGATTTTAATGCTAGTGCTTCTATCTCATTTTCTAATGTTTCTTTCACACTACAGTACTTGTTGCATTATGGAACTGTGGTTTTCTGATTGATAATACCAGTGTGCCTGTCTGGTCCATACACTCAGCGCACACTCAACATGGGAGGGGGATTTTTTGCCCAAATTTGCTGTGTGGCTACAGCATGTCATTAGGTGCAGGACTAGGAGATGGGAGGCAAAGAATCCCTGCATCTTATTGCAATGCTCCTGCCTAGACGTATTTGATTTGGTTAATGTGATTTGCCAGTAGTGATGTATGGAAGTGTATGGAAGTGAGAGCTGGACCATAAAGAAGGCTGATCGCAGAAGAATCAATGCTTTTGAATTATGGTGCTGGAGGAGACTCTTGAGAGTCCCATGGACTGCAAGAAGATCAAACCTATCCATTCTTAAGGAAATCAGCCCTGATTGCTCATTGGAAGGACAGATTCTGAAGCTGAGGCTCCAGTACTTTGGCCATCTCATGAGAAGAGAAGACTCCCTGGAAAAGACCCTGATGTTGGGAAAGATGGAGGGCACAAGGAGAAGGGGACGACAGAGGACGAGATGGTTGGGATGCGGGAGGCAGTGGAAGACAGGAGTGCCTGGCATGCTCTGGTCCATGGGATCACAAAGAGTTGGACACGACCAAATGACTAAACAACAAATGTGGTTTGAGTATGCACACACCCTCTAATTCATGGGTAGGCAAACTAAGGCCCAGGGGCCAGATCCGGCTCAATCTCCTTCTAACTCCAGACTGTGGATGGTCTGGGAATCAGCATGTTTTTACATGAGTAGAATGTGTCCTTTTATTTTAAATGCACCTCTGGGTTAACTGTGGGGCATAGAAATTCATTCATTTTTTCCCTTCAAAATATAGTCCGGCCCCCCACAAGGTCTGAGGGACCGTGGACCAGCCCCCTGCTGAAAAAGTCTGCTGACCCCTGCTCTAATTTGTTATATTTGATAAATATAACCCATTCCCCATAATCTTCATCTTGAGTCTTCCTTCTGGTGTGCTGGTGTCAAGTTCGGGGAATTCTTTCCTTTGCACTGGCTGACAGCAAGAAGCAGAGATAACAAAGCAGAGATCTTACTAATGAGTTTATTCAATCATCACAGCAGGAGACAAGGAATGAAGTCTGCCTCTGTTAATGGCATTGCTCCAACCGAGCTCCTCTCCCCTTCCTTTCCTAGTAACAGCACCTCCCTTTACAGTGGCCCACAGGGGTTAATTGTCTCTGAGTCCTTTACTCTTGCACTCTCAACAACCACCGAGTTCTGGGAGTAGGGGATTCAGAAATACTCTCCAGTGATGACATGTCAGCTGGCTGATCTCTCAGTTTTCCTTATCTCTTCTTCCAACACCTCCCAGCTTTTCTGTTAACCTGTCTCTGAGCTGTGATCTTCCCCAAACCACTTCAGTAATTCAATACTGCTTCCCTCTTCTCTGGCAGCTTCAAGAAAAGAAGGTGTGATCTCCACTATTCCACCTTCATCTTGTCCCCTTCAGTCCAGTCCCTGACAGCTGGCAACAAAGCATTTCTGAAAGGACATCAGGATCTTTGCCAAACCCACCTGCCCTGTAGCAATATGGTATGGCTAAAAACTCAGCTAGATGCCAAATGAAAACTTTGCACAGCAAGCAGCTCATCACCTTTCTGTGGTAGTGATTATGGGATATGGAAATGACAAGCCATTATCTAATTAAATCCTATAGTGTTGCCTGGTTATGCTATCTGACCACTGGCTGAAGTGTGGTAATGGTGTGGTTGAACCACTGGTATGATCAGCAATGGAATGCACATACATATGTCCCTGGATAATAATAATAATAATAATAATAATAATAATAATAATAATAATAATAATAATAATAATAATAATATCTGTACCCCACCCATCTGACTGGGTTGCCCCAGCCACTCTGGGTGGCTTCCAACAAATATAAAAGCATAATAGAACATCACATGTTACAAACTTCCCTATACAGATCTGCCTTCAGATGTCTTCAAGACATTGTACAGTGGTACCTAGGGTTAAGAACTTAATTCATTCTGGAGGTCCGTTCTGAATCTGAAACTGTTCTTATCCTGAGGTACCACTTTAGCTAATGGGGCCTCCCGCTGCCACTGCACTGCCAGAGCATGATTTCTGTTCTCATCCTGAAGCAAAGTTCTTAACCCGAGGTACTATTTCTGGGTTAGCGGAGTCTGTAACCTGAAGCGTCTGTAACCTAAAGTGTATGTAACCTGAGGCACCACTGTATAACCAAATAAGGCATTGTGGTGTTAGGTGCCACTGCCGAGAAGGCCCTCTCTGCCTGTTTCCCTGTAACTTCACTTCTTGCAGTGAAGGAGTCACCAGAAGGCCCTTGGAGGTGGACCTCAGTGTCTGGGCTGAACGATGGGATAGAGACACTCAGGGCTTTGCTTCCCCCCTCAAAAAACAGCTCAACCCTTTTTGGTACCACAGTAGGATGCCTACAGGATCAATCAATGTAGGACTCAAATCAGAGCAGTAGTCATAGAATCATAGCCAACTAGTTAACTATTATTTCTGCTGACTGACAGTGACTCCCCAGGGCTTCAGATGGGTAGCCTTTCCATGCCCTACCTGGAGATGCTAGGGATGGAACTTGGGACCTTCTACATGCAAAACAGGTGTTCTACCACTGAGCTACAATCTTTCTTCATTTTGAGAACAAGGTATCCAGTCCTCATGGTTCTGAAAAGAGGACTGACTAAATAGAGACACAGACAGCCAGTTCAGGCCAATGGCCCATCTAGCTGATAGTTGTTAGGAGGCCCCTGTTCTCCCTCACATGCGTACAATTCCCAGAGTGCTTTAAGAATCAACCCATCTTCAGAGGGAATGTTGAGAATTGTAGCTCTGGGAGACAAGTAATGCTCTCGTCCTAACAACTCTCTGTACCCTTAACAATCTACACAGTTCCCAGGATCAAGGGCACTGACTCCTAGGGGCTGAGGCAGTTTCAGCTCCCTATATCTATCTATCATCTATCTATCTATCTATCTATCTATCTATCTATCTATCTATCTATATTTAGGGGGCCAGGCCACCTCAGTATTCAGAGGACATCACATGACATCATGTGTGTGATGTCAGTATGTCACGTTGCCCCCTTGATCCTCTGGAGAAGCTGTGACTGTGGTATCATACTGCTTTAAATATAGGGTGCAGATGTGGACACGGGTGGCACTGTGGTCTAAACCACTGAGCCTCTTGGGCTTCCGATCAGAAGGCCAGCGGTTCGAATCCCCGCAACAGAGTAAGTTCCCGTTGCTCTGTCCCAGCTCCTGCCAACCTAACAGTTCAAAAGCATGTCAAAGTGTAAGTAGATAAATAGGTACTGCTGTGGCGGGAATGTAAACGGTGTTTCCATGCTCTCTGGTTTCTGCCACAGTGTTCTGTTGCGCCAGAAGTGGTTTAGTCCTGCTGGCCACATGACCTGGAAAGCTGTGTGTGGACAAACGCTGGCTCCCTCAGCTGGAAAGCGAGATGAGTGCCACAACCCCATAGTCACCTTTGACTGGACTGAACCTTCCAGGGGTTCTTTACCTTTACCTTTGCAGATGTGGTCTATTATGTCCCTTAGTCTTCTCCTGATTCCCCCACAGATAGCCCCAGATTAATCCTCTAGTTTCTCCAGCAATATCCAAGGGCACCCAAACAAGCACCTTAAGTCCATCTATGTGTCATTGCTGGGGCCTTTATCCCTTAATGGTTTTGAGGCATGCTGATCCTCCTTGTGGAAAAAGCAGCATGCATGGCAATTTTTTCTTCCTTTCACCTGTTGGGCAAATCAAAGATCAGATGTAAGCAATAAATAATTGGAGTCATTTTGGGTGTTGACACACTAAGTGACATATCATTGGCAATTAATTGGCATAGCATAGAGGGAAGAAAGGATGCCTCATGCCCTCCGGGCTAACTGAGAAACAGTATAAAAGTTGCTGGAAGGCTTGGAGTCAACCATCAGTTCCTTCCATTGCTTCGACCCCTCTGCTCTGCCGTGTGTCTCTGGAGAACCCAGTAAGATAAATTTCTCTCTCTCTCTCTCTCTCTCTCTCTCTCTCTCTCTCTCTTTGTGTGTGTGTGTGTGTGTCCCCTTCTCAGTCTGGCTTTGTGCCATCGAAAGGAGCTCCTGTAACTCTTAAAATATATTTAGAGTTGATGGTGAAGGTTCATCTGAAGGAAAATTCAGAGCCAATCTAATCTCTGGGGTCTGAAGGGCTCTTGTGCAAGACAATTTCCTTCTCTTCATTGCTCACCTGAAAGATAACAGTGAAGGGAGGAAACCTCAAAACTAGTATTGTAAAACATGTTGCTTAAGGTGAAGTGCTATAGCAGAGCATGCAGGAGGTCAATTTCAATCCACGGTACCTTCAGGTAGGGTTGGAAACCTTGGAGAGCTATTTCCAGTCAGTGATGGACCAATGATCTGATTTGATATAGGGCAGCTTATGTCATGATCAAGCTAGAAAGTGTGCAGAAGAGGGCAACCAAGATGATCAAGGGTCTGGAAACCAAGCCTTATGAGGAACGGTTGAAGGAACTGGGTATGTTTAGCCTGGAAAAAAAGGAGATTGAGGGAGTTATGATAGCCATCTTCAAATATCTCAAGGGCTGTCACATGGAAGAGGGAACAAGCTTGTTTTCTCCTGCTCTGGAGGGTAGGACTCGAACCAATGGATTGAAGTTACAAGAAAGGAGAGTTTGACTAAACAGAAAGCTCAGGAAGAGTTTTATGACAGTAGGAGCTGTTTGACAGTGGAGGTTTTCAAGCAGAGGTTGGGTGGCCATCTGTCATGGATGCTCTAGCTGAGATGGCAGGTGGTTGGACCAGATGACCCTCAGGGTCCCTTCCAACTCTACAATTCTGTGATTCCATGATTTACATGCAGAAGGTTCCAGCACAACCCATCTCAGATAGGGCTTGAATTGGTCCCTGTCTGGAACCCTGGAGAGCTACAACTAGTCAGTGTAGACAACTCTGAGCTATGTGAACCAAAGCTGTATCTCTGCATGAGGCAGCTTGCTACGTTCCTATCTAAATCAGTCCTTTTTTGAGAACCATGAGGATTGGCCTCCTTATTTTGAGAGGAGCATCTGTAAGCAGGGCCTTTTTCACCTGGAACTCACCAGCAGTGGCGTAGCGTGGGTTGTCAGCACCCGGGGCAAGGCAAGTAATTTGCGCCTCCTAACCCGGGGCAAGGCAAGTAATTTGCGCCCCCCCCCCGCTGCACTGTCCCTCCCCCAGATAGTCCCTCGCTCTCTCTCCGCTCCGCACCGCACCGCACGCCTGGCACCCTCCCCTCCACAGTGGGCGGCGACCCGGCGGCTCGGATCGGATTCGCACAGCCAGCACTGCAGTGAGAGAGAGTGAGTGAGCCAGGTAGGGGCAGAGAGCTGTGAGTGCGAACGCCCCCCCCCAGATGTTGCGCCCGGTGCGGCCGGCCCCCCTGCACCCCCCACGCTACGCCACTGCTCACCAGAACTCAATTTTGGCATTTCTCAGGAGGGCGCCATTGTGCCATTATAAGAGAACAAGGGAGGCGTTCATGGTGAGTTCCGGCGCCTCTCTTTCTAGAAAAATAACACTGACTGTAATTCAGTGGAAGAGTTTTATCCTTTCAAATGGATTGTTTTCTTCCCATATACATAAAATGCAAAATGTTGCCACACTGCAGTTTGCTTGGGCTCCAGCAGGCGGCCACACGAACCACAGTGTAGCAAATGGCAGGAAGGCAAGCAGATAGGTGGGCAAGGAAGTAGTATGGGCAGGTCCAGACACGCTGTTTAATGGAGGGGGGAGGCACATTACATAGTGGTTTAGCTAGCCACTATAAAAAAACACACCTTCCCCTTCATTAAAAGGTGTGAGAGTTGGGTGAGCTGTGAGGGAGGGTGGGGACTGAGGGGATGGGTGAGGTGTAAAGGGAAAGTGGTTTGGTCAGGTGTGGGGACACAGACAGGAAGAACAAGGATATAGTTTGAGTTCCTCGCTTGTAGTGTTATAAATCATTTAATGTGTCAACACGAATAGAAGTTATTAATATTGCAGTTGTTGAATAAGGGATTAGTATTATGAGCGGAATGTAATTGAAATTAATAAGATTTTGGAATGCAGAAAACCATCGAACCATCATTTCTAGCATGAAAAATGATATAATTCGGTATTTGAACGATTGGTATTAGTAATTGTATTATACATTGCTTTTTGTCACAATGAGGCTATTATTGGATTGAAATTGGAAACTAATAAAAATTATTATCAAAGGTGTGGGGAAACAGCAGTTGGCAAAGGGGTAGGTGGGGGTGATGAGAAGATTGTGCAAGGAAGACAGCCCCTAGTATTGGATGTTATGATTAAGGTTGTTTTAATGTTATTGTATATTTTACTTATGGATTGATTTTAGAGCAGGCTTCGTCAACCTCGGCTCTCCAGATGTTTTTGGCCTACAACTCCCACGATCCCTAGCTAGCAGGACCAGTGGTCAGGGATGATGGGAATTGTAGTCTCAAAACATCTGGAGCGCCGAGGTTGAGGAAGCCTATTTTAGAGTTTTAAACCACTTGAAAGCCATTTGGTATATAGGTGACAGATTAATAATAATAATAATAATAATAATAATAATAATAATAATAATGCCTTCTAGAAACCTGAACCTCAAGATGTCTTCCTTTGGCTACAATAACTGCGCCTTTCAATGCCCACCATCAACCGTGACGATCCAGCCTCCGCCCTTCGTGGTGACCATCCCAGGACCAGAGATGTACTGCCCCAACCAAGTTTTTGGCATCGAGCAATACAACCCATGTGCTGGCTACGGCATGCTAGGTGGGAGCAGATACCCAGCCCTTCTTCCTTCAGAGTCTGGCTCTGTCTACAACCTGCCAGGTCTCTCCAGCCGTCCTTTCAGCTCCTACGGTTACAGAAGGTATTAGAATGCTCCCAACTGGTTATGAGAAGAACAGCCAGCAGGAAGATGACTGGCTAGATACCAACCCATGGTTACGAGCATAGATCCTGGAAATGCTGAGCACCCAACTTGTTGTAGTGAGCTATGGGTGCTCAGTAGCTCTGGGTGGGGGGTGGGAATCATGTCCAGATGTCTTTTTGACCAAGTTCTTCCCCTGAGCTATATACCCCTTTCCACACCTCCTCCGTATCTGATTCCGTTCCCCTGTTTTCTGTCACAGTTGAATATGCTAAATTCTTCAAATGAAATTAAGTGCTGCTCTAATGGTAGACAGGAGCTGACAAGAGGATGCAGTTCAGGTTCTTTTTGAGGAAGTCAAGTCATGGATTAGACTTCCTGACCAAGCCCTGACCCATCTCCATTTTGTCTTAGTTTTGATAGGCTCAATGTCTAACCCACCAAGATGAGCTCAGCCCAACATCCCTGAATGCATGATAAAAGATGTTGAGTTAGCTCTAACCAAATCATGCTCAGAATAGACCCATTGGAATTAATGGACCAGTTGGTCAAACCCATTCATTTCTATGGGCCTACTCTGAGCAGGGTTAACAAAGGATGCAACCCTTTGCTTTTTCATGAATGCTTTTCATGACTTCATGATACTGTGAAAATGGAGCCCATGCCAAGAATCTGATGGCGGCATTTAGCTATGTGGTTTCCATGCATATGACTGTTAACCAGAAGGTTGTGGAAGTTTCAGCAACTGTGCTCACTTTTGGAATAAATCCCCACTGAAATCAGAAACCAAGACCAGTCAGGATTCACCATTCAGTGACTTCGACATCAAGCTTGTGTGAAACAACTGTCACAGATCCAACACCAAGCACTGCCTTGGACACAAGACTTTGCAATAGAACTTGTCTAGCTTGGGTAGATGAAACCACATAGATCTGGGGATCACTCCTGTCTGACAAGTTGATGGAATTTGGACTGGAATCTGAGTTTAACTAGTCTGGGTCAGAGCCAATGTACTGTCTTGAAGAGAACCTTTAATGCTATCAGAAGTCCTCTGAAGTAGCTATTGAGCAATAGTTACCTACAGACTCTTAGTTCCTGGCAGGAGACTTTGTTATCAATAATGATGCTGAACCCTCTCTTTGGTTTTTCTTTTGTGTATACCATATTTCATTGATTCTTCTCTATCCCATGTGCCATTCTTACTGCCCTGTTGTTTATCCCAAGCCTCCATATCATATTAAAATGTATGTTTGCATCATTCACATGGTCTTTGGCTTTTACTTTACAACATGCTGCAAATCTTATAGTCTGCATTGAGGGAAGGATGACATACAGTGGTACCTGGGGTTACATACGCTTCAGGTTACTTACGCTTCAGGTTACAGACTCCGCTAACCCAGAAATAGTGCTTCAGGTTAAGAACTTTGCTTCTGGATGAGAACAGAAATCGTGCTCTGGCAGCGCAGCAGCAGCAGGAGGCCCCATTAGCTAAAGTGGTGCTTCAGGTTAAGAACAGTTTCAGGTTAACTACAGACCTCTGGAACGAATTGTAGTACTTAACCCGAGGTACCACTGTATTCTGGTCATTGAAAAGAGCCAGGTAATGGTTTTGAGCACAACACAAAGTTCTTAGCAGGCATCATGGCCCACTGCTGGTCATGAACTGGACTCGGCTCCTGACTGTATCTCCTATCACCCTTGGTTACTAGCCATAGCAGATGTGGCCAAGGGGATTTGGATTCCAAGAATGGCTGCAGGCCATGTTGAATGGAGGTTTGAAGCAACTGAGACATATCTTGCCAATGTATCAGCTGTAATAGCACTGTGGGGATCCTGGGGCAAGAACTTTGCTGTCCAGTTTTTTTACAAGCTGCAGGATACAGTAAGGAAGCAGTTGGTTGTGGCATGAGGATGGCAGTGATTTTCATTCTCTCCAGCAGCTAGAAGCAATAGCAATGTTGGCGCTGGGCCAAATGCATTTATGTCCTTCCCCATACTCTAAATGTGCCCTAAGCAAAGTGTGCATTCCTGGTTAGCAGGATTAGCAAGTTTGAAGAGTCATGGGTTTCATCACACTATCTCCAAGCGGAAAGTGTTGGAAATGCATCTCAAGAGGATGGGACAGATATATTAAGATACTATTAAGAGGGGGTAGGGATGTGGGTGGTGCTGTGGTCTAAGCCACTGAGCCTTGGGCTTGCCAATCAGAAGGTCAGCGGTTCGAATCCCTGTGATGGGGTGAGCTCCCATTGCTCGGTCCCAACTCCTGCCAACCTAACAGTTCGAAAGCACACCAAAAAGTGTGAGTAGATTAATAGGTACCACTCTGGCGGGAAGGTAAACGGCATTTCCATGCACTGCTCTGGTGTCGGTGTTAGTCATGACCCAGAAAAATTGTCTGCAAAGTGGACAAACGCTGGCTCCCTTGGCCTGTAAAACGAGATGAGCGCTGCAACCCCAGAGTCTTTCGCGACTGGACTCAACTGTCATGGTCCCTTTAACTTTACCTTTAAGAGGGGGTTGGACCAGATGCAGGGCTGTCTTTACTTGGGGGTGCAAGGGGTGCAGGGCACCCGGGCGCCAAATTCTGGGGGGCACCAAATGTATACCTACTATATACTGGTCCCTCTCAATCGGCGGCAGTGAAAAGCAATGGAGCGAAAGTCCTCGCCTCCCCACCCCCATTGCTCTGTTACTCTGTATCGTCAAATATTCCCGACGAGTCAGGAAACAAAGGCACTTTTCCCCCCATTGCATCATTGTTACAAGTGAGCGATTTCCCTGCTAAAGAAAGGTCAACAACTTTGGCTTCCCCCCTCCCAAAAAAGCTCAATAAAAGTTAATTTGGGGGCTCTGGGCAGATCTTTGCACCCCGGCAGCGCATATGCTAAAGATGGCCCTGACTAGATGACCATTGGCATACCTTCCAGCTCTACATTTCTATGATTCTATCAAGAAGAGCTTTGTTGGATCAGGCCAAAGGCCTTCTAGAGCAGTATCGTGTTCTCACAGAGGTCAACCAGCAGCTTGTGTGAAGCCCAGAAGCAGAATCTGAATGCAATAGCAACTCTGCCCCTCCTCCGCTTGGGCTGAAGATTGAGGGGTAGCAGCACAATATGTGGTGTGGCCCGTGATGTCGTGCTGCATCATTGGGAGGAGGACTTGCGGTGGCACAGCTTCAATGGCTGCAGCTCCTCCCCCCTTGCGCTCAGGAGGACCCTGCCTTTGATGCTGCACCACACGTGGCTCAGCAGTTCAGCCCCCTCCACCCCCTCAATATTGGCAGGGAAGGAGGCTGAGCCCCCTGCTAAGGAATATTGAGGCAGCTGTTGACACCTCTTTCCCCTAGAGCTGACAAGCCTACCCCCTTGTGATTCCCAGAAAATGGCATTCCCTCCAACAGGAAAGTGTCAGGAGTACATGCAGGAGCCAGGCCCTGTGACCAGCAGGGCTTCTCAGGACTGGGGCCTTCCTAAGTTTGTTTTGGGAAGGCAAGGCGTGGCTGCACAACTGAGGCCGCTTGGTAACTCACTGCACCTGGTGGCAAGAGCCGTGAAGGGATATAAAGTCAGCATTTCCCTTCGGCTCTTTGCCACAGCAACACGTTTCCTGCCTTGCTGTGTTTGGCTCCTTGCTTCTTGATCCTCGGACCCTTGACTTCATGATTCCCTGCTTCCTGACCCTCGGACCCCTGGTTTCTGGACTCTCGTTCCTGCTGCCACCCCGCCATCTTGCCCCCGGTCCTGAGCCAGTGTGGTGAAGTGGTTAAGAGCGGTAGTCTCGTAATCTGGTGAACTGGGTTCACGTCTCTGCTCCTCCACATGCAGCTGCTGGGTGACCTTGAGCCAATCACACTTCTTTGAAGTCTCTCAGCCCCACTCACCTCACAGAGTGTTTGTTGTGGGGGAGGAAGGGAAAGGAGAATTTTAGCCGCTTTGAGACTCCTGAAGGGGAGTGAAAGGCAGGATATCAAATCCAAACTCTTCTTCTTCTTCTTCCTGACGTCCTCAGCTAGGACTTCAATCGCCCGTAGACCGGACCGTGACAGGAAGGGAAATTATATCCACAATGGTTAGCAGCAATTGTTCCCCCAATAAACAATTAAAAAAAAACACCTTTTAACCAATCCATTCTGTAAACAGGAACTCTTCTTGGGATGTGGGTGTTGTGGGTGTGTGGAATTAAGTATATATATATATATTATGAAATTCTTTCATCCTCCCTTGGAGCAGAGCTTCCAGCAATCCCTCACCCAATAATTCCTCTGTTGCTGCAAACTGCTGTCCCTCATGCTGATTATAGCTCTTAGAAAATAAAAATGCAGACAAACAACAACAGGAAGAAATCATTTTGAAATGGCCCAAGATGCACAGCACAACTGCTGAAGTACAGAGCCCACGCCGCACGATATGTGAGAACTCAAATATCCATTACTGCAGGATAGAACACATTATAGCACCACATGCTGTTCACCAGATCCAGCTGAATCCCAGATATTGAACTGAATTGTTGATGCGGGAATCATCCAGATGGAGAGAGGCAGCCCCATATCGCAGCTGTAGGTGCTCCTGAGGAGACCTCTCACCAGAGGCCCCCTCAAAGCTATCTTCAGCACTGGCATCATGAGACCCACCCCCATCTACTCCTCAAGTTCTAGACCCCCCAAGAACCCAATGCATGGCACCAAGGGTGCATTAAGACATGCAGAATATTGCATTAGTTTTCCTGATAAAACGCTTCTGTCCCATCTTCTACTGTTCCTTTCACACTGCACTACATGTTACTGAATGATGGCTTTTTGATCAATATATCGGCACGCTGTGCCAAATTTCGTTCACACCAGTGACCATATTGTGACGGGGAAAAAAGTCACTGGGCAACACTGTGAAGAGTCAGACACAAATGTGTGTGGGCCCAGACGCTCACACAGCCAACCAGTGGCATAGCATGTCGGGGACCACAAGGGTGGTTGCCCTGGGCACAACATTTTTATGGGTGCAAAATTTCAACACCCAGTGCTGCCTCAATACAGCTGTTCACTACCATCGCTGGGCTCCATTGTAAACAGCTTCTCCATGAGAACCAGAAAGTGACCTCTCCAGATAATGGAACAACTCTTCTTTTCTTATCTCTGCAGCTGTGATCTCCTGGGTGACACAGATGCCATTAGGCAGTTGAATGTGCATGTGTACTCCATCTGTTTCCCACCCACCCACCCCTCTGTGTCGCCCCGGGCACTGGCAAACCATGCTATGCCACTGCAAACAACCGAGCTTTAGGAAATTCACACACATTTGGGTGCAGGTCACCTTTGTGTACGTTTTTCATGGGTGGTAAGCCTATTCACAGAGAACCAGTCTGTCAATGGCTACCAGTCATGATAGCTATGCTCATCCTTCATGGTTGAAGGCAGTATCTAAGGTCAGAGACAGATCACTGACTTAAACGCACTCTGGAGTTTGTAGACTGAACGTTGTTGGTCTGTTTCCAGGCTCATTCCATTACAAAATTATACACATTGGGCAGGAGTCTAAACATCATTCTGCGGGGGATGAGCTAACAGCAGCAAAGAAGATGAAAACATTAATTTAGAGCAATTTGAGTTGTGCTCAGAGCCCTCCTTTAGATGGTGTGTTATTATTCAAGCCTGTATATATGTGTCTGTCATTCCTAAGTCAGCAAGCAATTTGGCTGGAACAGATGTAACCCGCTTCTCTTCAATCACTAGGTAAGACTCTAAATTGTTTTTCTTTCTTGCTTGCACTTTAGAGCTGGTCAAGGATGAACATAGACTAAATGGCCATGTTTTCCCTCCACTGTCAAAGGCAATGTGTCTCTGAATATCAGCTGGCACGAATCACAAGCGGGGAAAGTGCTGTTGCACTCTAGACCTGCTTGCCAGCTTCCCACAAGCATACAGTTGACCTTTGTGAAAACAGGATACTGGACTGGATGGGCTTTTGGTCTGATCCAACCAGGCTCTGTTTAGTTATTGCAGACCCTCCAGGGGTCCCAATTTTACAGGGACAGTCCTAGATTTACAGAAGCTGTCCCGGTGTCTGATTTGTTCCCGGAATGCCCCGCTTTTCCTTAATGGTAAAGGTACGGGACCCCTGACCATTAGGTCCAGTCGTGGATGACTGGACTCTGGGACTGGATTCTGGGGT
The DNA here is from genome assembly GCF_965153285.1 of Podarcis tiliguerta. Classification (NCBI taxonomy): domain Eukaryota; kingdom Metazoa; phylum Chordata; class Lepidosauria; order Squamata; family Lacertidae; genus Podarcis; species Podarcis tiliguerta. The sequence goes on from NC_139549.1 coordinate 6,739,451, forward strand.
TGCGGCACTCATCTTGCTTTATTGGCCAAGGGAGCCGGCATACAGCTTCCAGGTCATGTGGCCAGTTTGACTAAGCGGCTTCTGGGAAATCAAAGCAGTGCACGGAAATGCCGTTTACCTTCCCGCCGGAGCGGTACCTATTTATCTACTTGCCCTTTGACCTGCTTTCGAACTACTAGGTTGGCAGGAGCTGGGACCGAGCAATGGGAGCTCGCCCCATCGCGGGGATTCAAACTGCTGATTGGCAAGCCCTAGGCTCTGTGGTTTAACCCACAGCGCCACCTGCTTTTCCTTAGGACGGCCCTAATTTCATTGGAATTTTCAATGAAATCTGGAGGGTTTGGTAGGACGTCCCAACTTCCACCAGAGAAATGTTGGATGGTATGGAGTTATGTGACCCCCCCCCCAAGCCAACTGTAGGCTGCCCTGCATAGGAAAGATTTTTAAATGTTTAATTTATATATATTTATATTTATTTATTGGAAGCTGCCCAAAGTGGCTGGGGCAACCCATTTAGACAGGTGGTGTATAAATAATAAATAATTGTGCAGTGGTAAACCCCAGGCAGAAATAGAATGAAAGAGCAGAAAGGAATAAAGAACAGCATTGGTGATTCATAGCGTTTCAGCTTGGTGAACGGCTTATATAGCACAGATGACTGAGAACCTGCATAATGTGTGAGGGCTATTTGCCTATTGTTTGTGTTTCAAAACATATGAAGAGCCTGTGGAGGCAAAGCTTAGCCATTATGTCCAGTAGCCACTGATATCCTCCTCCTCCTCCATCAATTTGTCTAATTTGTCTCTTTTGAAGCCATCCAAGTTGGAGCCAACTGTTTAACCAGTGTTAAACCATAGTTTAACCAGTGCCAAGGTTGCAGGTCTGACAACTGCATAGTCCTGCATTGCAAGGGCGTTGGACTTGATGATCCTTGGGGCCCCTTCCAACTCTTCAGTTCTATGATTCTGTGGGAATCAAAGAAGCCATAACTGTCCTGAACCTTCCAGTGTTCAACTTTGTTGTATGTCCCTGAATCACAGGGAGCAGAGAGTGAGAGCCAGCATGGTGTAGTGGTTAAGAGTGGTAGAAGGTCCCATTCACGAGCTGTCACCCTCCGGACCTCTCAAGGAGGAGACACATGAGAGCCAGTGTGGTGTAGTGGTTAAGAGCGGTAGTCTCGTAATCTGGTGAACTGGGTTCGCGTCTCCGCTCCTCCACATGCAGCTGCTTGGTGACCTTGGGCTAGCCACATTTCTTTGAAGTCTCTCAGCCCCACTCACCTCACAGAGTGTTTGTTGTGGGGGAGGAAGGGAAAGGAGATTGTTAGCAGCTTTGAGACTCCTTTGAGTAGTGATAAAGCAGGATATCAAATCCAAACAACAACAACAACAACAACAACTCTTCTTCTTCTTCTTCTTCTTCTTCTTCTTCTTCTTCTTCTTCTTCTTCTTCTTCTTCTTCTTCTTCTTCAGCTTCTTTAAGCAGTTCCTAATCTCCTATGATCTGTATTTCTCAGCTCCTAACTTCTTCTTCTTCTTTTCTCTATCCATGCCATGCATAATATTACAAACTTCTATCATGTCACCTCTATTGTGCTCTAATTTTTCTTCATCTTAAACAACCTTTCCTTTAAAAAAAAAATACTTTAAAAGAAAAACACTATAGAAATGATATACCGGTAATCTAATTCCCTGCATTTTTGTTGTGGCTGTCATTGTAGATCCTTCTGGTTATTCCACCAACATGGCTCGCTACAGACTCAGTGTCACGCATTCCTCCCCGCTTCGCAACTCAGATGTTATGTTAACACCGCCATCCATCCATGTGGTTGTTCCGGTAATTCCGAATGCTTCCAAAGAGATAGCCACTGCTAAACATCAACCCTGCTATGGTTCCCTGTATGACATAAGTTCTTGGCCACGCAGGGCTGTTCATTCCTCCTTACCGACTTCTGAGTCTTTTAAGGGAAGAAAAGCCACTCATGGAAAATCTTACACTCTTCGAAGGAAGCCACCTCTCCTCTCATACAGGTATATAAGAGTCTAACTGGGCAGGAACATCCAGTGAAAACAATCTATAAAGGACAATCTTTCTAAAGTCTTATTTCCCACTCGCCACCAGAAATGCTAACCATGCATAATTCCAATTGAAAGTGTGCTACTTAAAATAATCTGGCCTGGCCTTATACCGAGGTCCATCAAGCTTGGTTTTGTTTATGTTTATCACCTGTGGCTCTCCAGGGGTTTTCAGACAGGGGTCTGGAGGTCTTGCCTGGAGGTACCAGAGATTGAACACGGAACCTTCTGCAAGCTACGAAGATTTTCTACCACATAGTCCTCACTGGGAACCACAAGGTTAGTGGGACAAGAAAAAGGATATCTGTACAGAGGTGTAACCACAGAGAAACCTATCCACCATCACCCCATGGATATTCCAGACCCCTTGTTTAGATTTTAAAGTTTCTGGGCTTTTTACTCATGTGAAGATATACAATGAAGCATGCAAGAATGATGGATTGCTTCAAGTGCTCCTTTGTGTCCCTTGTGCTGAATGTTAGATGGGAAGGTCCTTGGGATGGAGACCCCACCTTCTTGTCCTTTGAAAAGGGCTGTGCACATCCCTAGCAGAAGTAAACAAATGCATCAACTGATTCAAAATAAATGAGAATAACAAAGAAACAGGCTCGCTTCTGCCTCCTTCTGTTCTGTCCTGTGAATAACAAGCACTGGGATAAGTGACATGCCCTTGTTTCGTTTCAAATTTAGGAGGTGGAGTTATGCTATTGGCATTTCATACAATGAAATAGCTTGAAACACATTATGGTAACTGCAGGATCCTACAGATGTTCCTTCGGGAGCAAATCCTCTTGTGTTCTGCTGGGTTTTCTCCCAAGTTAAGTGGTCACAGGATGGAAAAAAAGGGCCCAAGTGGAATCTATGGGGCATTCTGCTAAAGTCTTCCCTGGTTAAAAGGCTTAGGGAAGACACTTGGAATAAGCGACAGTGGACAAGGTAGGGCAAATTCATGGAGGATAAGGCTATCTATGGTTACTAGCCAAGATGGCCTTCCTCTGCCTCCACAGTTGGCGGTAGTAATGCTTCTGAGTACCAGTTTTTGGAAACCTCAGAAGGGGAGAGTGCTCTCATGCTCAGGGGCTCCTTGAGGGGTCACCACAAGCATCTGGCTGACCACTGTGAGAAGAGGATGCCGGACTTGATGGACCATTGGCCCGATCTATCAGGCCCTTCTTATGGTATTACACTTACGAATGGGGCGGGGGGAATGGGAAGCCATCCCAACTCAATACAGTGGTACCTCAGGTTACAGACGCTTCAGGTTACAGACTCTGCTAACCCAGAAATAGTACCTCAGGTTAAGAACTTTGCTTCAGGATGAGAACAGAAATTGCGTGGCCATGGCATGGTGGCAGTGGGAGACCCCATTAGCTAAAGTGGTACCTCAGGTTAAGAACAGTTTGAGGTTAAGAACGGACCTCCAGAATGAATTAAGTTCTTAACCTGAGGTACCACTGTATGTAGGGTCCTCCTCCTCTCAGACAAAGACATTTGCACCAGCTACCCCCAAGGCTGTTGAGAAGCCATTTGCCTGACTGTACCCCAGCCTTTGGCTGATGGGAGCTGCAATCCAACAATATTTGGAAGGCACCAGCTTGAGGGTGGCTGTCATATCTTACGTCACTACACTGCCAGGCAAGTTGCCATGTAATCAGTTCCGAAAACCTTTTTGTGTGTGTGTCTTACTGCTAATTAGCAGGAAGTGGGGGTTTTGCCTTATGTAAATCTGCCTGTCGTAAGGTCAGTAGAAACATCTTGCGGTTCATCTGCAAAAAACGATGGAGCAAGTAACACACAAGGCGGATTTTGAGACGGACGAGCCTTTTGCGTGTTGAAGTCCCCAAGCCACCCCTCAAATAACTCACAACACACACATATATTTTTTAAAGGTTTTTGGCATAATTTTTGCCACATCTTTATTAACATACATGATTGTTATTGGTTGCTTAAGCATTGGTTAAGACTATCTGTTCCCCCCGCCTGGGGACAGAACTGACTTCCAGATACCACCGAAAGCCAGTAAGGGAAAACAATAATGGGGAGAAATGGAGCTGAGTGACAGGCCCTCACTTCTCCCCGCATGCTCCCTAGGGCTTGCCGGCCCTAGCCCCATTCCAGGGATTCGGACGAAAGCATGGCAAGCCCCTGGATTCCTTCAACAGAATTCCTCTTCCACAGCAACATTGGAGAGGCAGGCCCAGCCTATCCTTGCCCCTCCTCCAACCAATTGATAACCAATGCCTAACCGCAACTTACAAGTTGTGACGATTTGCTACGTAGTACGCAAAAACCAAATGGCCCAGCCAATCAGCCAGATGGACAAAATTCCTACCAGGCCCCTGCCACAACAGCAGATGAACCCATGACAGGCATAGCAAGGTCAGCGCAGCAAACCCTTAAATTCAGGGCGGGTGTTCTGATGCACGCAGAAAAGAGAAAGTTCCCAAGCTGCGTGCCCTGTATATAAGCAATTAGATCCCTCCCACCAAATTGCAACACATAAATTGCCCCAGCAACTCGACCAACCAATCATTGCCACAGGCCAACTTTCCAATCCTGCCTGGCAACCGAGGGGCAGCCTGTTAGACCCCACCGCAACCCAAGTTCTCTATTAGGAAGAACACTCTTTGTCTCCATAGCATCCCTCAGACTTTTAGAAGCTCTGATCCATAACATCAAGTTCTTAGTAGGCATCATTGCCTCCTGGTGGCCATGAACTGCATTAACTCCTAATATCCTTCAAATTCTGATGATTTGTTTTATAGCACAATTTTAGGTATCCACCCCCCAAAACCTTGGAGAATGTAGGGTTGTAGGCCATGCTAGTCCTACTCAGAGTAGACTAGTTGGAATTAATGGGCATGATTGACTCATTAATTTCAGTGGGTCTGCTTTGAGTAGAACTTGGTGGGATACAACTCTTAGTCTTCCCTCAACAGTGAAGGTGCTCTAACCCTTTTCACTGTTTTAACTCAGTTCTACAAATCATCTCAGCAGTGGTCTGTATGCTTTAGCCTTCCTGAGTGTCTGTGCCTCACTTAAAACTGGGGAAAGCAAAACACCGCAGTCCCTCCATTTGTGCTTTTTCAGAATAGGAAGTGTGGGAAGCCAGGGAAGGTGGTTGAGGGCTTCAGAAATGCTTCCTGGAAAGTTCTCTCTCTCCCCCCCCCCCCCCCTCTCTCTCACACACACACACTGCATGCTTGACATTTTGTTTACAGGTCCCACTTGTGTTTACAATAAAAATACAAGTGCTGAGGAGTACTCTCATCTTCCACAAGGTAGCAGCACATTTCCACTTTTTAAAGCTTTGCTACGGGAGCGGGACCTTCTCCTTGTTGCTAGTATACTACAATCCCCATCGACCACAGCGTGCATGGCCAATGGCTGGGGATGATTGGAATTGTAGTTTAGCAACATCCGGAGCAGGGATCAGCAACCTTTTTCAGCTGTGGGCCGGTCCACTGTCCCTCAGACCATGTAGGGGGCCAGACTATATTTTGAAGGGGGGGGGGAATGAACAAATTCCTATGCCCCACAAATAACCCAGAGGTGCATTTTAAATAAAAGGACACATTTTAATAAAGGACACATTAAATAAAAGGACACACTGATTCCCGGACCGTCTGCGGGCTGGATTGAGAAGGCGATTGGGCCAGATCTCGCCCCTGGGCCTTAGGTTGCATACCCCTGATCTGGAGGGTCAAGTTTATTCACACCTGCTTTCTTTATTTTATTCATTCACCCATAATATTTTATTAAAGGTTTTTCCTAATACAATGAAATAAAAGGAGCTAATCTACTCAAAAACAAAAACAGAGAAAGAAAGAAAGAAAGAAAGAAAGAAAGAAAGAAAGAAAGAGTCCATAGCCCTTAACCCTTGTCACACACAGAAATGTAGCTGTCAACTTTTCCCTTTTCTTTTGAGGAATCCTATTTGGAATAAGGGAATTTCCCTTTAAAAAAGGGAAAAGTTGACCGCTATGCACAGAAAGAGGTAGACCCTCCCAGCTCTCACCTAGGAGCTTCCTTTTCTTCTCCCAGTCTCTCACCCTGGGACCTTGCTTTCCCTGCCTCTCACTCAGGGTTTTCCAACCAACCACTCACCACCTTTCTTTAAGAGAAACTCCGATTAGATTTTTGGCATCTCCCCAATTTTGGGATTTCTTGGGTAAAAAATTGTATAACTGACAGTGAATTCGTTATCACCATCAATACAACAACTACTACTAATGCAGGCAGTGACCGCTTTGGGTGCGTCTGATATGTGCACAACTGCACACACACACACACACACCACGCTAAACCTGGAAGTGACCCAAAAAAGTCACAAAAAGGGACAGAATGGGGCAGGGCCAAAATGGGGTGCTTGCAGGCTTCTTCAATGGGTATTTTGATTACGCGTGATTTCACAAACACGCAATGACCCAGAACGCAACCCTCGCACAACAGGGAGTTGCCTGTATACTATTTGGTGTTATATATACTCTGGCTCTTTAGAGCCTGTCAACTTCCTTCCCTCCCACCTCGTGGCTTTCAAAATTAACCTTTATATCACTGCATTTTGTACGTTTCCCAATTCTAATTACACTCATTCCAAAATAGCTCATAATTTAAATGAAAATAGAAAAATAGAAATTTTCTCATTACAAGTCTCCAGACAACTCTGCTAGTGATGTTAATTGCTTACAATAATCTTTCAACTAATAAATTTACTCCAGTCCTTTTGGAATACTTGATCTTGCTGGTTTCGGATTTTTCCTGTCAGCTTTGCCAGTTCTGCAATGTCCACCATCTTCATCTGCCGTTCTTCTTTCGTTGGTACTTCTCGTTGTTTCCATTTTGGGGCTAAAAGAATTCTTGCCGCAGTTGTTGCATACATAAACAGTCTTTTATCTTCCCACTATTTGGTTATTTACGGCAGGGTCTGAGACAGTATGAGAATATCTGAAGGACGGGCTGATTTGGTTGATTAGATATTTGGGGACATAAGAAGCTGCCTTAAACTGAGTGAGACCTTGGGTCCATCTAGATCGCCATTGTCTACACTGGCTACATCAGGAGTGACATTTGAGATTTAAAAAAACGCTAGAATATTACATGTCAGTCAAGTCAAATGCCAAATATGTGAGGTTGTATGGAAAATGTACTATTGGCTGTATAAGTAATAAAATGATGCCAAGCTATATTTACCCCAAAAAAAACCAGGCTGAAAATTATAGTCCTTGTCTAGATTTTAAATGATGTGCTAATTTCACCATAATTACAATATTACATTGTGAGTGTGGCCACCTCTCTAATGTAAGGTATGGAGAACCCCATGACATCCCAAATTATAGGAAAGACCTGTGGTGGATCTACACACAGACACCCCCCCCCCCGCGCTATAAATAAGTCAGAAATTAAATAGTTATCACAAAAGAAAGGGGGGATAAACCTATGTAAAAATTGCATAGAAAATTTGTTTGCTCTCTGGCGCCATCTGCCATTGCATGTTTATAACGCATTCAAAGTGTTGCTTTTGATTAACGTAGCTGAGTCCCTGGATGCTATCCTATGATTGTGAGGACTACAATACTGATATCGTGGTTGTGTGGTTACCTCTTTCTTTCTGCTGAAACTTTCAAGCCTTACACACATACGCCTGAACCCAGGAAATAATTAAATCATCCTGGGATGTACGTGTAAGGAAACTGAAATGCCCGGTTGCGCAATTGACATCAACCCATGTATCGGAAGGCCAATTAGGAAAGAAAAACAAATAAGTCACAGCCCGAAGCCTGTAATACTGATTTAATCATCTGGATGACTGCGTTTGATTTGACAGATTTGGACAAGGCTCAGTGAGGTTCTGTATGGTTTTGTAATTCTAGATAAACCTTTTAAAACAGGTTAATTTTATGTATAGCGAATTATTGCAATGATGATACTGTGTCCTTAACAGGTGAACATCAGATGATCCTTACTAGGTTAGGTTTAAGGGGTCCCATCTTGTACAGCAGGGGTAGGCAACCAAAGGCCCGTGGGCCGGATCCGGCCCAATTGCCTTCTAAATCCGGCCTGCAGACGGTCCAGGAATCAGCATATTTTTACATGAGTAGAATGTGTGTTTTTATTTAAAAGGCACCTCTGGTTTATTTGTGGGACATAGGAATTTGTTCATTTTTCCCCCAAAATATAGTCTGGCCCACCACATGGTCTGAGGGACGGTGTACTGGCCCATGGCTTTAAAAGGTTGCTGACCCCTGTTGTACAGCATTCTCTTCTCACAGTGGCCTTTGGAAAGTCTGCAAGCTTGACCCGAGCACAGCAGTAGTTCTCCACAGTTGTGAGTCCCGGTAGCTGGTATTCCCAGGAAACTTTCTTGAACAATAGCAGTGAACTATAGTCATCATGGGACACGGGTGGCACTGTGGGTTAAACCACAGAGCCTAGGACTTGCCAATCAGAAGGTTGGCAGTTTGAATCCCCCCGACGGGATGAGCTCCCGTTGCTCGGTCCCTGCTCCTGCCAACCTAGCAGTTTGAAAGCACGTCAAAATGCAAGGTGATAAATAGGTACCGCTCTGGCAGGAAGGTAAACAGTGTTTCCGTGCGCTGCTCTGGTTCTTCAGAAGCGGCTTAGTCATGCTGGCCACATGACCCGGAAGCTGTACACCGGCTCCCTCGGGCAGTAAAGCGAGATGAGCGCCGCAACCCCAGAGTCGGCCACAACTGGACCTAATGGCAGGGGTCCCTTTACCTTATTGTCTGAAGGAGTTATTAGTGCTTTCAATGTATGGTGTGAATATGGTTACTCACTCTCTCTCTTACACACCCTCCAACATTTCTCTGATTAAAATAAGGACATCCTATTCTCGAATAATAACAATATTAATAAATTTTATTATTTATACCACACTCACCTGAACGAATTGCCCCAGCCACTATGGGTGGCTTCCAACATACCGTATTTTTTGCTCTATAAGACTCACTTTTCCCCTCCTAAAAAGTAAGGGGAAATGTGTGTGCGTCTTATGGAGCGAATGCAGGCTTCACAGCTATCACAGAAGCCAGAATAGCAAAAGGGATCGCTGCTTTCACTGCACAGCGATCCCTCTTGCTGTTCTGGCTTCTGAGATTCAGAATATTTTTTTTCTTGTTTCCCCCCTCCAAAAATTAGGTGCGTCTTGTGGTCTGGTGCGTCTTATAGAGCGAAAAATACGATATATAAAAACATAACAAAACATTTAAAAACTTCCCTAAACAGGGCTATCTTTAGATGTCTTCTAAAGGTTGTACAGTTACTAAGCTGGATCAGGGATCGCGTATCTCCATACCCTCCAACATTTATCTGATGAGAATAGGGACCTCCTAAGGAAAAGTGGGACATTCTGGGATTAAGTCAGAAACTGGGACGGCTTATGTAAATCCAGGAGTGACCCTGGAAAATAAGGACATGGGGGGGGGGTCTGCATTTATTCATAGTGTGGAATGAGCAGCCAAGCAACAAGAGGCTAAAATTACGACAATTTCTTAAAATATTCAGTGGACTCCATTTTTCTGGGGTGAGATGGACTGGAGGGGGGAGAGAGAGAGGGAGCGTTCATCTCTGCCACTCTTCATTGCTTCTTCAAAACAAGCCTTGCACTATTAGCCTTGAGTAATTGCCATAACTACTGCTTGCCCTTTTTTCTGCAAGGCAGGCAAAGCAGGGGATAATTACACCCTCGAGGCAGGGAGAGGTACCAGTTGGATTCCCAGCAAAGGGAAAGAAGGATCTTTGAAGTGCTTTCACAAGATCCCTGTAATGGTTTGTTCCTTGTCATGGGATATGAATGCCTGTCAACAGCAGCTTATCAAGCCATGTTCAGATGCCTGCCCTGGCCTCCTCAGATGACAGCATTTTTTAAAAGACAGAGAGAGAGACAGAGAGAGAGAGAGAGGAATGAATCATCACTGTGCTTAATGCCTATCTGCCAAACAGCAAATGATCTGGAATATCGAGAGCAGAGCATGTGTGATGATGAGGTTTTGTGAGATATCTGGCTTGAGGTATTCCCTCCTCGGAGGGTTGGGCCACAGATACTTTGCAGCAACTTTTGTTCCCTGGCCTGTTTGTGACATCTCTTTTCCTCCCTCCTAGCATCCCAGGGAATAAGGAGTTGCTCTGCGACTCATAAGCTTTGAGAAAGGAACAAAGAATAGCTACTGAGTGATTAAGGCAACATAGGTAATCTGTGGACCTCCTTATCCTGGCCAGGCCCATAAGATTGGATCCTGTTTGTTTGTTTTAAATTTCACACTTACATCTGATTTGTTTCCCCCCAAGAGCTCAACATGGCATACATGCTTCTCCTCCTCCTTTAATGCCCACAGCAACCCTGTTGATAGAGAAGAGATGAGCTGTTGATGGTGGTGAGGAAGGTATAACCATTGACTTACACGGAGTCAGGAGGAGATGAGACAAATTTGTGGAGAAGGACAGGTCTGCCACATGGACATGGTAACTGAAATCTCCAGTTTCTGGGGGACTCTACCTCCGAATTCCACTTGTTGAGAAGAATGCAGCGAGGGAAGCCCACTGTAGAGTGACCCTGCCAAACTATTTTGATAGTCTTACGACCTAAATCTATTTGAAAGAACAAATCCTCCCAGCTGCCAGTGTTTACCTTCTGAGATGCACACCACAAGATAAAAATTGAGAAGGATATCATATGTATTTAGATTTTGCCTTTTGGGTCACATTGGACTTCTGGTGCACTGTCTTTTCTGCTCCAATAGGAGGAGTGCATTGATTAGAAGTGGAATCTATACACTGCCATCTGACAATAATCCTTAGAAAGTGTCAGGAATGAGCCAGCTCCAAGCGAAGGTTTGTAGCCAACTGCAGAAAGCAGCCAGGAACAGAGAGGCTTAGATATTGGTCAGGAAGGGGAGAGCTGGCAGCTGCAGACTTCGGCTCTGACTGACCTTGACGGGCAGGCTGCTAAGGCAGTAGCTTAGAGCAGGCTAGAACACAGCCAAAGCTTACAGAAAGCACAAAAAGGCACGAACAAACTCAGAGACAGCCTCTGAGAACAGGAAGAGGTTGGAGCTGATCCATTAAGTTTGAAAAGTCGGCAGATGGGAGGGCTTCTAGATAGGAAGCAAAAGAAGAAACACAAGGGTCGTAAGTTCAATATCTTCTGTAGATTCCGGAAATAGTTTTCAGAAGGGTCATCTTGAGTAATGATGCCAGAGGCTTTGTTGGAGCCGTCCTGAGCTATCTGTTTGTTTTTGCAATAAGTCCTCCTTTTTAATTACCTACGCTTACTGTGTTATCAAGCTGGGAACCTGGACTCCTGAGAGAAAGAGGCCTTCTATCCACTATTGTCTCTTATCTGACAATGTTCCTATCCTCTCTTTCTCCAGTAGTAGTATAATGCTGATGATTGTCCCACTTTTACTCCAAGGAGCTCAAGGAAGTGTGCATGACTCTCTTTCTTTCAACTTTATGTTCATAACAACCCCATGAGATAGCTTAGGCTGAGATACTGTCTGATTCAGGGTCACTCAGAGAACTTCATAACTGGGTGGAGATTGGAACTCTGCTCTCCGAGCTAATAGTCCAATACTCTAACCACTGCGCCACCACTGTCTTTCATGGTATGTCCTTCCATTGACTTGAATACATTGGGAAATATTTACACTTACACATCAGCATTTCAACCACTTCAAAGCGACTTCAGTGGTGTTACTGATAAGCCGATGAAAGTTGCAACTATGGTCCCACTTACCTGGGAGTATGCCACATTTAATTGAATGGGACTTACCTCCGGCTGGGCATGTGGAATACTGCATTCATGTGCTACATAATTAAATCCGCAAATTGTAGTGACAACATGTTAGATGGCTTTTTAAAAAGGATTAGAGAAATTCTATTGGCTTAACTGAGGATGATGTGGCTAATTGAGGGCGCACCTAATTGGGTCATTGGTTCAATGTGGTTATCAGGGGAGAAGCACAGCATAGGCTGATAAGCACCTCGTGGCAGCCTAGTAGTGATGGAAGGCTTATCTCTGAACTATCATTTCATGGGTAACCAACCAGATGTGGTTAGGACTCCACCTCCCATCAGAACCATCCAGTATGGCCAATGGTCAGGAATGATGGCACCTGTGGCTCAGCAACATCTAGAGGCACATGGGTTAGCCACCCCCAGTTTGCACAGACTTGGGTTAGGATACTTCCCTGGGTTCTGAGGGCTCCATTGACACAAAGAAGTATGAGGGCAGCTAATTGTGTATTCTGCCGCAGATCCCTGAAAGCAATACAGCCATGTGTCCTGAGCCCATACCCTCCAACATTGCTCTGATGAAATGGGAACCTCCTATTCCATACCTTTGTTCATTATTTTTTAAATTTGTATACCGTCCTTCATCCATAGATCCCAGGGTGGTTCACAGCATAAAAATGTAATTTAAAAACTCAAAACACGTACTAAAAACAAGAACAAAAAAATAACAACACAAACCAAGCTATAGTCAACTGGGAGGAAGTCCAATTAAACTTACTCAGTATATGAATATAGGATTATGCTATAAAATATTGTAAAATGGGGCATATTGAGCAATGCAGCAGAAAGGTGTGGCCACAATGTCTCTCACCATATAATGCGCCACTTTGCATGTGTGCAACCTTAATGAGTGTTTGTGAAGCTTCATGGGATTCCTTTGTTCTAAAGAATAAGGAATTGAAACCTCTCCCAGATGGGGTCATTATCTCCTGACGAAGATGGTAGACAAGCAAAGCCCAAGGCAAGCGAAGGGAAGGCCACCAGTTCAAGGATGACATATGGAATTCCCTGTTCCCCCAAAATCCTGCTGGATAAAACCAAAGGTCTACTGCCCACACACCTGCAAAGCAGACTCATGAGACCCAAGCATTGGGGAAATAGTTGATATATAATTGGAGGAACTGCTAACCAACTTTAACCCAATTTAAAAAGTACAGGCAGGTGAGGATTCAAGCCTAGACCCCTGGGCAAGTTGTGGCTCCCCAGTAAAAGATGGGGAAAGATTATGTCCTTCTAGCTAGGTGAACCTTGGGTAAGAAGCCAGCATGAGCTGCCTTCTTAGGCTCATTGGTCCATCCAATGTGTATTGCCAACACTGTCCAAGAGCTGCTCTCCAGGTTTCAGAATAGAGACACCCTTAGCCCTACCTGAAGATACCCTACAGGGGATTTGACCTAGCTTGGAGCCTTCTGCTGGCCAAACATGTGTTCTACCCCATGGGAAATGGTCCTTCCTCTAGAAATACAGTACGATTCCATCCCCCAGAGTTCTGGATGAAGGGTTGACTTAAAGAGAAACTTAGGGAGTTGCCTTATACAAAGTCAGATTATTGGTTCATCTAGCTTGGTCTGTATTGGCCAACAGCAACTCACCAGGGTTTCAGATTGGATACATTCCCAACCAGACCTGGAGACGCCAGGGAACTTCTACATGCAAGTCAGGTGCTTTAAAACTGGACCCATGCCGGCTTTGAAACTGTGTCATCAAACCGGACATTTTTACAGCTTTAACTTTATTTAAAAAAACAGCTCTGGGCTTTAGTTACCCCTTCAGCCTTTTGAGAAACCAATAGTGTTGTTTGATTAGCTTGCAAACAAAAAACAAAAAAAAACCCCAGCAGAAATCCTCAGGAGGTTTATGTGTCTTATGACGCTGACACAGAGACATGTTCTACAAGAGAGTCATGGTGTGAAACTACTTCTCCAGGTAGCTTGTATTGGGGTGGGAGCAGGGGAGGAACCAACTCAAACAAAGAAACTGGGATTTTTAATAAGCATAATTACAGCAGTTAGAAGTAATTGCAAAGGCAGCTGAGCTTCTCTGAGCAGTTTTTCCCCCTAGATGAGACAATCCAGGTGAACTCTGAAACACACTAATTTTGTGCTTTCAATAGAGGCTTAGCAACTGCGACTTGGGAACACCCATGCTTGATGCACTAAGACCAGTGGAAATGGATAAAGTTGCCTGGAATCGCTAAGAGATTCTATCTGAAATTTCTCTAACTGCCCTCAAAATAATCCAGGCTGGATTATTGCAATGCGCTCTGTGTGGGACTCTCCTGGAAGACAATTCAGGAACTTCAGCTGATCCAAAACGCAGCAGTTCCTTGAATGGTCTTCTGCTTTTGATAAACTCTTTAAGAGGAAAGGTGATTCTTTGGTGTCAGTCTGGTGGAGACCTTATAACCATTGCTTATAACAGGCTCAGGGAATTTTGGGCCCTTTGTTGTTGTTGTTTAGTCGTTTAGTCGTGTCTGACTCTTCATGACCCCATGGACCAGAGCACGCCAGGCACCTCTGTCTTCCACTGCCTCCCGCAGTTTGGTCAAACTCATGCTGGTAGCTTCGAGAACACTATCCAACCATCTCGTCCTCTGTCGTCCCCTTCTCCTTGTGCCCTCCATCTTTCCCAACATCAGGGTCTTTTCCAGGGAGTCTTCTCTTCTCATGAGGTGGCCAAAGCATTGGAGCCTCAGGATGTTGTTAAACAACAGTTCTCATCATCCCTGGCCATTAGCAGTGATTTCTAGAGCAGATGGGAGTTGTAGTTTGGTAGCATCTGGATGGCCAAAGGTTTCCCAAACCTACCTTATACCCTGAGCAGTACAAATAGAAGTATCATACGCCCCAGAACCTTTCCCTCAATATTTGCAAAAATCATTCTCGAATCCCAGCTTCTTTATTTCTATACAGATACTCTTTAAGGGTCAAAAATCCTCTCAAGGCTCTTCACAGAAGCAGCCATCAGAACTAATTCAAGACATTAGCCATCTATGCTACCATAGGTAAAGGTGGCAACACATAAAAGTATAGACCAGGTGTGGGGAACATTTTGGTTCTCCAGATGTTGCTGAACTAGAACTCCCACCATCTCATGTTTGCCGAGGCTGATGGGAGATGGGAGACCAATGAAAACTGGACGGCCATAGGTCTTCCAGAACTGGTATAGACCAGCAACCATATTTGGATATGAATTGCTTGGGGAAACAAGGTATTGAAGATCTATTCAAAAACAACTGGAGAGGGACACACACATATCTTTCATTAGATAGAGTTCCATAGGGATGAGGCCACCACTGAAAAGGTTATGTCTCTTGTGCCCACCATGGATTGGATGGATTCTAGTGATAATCCTATAAGAAAGATCCCTGTGGGCCTACACAAATTCATATAGACATAGGTCACCCTTTAAATAATCCCGCCATAAGCGGTTTATGGCAAGGATGGGGAAGCTGTGACCCTCCAGATGTTGGACTTCAGTCCCCACCAACCATGACGATTGGGCATGCTTGATGGGGCTGATGGGAGTTAGAGTCTGAGAAAAACAACTAGTGGGCACCTGATTATCCACTCCTGATCTAAATAGCTTCCCCTTCCCATTGGGGAGGGGGAAGACTGCTGCATTTACTCATCAGTAAGAGGTGTTCCTCCTTATGAGCTAGCTGTTATATATTTTAAATGCCATCCATCCATTTGCATTTTCCAACATCTGGAGAACTCAGGTGCCCCAGGTCTGCTCTAGATGGACCAATAGTCTGACTCCATATTGAGAAATTTCATGTGGTCATGGAATCTTTGATGCCATTGTCCTAAATCCAAAATGGTGCCCTCTTTTATTTGGAGTCTCCCTGCCAACATTGCAAGGTAAACACCTAGGAATGAGCTGTGGTTGAAGCTGCTCATTCATCAGTGACCCAAGGCTGTCAGAAGGGCCATGCTTTGAAATCCCTGTAATTACCCAGGCTTCTTTGTTTACAATGCCAGATCACAATCTCGGTGTAATAGAAGGGACAACACCCTGCTTGCTTCTTTCATGTTGCTTGTCATGGGTCAGGAGGAAACAAAATTAATTGCTTCTAGCCTGATTCTTCAGAAAAGGTCCTTCTTGCTGCTTCTGGGTGCTTCTGCCGTGCATGGGAGAATGTGGGTTGTATCCAAGTTCCATCCTGTACAGTGTAAACTAGGCATGGTCAAACTTGACCCTCCAGCTGTTTTAGGACTACAGTTCCCATCATCCCTGACCACTGGTCCTGCTAGCTAGGGATGATGGGAGTTGTAGTCCCAAAACAGCTGGAAGGCCAAGTTTGGCCATGCCTGGAGTAGACCCATTGAAATTCAAGTTCATCCTTTCCCATGGGTCTGCTCTATAATGTTGTATACACTATAATGTTGTATACAGCACTCTGTCCATTTCATTTTCTTTTTTTCCTAGTTTTCAGTTCAATTCAGTAATTTCTTAATCATCTATCTATAATCTTTGCCATACTCAGAATAGCACCCTTAATGTTAATGGGCATGACTTAGCTTATGGCAATCAGTCTGAAGCATTTTGCTGATCATCTCTTCTAAAGAGGTGTCAATCACATGCCATCACCCTTGAAGTGTTTAAAGCTAAACTCCTAGCTTAGTTATTATATGTGGCTCAGATTTGGCCAAACACTCACTGTGGATCTACAGAAGCTGTTCAATCTAAATTCCTAAGGCAATTTTTTTCCTGTTCCATCCTGTGTTCCAAATGCTTCATTGCACTAAGAGGCTAACCTCCCCTCTGTTGAATTACAGATTTGGCATAGGACCCCACTGATCTACTACCCTTAGTATCGCAAGATTGTCATGAAAGTGCTTGGACTAAAATTGCCAACCAAATTTGTGGAAGTGTGAATTTTTAATTATAGGTGTGTTTTAGCTCAGGTATTCATTTGGGAAGCACACATTGAAATGTGAATTAAAGGAAATCCCACTCATCCCCATTTTGAAATTGGGGGAAAAAATAAGAACCTGCTGATTTAGGTCAACGGTCCATCTAGTCTCATACCCTTTTCGCAGTTGCCAACCAGATGCCAATGGGAAGCCCTGACTACAACTCTCCTCACCTGTGAACCCCAGAAACTGGTATTCAGAAGGAAACTACTTCTGACTATGGAGGTGGAGCATGGCCTTGTCCTCCTTTATTTTTTCTACTGCTCTTTTAAAGCCATTCAAAATGGTGGCCAGCGTTGTCTCCTGTGGGAGAGAATTCCATACTTCAACTGTGCCCTGCATTAACTTTTTTTAATTAATTCATAAACAAGTCGATGGCATTTCTTAATCTCATCCCCACACACGATTGAAAGGACCCAAGAGAAGACAAGCAATCTTATGCGATGCAAAGCTTTATTGGAAACAAGGGTGTGGAATGTAGAATGTAGCTGCTCAGTAACATTACTGACAGGGTGTGAATAAAAAGAATGCAGGAAAATGGCATACAGATAACAAAGTTTGGCTCACCAAGGGGAGTGATTTGCAAAGCAATTTGTAAAGTTACGCGATCGAGAACTTTGTGAAACAAAAAACTTAATTTTCAAAGGTTCCAGACATCAAAACTTTGGGTTCACTCCAACTTGTAGGTGTGCGTGTGTGTTTCAGAGGGGATGAGCGTTTCTCAGAAGAAACAGTATGTACTCAGCTCAGCAATGCTTTCAAATATCTTGAGTCTTCTTGGTCTTCCTGGAGATTATTTTTTCTTCTGGGTTTAGCATGGTCCACAACCAACAGAGCTGCCACTGTCTTGCCTCCAGTGACTGGATGGGCATGATGATCCTGAGCCTTAGTAACACGGGTCACTGGAAGTGGATCGGCAGCTGTATCGGCGCCGGTAGGCATAGCGTGGCTGGTGGCAGCTGGGAGCATAGCATGGGTCGCAGGAACTGTCGCCGTAACCGCAGCGGTACCCATAACCACGTGGTTCGTGGCAGCTTCCGCCATAACCGCAGACACTGCTATATTTATGTGGCTTGTAGCAGCTGCTGCTGCCTTGGCCGGAGAGGTAACCACAACCTTGTGGCTTGTAGCTGCTTCCGCCATAACATGGGTCGCAGCAGCTTCCTCCATAGCCAGAGCTGTAACCATAGCCATGTGACCCAGAGCAGCTTTTGCTGTATCTGTAGAGGGGACTATGGACACATGGCTCATAGCAGCTTCCGCCATAACCGGAGATGGATTTATAGCCACGTGGTCCATAGCAGGATTTCCCAGAGATGTAACCATAACCTTGTGGCCTAGAGCAGCTTCCTCCATAACTGGATTGGCAGCTGTAGCCACAAGGATCATAGCAGCTCCCGCCAGAGCCAGAGACGTAGCCATAACCTTGTGGTCTGTAGCAGCTTCCTCCATAACTGGATTGCCTGCTGTAGCCACAAGGGTTATAGCAACTTCCTCCATAGCCAGAGACATAACCATAACCTTGTGGTCTGTAGCAGCTTCCTCCATAACTGGATTGCCTGCTGTAGCCACAAGGGTTATAGCAACTTCCTCCATAGCCAGAGACGTAACCATAACCTTGTGGTCTGTAGCAGCTTCCTCCATAAATGGATTGCCTGCTGTAGCCACAAGGGTTATAGCAGCTTCCTCCATAGCTGGAGACATAACCACAACCTTGTGGTCTGTAGCAGCTTCCTCCATAACTGGATTGCCCACTGTAGCCATAAGGGTTATAGCAGCTTCCTCCATAGCCAGAGACATAACCATAACCTTGGGGTCTGTAGCAGCTGCTGCCACCATGATAGGGTCTGTAGCAGCTCGTGTGAGAGATGCTAGGGCCTGAGCTACTGATGCTTTGTGGTGTATGGATCATTTCAAGGCCACCAGGTGGATAGTTGCTTAGAAGACTGATGCCGATCATCTTTCTTGGAAAGAGGCACACCTGAAACCCAAAAAAAGCAGGGAAAAAAATCATTGGTGGGAATGATCTAGTTCAGGGAAGAACCAGCAACAAGTCGTTGTGCTCCTCTTTGCCACCTGATCAATTTCCTTTTTTTTACTACTAACTCCCTCCACCACCTTCTCCTAAAGAGCTTCCTACTTTTCAGAACTGGTAGCAACTACTGGCACAGCCAGACAGCAATATAGCATGGCGGGGGGCACTGGGTAGTTACCCCGGATGCAAAATTCTTAGGGGTGCAAAATTTCAACACCCGGTGCTGCCTCAATACAGCTGTGCGCTTCAGTCGCTGAGCTCAGCTGAAAATGGCTTCTTCCATGTGAACCAGAAAGTGACCTCTCCAGACAATGGAATGACTTCTCTTTTCATATCTCTGCAGCTGTGATCTCCTGGGTGACACGGATGTCATTAGGCAGTTGAATGTGCATGCATACTGTGTCCATTTCCCTTCCTCAGTTCCATGTGGTCCCAGGCACTGGCAACCCATGCTATGCTACTGCAGCCAGGCAGCCACTGAAGGCCAACACACTAGTGGAAGCCAGAGAACTTTGGCAAGAGTCCTCTTGGACTTGCTCCTCCTCTTCACAATTATGACAAGCCTGCTCACCTGCCCCTCACTCTGGCCCCAGATGAGATGAACAAGCAATGGTAGTGAGAAATAGAAGTAGCTGCCACTTCTGCGTAGGGGCAGAGATGCCAAAGAAGAGCAGCTGCCTAGAATGGCAGTGAGAGGGTAGACTCAGGAGAGGCAGGCATTGGGGGTGTATTGTCAAAGGACTCCTGAAAACTTGGAGTCACCACCACTCCTCCTTCTTTCACACACAGATAAAAATCTATACTCTTGTTCACCCTCAGCAGTTTATGGGATGAGGATCTAAGTTCTACTTTGAGTGGATGCCTTGAAATTAATGTACCCATTAGGGCAGTTCATAAAAAAACCCTTTTTTTTAAAAAAATGCCTGCTCCAAAAGTCTTATCTTTCTAGACCAGGGATTATGATTATATAGCGATATCTGAAATTTCATGCATATCAGTTAATATATTGACCTTCCTCCACGAAAATAGCTGTTTACTTGGCCATTTTCCTACGTCGTGAAAGCTGAAATTTCAATTCAGTGGAGCAGGGTCAAGATATTAACTGATATGCATGAAATTTCAGATATAGCTATATAATCCCTAGTTTAGTAAAATAAGACCATTGGAGCAGGCATTTTTTTAAAAAAAATATTAACCACCCTATTACCCATATAAATCAGGCCCATTAATTTCAATGGGTTTACTCTAAATAGGATGAACACTGAATACAACTCTACATAGTATTATAGGTAGGGGTTTTTTTTGGGGGGGGGGTCAGTCTGGATGATATCCATGGGCCCCTTCCAGTACTGTGATTATGTGTTTGTGAATTTAGCATCTATAAGTAGAAACCTGGTGAACCGGTCAACCCAGTTCTTTTGTTAAGGTAATGGCCTTGGCTGGCCTCCTCAGCATCTCTAAGAGTTAGCTAAGAAGAGATTGGGAACAACTGAACATGCTTCCAGGATGCGGAAGGCATTTCCCATCTGACCTGAATGGATGCTACATCATACTAGGAAGGAGAACAATAGGCCAGGGGACCTAGTTTGGGTGTGTGGTGCTGGAAACTGGAGACACAGAAGCTTGCCTTGCTCTGTGCTGAATCCAAAGCTGTGGGAAGTCCCTGGGAACCTATTGTGGAGGCAAGATCTGTGGCAAGCTAATGCTGTGAGCCCCTCTATCCTACATTCAGGTTGTATATGTGTGTAAATAAAACCCTATACCCCAAAGGCACCACAGTCTCCACCAACCTCCGTTCCAAGGAAACTGAACCCTGACTAACCAATGGAGTCTCTTGCAGCTCTGAGATGAGGGTGCATGCAACACTCTTTATAAATGCGCACATAGGCCACAGTATTTTGGGGGAGATGCATAGCCCACACAAGGAACCTTGCATATCATAGCCTACAATTGCAATACAATTCAAACCAAAACAAGGTGATTGAAGTAGTAGCTGCAGATAGTTGTTTTAAAACATGGGGTCAGTTTAAAACAAGTAAGACAGTATGGTTTTGAGCAGCTAAAGACTTGTACCTTGTTAATCAGCTCTCCAGCTCAGGAAATGAAGATCTACATTAGAGGGGAAAGTGGCCAAGATAAGCATTTTAAAAATAAACACATAAATAAAAGTGCTTAAAGATTTGCTGACCAGTTTAGCTGACCAGTGCTTTCACTTTTGAGAGGACTCTCTACACCTCACTTTGCTTCATGCATGTGCCGGTACTTCGCTTGTGATTCTCCGTGAGACATATTGCCTTCCAAAGCCTTCAGCGCATCAGCCTTGGAGGGGAGGATGAACCCACAAGATAGGCAGCCAACGGATTAAGAGACTTGCTACTAAATTGCCCAGAACCTTCTACATGAGCACTTGTGGCTACTTTGCACTTAATCCTCTCATTAGTACATCTATTCTGCTTGGCAACAAGAATGTAAGGATGCATTGCTTCCATTTCTGCTCTGTGTTCCATGGAATCATAGAATTGTAGAGTTGGAAGGGACCCCAAGGATCATGTGGATCGACCTCCTGCAATGCAGGAATGTCAACTAGATCATACATGACAGATGGCCATCCAACCTCTGCTTTAAAACCTCCAAGGAAGGAGAGTCCACAACCTCTTGTGGGAGTATGTTCTACTCTTGAACAGCTCTTACTGTCATAAAGTTATTGCTGCTGTTTAGCCAGACACTCCTTTCTTGTAACTTGAATCCATTGGTTTAGCTCCTAGCCTCTGGAGCAGGAAACAACAAACTTGCTCATCCTCCATGTGACAGCTGTTTAGATATTTGGCAATGGCTATCCTATCTCCTTTCAGTCTCCTCTTTACTAGACTAAACATAACCAGTTCCTTCAACCATTCCTCATTGGGCTTGATTTCCAGACCCTTGATCATCTTTGAGTCCCTGCAACAGGGTGAGCTCCCGTTGCTCGGTCCCTGCTCCTGCCAACCTAGTAGTTCGAAAGCACATCAAAGTGCAAGTAGATAAATAGGTACCGCTCCGGCGGGAAGGTAAACTGCGTTTCTGTGCGCTGCTCTGGTTCGCCAAAAGCAGTTTAGTCATGCTAGCCACATGACCCAGAAGTTGTACACCGGCTCCCTCGGCCAATAAAGCGAGATGAGTGCTGCAACTCCAGAGTTGGCCACAACTGGACCTAATGGCAGGGGTCCCTCTACCTTTATCCTATCTCCTTTCAGTCTCCTCTTTACTAGACTAAACATAACCAGTTCCCTCAACCATTCCTCATTCGGCTTGATTTCCAGACCCTTCATCATCTTGGTTACCCTCCTCTGCACATGTTCCAGCTTGTCCATATCCTTCTTAAATTTTGGCGCCCAGAACTGGAGACAGTATTCCAGGTGCAGCACCATTCCCATTCCTCTGCCATTTGTCTTCTGCCAAAACCAACATTACTCATCTCACTGTCCACTGTGGTGGAATTACATGACGCACGGCATTAATTACGCAAGTTACATTGTCCATACGTTATTCCACCCCCTTTATTTCAGTGCAAAAGAAACACAAGGCAAGCGGGAAAGAGAAACCTAATCCATTATGAATTGCTCACAGTTTGAAAGCAGCAACAATAGCGAATCTCAATCCTATTCCCTGGATTAATCTCTGTTTCAGATATAGGATGATAAAGCAAACATCATCTGCTTCTAGATTCAGGTAGGCAGCCGTGTTGGTCTGATGTTGTTGCTGAATTACAAATTATTACAAAACTGAAAACTATGGACAGACCTGGTCTGAATAGAGATAATGGATTCTTGTCTCATTAACATGCTAAAGCTATTTTTGGTCATCTGCATACTATCCCTTGCTTTTTCTTGTAGGACTAATTGCAGTCATTAACAGTCATCAACAGGTTTACCATACCCATTGAGCCTATCACCCATCTCCTTCTACCCTTCTGAGAAATACCCCTCCCCACCCTCTCACTATATATAGGGGTCTGGTGACTTCTGTTTCAGAGTATCTGAAGAAGCGTACATGCACACGAAAGCTTATACCAGAATAAACTTAGCTGGTCAATATAAGGCGCTACTGGATAATTTTTTATTTTTATATCATCTGCTTCTATTTCTCTTTTTGACAGAATTCTTTGACATCCCTGCAGTTTCAACAGCTTTCTAGGGTCTCCATCCAAGGTATTTCTTGCTACCTGATCCTTTAGAATAAAAAATAAAATGGAAGGCCAGAATATCTCTTGCGCAAAGCATGCCAATATACTCTGCTACTGACTTATGACCCATCCCCAATTAACCTTGGCTCCCACCCCCAGTTTTTTAAAAATATATGCACAGAAGCATTTCACAAATTTTAAAAGCATGAATCAACTTGGGCCTACCTTGATGTCTGAAGAGATATTTCAGATGAGATCTTTTTCTGGAATACTGTTCACCCAGGAGTTCTTTTTTATAGATCTTCACACAGCCTAAGGGACCTCAACTACAAAAAGAAAATCTAATTAGATGTCAACCCAGTATTCATACTAATCTCATATACTGGTTTAGTGCTTTTGCGCCTTATTAATTTGCAGTTAACATGCTTCTCAACCCTTGTAATTTTAGACTTGCTGGAGAAGGTATTTGCACTATGTTATTAATACTTTCCCTAAATCCATGCAAACAGACAGGAGTTCTGGGAGATGTATCCCTGGCTAACATGCATTATTTTCACCAGTTATCACAAAGGAGATCAAATAAAGTAAAGAAAACAAGAGGGTATCTTTTTTGAAGGCATCTCTTCAAAAGCTTCTTTTCTGAAGGCTTCTGAAGCTCTTACCTTGATGCTAAGGTAAGCCTCAAAGCCACAACCTGGACATTATAGTTTATAACAAGATGTATGGGGAGGGCATTCAATAAGATGTAATATAAGAACATAGGAAGTTGTCTTATATCTAGTCAGACCATTGATCCATATAGCTCAGTATATCCTACACTGATTTGCAGCATCTCTCCATAGTTTCAAAAAGGGTTCTCTCCCAGCCCTAGGTGGAAATGCCGGTGATTGATGAACTTGAAGTCATGCTTTTGAGTTAAAAGAAAGGAGATTCCAATTCAGCATCAGGAAGAGTGTTGTGGACTTTCTTTCTGCCTTGGGTGCTTTCGTTGTGATTCCTGCATTGCCAGGGGTTGGACTAGATGACCCTTGGGATACCTCTACAACTCTACAATTTTATGATTCTACATTAATAAATAGTTTATTCACTAGGTGGCACTGGACTCAGTTGTAGATGGGTGGAGTTGGATGTTTCTGGTGTCTTGTTTAAGAGAAGACAGTGGAGGCAGAACATAGCCATTGTAAGAACGTAAGAGCCCTGCTGAATCAGCCCAATGACACATCTAGTCCAGCATTCTGTTTTCACAGTAGGGACATGGGGGGGCACTGTGGTCTAAACCACTGAGCCTCTTGGGCTTGCTGATCGGAAAGTCGGCGGTTCGAATCCCCATGATGGAGTGAGCTCCTGTTGCTCTGTCCCAGCTCCTGCCAACTTAGCACTTCGAAAACACACCAGTGCGAGTAGATAAATAGGTACTACTGTGGCAGGAAGGTAAACGGCACTTCCGTGCACTCTGGTTTCTGTCACGGTGGCCCATTGCACCAGAAGCAGTTTAGTCATGCTGGCTAGATGACACAGAAAGCTCCTTCGGCCTGAAAGCGAGATGAGCACTGCAACCCCATAGTCACCTTTGACTGGACTTAACCGTCCAGGGGTTCTTTACCTTTACCTTTTACCTTTTCACAGTGGCCAACCAGGTGCCCCTGGGTGAAGTCCACAAGCAGGACCTGAACACAAGAGCACTCTGCTCTCCTGCAATTTCCAGGAACTGGTACAGTGGTACCTCTGGTTACAAACTTAATTTTTCCGGAGGACTGTTCTCAACCTGAAACCGTTCTTAACCTGAGGTACCACTTTAGCTAATTGGGCCTCCTGCTGCTGCGCAATCTTCTCTTATCCTGAGGTAAAGTTCTTAACCCAAGGTACAACTTCCAGCTTAGCAGAGTCTGTAACCTGAAGTGTTTGTAACCCAAGGTGTTTGTAACCTGAGGTACCACTGTATTCAGAAGAACATAAAATGGGCCTTGTGCAGGCTGTGGTGGTGGTGTGTGTGTTGTTGTTGTTGTTTTTGAAAGATCAGTAAGAAAAATGGGATGTAACAGACTTAAATTTGAGCACCAGCAAAATAGAACAGAAAGGGCTATTCTGCCCATCCGTATCAATGACCAAGAGTGCATTTAGTTGTGGGGATTGTTGTGTTAGTTTCCCTGGTTATAATTTTAGCTCTTCTGTCCTGGTTTTGAACATACGCACTACATCACCTGGTGACTAATGGAGCTGTGTGGCTTTCTGATTGATGTACTGTCATGTCATTCACAGCAGTGGACGTGGTGAGACACAACAGCAGGTGTCATTCTGGACATGTCACCATCCACCACCCTTTATGCATATGAACACTTCCTCACGATTCACCCATGAAAGTGGTGGGGAATAAATGCATGTCTTCATATATCCTCAAATTCCATCCCACAATTTTCCAGGGCAATGGGGTTGCAAACTGTATTGTTTTGTTTTTCTGGAAGCACTTAACCCAGAAAGGAGTGCTGAACTTCTGCTACATTTCCAGAAGTGGCTTTTACACTGTGTGAATGCAAAAATAAATAAATAAATAGCAGGTGAGGACAGAGGTGCCATCTTCTTGAGATGATTGAGAGGGGTCTGAGGCAACATCCTGACATCATGTGTGTGATGTTGCAAGGAGCCAGGGGGCGGAACTGAACACCCTCTGAACATTAAGGGGCCCGGACCCTCAAAAAAGCCACAACCATTGGGGTGGGCGACAGTGCCTCAGCCCCTAGGAGCTGGCACGTATAGATAAGGAAATGTTGGGGAAATGGAACAAAGTGTTCTCTGAATGATGCCTTACTACTGTGGGTCAGCCACCACTTTTGATGGTTGGAGGAAATCAACAATGACCCAGAACTGGGACAAAGAAATAAACAACATGGGTATGTTTCCCCGTACCTTGGAAGAGGAGGTTGTCACACATATGGCCAGCATGAGGGTTGGAAGGGGAATCCATTTTAAGCAGATTTCCACATGGGACTTGACTCTTCCAACCCAGAATCATAGAACTGTTAGAGTTAGAAGGAACCCCCAACCTGTTGCAATGCAAGAACCACAGCTAAAGAATACAGAATCACAGTGGTGTAGCATGGGTTGTCAGCACCCGGGGCAAGGCAAGTAATTTGCGCCCCCTAACCTGTGGATTTTAGCACTGATTTTAGCACTGTGAGTGCGAGCGCGCCCCCCCATGTTGCGGCCGGTGCGGCCGGCCCCCCCTGCACCCCCACGCTACGCCACTGCAGAATCATAGAGCGATTTGACTTGCTTGAGCTCTGCTAGCAGTAGGCCACTTATTTTATTGAATGCTTGCCTATATCCAAATGCACTGACATTTTTCAATGGCAGTAGCACCTCGGCTTACGCTTTGGGTTACGAAAGCGGCAAACCCGGAAGTGTTTCGCCATGCGCACATGCGCAGAAGCGGTCCCTCTGGTTGCAGAAACCTCGGGATCCAACCGGAGCTCCAGAATGGATCCCATCCACAACCGGAGGTACCACTGTATTATTTTTAAAACTGATGACTAATAGAATGCGGCAGAATTATATGCAGAAAATCACATATATCCTCAAAGTTCAAGATGTTATCAAGATGTTAGCAGCTTGGGACCAGTTTACCTGTAAGGTCCCCTCACCCAATATACCTGTCCCATTCTACCACTGTAGAACTGGCACTGTTCCAGGTTGCAAATGATACCCATTTTGCCTTAGCAAGAAATTCGTCATTTAGTGTGGCAGCATCCATTCTTCAGACAATTCCCTGACAATTAGCATTAGGCAGATGCCTTCACTGCACTCTTCTTGGCATCTGTTAAAAACATTTTTGTTTAAACAAGCCTGCCTAGACATCTAGAAAGTTTACATGTGTTTTAATCTGTTTTTTGTTTATTGTTTGCTCTGCATTGATTTTAATTATTGTTAAAGGTTTTAAACTGCTGTTTATAACCAAGGTTTTCTTTTTTTTTTACTGACATTTTCACTGTGTTATTCTGTTTGTAAACTGCTTTGAGTGCTTCTTCATTTGTTAAAATCAAGCTGTATAGAAACATTAAGAAATAAACACATTGTGTCTAAAAGTCCCTATATTTCTGCAGCATAATTTTATATTAACATAAAATTGTTGTATGTATTTGGTCCTTTAGGAATCACAGACTGTATTATATATTACATAATAATATATATAATAATGCATATATAAATTATTTCTCCTATAACAAAAGATTTTATTTTGAGTTTATCGGACTCCATTATAATTGCATAAACAGGGCTTATCAATGATGACATGGTGTTGGAGATGTACATAATAAGGAAAATGCTTATTTGAAACATATATATTTATACAGTGCTGGTAAATTTGGGGGGATATTAGGATGTATAAATATTATTGTGGAGAAAGAGTTGAAAATTTTAGAAGATAACATCTTAAACTATCTATCTAGTATATGTGGCTTGAGAATCAGTCAACGCAAATGGATTCTTCATACTCCTCCATCTGCAAAAAGATTGATGTTGATACATGGAAAGGACAAAAATTGATCAACGGATAGATGACATGACAACTCTTGCAAACCATGAATGGATCACTTTCAGACGAAGATTATGCACGGATAAATTTAATGATATTTGGAACGTATTTATCAAAACTCTAGGGACCCATGAATCAGTGTATACTTGAGGGAAACAATAAGTTTCCATATCCAACAATATAGTTGGATAAACAATAAGCTTATCCAACTATACTATATAGTTCTGCAACCTTAATAATAATAGCAATAAAAGCAATAAACACATTCTGTAAATAAGTCCTATATTTCTGCAGCATAATTTTATACAAACATGAAAATGTTGCATGTATATATTTTATGTGTTTGCTAATTTAGGAATTCCAGAGTGTATTATATACTATAATAATATGTATAAGAATGCATTTGATAGTTGAGAACTGTTCATATAGTGGAGCCAGCAAAGAAATCCCATAAACACATCCGTCCTTTACATCAAAGTGAGATAGGCATTAGAAGAAGAAAAATCCTAATCCTATATGACATTAATGGCAGCAATTAATGTAATGTGTTGCCTTTACTTTAAGATGATAGAAGGCTAAGGATTGAGATATTTTCTTATTTCTCCCATTTAAGTTTTATTCAGGAAATCTGGAAGATCGCCATGATGATTGTGGCTTGGTTTATGGAAGGACGAGAGATGGTTTGGGTAGAACAACCTTTTTCATAGTCTTCCATCATATAATTTGAAGCGGGTGTACAAAAGGAATGGAACCAGCTATTAGTGAAATAACACAGTTCATTGCGCAAGTGGAGCATCACCAGGGGCGATGTCCTCTAGACATGTGGTATTAAGAGGACCTTTTCATAACCTTCACCCACTGAAGTGGTAATTAGTTGATATTTGGCATGGTCAAAATGACAAAGTAAATGTCTGGCCCTTTCAGAAGCATAATCCAGGGATTCAACTCTGTTCTCGCTAATGAAGGTTGGCTGCCTTCTCCAGTCAATAATGGAGACACAAGATTTAATTAGAATGAGGTTTCAACCTCTGCCTTAGGACTGCAGAACGACCAATCACTGGGGACTGGGTGATCAACAAATATCAGAAGCAAATGTACATGCATTTTTTTTTCTTAAACCCCACAATCTAATGTTTCATTACAGTGGTACCTTGGTTCCCAAATGGCTTGGGTCCCAAACAAATCAGATCCCGAACATTGCAAACCCAGAAGTGAGTGTTCCGCTTTGCGAACGTTTCTTGGAAGCCAAACATCAGTTTTGGCTGTCAATATTGTTTCCGGGGCTGATCAGACAATCAGCCTTGGTTTGAGAATGTTTTGGAAGTCAAAATGACTTCCAGAACGGATTGAGTTGGGAAACCAAGGCTCCACTGTATTATTCTTATTATTATTTATTTAAAAAAATGAGATGATCTTTAGCAAAATAAATGTTAGATGCCCACAAACAGGGCATGAGTGGGACAGCAGTTCTGCTTCCTTCACACACACCAAATGTTGGTCTATTTTCATTGAAAAGGAACATATGATCAAATCAATAAAGAACTGGGAGGGGGTCATCAGAGAAGCTAAAGGGAATGACTACATAACCCATGAAGCACTGCAGGTGTGACCCCAATGCATACATGCAGCTACCAATTTGTAACGAGAAACTGCTAATTTCAGCAGCAATTTGTGAGCCACAAGGTCCTGATGTTCTCTCTTCTAGTTCTCTTTGAAAGTTTTCTTTACATCCAGTATATCTGAAGGAGCGTCTCCACCCCCATCGTTCTGCCCGGACACTGAGGTCCAGCTCCGAGGGACTTCTGGCGGTTCCCTCACTGCGAGAGGCCAAGTTACAGGGAACCAGGCAGAGGGCCTTCTCGGTAGTGGCGCCCGCCCTGTGGAACGCCCTCCCATCAGATGTCAAAGCGATAAACAACTACCTCACATTCAGAAGACATCTGAAGGCAGCCCTGTTCAGGGAAGTTTTTAATATGTGACATTTTTCATCTTTGTTGGAAGCCGCCCAGAGTGGCTGGGGAAACCCAGCCAGATGGGCGGGGTACAAATAATAAAATTATTATTATTATTATTATTATTATTATTATTATTATTATTATTATTGGAATGTACATGCCCAAGTAAGGGGGGTGAGCAGTTTGGTCTTTAGTCCGCATACATTTGGGGTAAAATTCAGATTCTAGCAAATCCTGCCAGAAGGAAAAAGGTCAATGTTCTCAAAACTGATCCCAAAGATTAGACAAAATGAAGAACATCTTCACACACAGCACATGTGATGGATTCAAGCTTAGATGGCCTAGTTTTATAAGGAGAATTGACACATTTATGGGGTATCAGTCTATCAATGATCATTGGCTAAATGAAGCCAGTAATTAAAGTGTTGGTCTAGGGTTCAAATCCTCCACTCAGCCACAAAGCTCACTGGGTCTCCTTGAGTCGCTCACTATCTCTTATGCAACACCCACACATTTACATGGCCTTGGCCCGGTATACCTGAAGGAGCGTCTCCACCCCCATCGTTCTGCCCGGACACTGAGGTCCAGCTCCAAGGGCCTTCTGGTGGTTCCCTCACTGTGAGAAGCAAAGCTACAGGGAACCAGGCAGAGGGCCTTCTCGGTAGTAGCAGCCGCCCTGTGGAACAACCTCCTGTCAGATGTCAAGGAAATAAACAACTATCTGACTTTTAGAAGACAACTGAAGGCAGCCCTGTTTGGGGAAGCTTTTAATATTTGATGAATTATTGTATTTTAATATTTTGCTGGAAGCCACCAAGAGGGGCTGGGGAAACCCAGCCAGATGGGTGGGCTATAAATAAATTATTATTATTATTATTAGTAGTAGTAGTAGTAGTAGTACTAAGGTGCCACTCTAAACAGCAATGGCTCCACCCAAAAAATTATCAGCAACCTTAACAAACTACATCTCCTATAATTGTTTGGGGTAAGCCATGCTTGTTTAAAGTGGTATCACAATGTTTTAAATACAGTGGTACCTCGGGTTACATACACTTCAGGTTACATACGCTTCAGGTTACAGACTCCGCTAACTCAAAAATAGTACCTCAACTTAAGAACTTTGCTTCAGGACGAGAAGAGAAATCATGCTCTGGCGGCGCGGCAGCAGCAGGAGGCCCCATTAGCTAAAGTGGTGCTTCAGGTTAAGAACAGTTTCAGGTTAGGAACGGACCCCCGGAACGAATTAACACAATGTACCACTGTATATGATATGGACTTGGTCTTCGCCTACTTCAAAGGATTGTGGTGAGGACAAAATGGGGAACATCACCTAAAGGTCCTTGGAGATAAAGTGGGATATATAATAATAATGAATCTCAATGTTTGGTGGCAGTGTATTTTTATTTATTTATTTTAATACCAGGGATTTGGGGGCTGGGGGAACAGCAGGTGAAGGCTATTCAGCAGTGGTTGGTGTCTATTGAGACTGTGGGGTGGAATGCAGGGAAGCCAACAAATTCTGGAGCCAGAGCCAGTGACAGGTGGACCCACCTGATCTGAGTGTTGTCCCCACCTTCCTCTTCTTGAGTTCTACAAGGGCAACAGTGACACTAAGGAGGATGAAGCCAGCAGGCAGCACCATTCCCTGGACTGATTGTAAGTAAGAAGGCAGGCAGTTTGTAGGAGCCGGCTAAGGGCAAATTGAGGTTCATGGGGCAGTGGCCCCTTGCCTTGATGAACCAGCTTCCACTGTCATCCTATCCTGCTTGTGAGCTTACCTGAGATGTTTGCTTAAC
The DNA here is from genome assembly GCF_965153285.1 of Podarcis tiliguerta. Classification (NCBI taxonomy): domain Eukaryota; kingdom Metazoa; phylum Chordata; class Lepidosauria; order Squamata; family Lacertidae; genus Podarcis; species Podarcis tiliguerta. The sequence continues at coordinate 6,770,737 of NC_139549.1, forward strand.
CTCTGTAAGGAACATGATACTCAGCTAGGAGGTATTTGGTTCTGATTGGGCATTTCTTTCTCTCTCTTTCTTTGTGACTTCTTAGGTTCCTCAAATTTTAACATGTAATTATTTTTTTTAATTAAATTTTATTAAATATTACAAGAAAATAAAAAGAAAAAAGAAATAAAAACAATACATAACAATGCATAAAAACATTTATCTATGCATTTTTAAAAATGCAGACTGGGAAAAAAAGAAATGAAAGATAGAAGAAAAGAAACAAGAAAGAAGAGAAAAAACACTTTCCATAATCAACAATACCAAATTAATATTTCAAACATTACAATATATAAATCCTAGTTAAAATATTATAAAATTTTAGCGTGTAATTAATGAGTTAAAACAGAGGTAGCTAACATATGGTATCACTCCAGATACTTTCAGGAACTCCCCTAAGCCCCTTGACCAATGGCCACTAAACAATAGGAGATGTAGTCCAACATTTTATGGAGCACCACACAGGTGAAAGGCAAAAGCCTTTGGGGCTATGGGTAACTTCCATTTCAGTGAAACAAGGATCCTCACTGGAAGCCTCTCCAGTAGTAAATAGCCCAATAGGCATGATATGTGGGTCACATATACCTTGGAGCCAGCCATCTGTTTGGCTAATGCAGCTCATAAGTCTAATATATGGACTGCTGGAACACAAATGACACTTAATTTCTTAAAATTAGAGAGACTGCAAGGGTGTGATGGTGAGCCCAGCCTAAACCAAATTATCTTTCTGAAAATAAGGGAAAATATGTGGGTGCTAATTTTGGCCTTCCGGTTTATTAACCATCCACATGTACACTCTATACACCCAAGGGAAACTCTATAAGAAAGGTCAGCATCGCTGAGAAATCTCAGAAACATCTCGATGATTTCTATCAACCGTGATCCAGGTAAGTCCACTTTTGATTTATCTTACACAGAGACATGTGAAGAACATATTTTACTAAATCAATGGACCTAAGTTTGCACCATAGTGAGATACCTTCTTGAAATCAGCTAAAAGGCAGTGGGGCCAACATATTTTAGGGAAAAGGGAACCGTCAAGGATGAATGGAATTGTGGCAAGGAATTAAGGGAGGAAATTTGAAATTCAAAACAAGAGAATTTTAGTTGCTTGTGTTGTTGTTGTTGTTGTTTATTGTTGTCATCTTCCTCCTCCTCCTCATTGTGCCTGATACATTAATGAACAACAAACACAAACACCATCAGATAACAAACTCAAAGAAAGATATGGGGTAGGGAAATCACTGTGTGTTTACTCAAAGCTAATGTGACTAAATTGATCTTTATTCTCATGTAAGTGAGTGTAGGATTGCAGCTTCAGAGCTGCATGCAATGTTGTGGCTTATCTGATGGGACGCGGGTGGCGCTGTAGTCTAAACCACTGAGCCTCTTGGGCTTACCAATCAGAAGGTCGGCAGTTCAAATCCCTGCGAAGGAGTGAGCTCCCGCTGCTCTGTCCCAGCTCCTGCCAACCTAGAAGTTCGAAAGCATGCCAGTGCAAGTAAATAAATAGATACCACTTCTGTGTTTCCTTGCACTCTGGTTTCCGTCATGGTGTCTTGTTACGCCAGAAGCAGTTTAGTTCTGCTGGTCACTTGACCCAGAAAGCTGTCTGTGGACAAACGTTGGCTCCCTTAGCCTGAAAGTGAGCTGAGTGCTACAACCCCATAGTCACCTTTGACTGGACTTAACTGCCCAGGGGTCCTTTACATTTCCCTTTTACCTTGTGGCTTATCCACTCTTACCTTTCCTCTGCTCTTTCCAGGCATGGTCCATGATATAAAGCCCTGCGTCCAGGTGCCCTTTATTTTGCTCCAGAGCATGGGTAGGCAAATTAAGGCCCGGGGGCCAGATCCAGCCCAATCGCCTTCTAAATCCGGCCCACAGATGGTCCGGGAATCAATGTGTTTTTATATGAGTAGAATGTGCCCTTTGATTTAAAATGCATCTCTGGGTTCTTTCTGGGGCATAGGAATTCGTTCATTCCCCCCCCCTTCAAAATATAGTCTGGTCCCCCACAAGGTCTGAGAGACAGTGGACCGGCCCCCTGCTGAAAAAGTTTGCTGACCCCTGCTCCAGAGCTTTTCCTGCAGAAACCCACTCTTTAAAGCTCAATTGGAGCAAACACGAATCTGTGGAAAACCTGAATGGACATTTGTTTCAATTCAGCTTTAATTGACATTTGCTCTGATTCAGTTTTTTTTGTGGGGAAAGTTTGGGGCAAACAAACAAACAAAGGCATGCTGGGACATGCAGCTGTAAAGTGCAGACATTTGCCTGGAAAGAGCAGAGCAAAAAGTAAGTGTGGACAAGTCCTTTATCTCATCTAGAGTAGACCAGCAGAAATGAATAGAGATGGCTAACTGAAGTGTGTCTACTGTGAGCAGAATTTAGTTGGCTATCACAGTCTGGTTCTTGTCCCTATCCTTCCACATTGGCTCAGCTATAAACCCATGCTGTTCCCATTTGCAATAATCTCAATTAACTTCACATTTAATTAAACAGAGTAATAATTGATAGATGGCAGTTAGATGCTAGGTAGATGATAAGTAGATCTACAGAACTATCTTAGGGCTGCCAGACGTCAGGAATTTATTGGACATACCCAGGATTCATCTGCCAAAAATAATGCCCGAAATTTACGAAAATCAGTCAAAATGTCCAGGAGAGCCTGAGTGTATGGCAGCCCATTTTGGATGTATTGATTTGGCAAATGAAAAAAGAAAAGAAAAGAAAAACAAAGAAAAACTTTAGTGTCCAGATTTTCACTTTTTAAAATATGGTAACCTTAATATCATCTATCTACATCTCTATATGCCTATTTCTAGGTACCTCACTTTTGCTCTTATAGAGAAAGAAAGAAAGAAAGAAAGAAAGAAAGAAAGAAAGACATTAGACTAATGTGTGCCTTGGAAATAAGTTATCTGCCAGGTTTGGTTTATCCAATTGCCTTGATGCAGTTCTCAGCTACAGAGGTCTAGTTATCTAATATATCTTAGATAACTATTATTATTATTATTGATCTATTGTATCTAATGTTGTATTTTACATTTGTTTTTAAGTTGTAATCATTCATCTTGTTTTTATTATTGCTTGTAAGCCGCTCTGAGCCCGGCCTTGGTTGGGGAGGGCGGGGTATAAATAAATTATTATTATTATTATTATTATTATTATTATTATTATTATTATTATTAATATTATTATCTCTCTGAGCTGAGAACTGCATCAAGGCAATTGTATAAACCAAACCTGGCGGATAACTTATTTCCAAGGCACACATTAGTCTAAGAGTTGACACAGACACTTCCTTCTCAGCCCTGAAGCAATTGGTGAACCTGCACAGCAAATGGGAGTGGGCTTGATTGCTGCTGCTCCTGTTGTTCCTCTTCTTGTTGTTGTTATTCTGGTTAATAACAACAAGAACATAAGAACTAGAAATGTGGGAGACATCTGTCCATGCTGTTTCTACAAGCAAAGGACTTTCCTCTCATTTCGCTTTCTTTTACCCCATTCCAGATCCACCTCCAAACCACGAAGATGACTTGCTACAGACCCCAGGATTGCTGGAATCCATACAGCGCGAATTGGGGAGGCAACCGGGTGAGAAGCTACTGCCGCCCCTCGGGGAATAGTCCTGGCTGTGGATCTGGATCCAGCTGTGGCCCCACTGGCTATAACTCCAGTTCCAGCTGCTACGCACCTCAGTACAGTTCCAGCTGTTGCTCGCCTCGGTACAGTTCCAGCTGTTGCTCGCCTCGGTACAGTTCCAGCTGCTCACCTCAGTACAGTTCCAGCTGCTGCTCACCTCGGTACAGTTCCAGCTGTTGCTCACCTCGGTACAGTTCTAGCTGCTGCTCACCTCAGTACAGTTCCAGCTGCTGCTCACCTCGGTACAGTTCCAGCTGCTGCTCGCATCGGTACAGTTCCAGCTGCTGCTCCCCTCAGTACAGTTCCAGCTGTTGCTCGCCTCGGTACAGTTCCAGCTGTTGCTCGCCTCGCTACAGTTCCAGCTGTTGTGCACCTCGCTACAGTTCCAGCTGTTGTGCACCTCGCTACAGTTCCAGCTGTTGCTCACCTCGCTACAGTACCAGCTGCTGCTCACCCTGCTGCAGTTCCAGCTGTTGCTCACCCCGCTACAGTTCCAGCTGTTGCTCGCCCCGCTACAGTTCCAGCTGTGGCTTACCATGCTATGGCTGCTCTTCAGGAAGCTGCTGCCACTCTGGTGGATACCGGAGATACCGCCGTAGCAACTCCTCCCCATGCTAAATTGGGACAGAAGTGTCCTCAAGACAGGAAGACACAACACAAATAGGAACAAACGATCTGTAACGACTGAGGACAGCTTTCAAAGAACATGGGCTCCCAGATTATTTCCAATGAAGTCAGTTTTTGTGTGTGTCTTCAGTACCTCTGAAAGTCAATAATTAAGTTTCTTGCACCTTTGAATGGAGGACAGGTTCTAGATCATCCTTCGCCAACCTGGTGTATTCCAGATGTTTTGGACCACAACTCCCATAAGTCCTAGACAGCTGGGACTGTTGAGGATTGTACTCCCAAACACTTGGAGGGCATCAGGTTGTTGAAGGCTATTCTAGATGTTCTTTATTATATAGCCACTGCATATAATACAGTATATGCACATTTTTCTCCTTACTAGTCTTGAGCATCCAAGAGATGCCAATAAATTATTCTGCTTGTTTCTTTTTGTGGGAGGGGGGAATAAGTATTGTACCGTGGTTTTCAAACAGTGTTCTGAGGAAACTTGGGGTTTACGGGCATTTAAAAAACAACAACACACAACATCAACCTCTGTGAGGAGAGCTAAGAGGGGAGGGAATCACTGAAGAACCAATACTTTGAAATCTCATTCTAAAAAGAAAAATCATTTCCAGTTCCACCCCCCCCTTCTATTTCAATTCACAATTCATTCACATGTTCCTTGGCATATCCCCCCCCCCCCCCAGCTTTCACAAGCTGCTGTGCTAAAGGCCATCTCCACAACACACATTAGAAGCACTGCTAGACAACTTTAACAGTCATGCCCCCACCAAGCATCCTAGTATGTGTGGTTTGTGGAAGGTTCTCTCACTCTCAGAGGTACAATTCCCAGAGCAACATAACAATCAATCACTCTTCCCAGGGGACTCCGAAGGGGAAAAGGGGTCTCCCAAGAAACTCTCAGCACCCTTGACAAACTGCACTTCCCCAAATCATTTGGAGGAAGCCACAACTGTTTAAAGTGGCATCATAGTGCTTCAGGTGTAAGGTGTGGAGGTGGCCAAATAAGATATAGTTAAGAAGAGTAAGGAAACATCAAAACACACAGTGTAATGTGAAGAATTGTTTTAAATTTCCCCCCTCCAACAACCATGACATTTGGGCTGAAACAGCAGCAGCACTTTTCATGTAGTTATAAATGATAAATGCAATGGACACACACACATAGTGTGTAATTCAGAGATTTTCTTTGAATTAGTTTCAATGAATTGGTTAAATCAGAATTAGTTCATTCCAAGCACTCTGCTGGAACAGTGAAAATATAATTACAGCTCACCATTTAGAAGAATGTTCTTGTTGCTGTCTCCACTGTCCCAAAACAAAAGACAAAGCAAATTTAAAAGGGGATGACAAATGGTTTTCACACCACTCACATGAGAGCCAGTGTGGTGTAGTGGTTAAGAGCGGTAGATTCGTAATCTGGGGTAACAGGTTCGCGTCTCCGCTCCTCCACATGCAGCTGCTGGGTGACCTTGGGCTAGTCATGCTTCTCTGAAGTCTCGCAGCCTCACTCACCTCACAGAGTGTTTGTTGTGGGGGAGGAAGGGAAAGGAAATTGTTGGCCGCTTTGAGACTCCTTCGGGTAATGATAAAGCGGGATATCAAATCCAAACTCCTCTTCTTCTTCATCATCATCATCATCATCATCATCATCATCATCTTCACACCTGCTCCTCCAAAACTATTTGAAAGTGTTCTCCCCAAGATAGGAACCATGAAAACCACTGCTTCTCAAACCCATTTCTGGGATGGCCACCAGCTTAGGGCTATTTTGCACATTATATTGAGTAGCAGGATCATGGCAGCTTTTGTGGTTGCTCCACATCCAGCCAGTAATGTGCAGATCTTTAGCCGGTGTGAGTTTATCACATGAATTTCTGGTGAAAGCACATTCTAGAATGGCCAGAACAATTTGCATTTATGCCATCTGGCCTAAACCGCGTAGCTAGAATGTGGTTTAGGCCAGTGAATGGTGGTATGAGGAAGATATGTATTGCTAAGAGGGAAAGAAATCCTGCCCTTTTTGCTTGTTGAGATTATTCATCATGGAACAAAGGGTGGAGTGTCAGAAGAAGCCCTCAACATGATCCAGACAAGTGGCTACTGTTGGAAAGAAAATGATTCCCAGGGCACAAGAGGGACCTTTGCATGTTAGTTAGGTAAGGTGGTTGTGCATGTTAGGTAGGTCAGTACGTGAGTGAGAAGGAAGGAAGGATTCCAGAGGTCAGGAGATGGCCATTCAAGATTAGATGGCATTTTGGGCACATCTAGATTGATCCATGGATCTAGCTACAGCTGTTCAACAGAATAGCTAAGAATTGCACCTCTATGTTCAGAGATTATGGGCTGTATTCAGTTTACTCCTACCTAAGAGTGGACCCATTGAAATAAATGAGCATGAACATCAAAATCAACCCACTTACTATGAGTAGGAATTAGTTGTGTGCAACCCATCATATCTCTGATTAATAGATGTTCCTGGAGACTAACCACAAGGGAGTGTATTCTCCTTTTCCACACAGCCCTTGTGTATTTCTCTGGGGAACATGGTGAGCCTGTAGGAAACAGGGTGATGGATTGGATAAGCTCATAATATTTTTGGTCTCATCCATCATGACACATCATGTTCTTAAGTATCCTTGATATTATGTCTTCTGCTTTGTAATGAATAGTTCTTTCCTCACTTTCTTATTATCATTAAAGCATGCAGTGAAGCATTTTCCTGTGTTCATCTTTTATCACCAGGGTGGGGGACCTCAGAAACCCTAGCTGAATGTTCCCTTTTCATCCAACCCTTTGGACCAGACCACATACCTTCCCTATGCCCTGGTCACACCCCTATCCAGCCTTGCTTCACAACCTCCAGCATCCTGTTCTTACAGTGACCAATCAGATCCCTCTGGAAAGTCTGAAAGCGGGATTTGAGTGCAACAGCCTACTTGTGATTCCCAGAAAGTGACATTCAGAGGCACACTGTCAGTCTTTGGAGAATCGGCTTCATCCTCCGTGGCTGTAAATGAGCAGATCAAATTAAAGGGAATTCTTACCAGTTAGTTTCTTTAATAAACACTGCGAAGGACAAAAGAAAGCATCTAACACAGGGGCCAGCAAAGTTTTTGTGGCTTGGGCTGGTTCACGGTCCCGCAGATGCCGCACTGGGCTGGAGTCCATGCACACACGCTCACGCATGCGCAAATGCTATTTCTGGCACTCCTTCTGGCTCGGAGGAGGCATGTGCATCTTCCCATTGGCTGCAGGAGCTTCCTGCAGCAATGGGAAGCCGGCAAGCGTCATGGAAAGCGGCCCCTGCTCTGCTCTGCACCGGTTTAGCACGGGAGTTGACTAAGCGGGCAGCGGGGGTCTTTGAGTGGGTGGCAGGGGTCCATGGGCCACTTAAACAACCCCCATGGGCCGCTTGTGGTGCATGAGCCTTAGGTTACCGACCCCTTATCTAACCAGAATGGTGGTGCTCCCAATTCATTTCACTCCTCCCCCCTCTGTCCCTATTAATATACGTCACTCAATAGTTCCGGGGAAGATGGCGCCGGGTCAAGTCTCAGCTGAGTCTCTGTTGATTCCAACAAAAAACCGGTTTTCTCCTCTTGAAGATGATTGTGAGTGTGGGGAGAGTATTCAAGGTGAGAGCGTGGAACTGGATCCAGCAATGGGGCAAGCTGATCCTGTGCTCCTCAGAGAGGAAGAATATACGTCACTCCTACTTGTAATCTGAGCTTGGAGCCTGTGTTTTCTGTTCTGACACTTTCTGAGCTCTTCTTGACCTTGGGCTGAGCGGAGGAATGCTGTCTAGAGACTGTGAATCTGTTAACTCTCTTTCTTCTAGTGCTTCTTCACCTAGCTGTTCCCCAGCCAGTATTTCCCAGCTTCTGCCTTCTGAAATATGTCCCTCTGCAAACCAGTGTTCCAAATCTATACTGTTCTCCTGTTCCTGAGAAGATTCAGGATCAGGAGGAGGGGGAGAGGGAGAGGGTGGCTCCCACCATTCTTCCTTAGTGCAGCCCTTTTCAGCATGAACCCTGACATCCCAGCAACATCATGGGTGAACATAATCATGGTGGTTGTAGCCACTGATAGTCTCATCATTTATGAATTTGTCTAATACTCTTTTAAAACTCTTTTAAACCTACCCAAGTTGGTGGTCACCACATTCACAATTGCCTCACGGTTGTGAATGTGGCCCTCTAAGCCTCTCAATCTTGCTCTCAAAACTCTCCCCAGGTGGCACTCTCTATTGACTCTGCTTCACACCTTCTTTAGTGCAGCAGTTCTCAACCTGTGGGTCCGCAGATGTTGTTGGACTACAACTCCCATCATCCCTCAGCTCTGGTCTTGCTAGCTAGGGGTGATGGGAGTTGTAGTTCAACAACATCTGTGGACCCACAGGTTGAGAAAGGCTGCTTTATTGCTTTTGCCTGGCTGGAATTGTCCTTGAACACTGTCTTGCTTGCCTGTATGAAGGCTAGCGAGAGAGGTGTATGAACAAACAAGCCTGTTTATGAAAGAAAGAAAAATCATATATATATTGCTCCACCCACTTTTTATTATGAACCCAGCCAGTATTGGCATGCAGACCCCAACGCGCATGACTTCCATGTGGATTTTTTTAAAATGCAAATTTATGTTGAATCTGGGGCAAACTGTAATTAAGGTTAGGGGAGTGTGGTGAACAATGGAGCAAAACTGGAACTGACACATTTTGCCCATACCTATTTATATAGGGGTTATACACTTAAAAACAAGAAAGACGCTATTATACCTACCAGACAAGAACTGGGATTACATTTGGCACTGAAATGTCACCTTGAGGGAGATTTGAAAAGCTAGTTTGGGTGTTCCTCCTTTGGGCAAAACATCTGCAGAATGTTAGGGGAGGCTAAACCTTTGTTTTCATAAGACCAGTGAAGAGAGAAGGGAAGGAGGTGCCAGTGTTCTCACCAGATTTCCTCTAAAGCAAATTTCAGCACCTGTTATATCATTCCATTGCTGTTAACCTCCCTTCCCTTATCTTCCACGCTCACTCTTTGAGGTCAACCGCTTTGAGGGTTTTGTTTGTTTGTTTGTATAAATTTTATGGACTAAATAAGTAAATTAAGTCCTCCCTCACTGCCCCACATTTGCTCAAACTTGGGCTTAATCCCATTGGACACGTTGAACCATTGATTTATTTGTTTAGGGCATTCATTCCCCTTTACTCCAAAAAGGCCTTACAAAGTGCCTTGCAAAAATTGCAATCTACGGTAACTTAAGAAGAGGAGTCAGGAGTGAAAAGCAATCCATTGAATGCATGCTTAAATTTACAGTTTTTACACTCAAGTCTCTGCTGGCAGTGGCTTTGGCTGCCTTGCCCTAAGGCACTCTTCCTCACAGGTCACATCTGGTGACAGTGCCCAGGCCAAAAGGACAGGGCAGCTCCAGCCATAAAGTTCTTCAGTTGGAGCTTGGTGGACTTGCCTTCCTCCCTCAGTGAAGTTCTGGCTGCCTTGCCCTCCCCAAAGGCAGTCTTCCCCCACAAATGACCCCATGATGCTACCTCAGGCATATTTTACCTCTGACATATTTTATTTTATTTTTTTGAAGTTTTATTCAAGTTCGGGATTTTTACATACATTATATTATCTCCTTCCAATTTTAAATTTCCTGTACAATTCTTTCCTTTCCCTCCCTTCCCCCACCAATATCCATTGGAAAGGTTTAAACTATTATCCTCATCCATGGGCATAGCGTCTTTAGTTTACATCGAATTTCTTTTCTTTCAGTAGTTTTTATCCATTGAAGATAGAGGTTCCATCTGTTCCATATCGTGGTGGACTTGACCTTCCACGTTGTTTCCTGTGACATAACTGCAACAATGTCCAACTGAATAAGTTCAAACAAATAACTACTCCATGCCTCTACTCTCCATTTTTCTCCATCTTTCTAACCTAAAGCTATTGTTGCCTTTCCCACTATTTTATTTTATTTTATTTTATTTTATTGTTGGCATCCATCTGTCTTGAGACAATGGAACACACCTCCGGGGATGAAGTTGTATTAGCAGCACTGGTGACCTCCTTCGTGGGGGTGGGGAGCCTAGGCAGTGTGTTTGGAGGTCCTGACAGAGGCAGATTTAGGACAGTGGAAGTGGTGTGGTCTCAGGAGGCATGCAGCCAAGAAGGGTGCCTGGTTTGGAGAAGGAGGAGTGAGGGCTCTGACAGGGTCCTAGAGACCTCCTTCCTTTTCTCCAAAGTCAGGCATGTGCTTGTTGGCAGAAGACCCTACATTCAGGCTTCACTATGTAGACCAAGGGAAAGCAGAGCAATATGTTTAGCACTAGCTTGGCAGACACTCTTAAATATTATGAAACCAAAGTGAGAAGGGAATAAAGGCCACAATGAGCCAATGAGCTAGATGGCAATAAGGACAATAATGGGCAGATGAAGTCAAGGACACTGAGGATATAATGGGCAAATGGAAAAAGAGAGAGAACAAGAGTAGAATAATTGCCTCTACCCTGTGTTCTTGTGCTTCTGTAAAATATGCATTCAAATGAATAATGCTGAACTTTGAAGTAAACATGAGCGTCTTTGCCCCAGGGGCTGTAGGAACAACCCAACGTGCTGGGGCAGATCCGGGAGCATACTAAACAAATTAGTTGTTGCCTTTCAAGATGAAGATGGATAGCTTTTGCCTTTGGCTTTTACAGCACAAACAGATATTATAAATACAAGAGGAGGCATTATTAGAAGGGGCAGACTTCCAATGGGTAGACATTAGCCACAATGTGTGTGAGTGTGTGTGTGTGTGTGCATGCATGCGGCACGTACACACATGTAATAACAGACTTGTTCCTTCCTCTAAAATTAAAACAAAATTAAAACAAAAACAAAATCTTGTTTTCCACCATGCCCTCAACTTTTCCTTTTGTGGCTTTCCTCTCAGTTACAGAGCATTTAACACCCCACTGAGATGGCAATATTGATGAGCGGGTTCCACAAATCTAACTAAATTGCTTGATCATAGAATCATGATGAGTTGGAGGCCACCTCAAATGTCATCTAGGTAAGAACAGCCCTGCTGCTAGGTCAGGCCAGAGGCTTCACAATGGGCAACCAGAAGTCTGATGGTCATTCCGAAAGCAGAACCTGAGCACTGAGTCCTCCTACTTCTGATACCCAGTGACAGGAATTCAGGGAGGAATAAAAATTCTTTTGTGTGGGAAAAGAGGACTCTTATTTATGTATGCCACTACAGCTGCAGGAATGTTGATTGCACAAAATTGGAAGACTGGAGAAACATCAACTAAAGAACAATGGAAAGGGAAGTTGATGAACTATGCAGAACTGTCAAAAATGACAGACAGACTATGAGAAAAAGACAACAGTGACTTTGAAAAAGAATGGGAACCATTTATATTATATTTGCAGAAACAAAAAAAGTCTATAGACTTGATGGCAGGATTTAAATAAGCATTCACATCATTAGCATTAGAAAATGTGTAGAAGATATAGAAATAATATGGTGTACTTATTTTCATCTTTATGTTTTTAGGTTAGATGTTAGTCTATAAATATGTTATTAGCATTTTTTCTTTTAGGAGGTAGCAAGGTGGGTGAAACGAGAAACAAAACAGAAGCGGAAGTTGGGGGAAGCCTAGGAGGGGAGGGAGGAAGGAATGCCTAGTAAATGTTATGGATATGAGATGTATGTAATGAATGAAAAAGAAAACTGAATATTTTTTTTTTAAAAAAATTGTTTGCGGGCCTTTATCCATGCTATGTATAAATTTATACAAATTTAGACCTAAAGGAACCAACATCTAGCCTCACAAAGCAAAATATCTGGAGAGCACCAGTTTGATGAAGGCTGCCTTAAGAACATAAGAAGAACCCTACTGGATCCGACCAATGGCCCATCCATTCCAGCATCCTGTTCACACACTGGCCAACCTGAAGCCCCAGTGAGAAGACTGGAAGAAGATCCCGAGGACAACAGCAACTCCTTCTCCTTCCCAGCAAATTGTATATCAGTTTTAGAGTGGAAGCCCACCCCTTCAGATTTTTGGATAAACAACACGAAGGAGGATGAAGCTATCAAATGACTATGGTTAGCCAAGAAGGATATATATATATATATATATATATATATATATATATATATATATATATGGTGAAGAAGGGGTGAGAGGTTTTTTGTGTTAATAGGCTTGTGTGCATCTCATTGACCACTTTGGGAACTAGGATGGTAGACTAGATGGGCATTTGACCACATCTAGCATATGGTTAGGGACGCGGGTGGCGCTGTGGGTTAAACCATAGAGCCTAGGACTTGCCAATCAGAAGGTCGGCAGTTCGAATCCCCCCGACGGGGTGAGCTTCTGTTACTCAGTCCCTGCTCCTGCCAACCTAGGAGTTTGAAAGCACATCAAAGTGCAAGTAGATAAATAGGTACTGCTCCAGCGGGAAGGTAAGCGGCGTTTCCGTGTGCTGCTCTGGTTCACCAGAAGCGGCTTAGTCATGCTGGCCACATGACCTGGAAGCTGTACGCTGGCTCCCTCGGCCAATAAAGCGAGATGAGTGCTGCAACCCCAGAGTCGGTCACGACTGGACCTAATGGTCAGGGGTCCCTTTACCTTTACCTTTTACTAGCATACGGTTGCTGTTTTGTTCCATTCACGTGTCTTATATAATTGTTTAAATTTGTTTTTATAATTGTCAATTATATTATTGGAACTCACCCTGGAGAATGTCCATAGCTTAGAAACAGAGCATCTGCTTTGCAAAGAGAAGGCCCCAGGTATAATCTCTGGTGTCTCCAAGAAGGGTTGGGATATATTCCCTGCCACAAACCCCGGAGAGCTGTTGCCAGTCAGTGTTGATGGAACAAGGCAGCTTTCTATCTTCCTGGGGACATTGTGGGGGAGGTCAGGTAAGAAATCTTGGGTTGCATCCAACTAAGTTCTACTCTGGTAGAATGTCTACTCATTGGAATTAATGAACCTAAATTAGTCATGCCTATTAACTTCAGTGGGTCTACTCTGGGTAGGACTTAGTTGGGGGACAATCCCTTATAAATAAATAAAAAATGAGAGTTTCATGGAAGAGGGCATCCACCTATCTTTGGGTTTGAACCCTGAACAGATGCATTCCTGGCTGTCCTGATAAGTAACCAATCCCATGTCTTTATGGCATAGACAAATGTGTTTCTGGAAAATAAGCAACAGTCACCATATGATGATCATTTTGAGCCCTCCCCACTAAAAAAAAAGCACTTCCACAATCCCTGTCCTGTGTCAAACTGAGGAACCATACATCAAATATACACAAACAGTAAAAAGCGTTTTTACTAATTTGCTGTTAAGTTTGAGTTTTATTGAATGGCACAGGAAAGTGTGACAGTGAGAGAAGTCTTCATCATTCCACACGGGCAAACTTTCAGCCCCATCTTTCCTTTTCCTTCAACCAGCTTCTGCCCACCCCTCCAGGTAGAGTCACAAGTCAAAAAGGCAAAGGGGTCAGTTTCACGTCGAGTCTTGAAAAAGATGCAATTGTCACTGGGTGAAAATGATGGCTGTCAGGTTTTGTTCCCTCAGCATGGGGGGAAGAGAGTCCTGGCTCAGTGTTTCAGAAGTGTTGAGTTCCCAAACCACTCATGAAACCAATGGAAGGGGTTTGCTGGTCCTCAGCCTTTCTGAAACCATGTTTAGCCCTGGATTTGCTGCTCCGCCTTTGATCCCATGGGTGCTTTTGCTGGGATTAGCAGGGCCATCCGCAACTTCCGCCATAGCCTCCTCCATAGCCTCCTCCATAGCCTCCTCCATAGCCTCCTCCATAGCCTCCTCCATAGCATCCTCCATAACCTCCTCCATAGCTTCCACCACAGCTTCCTCGATAGCTTCCGCCATATCTTCTTGAAGGAGAGTTGAGCCGAGCTCCGTACCCCAACCTGTAGGCACTGGGGTCATAGCAGCCCCCTCTGCGACTGTACCGGTAACCGTAACTGCATGGTGGCATGCAAGCTGGGCCATAGCCATAGCCACCGGAACCATAGCCACCGCAGCCAGAACTGTAACCATAGTCACAGCTTGTGCCACTGGAATAGCCAGTGCCACCGCCATAGCCACAAGGTTGGTAGCATGGTTGATAACAAGGCTGGTAGCAGCTTGATTGCCTATAGAGCATCATCTTTCTAAATGGGGATGTGGGTCTGTAATAGAAGGGAGAAAGTCAACAGAATTAATTTGGGTGATGCTTAACTCATTTTTGAATATATTTTATATTCCGCCCTTGTCCATTGATCTCACGGCAGGTTACGTCAATAGATACATACAATCAAATAATAAAGTCAGTTGTATCTAACATAGGTCTGGGTTGCATCTAACGTAGGTCACACTCACACAATGCATTCAAAGCACAATAACGATGCTTTAAAAACAATTGTGGCTTCCCCCAAAAGGATTTTGGGAGTTTTAGTTTGATAAGGGTGCTGAAGGTTGTTTGGTGGCTCCTACTGCTCTCAGAGAGTTAACCACTCCTAGAGTCTTTTAGCAAACAATCCCTCTTCCCAGGGAATTTTGGATATTGTAGCTTCATGAGGGGAATATAGAGGTCGCCTGACAACTCCCCAAATCCACAGCAAACTACAGCTCTACTGCTGTGCTTACCTGAAGACCCTGTCATTCTGGTCCTTAAAAAAAACACCACATGAATATATGGTGAAGCAGACAAGCAGGAGTCTCCACTTTTACTCATTATAATTGCAATTGTAGAAATGCAATTAAAGCATCTTAAACACGTCAAGCTTCTACAGTTTATGTTCAAGCTACTTTGCAATGATTTCCTCAGGAGCTCCCCTCACACTGTAAAATTTCTGGTTATGGTTCCAGACATGTGAAGTACAATCTTTCTTAAATGCATTGTGTAACCCTGTACATGTCTACTCAGGTATTAGTCCCACTGAGTTTGACAAGGCTCCTTGGCAGGTTATTCCTATTGAGTTCAGTAGGACTTCCTTATAGCTTCAAGACACACTTGTCATGGAGTAAGTCCCATCGACTTGAATTGGACCCACTTCTCCGTATATGGGAATGGGATTGTGTTGTGCATCCTAATTATCTGCAAGATCTCCTGCCCCTGTACAGACCTATAGGACAATTTAGATCACCTGTGGAAATTCAACTGGGGGCACTTCATCCTGCACAATATCAAAGGGCAGTTACCCCAAAATTGATATTTTCAACCACTGGCCCTGTACTTTGGAATATTCTTCCCTCTGATCCATACTAGATTTCCCAGTAAGTCAGTAAAGGAACATTTCTGTAAGTCCTCTTTACTTGCATTCTCAGGGTTTATCCCTCTCTTAATGGACCTATGCTTTTCTTTTTTTCCTGTGTTTTACACATATGTGTTTTATGTTTATATTGCAATGGCCATTGGCTACAAACAGCAAACTTTGGGTACCAATGACTCTGTCCCATAAAATTAGACTGTTATCTGTTTGAATCCCCCAAGTCTGCTTCATTTTCTTTTAAATACTGTGATACTTTCTTCTTCATAATGCATTTTTGTTTTACTTGACATGCTGTATGCCACTTAGAATTTTTTTGAAACATTGCATTGCTTAGAAATGCTTTCAAATAAATAAAACGCTATAAAAAAATACACAGGAAGCCAGTATGAAGATCACTAGTAATCTTTTCAGTTCAGATCACACCATGGGGATCTATGGGTTTCCCTCCTTTTGGCTTCAGATCATGGTGTGAAATTGGAGGACTCATTTATTTCTTCATTTTCATTTTCTACAGTCATCTAAGAATTCACACTCCATTTCCCCCTAAAGCAAAATTCTAGGCAATTAGGAAGTTTCCTCCTAGGGTGGCTAGAAGACAGGGCTTCTTTACCTTTAATGGTGGACTAGAATAAAGTGTAGCTTCTCAATGAAACTCCCTCTTCAACACAAAAAGGTTCAGGAGCCCTCTCCTCTTTTCCACCCTCAAATGAAACACTAAGGATTTTATTTTATTTTCAGAATGAGAATATTGATGAGACAAGCAAAAGTTTCTCTGGTAAGGTTTCCACACAGCCATGGGTTGATAGTTGAGTTTGTTGCAACGTAACATGAAGATTACTCTGTGGGCGAGACCTGAAGGAGGACTTTTGAGCAAGCCAACCCATTTTCAGTACAATTCAATCCTACATCTCAGGGACATTGTCTTCATAATCCACTCCCCACCCAAGGTGTTCAGACAGCAAAGCAACATTTTAAAATCTTTTGTCAATAAATCAAGTCAAATTGCACTTACCGACTTCAAGGAGTAGATGAGGTTGAGAGGAAGAGTTTTTTTTGTGAAAATCATAGTTGACACTCTTATATACGTTCCTAATGCACCCTTAGGGGGCTGTGAAGCAGCCTCTTTGTTCTACAACTCTTAATTATCCAGGCAACCAGAAGATGCTACGTGTAACTTCTCAAACTGCTGTAATTATTTTCCCTTCTCATTTGAAATTATTACTTGATCATCCAAGCCCTGTGTAATGTAGCATTCTGGTCACACCCCATACAGATTTAATGCAAACTTCTCGGTTTCAAAGCAATACCAGAAGGTATCAAAGAACTTTATAGTCAACAGAGCACAGTAATCTTCAAAGCATCTCCGCAGCACAGTTTATTAAAAAAGTACAGGCAGAGATAAGAGCTGAAATAAAGAAATGAAAATGAATCAGGGCTTGGATTGCAAATCTTTACAGACAATGCATGTCTACATTTCTACTTGCTTGTTCCACATATGGTTGTGGTGTGTGAATGGCAGCAAGATATGTGAAAATGTGATGCAAATGACAACTGTTAACTGTCACAAAAATCTGATTCCTTCTTGTCCCAAGATTGCTTCCTAAATTATTATTATTATTATTATTATTATTATTATTATTATTATTACCCTGCTTCTATCACCTGTCATTCAACCAAACCATTGGTAACTCACTCTGAAAGAGTTTTTTCTTGCTGCTAATGGTTGTCTAGTGAATTTATATACTGTCCTATACCCAGAGGTCTATTGAATGTGACACTGAAAACATTCATGTTCTTTATTCTTTTTAAATTGCATTTATATCCCACCTTCCCTGAGGAGCTCAAAGTGGAGCACATGGTTCTCCACCTCCTAATTTAATCCCCACAACAACCCCACAAGGTAGGTTAGGCTGAGAGATAGTGACTGGCCCAAGGTAGCCCAATGAGCTTCAGAGCTAAGTGGGGATTTGAACACTGGTTCCTTAGGTCCTAGTCTGAAAGCCTAACCACTATACCACGCTTGCACTTGTAGGATAAAGCTCCCAATTGCTACTAACCTGTTCTACCTCCACCGTCAGAGGAGGGTGCTGTTGTTCTCAGCTCTTGCTTGTGGACTTCCCAGATTCATGTGGTTGGCCGCTGTGAGAACAGGAGGCTGGACTAGATCATGGAATCATAGAATTGTAAAGTTGGAAGTGACCCTGAAGATCATCTAGCCCCAATCCCTTGCAATGCAGGAATGTGCAGCTGTCCCACACAGTGAGCAAACTTGCAAGCTTGGCATTATGATCACCAAGCTCTAGCCAACAGAGCTGGGCAACTGGTTTGATCCAGTAGGCTCTTCTTGCTTCAAATGATTCCAAAAAGAAAAGGCCACTTCTCATTTAAATGCTTGAAAGCATTAAGAAATGCTGGCAAACCTCAACTACAAGGACCCTTAAATTGTCAGTGGCCAAATCTGACAAACGTGTTTCTCTAAGCCCTTTGAAAAGCCATTCAAATTGGCAGCCACCACTATTTCCTGTGGCACTAAATTTATGAATGAGCACTGTGAACAAGAGCTTCCTTTTATCTGTCCTCAGACTCCCACTATTCAACTTCTTTTGATGACCCTATTGAGTTCTAGTAGCGTGGCAGGTGGTGGTGACAAGAGATGAAGTTCTAGGCCAGAGATGGGAAATCTCCAAATGTTCCTCTACTCCAATTCCCATGAGCCCTAGTTTTCAGGGCAGCTTCCAGGTGAGGAGGGACTCATTAGGTCCACAGGTTGCAGGTTCTCCAGCCCTGGTATTGAAGGATAAGTATTGTTGAAGAACAATGGATTCTGGATTAGACTTGGAATTAAGCAGTTGGTTTTTTGATAGGGGGTGGGTCACTCAGGGAAAACTCAGTATGTGAGGTAGAACACTAAGCTAGGATTCCTCTCCCCTACATCTAGTTTATAGATGATGATGATGATTAAGGAGTTATACAATTTCCCCACCAGCACAGTTCAGTAACTTGCAGGCATTTTCAGTCTTTTCAGAGCCCTCTTTTAACACACATACATTTGAGATCCCAATTCTTAATCTTTTTCCCATATATTTGCTTGGCGGTAGTGCTCCTTTTCTAATTGACTCACTAGCAGATCCTGGTCCAGCAGTTGAAAACTAGTGCTTTATTACATATCCTTGAAGTAGGACCCAAATTTCCTTCACTTTCTGCTCCTTTCCCAAAGAGACAGCCTCTCCCATCTCATTCTCTACACTAGAAGGCACAGTTGCCCTCTAGTGACACCTCAGAAGTGCAACTGGTTCTTCTTCCAGGGTGTGTCGGCTAGACTCCCTTTGCCACCTTGAGACTGACACACCAACGATTTGGTGGGGGCTGTGAGATATTTTCAGTACAATACAGCCCCGAGGGCACTCTTAGCATTGTCACATAAAGAGGATGTTGTTGGGATCTCTTTCTCCATATTAATATTGTGGTGATTCATGAAGCTGCCCCATCAGGAAGCCTCCTAATCTCCTGTCACATCCCCAGATGTGTCATTTGCAAATATGATATGATTGGTGTGCTGTTGGAATGACACCTCAGTTGTTGATTTAATTTTCCATCACTGATGAAGGGTGATCTATATTTATGTAACATTTATACTCTGGTTTCCCAACATTCTAGAGGCTGTATGTTTTACTAAACCCAGGAACATAAGAAGAGCCCCACTGGATCAGTTCCACTTTCCATCTTCTCTCTGTCACCTACTAGGATTTCTCTGTCTTCTTGTTTTCCCTCTTGCTTCGAACTTGGCTGAAGACGCCCTTTTATTATGTTTAACCTCTCTTGCAAGCCTGAGCTTATTCTGAGCCTTGGCCCACCTGGCCTTCTCTCTACAACTGTTGGCTAATCATGTACAGGGGTACCTCGGGTTAAGTACTTAATTCGTTCTGGAGGTCCGTTCTTAACTTGAAACTGTTCTTAACCTGAAGCACCACTTTAGCTAATGGGGCCTCCCGCTGCTGCCGCGCCGCCGGAGCACAATTTCTGTTCTCATCATGAAGCAAAGTTCTTAACCCGAGGTACTATTTCTGGGTTAGCAGAGTCTGTAACCTGAAGCGTATGTAACCTGAGGTACCACTGTATACTCTTCCTTCATGATTTCCTCTTTCCCCCATTTCTTATACATACCCTTCTTAAATCTCAACTCATTTGTAATCTGCTTATGCATCCACAGTCATTTCTTTAAATGTCTCCCACTTTTCTTTCTTGTTGGAATTGTCTGCATTTGTACCTACTATATTTCACCTTTATTCATTATCCGTCCAGGGTTTGGACTAGGTGGGCCATTGTATTGAGGCAGCAGGCTCTTCTTATAGTTCTTATGACCACAACATCATGGAGAACATGTCCCTGTTATCGCCAGAGAAATAAATACACCCCATGTTTTTGGCTCTATGGATCCATCTTGGGTGGCCCTGCACGGCATAGCTCACAGCTTCTCTGAGTTATTCAAGCCCCTTCGCCACAGCAAGGCAGTGAGCCATGAAGGGGGTCATGCTTCCTACTGCAATCAATTAATACCTTCCAGTGATCGGACATCCAGTAATTGGAAACGGAGAAATACAGCAATGTCCATATCCCATTATAATTGTATTACATTTATAACATTAGCCGATTCATTTATAATTGTAATAATTATATTATTGCCGTGTCTGTGAGGTGCGTTGTCATGCATATGAGTGTGCTAAGCTATTCTCTGCGTGGTGTGCACATCGGTTCTGAAAGTGTCAATTGTGGCTATGTTCAACTCTCCAGCCATCTATATAATCTCACAAGGTGAACACGAACCAATCAGACACTTCTCTGCAGCTTCGCCCACCTCACGTTGCTGTGAGAATATAATGGGAGAGCCTCTGAACAAGTTTTAAAGTGGATGATCGAGGTATTATTCACAAGGCTTTGAAGTTTGCACATGCATCTAGGTCATTACTTGTGGAGGCATGTGAGCGTCTAGTTTTGGACTGGCGAAATAAATATTCACATATCCAACCATCCATGTGTCCTACTGGGTAAGTGAGAGCTGGAGTAGTTGTTGGAGGGTTGGACTAAGACTGGGAGAGGCCAGGGCTCAATTTCCCACTCAGACATGAAGTGGTACTGAAGTGATTAAAACACTGGTGTTTTTAGAGGCAGCCCTGTTAATATTTCCCAATGGATTTAAGTCAGCGGAAGACATAGAATGAGAGCCAGTGGTGGTGAAGTGGTTTGAGTGTTGAGCTAGTACCTAGGTGACAAGGGTTCATGCAGCCGTGATGTTCAATGGGTGACTTTAGGCCTGTCACTGTCTCTCAGCCTAACCTACTTTCTGTAAGGATAAAAAGGGCCAAACAATTTTGATACTGCCTGGATGAAGGCGTCAGCAAGGCATTAAATGATAAGAGAAAAAGGAATGACAATAATAAATTGAATATGCAAAGCACACTCTGCACAACTTGTCCTCACAGTAACCTCAAGAGGTTGTTCCAGTTTGGAAGGTTGTTCCAGTTTCCTGACGCAAGGCTGGAAGATGTTCTCAGAGAGAGATGAAAGTGAAAGACAAAGAGATAAAGATCCAGAACATAAGAACATGTAGATTTGGCATCCTTCAATAGTTTCTCATTGGTTACGTTCATTCTTGAATTGGACCACCAGCACATGAACCACTCAGAGCCCTTGCTGGTACCTTCCAGATTCCAGTTGGCTGAGTAACTCCAAGTGAAACCAACTGAGATTGAAACAAGGCTGTTATGAAAACATAATTATCATCCACTGACAGGGAAAAGATCCCGGACTGAGTGTGACAGTGCTTTGGAATGTTTTCCTCTCTTCGCAACACACCATTCCTCCAAGGTACTCCTTGCCTCAGGAAGTTGTGAAGAAATCACTTACATACATGATTGTAAAACGCCGCTTGACTAAATCCTTTGGAGATAGGTCACTTATAATTGCATTTTTGTGGGGCTTTCCCCATCTACTCATCCATGCATCAAATTAATTTCCTCAAATAGTTAGCTTGTTTACACTTTAACATTTACTCCTGCTCCAGTGTGCTGCTCCTGCTGGTGTTTTAAGCTGTGTACACATGAAATTAGACACAGCCCAACCCCCTGTAGGTTTTTTTTAAGCTACACAGTGGTACCTCTGGTTACATACTTAATTCGTTCTGGAGGTCCGTTCTTAAGCTGAAACTGTTATTAACCTGAAGCACCACTTTAGCTAATGGGGCCTCCTGCTGCTGCCACGCTGCCACCACCTGATTTCTGTTCTCATCCTGAAGCAAAGTTCTTAACCCGAGGTACTATTTCTGGGTTAGCGGAGTCTGTAATCTGAAGTGTATGTAACCTGAACCTATCCGGTAAATACTAGTTTTTGTATAACAACTACAAAACAAACAGCAAACCAATGTGGGGGGGGGGACACAATTTAAAATTACAGACAGATTAAGCGTTAAAATCATCTGTGGTCTAAACCACTGAGCCTAGGGTTTGCCGATTGGAAGGTCGGCGGTTCGAATCCCCACAACGGGATGAGCTCCCATTGCTCGGTCCCTGCTCCTGCCAACCTAGCAGTTCGAAAGTACGCCAAAGTGCAAGTAGATAAATAGGTACTGCTCCAGCTGGAAGGTAAACGGCTTTTCCATGCGCTGCTCTGGTTTCACTAGAAGTGGCATAATCATGCTGGCCACATGACCTGGAAAAACTGTCTGTGGACAAACGTTGGCTCCCTTGGCCAGTAAAGCGAGATGAGCACCGCAACCCCACAGTCGTTCGCAACTGGACTTAATTCTCAGGGGTCCTTTACCATTACCTTTTTAAGCATTAAAAACAACTCCAACCTAACTAAAACAAAACAAGACAGCTAAAACTTGAAACCCCGCAGATTAAAAACTGCTCAAAAATATTTAAAAACACTTTAGATACTTGGAGCAGTGAAACAATAGCAAACTCTCTCTCTCTCTCACACACACACACACAGCACTGCCCCAGGAGTTCATGAATAAAGAACTATATGACTGGCCAAATATTGAACTGGGAAATTGAATATTGACCACTAGGTGCTCTCCAAGGTTTCAAATACTGTAGGGGTCTTTCCAAGCCCAACTTGGAAACTGGAGCTGGAGTTCCACTGAGTTCTCTGAGCTTCGCAACAGCAATACATCTGCTGGTCTCTCAGCAAAACAGCTGACTTTAAAATGTAAGAAGAGCCTGCAGGATCAGACTGATGGCCCATCTAGTCCAGCACCCTGCTCTCACAGTGGCTAAACCAGATACCTCTGGAAAACCAGCAAGTGGTAACCAACCACAAAAGCACCTCCTCTCTCCTGTGGTTTTCAGCTTTTCGGTTTTCAAAAGCATTGCAGCCTCCAATCAGGGAGGCAGAGAATAACCATCATTGGCTAGTAACCATTCACAGCCTTCTTCACCATGCATTTGTCCAGTCTTCTTCCAAAGCCATCCAAATTTGTGACCCATCACTGCCTCCTGTGGGAACAAGTTCAAAAATGGGACTATGTGCTGCATGAAAAAGGAGTTTCTTTTATTTGAACCTCTTTCTCCCTGTTGTGATTCGAGGACCTGATCCCCATTTGGGGAATAAAGACACGTGGACACAGAAAGTAAGGTTAATGGGTAAGGTAAAGGCCACAACTTTATTGATTATAGCATGTGAGAAGGTATTGGCTTAGGCATTGGACCACGGAACATTAGACTCCACCCACTCATAGAGGGGTGAGTCTGAGGAGGGGTTAACCACCAGTAGGGGAAGCCTGTTGATGCTAATCCAACTATAGGCTCTCTTTCTGATGTCACCGAGGGTCGTGCCATGGCCCCCCGCCACACGGGCATGGGACAGGATCCATGACCGACGGATTCCTTTAGCGGAATACCCAAAATTGCCGGGGAAGGCGATGGCCACACCTTGCCCCCCCCCTGAAACACCAACAACACATTCCAATGCCTAACTGCCAAATACCACGGAAGTTGTGATGGTTGCTACGAGGTAGGCGGAAAAAACCAAGAGGCCGGGCCAATTTAGCCAAAAAACTCCTACCAGGCCCCCTGGTTAAACAGGGCGACCAACCAGACGTCCATAGCAAAGTCTCAGGAACAGCTAATCTAAAGGGAGTGGAGGGTGGGTGACTCGGAGAAAATGTGTGTGCAATGGTGGGGATGGCTGGCGGAGCTGCGTTTGAGCAGCAAGCCACGCCCCCGCTGAGCTTCCCTATTGGGTGCCCAACCAGGGAGGGGCGTGGCACGCCAGCCCTGGAGTTGAAGCAGGGGGCGGAGTGCCCCCTGCATGATGCAGGAATCGTCTCCCGATCACAACCCCTTCCCTTCCTGGGAGGAGGAAAGGCTTTCTTGAGCATGGAGCTTCACAAGACTGGATGAGGGCTCCTTTCATAATAGGTTCAGGGACCCTCACACACCATAGGTTGAATCAGTGGCGTAGCATGGGTTGTCAGCACCCGGGGCAAGGCAAGTAATTTGCGGCCCCCCCCCTGCACTGTCCCTCCCCCAGATAGTCCCTCGCTCTCTCTCCGCACCGCACCGCACGCCTGGCACCCTCCCCTCCACAGTGGGCGGCGACCCGGCGGCTCGGATCGGATTCGCACAGCCAGCACTGCAGTAAGAGAGAGAGAGTGAGCCAGGTAGGGGCAGAGAGCTGCGAGTGCGAGCGTGCTCCCCCAGATGTTGTGCCCGGTGCAGCCAGCCCCCCCTGCACCCCCCACGCTACGCCACTGGGTTGAATCCCACAGAAGGAGGGAGCCATATCTTGAGTCTACAGCACATGAACAGAAGCCTCACTCTACTACACATGCATGGACGGAATCATGCAAAAACAACAGCACACACCCTGTTTAGCACAACCTCCCATTTCATAGCTTTGGTGGTTGATTTTGAACTGTTAAGCAGCATAGCAGGTGTGGGACAGGACAACTGTGCTTGTGCTGGTACACCTCAGTACTTCAGGTTTTCTTCCTTGTTTTCCACTCGTGGGACCAGTTCCAAGCTGAAGCCACCTTGATGCTTGCTTGGCTGCTTGAACATCAATTACTAGAGCACCACTTCTGTTCCTCCCCAACCCATGACTTCTTATCTAGATAGCAAATGATGCTGAATGTGTACTGAGACCCAGCTATTCTGTAATAAGCCCAAGAAGATTGCGGGGGGAGATTAAGTCTTTGCAAATCAAGTTTATTTCCCCTATCCTCAAAGTCATCACGGTTAGGTTATTTAACACATCTGACTTTGGAAGAACACGAGACAAGCTATTCTAGGACACAGGAGGTAGACACTTTGGGTTGCGTCCAACTTTAGTCCCACTAAGAGTAGCCCAGTTTACTCCACTAAGAGTAGCCCCATTGAAATTAAGGAGCATGTCTAACATACAGGTATGCCAAATCATTTCAGTTTACACCTTCTAAATATTCTGCATTGTGTCCAGCTGAGTTATTCTAAGTGGACCCATAGAAGGTGCATAGAGACTCAGGGAATATCATATTAGTTTTCCTGATTATAATGTCAGTTCTTCTGCCCTGTTTTCTAATATTTCTTTCACATGGCAGTACCTGTTGTGCTATGGAAGGGTGGCTTTTGATCAATATGTCGGCATGTTGTGCTAACCAGTGGGTATGGTGTGGCACAACAATCATCACTGGCCACCCTTTGTTTGTGTTCCCTTATGATTCCCCCATGAAAACAGCAGGAAATAACATTATGCTAGTATACTGTCCCAAATTCTGTCACATTTCATAGAAGATGGAGCAAGCTTGTTTTCTACTGCTCTAGAGGGTAGAACCCAAACCAATGGATTCAAGGAAGGTAAAAGTAAAAGGTAAAGGACCCCTGGATGGTAAAGTCCAGTCAAAGGCGACTGGTGTTGCAGCGCTCATCTTGCTTTCAGGCTGAGGGAGCCGGCGTTTGTCCACAGACAGCTTTCTGGATCATGTGGCCAGCATGACTAAACCGCTTCTGGCTCAACGGGACACCATGATGGAAACCAGAGTGCACAGAATCACCTTAGCAGTACCTATTTATCTACTTGTACTGGCGTGCTTTTGAACTGCTAGGTTGGCAGGAGCTGGGACAAATCAATGGGAGCTCACTCTGTTGTGGGGATTCGAACCACCAACCTTCCGATCGGCAAGCCCAAGAGGCTCAGTGGTTTAGACCACAGCACCACCCGCATCTCTATGATTCAGGGTACAAGAACAGAGATTCCAACTAAACATTAGGAAGACCTTCCTGGTGGTAAGAGCTGTTCAGCAGTACAATGGACTACCTCAGAGGGTTTTGGACTCTCTCTCTCATCCAACAGAGGTTGGATGTCCATTTGTCAGGGATTCTTAAGCTGTGATTCTTGTATTACAGGGGTTTCGACTAGATAACCTTTGGGATGACTTCCAACTACAATTCTATAATAAACCCCCAAAAATGTTGCAAGACAAAATAATATATTGTCAGTATTGTCAGTATTTCCATCCTTGATGACAACACTTTAGAAGTTTGGACTCCTCCATCCTGTTACCAGATGAGTCAGCAAGGAGTCGATGTTCACTTTGAGGAAGCTCAACTTCACATGTTCCCGCTGATTTAGACACGCGGCAGGGATTACCTGATTTAAAGGGTGTGGCCCCAAGACTTCAAAGATCTCCGGTGCATGAATCATATGATACTCAAAGCCCTGGCAGCGCAAAATATCATATTAAGAACCAGTTGTTAACTTGTATTTATACATTTCAATGCAATATAACAACTTTGACCTGAAAAAAATCTTGATGGTGTGCAACGACACGTACTATAGCACAGATTTTATTTCTTTTCATTGCCTTGATAGTGCACCTTCCTTCCTTCCTTCCTTCCTTCCTTTCTTTCTTTCTTTCTTTCTTTCTTTCTTTCTTTCTTTCTTCAGGGAGCTCAGTGGGGTGTTTATGGTTCTCTTGTTCCTTATTTAATCCTCAAAAGAATTTTGTGAGTTAGATTGGGCTGAGAGGTGTTGATTGACCCAAGGTCTCATCGCCTCTCCCAAGTCCTAGTCCAACACTCTAAGCAATATATTTCTTTCAGGGTTCCCCTCCCCCTCAATCAAGCAATTTATAAATTTATGAAATAAATAAAATAACAACTTGGGACTGGCAGCCCGGGACGCAGGGGCATTTCACCCTGACAACCTCTGTAGAGATTGCCTGATTTAAAGCAAAAAGTGGCATTTTTTTCCACCTTGCAAGAAATGTTGATAGGTTTACGCCACCCCACCCCATTTCTCCTTTTAATTTATGTATTTGTTCTTTTCTTTTTCTTTAGTGCATTTAATATCTGCCTGTCGCCCTCAGGGCCAAGAGTACATCACAACCGTATCAAAATGTGGCCTCAAAATCACTCGAAGCAATCCTCCTTTGAAATTGAATTATGCATTTTCCTTTGAAAGAACGAGCAATATAGGTTGCATCCGGGTAAGACCTACTCGGAGGAAACCCCTTAAAATAAATGAAATTGAATTTAGTTATTTCTTGCTTTTCTCTCCACAGAGCTCAAGGTGGCATATACAAAGTGCTCAAGGTAGCTTGAAGGTTGTTGGGGGAGGTTGTTGGTTGTTGCTGGATTTTATAACTTTTATTTTAGATCCTGAGATTCATGTGGAAATTGTTCAGTCCGGTTGTGATGTTCTATTTATTGTTTATGGCTACTTTTGCTATGTTGCAGTTATGTACTTCTTCACCTATCTGGACCCTGCAATCATCATAGGAGGCCCTTCTTCCTGTGCCTCCTCTACGAGAGGTCAGGAGGATGGCAAGGGAACAGGCCTTTTCTGTAGTTGCACCCCATCTGTAGCATGCTCTCCCCAGGAAGGCTCACCTGGAGCCTTCGTGATAGGTGGCAAGCAAAAGCGTCCCTCTCCAACCAGGCCTTTGGTTGATTAACATCCTATATCCTTTTAAATGTGTTTGTGGGACGGCAAGTTATTGTTTTGTTGTGTTTTCATTATGCATTTTGTGTTCTTCTCTTGTATTTTTCTGCTGTGGGAACTACCCTGAGATCTTTGGATGAAGGGCAATATACAAATGTAATTAAATAAAAAATGAAACGAAATGTTGTAAGCTGCCTTGAGCATGGCTTGAACTGTGGAAAGGTGGCATACAAATAAAATTATTACTATATAAAATCTACTACTACTATATAATTTATATAGTATATATAATTATATATATATAAAATTATAATTTATTTACTATATAAATTATTACTATATAAAATCTACTGCATATAGATACGTGGCTCTACCCATCCTCATTTAATCCCTACAAGATTACTGTGAGGTAGCTTAGGCTGGAAGGCAATGACTAGCCAAAAGTCACACACAGTGAGCAGGGGAGCAGAGTGGAGTGCAATGAGTCTTTTTAAATCATCAGCATCAGCATCTGATTCTGCATCTGAGTCTAATTTTGTCCCCTTTCTAAAATGTATTTATTGGTGTGTGCTTTTTTTTGTAAATCTACTAAAGAATAAAATAAAGTAAAGATTAAAAGGTGTTCTCAGGACAGTGGAGGGCATGTGTACTGTTTCCCGTTTCCCATTCTTCTGATAGGAAATGCTCTGTGAGTGGTGGGACACAAAATGGGGGGTCGAGGAGGGTCAGTTGGGGAAGAGTGAGAAATGCCCCCATTGTCATCTGAAGAATGTTGGGGGGTATGCTACATTTCGCTCACACAAGTCACAAGGCAACTTACAAACAATAAATAATGACATAGTAGAGGATCACAATTAGGTGCAACATAAATAATATAAAATAATTAACAAACAATCAGTAAAACAATTGCAAGTCATCAGTAAAACAGCTACCTTCTATAAAACACTATTAGCAAAAGAACTTCTTAAAAATAGGCTGAACGGCACAACCACAAGTCCTATTATAAAATTCACAGAGCATTACAGCCCTCATAACCCACAAAATGATATTAAGAACATTAACTAACAAACTAACAAGCAAAAAACAAATTAAGCACTGCTGAATTCACACGCTCTATCTCCCCCCACCCCCATGACTCATAGTCTTCCATAAAATTGGAGAGCTGCCAGGGACCAAAGGTCCAACTCCTAATGAATTACCTGCTACAGTTGCCTCAAAGTGATGTACAGTAAAAACAGAAAAGAAAAGAAAAAGATTTAAACTAAACAAACAACAACAAAAAAACCAGCTGATACGCTTACTACAAATCTAAAAGGTAAAGGTAAAGGGACACCTGACTGTTAAGTCCATTCGTGGACGACTGTGGGGTTGTGGCGCTCATCTCGCTTTACTGGCCGAGGGAGCTGATGTTTGTCCGCAGACAGCTTCCAGGTCTACAGACAGCTTCCGGGTCATGGCCAGCATGACTAAGCCGCTTCTGGCGAACCAGAGAAGCACTGAAATGCCATTTACCTTCCCTCTGGAGTGGTACCTATTTATCTACTTGCACTTGACGTGCTTTCGAACTGCTAGGTGGGCAGGAGCTGGGACCGAGCAACAGGAGCTCACCCCGTCGCAGGGACTCGAACTGCCGACCTTCTGATCGGCAAGCCCTAGGCTCAGTGGTTTAGACCACAGCGCCACCCGTGTCCCCAATACAAATTTAAAATAATGCAAAATAGACACCAATGTCAAGGAACCATTTATCTAGCTGGAAAAGGTTGTTTGAAAAAAAAATGCATTCAATTTTCACCCCCTGGAAACAGTAGATCTAATGGGTGCCTCACATATCTTGACAGGAATGCTGTCCCACAGAACAAGGGCAGCTGCAACTATAAGCCCTGCTTTGGGTTATAGTGGAGTGGGCTTCTGAGATCAGTCAGCCACAGCTGTTGATTTCAGTGCATCTATTCTCAGTAGGTTATATCTGGACACAACCTTATATTTCTTTTAAAAAAGAGAAATGGAGCAGGGAATAGGAACGATGTCGCAGAAAAAACACAATACCCCTACTGAATCAGAACAAAAGGCCCATCCTGCATTGCAAAGTGGTAGGCACAATGATTCCCAGAAGCCAATCAAGACTGCACATATACCTTCCCTTCCTTTGCTTCCAATATTAAATATTCAGAGGTGGATTGCTTCTGAATGCGGCGAATCCCATTGACATATCACGGTTGTAAGACATGGCTAGACTTATCCATGCCAGCCCAATGGGTGCACGGGCATTGCTGCATCCTTTAGGAGACACACACACTGAATGAGGAGACATGTCTCCCAGTCCTGTGGTACTGACAAAGAAGGGCCCTTTAATCCCATTCTGGATGCATAAGAAGTGCCCTGCTGGATCACCCTGAAGGTCTATTTTTGTCCAGCATCCTGTTTTCCACAACAGCCAATCAGATGCTTCTGGGAAGCCCACAAGTGGGGCAGGAAGGAAACAGCCTTTCCATCTGGTTGTTCCTCTTCAACATCTGGTATTCAGAAGAGCACTGTGAATACAGAGCTTCCTTTTAACCAGTGTGGCTTAGAGCCATTGATAGACCTCTCTTCTTCCTCTTAAAGTCCTATTAAAGCCACCTGAGTCAACACCTCTGATTTGATTTGATATCTAATATGCATGCACTATGTAGATGTACCTACATTGAGACAATGTTAATATAATGTATAAGAGTAATCGCATCCATTCTTAAGGAAATCAGCCCTGAGTGCTCACTGGAAGGACAGATTGTGAAGCTGAGACTCCAATACTTTGGCCACCTCATGAGAAGAGAAGACTCCCTGGAAAAGACCCTGATGCTGGGAAAGATGGAGGGCACAAGGAGAAGGGGACGACAGAGGACGAGATGGTTAGACAGTGTTCTCGAAGCTACAAACATGAGTCTGACCAAACTGCGGGTGGCAGTGGAAGACAGGAGTGCCTGGTGTGCTCTGGTCTATGGGGTCACGAAGAGTCGGACACGACTGAACGACTAAACAACAACAACAACAACATAAGAGTAATCACTGGGCATCACTTATCAACATTGGGAATGGTTTGCTCATAAATGGTACCAAGTTTATGATGGGCACTGACCATACATGATGGTGATGATAGGATCTCTTCTGGAGTTGGGCTCCATGCTTGGGTCTGAGGGCAAACTGGTTTTAGGAAGAAGCCCTGAGCTCCTGCGGCAGCTTTGCTGGGCCACCCCACAAATGAAAGGGAGCTCCTCCTCTCCCCACTGCATTCAGTGATGGAAGCTGGTAGATCTTTATAAAATCTTCAGATAAGTCATGGCTGCCGAATGTATGAACATTGCCTATCCCTCATCTTCCAGACTTCAAATTTGACTGTATTAAATTCACTCTTCATTAGTGTTAGGTATATACCCTCCAACATTTCTCTGATGAAAATAGGGGACCCTATTCCATAATAGGGACACGGGTGGCACTGTGGGTTAAACCACAGATCCTAGGACTTGCCGATCAGAAGGTCAGCGGTTCGAATCCCCACAACGGGGTGAGCTCCCGTTGCTCGGTCCCTGCTCCTGCCAACCTAGAAGTTCAAAAGCACGTCAAAAGTGCAAGTAGATAAATAGGTACCGCTCTGGCGGGAAGGTAAACGGCCTTTCCATGCGCTACTCTGGTTCACCAGAAGCAGCTTAGTCATGCTGGCCACATGTCCTGGAAGCTGTATGCCGGCTCCCTCGGCCAAGAAAGCGAGATGAGAGCCACAACCCCAGAGTCAGCCACGACTGGACCTAATAGTCAGGGGTCCTTTACCTTTATTCCATAATAATCTTATTAATATTATTGTTTATATAACACCCATCTGACTGAGTGGCAGCTTCCAACACATATGAAAGTATAATAAAACATTAAACATTAAAAAAAACTTCCCTATACAGAGCTGCCTTCAGATGGCTCGGTGGTTAAATAACTCCATACCCTCCAACATTTCTCTGGTGAAAATAGGGACATCCTAGGGGAAAGTGGGGCATTCCAGGATTAAATAAGAAACCGGGATGGCTTTTGTAAATCTGGAAAATAGGGACACCTGGAGGCTCTGTTAAGAGCTTTGAGCTTCAATCGGTTTAGTCCATCTTGAAGGTGTAGTTTAAAGGTAGGTAGTGTGGTCTGACCACTTTAACATAAATCTAGTGGAGGGGATTTCATTCCAGAAAATGGCATTCCCATTATAACCATTATTTTCTTTAAAAGGAAAAAGAAAAAGAAACATAGAATTACAGAATAAGAGAATCATAGAGTTGGAAGGCCCCCCATTTAGTCTAATGCCTTAGAATACAGGAATCACAGCTAAAGAATACCGACAGGTGACCATCCAACATCTGTTTAAATATCTCCAGTGAAGAAGAGCCCACCACCTTCCATAGTAATCTGGTCCACTGTCATCATCAGAAGGTTTTTTCGGTGCCTACAAAACCCCCACAACCATCATAAATTAGATTGGGCTTGTGCCATACCACTATGTTGATAAGGGCCATTGGAGGTTTGGCCCAGGCATGTGGGTCCAAATTGGACCCTTTCCTCAATTGCAAGTCACTCCTGCTCAATGGTGCATCCCTTGTCGAAAGTAGTGTGAGCACACCAACATGAAGCACACCAAGATACAATGAGGAAAATGATGCAGGCTTTTAATTGTGACACATGTGGACTAGAAGGAGGGCATGGCTGACCAACTGGGATTTGTCCAGCTCTTCCACAGTAGGTTTTGTAGGATGCTGGGTTCACCCAGTTCAGCATGACCATCCCTACCCAAAATTTAACAATGGCCATCCAAGGGTAGCATTATGTCTATCCCCCAGCTTGTTAAAATATGAAAGAGCAGGAGGGTGTTGACGAGCATTGCATGCTGAGTTGACACTGAGATGCCTTTGATAAACTAATAGCCCCAAAGGAGGGAGGAAAAGACAATTAAAGCAATTAGGATGTTGCATCTGTGTGAGTGAGCGTGGCCTACCTGGGCTGATAATTAATTAGGATTTGAAAATCCTGTGCACGAGGGATGTCTCATAATCAAAAGATTGCCCCAGACAGGGTATAAAAGGGCAAGGCATCCAACACTTCTCCAGCATCCTCACTTGATCTCCATCGTTCAGAAGTCCAAGTAAGTCCTTGCAGTGATCCAGTCTTTTAGTGATGCTTCAGAGCTTTATTTGATTCCTATTGTTTTCCTAATGTGGCAGTGGTGGTTGGTTCTCAGAAGAACATTACTTGACTTTGTCTTTCTTTCAAATAATTCCTCTCCTAGTCCTTATTTACTTATTTGAAAATATCTTGGTTTTAGAACAGATGGTGCTGGACTCCAGTGTTGTGTTGTAGGAAGAGTGTTGGACTAAGACCTGGGAGACCAGGTTTCAAGTCCCCACTCGGCCAGGAAACTCACTAGGTGACCTTAGGCCAGCCACTGTCTCTCAGCCTAACATACCTCAATGGATTGTTGTGAGGATAAAATGGGAAGCAGAGAAGCATGTACTCCTTAGAGGAACTCCTTAGAGGAAAGTGGGGATAGAAATATAACAAACGAATTATCAGCCTTGGTCAGCATTGCCAGGTACCAGATATGATGAGAGGTGGAGTCCAACTTCTTCCCTCTTGCCTTAGAATAAATTCCTCTGGATTTCCAGCTTGGGGAATATGGCACTTCTGCTGTTGCTGAAATATATTTTCCTTCATCCCTGGCCATTGGCTGTGTTTGGTGTGGCTGGCAGGAGTTGCAGTTCCCCAACAAAACTCAACTCCAGTTTTCAACCATCTTAAAACCCGGTTTGTATCCATCTACATTAGATGAAGTAAATTAATGTAGTTAACGCAGTAATGTCTATTAATTTCAGCGGGTATACTCTGAATGTAGTTCAGTTGTCTGTAACCCTCTAATGGCAAAAGGGTTTGGAACCTTCAGAATTGTATCCAATAATTCTGGGAGGTGTAGTTTGTTAAAAGTGCTGGGAATTGTCAAGAGACTCCCTATTCCCTTCACAGAGACACAATTCCCAGAGTTCCCTGTGAAGAGGGCTTGTTAAACTACTCCGAGAACTCTGTGAGGGGAATAAGGGACAGACTTCTGACAGCCTTAACAAACCACACCTCCCAGAATTCTTTGGAGGAAGCCATGATGGTTGCAAGTGATGCCACAGTGCTTTTACATCTATGGTGAGAATGTGGCCTTAGTTTGATCCAGCCCACAGTATTGTTACTCCATTCCAGCACTTGACCCTTTCTGAACTTCGCTCTGCCTAGTCCAAAGCTCCTCCAAGTTGACTCTGCTCTGCACTGTGTTGTTTCAGATCCAACTCCTTCTCCAAGCAACATGAGCACCTTCAAGCACCAATCCCAGTGTGACCCAGGTTATTGCAGACCCACCACCTCCTCCAGCAGCTGCCACGGAGGCTCTGGACATGGCTACAGCTCTGGGCATGGCTACAGCTCCGGAAGTTGTTATGGAGGCTCTGGGCGCAGAATCCGCTATAGCTCCGGAAGCTGCTATGGTGGCTATGGTGGCTATGGTGGCTACGGGCAAGGAGGTTACGGGCGAGGCTACAGCTATGGAAGTGGTTGCTATCAGCCACTGAGCTATGGCGGTTTTGGTTCCAGAGGCTTGGGCTATGGTGGTCAGGGTTGCGGACGTATTTGCTACCAGCCAGTAAGTTATGGCGGCTGGGGTTACGGTGGCCGTGGTTGCTACCCACAAGGTGGATATGGTGGCTTGGGCTATGGTGGGTCCGGATTTGGCGGCTGCGGCTATGGTGGGTCCGGATATGGCGGCTGCGGTTATGGGGGCCTCTATGGCCGTGGCTCTAGCTGCTATCAGCCATGCTATGGCTACGGATCCAGGCGTGGAAGCTTCTCTTACCCCATCGTCCGAAGGAACAGCATCTGTGGACCCTGCGGACCCTGCGGACCCTGCTAAGCCCTGGAGAGGACCTTCTAGTGGAACGTGAAGAACCAATGCAGGCGCAACAAATGCATCATTAAGCTTTGCCGGGCTCTGCTTTCAGAAATGCTGAGCCCTGAAGAATCCCAGCAGGAATCAGTGGGTACTCAGCACTTCTGCAAACCAATCCTGTACCTGCTTCTGTTAAACTGCTCTCTACTTGCTCCGGACTGTTGTCTCTCTAAAGGCAGATCCAACGATTTATGTTGTGGCCACTTATTGTGATACAGATATTTTTTGTCTCCAACGTGACAATAGAAACATCCTTTAGGTCTCTGCCTATGTCTTTTCTTTTTTTTTTTCCATTTCATTTTTATTCAAATTTTACGTAAATATATATAGTCGTACAAATTTCCCATTCACATATTTACAGTTTTTTCATATGGACTTCCCACAACTTCTCTGCCAATCATCCGTAATAAAAAAATTTTTCTACACATTTCTCAAGTTCCGTATCACCATTTTTCCTTTCCTTTTTTTTCCTTTTTCTTTTAAAGTAAACAAGTAAATACATAAATAAATATCTTAACAAATTTGTTTACATTTTTGCAATATTCCTTATCTTACTCACAAAACTTCTTTAAAACCTACTAGCGTTGTTTGTTCCTCACATACGCCTTTCAAATACTCTGAAAATTTTTTCCAGTCCTCAATGAATTTATGGGCTCGTTGGTATCTAATTTTCCCAGTTAATTTATCCAATTCTGCGTAATCTGTTAATTTCATCCTCCACTCCTCCAAAGTCGGTAATTCTTCTTGTTTCCACCTCTGGGCCATCAATACTCTCGCTGCTGTTATCGCGTACTGGAAAAGTTTACAGTCCTTTTTATTGATTTCATTCCTCATTATTCCTAAAAGGAAAGTTTCTGGTCTCTTTACAAAACTGTATTTTAACATCTTCTTTAATTCATTATATACTCTCTCCCAGAACCCTTTCACTTTTTTACACTCCCACCACATATGAATAAAGGTTCCCTCCTTCTCTTTACATTTCCAGCACTTGTTATTAGTTTTAAACATCTTTGCTAATTTAACTGGTGTGATATACCATCTGTATACCATTTTCATCGTGTTTTCTTTTAGTGTGGTGCATGCTGTAAACTTCAAGTTGTTATTCCATATTTTCGCCCAATCTTCCTGGTATATATTGTACCCAAAGTCCCTAGCCCAGTGGATCATTACCGACTTAACTTCCTCATCCATCGTGTACCATTCCAATAGCATTTTGTACATTTTTGAAATTGTTTTACTGTCGTTGTTTACTATTTCCATTTGGAATCTTGAATCTTTCTCTATATACCCCTTTTCTTTCAAATCTTTTTTAAACATATCATTTATTTGATAATAATTAAACCAATCAAACACATATTCTTTTACTTGTTCATATGGCTTCAATCTCCATTTTTCTCCATCCTTAACCACTAGGTCTCCATAGGTAATCCAGTTACCTCTCATATTGGTTTTTTTAACACACATAACCTCTAGTGGAGACAACCAGTGTGGGATCCTTGGTTCCAATAAATTTTTATATCTCTCCCATACTTCCTTTAATGGATTCCTAAAGATGTGGTCTCCAAAAGTTTTGTGGCCCTTTTTCTTCTCCCGCCATAGATACGCGTGCCACCCAAATCTGTTATCAAATCCCTCTAGGTCTAGCAATTTTGTGTTCTTTAATTTTATCCAATCTTTTATCCAGCAAAGGCATGAGGCCTCATAGTATAATTTCAGATCTGGCAGGGCAAAACCTCCTCTTTCTCTTGCATCCGTTAGTAATTTATATTGGATTCTCGGTTTTTTGCCCTGCCAGATATATCTTGAGATTCCTCTTTGCCACTCTTTGAATATCCTCGTGCCTTTAAGTATTGGAATCATCTGAAATAAAAATAACATTTTTGGGAGTACACACATCTTAATCATTGAAATTCTCCCCCAGAAGGATAGTTTTAGTCTTCCCCACACCTCTAGGTCTTTCTTAATTCCGTTCCACACAGGTATATAATTATTCTGAAACAAATCAATATTTTTTGGAGTCATCCATATTCCCAAATATTTTACTTTTTTCGCCACTTCAATACCCGTTTGTTGTTGCAGATCTTCTATCAGTGTTTGAGCCATATTTTTTACCATGATTTTAGTTTTTTTCTTGTTTAATATAAACCCTGCTACTTTACCAAATTGATCAATCTCCTTTAACACTTCTTTTACGCTCTCCATCGGGTCTTCCATCATTAACACCAAATCGTCAGCAAAGGCTTTGACTTTATATTTATTTTGGCCCACTGATACCCCTTTTATCATTTCATTTTTCCTAATTGAATTTAGTAGAACCTCCAGAACTAGTATAAACAGCAAAGGCGAGAGCGGACATCCCTGTCTGGTACCTTTCGATATTTCCACCTCTTCCGTAATTACACTATTCACCATCAATTTTGCTCTTTGTTCCGTGTAAATTGCCTTTATTCCATTGAAAAAGTCCTCCCCCACCTCCATGTATTCTAAATTTTTTAACATAAAGTCCCATGAGATGTTATCGAAAGCCTTTTCGGCGTCTACAAACATCAGAATTGCCTGCTTCTCATTCCTGGCTGTCAGGTATTCTATAATATTAACTATGTTCCTGACGTTATCCCTCATCTGTCTGCCTGGAAGGAAGCCCGCTTGGTCATCATGGATAATTTCTTGTAGAACCTTTTTCAGTCTTTTCGCTAGTATTCCTGTAAAGATTTTATAATCTGTGTTTAACAAAGAGATTGGCCTGTAGTTCTTTACTTGTGTTAGATCTGCATCTTGCTTTGGAATAAAGGTTATGAAGGCTTCTTTCCATGTCTCGGGTATTTCCTTTTCTTTCAGAATATTATTCATTACTTCCCTCAGTGGTGCCATCAAAGTCTGTCTTAACTCTTTATAATAACTTGCTGTAAATCCATCTGGTCCTGGGGCCTTCCCTTTTTTCAGCTCTTTTATAGTCTCTATTATCTCCTCGTTATCTATTGGGGTGTTCAGCTTTTCTTTCTTTTCTGTCGGGATCTTCTGCACCTCTTTTTCTTTTAAATATCTCTCTATTTTTCTCAAATTATTTTTATCCTTGTTGTTGTACAATTGTTTGTAGAAATCCGAAAATCCCTTTCTAATTCCTTTCGGATTGGTTATCTCTTCTCCATCTATTGAAATTTTGTTTATTGTATTTAGTTCTTTTCTCTTCTTAATTTGCCAAGCAAGCCATTTCCCGGATTTGTTGGCAAATTCAAAATTTTTCTGTCTTAGCTTTTTAATATTCCACTCCACCTCTTTATTTATTATCATAGCAAATTGTGTTTGTAGCACTTTAATACTTTGTTTGATTTTAGGATCGTTTGGATTTTTGATTAGTCTTTGCTCATTATCCATTATTTGTTTTAAAATCTCCTTCTTTTCTTTTTCTCTATTCTTCCTTTTAATTGAGTTCCTTTGTATGAAGAACCCTCTCATCACCGCCTTGCTAGCGTCCCATACAATACTCATCTTTGTACCTTTGTTACAGTTATCTTCAAAATACTCCGTCAATTTCTTTTGCGCGTCTTGTAAAGTTTTTTGATCATCTAAGAGGTAGTCGTTCATTCTCCATCTAAAAGTTCTTTCTTCAAAACTTTTTAATTTCAATTCAATTGGGTTGTGATCTGAGATTACTTTTGGCTGGATTTCAATTTGCATGATTCTTGGGGTTAAATCATTGGAGATCCAAATTTGATCAATTCTGGACATTGACTGGTTTGGTTCTGAGTAAAACGTGAATTGTTTTTCAAGTGGGTGTCTCAGCCTCCAAATATCAATCAAATTGCAGTTTTTTGACATTTCAAAAAAAGATTTAGGTAATTTACCTTCTTTCGTCCCTTTATCTCTTAGCCTGTCCATTTCTGTTGAGACTACCCCGTTCATATCTCCCATCATAATTATTTTTTGATCCATATACTCAAACAATTTTTCTTCCAGCTTTTTATAAAAATCAGCTTTATTTCCATTAGGTGCATAGATCCCGACTATTAGCAGTTTTTCGCCTTGCCAAAACATGAGTCCATTGCTGTTTATTAAAGCAATGGACTCATGTTTTTTATCAAAGGTAGACGTCGATATTGCCAGGAGGGACATACATGGACTTAAACAAGGCAAAGCCAGCGTGAGGCAGTACCATACACGCTTTTTCGGATTGGTTCATGCCCTGGGGTGGGAAAAAGATTCTGCGCCAGTCAGAGACCTCTTTTGGGAGGGGTTGAATGCAGATGTAAAAGCAGAGATCGGAAGGGGGGAGAGACCAAGGAGCACCCAGCAAGTAGTCCAGAGGGCTCTGGAAATCGGGGTGCATCTGGAAGAACGTCCTTGGAACAGGGAAGAAGGGCGTTGGGGAAGGGCACCAGCCAGAGCACCTCCCTTCTTTCCCAGAGAAGCAGCGCGTGCGCACTCCACACCCTCGCAGGGAGGGGGAGAAGAGCCGATGGAGATCGGAGGTGCCAGGGCTCAGTCAGCTAACAGAGCCCTCACACCGGGAGCAGCCAAAACGAAGCCTCCTAGAGGGAACAGGAAGTGCTACATCTGCGACAGTGCTCAACACATGGCGAAAGAGTGTCCCCAGAGGCTCCACAAGCACACTGCAGCCTCGGCAACAGTCGCAGAAGCAGCTCAATTGAAAACGCAGCAACAGTTAAACGACGGAGTCTGGCTGGAGGAAGAGGCACTGGGGTCCAGCCAGACAAGTCAATGAAACAATCCCCAGCACTTTTGCAACCCACAGACCCCCTCCCACCCAAACCAGTGGTGCAGCTTACAGCGTCTCTCCAATTGCCCAATGGACGCACTGTGGAGGTGCCGATCACCATTGACTCCGGCAGTAACGCTGACTTTATAGGACTGGAATTCATTCAGCAGCACAATATACCACTGCTACCAGCCACACTGCCCCTGAACGTTGTCACGGTGGATGGCAGAGACTTGTTAGGGGGGCAGGTGGTACAACAAACGCAACCAATGGTGATGCGGATTGGAAATCACCGAGAAGTCATCAGCTTTAATGTCACCCACCTGTCGGACACGCCTGTAGTCCTGGGCATGAGTTGGCTGCACAGGCACAGCCCAGCATTGGCGTGGTACCAGCGCCAACTGACCTTCGGCTCCTCCTATTGCGCTGAACATTGCATCCTTCCTAGCCCGGAAGAAGGAGGGGACGACCCGCAGCTACAATTAGGCACGCTGCAAGCAGTGCCGCGCAAGTACGCAGCGTTTTTGGAGGTTTTCTGCGAGAAGGAAGCGGACAAGCTGCCTCCCCACAGGCCCTATGACTGCAAGATTGACCTCCTGCCAGGAGCGACGCTGCCAGCCGGGAAACTGTATTCCATGTCTGAGGACGAGCTGCAGGAGCTCAAGGAGTTCATAGACCTCAACTTGAAGCGCGGTTTCATCCGGGAGTCGAAGGCAGCGGGGGGCAGTCCTGTATTCTTTGTGAAGAAAAGGGACACGCCCCAAAAGAGGCTTGTAGTTGATTTCAGGCTCTTAAATGCCAAGACCAAGCCCACGGCCTTTCCCATGCCCAAGATAGATGACCTGCTGGCAACGGTGAGGAAAGGACGCGTTTTTACAAAATTGGATCTGCGAGGGGCGTACAACCTGATTCGCATACGGGAAGGAGACGAGTGGAAGACTGCCATGTTCACGCCCCTGGGCACATATGAATACAGAGTTATGCCCTTCGGTTTACAAAATGGCGCCCACTGTTTTCAAGCCTTCATGCATCACGTACTGGCGGGTCTCCTCTACAAGACATGCGTCTGCTTCCTGGACGACATCCTGATATTCTCAGAATCAGAGGAGACCCACGAAGGTGACGTCAAGGAAGTTCTGCAGAGACTGCAGGAGCATCGGCTGTATGCCAAGCTGGAGAAGTGCCAGTTCGACAGGAAGGAGGTGGATTTCCTGGGCTACAAGCTGTCGGACAAGGGGCTTGCCATGGACAGCGCCAAGGTTCGCGCAGTGTTGGACTGGAAGAGCCCGCGCAATCGGAAGGAGGTCCAGCGGTTTGTGGGGTTCGCCAACTTTTACCGCAAGTTCATCAAGGGGTTCGCGATGCAGACGGCGGCCATTACCGACACGCTCAGCTCTAAGAAGAAGAAGTTCATCTGGACGGAGCAAGCGGAGCAGTCCTTTCAGAACCTTAAGCGTCTCTTCTCGTCCGAAGGGCAGCTACTGCATGTGAATCCCAGCAAACCGATGAGGGTTGAAACAGACGCCTCAGACAGAGCCGTGGGCGCCGTACTGTTGCAGGAGGACCCGCATGGGGACTGGAGACCGTGTGCCTTCTACTCCAGGAAGCTCAGCAAGTCGGAGCAGAACTACACCATCTGGGACAGGGAGTTGCTGGCCATTCATGCAGCATTCAAGGCGTGGCGGCACTTCCTCGTCGGGGCCAAACACACAGTGCAGGTTCGCACGGATCATAAGAACCTGGAGTACTGGCGCACGGCAAGGTTCCTGAACCAGCGGCACATCAGATGGGCGGAATTTTTTGCGGATTTCGACTTCAGGATAGAATACATCCCAGGCGACAACAACATCATGGCGGATGCACTGTCCAGAAAGCCGCAATACCTCGAAGAGGCGGCACCAGCAGCGGCCAAGCACATTTTCGCTCCGAAAGCGTGGGCGTGCGCTTCAGCAACCGTGGACTTGGAGGCGGTCCGTCGAGCACTGCAGGAGGACCCCTTCGCACAAGCCAAGATGGAGGAGGTGCACAAGGGCACGGTGAAGGACGACGAGTTCCAAGTACGAGACGGATTGCTCATCCGGAGAGGAGCACTCTATGTACCGGGAGACGACCTCCGGGCGAAAGTACTGCAGCAGTTACACGACGCACCCACCGCCGGGCACTTTGGCAAGGAGAAGACGGCAGAACTAGTTGCCAGAGATTTTTGGTGGCCCAAGATGCGGGGGGAAGTAGCGGAGTACGTCTCGAGGTGCGACACCTGCCAAAGGGCCAAGTCAGTGCACAAACCTCCGGCGGGACTGCTCGAACCGCTGCAGACCCCGAGCGAACCGTGGGAGAGGGTGGCCCTGGACTTTGTCACGGATTTACCCAGCTCAAGGGGTAAAACGGCAGTGCTAGTGGTGGTGGACATGTTCACTAAAATGGCCCACTTCATTCCGTGCGCGAAGGTGGCCACGGCAGAACAGACCGCCAAACTGTTCATAGACCACGTCTTCAGGGTGCACGGACTGCCACGGTCTATCTTGTCCGACAGGGGGCGCCAGTTCATTTCGAGCTTCTGGCAGAAGCTGATGGGTTTC
This sequence comes from Podarcis tiliguerta, assembly GCF_965153285.1. Classification (NCBI taxonomy): domain Eukaryota; kingdom Metazoa; phylum Chordata; class Lepidosauria; order Squamata; family Lacertidae; genus Podarcis; species Podarcis tiliguerta. The sequence continues at coordinate 6,812,543 of NC_139549.1, forward strand.
CTGAACGTCAAGATCAACCTAGCGTCGGCGAGACACCCGCAGACCAACGGACAAGCGGAGCGCGTCAACGCCATCATGCAGCAGTACCTGAGATGCTATGCAAATCAACAGCCGACGACATGGGTGGACTACCTGCCGCTCGCTGAGTTCGCTTACAACAACACGAAGCACGTGTCCACAGGGGTGACGCCGTTCTTCGCCAACAACGGGAGGCATCCCAGAACCTTCCCGGGATTAGAGAGACTGGGGGAGGGGGAGCCACAGGCAGCGGAAGTCTTGGCGGCGGAATTGCAGGAAGTCCACGAGCAGCTTAGGAGGCAGTTAGAGCTTGCAAAGCACGCATACAAACTGCAGGCTGACAAGCACAGGAGGGTTGGTGAAGACATACAGGTGGGAGACTGGGTGTGGTTAGCGGCCCACGCAGTGCCGACCAGATCCTTAGCTAAGAAGAAACTCGGACATAAGCAGCTAGGACCTTACCTAGTTGAAGCACAGATCAATCCGGTGGCCTTCCGGTTGACACTTCCGGAAGGATCCAGAATGCACCCAGTATTCCATAGGTCGGTGCTCACGCCCTACAAAGCACCTCACCGATTTCAGGCGCAGGGCACAGCACCAGACCAGTATAGGGAGATCCCCCCAAGGAGGGAGTCGCCAAGAAGGGAACCCATCAACCAGGTCACAGAGATTTTGGACTCGAGATGGGGGGCAGAGGGAGTAGAATATTTTCTCGCAAGGGAAGGTACCCCGGCCAGCGCCAACAGTTGGGTGCCGGACTATGCCCTGGACGAGCCTCTCCTCAAAGAGGAGTTTCATGCCTTGTTCCCACACAGGCCCATGCCAGCCGAGTATTTCGACGACTGGCTTTTCACACCCACGCTTTCTACCAGCACGTTCCAGGGATTCACCTCGGACGAAGAACCAGCATTAGAAACACGTTCACCGGAGGGCTCGCCCTCGGGGTTTGCCTCAGACCGCTCGTTTTGGTGGGACAATCGAGGAGAGGAGAGGTGGCTGAGGGGCCCTTGGCAGGCAACGGACCCAGAGGGGAACGAGGGTGAGAGGGACATGGACGTGATGGGGGAGGACGTTGGGTTCGAGCATGGCGGCACGGAGATGGAAGCAGAGGAGAACGAGGTCGGCGAAGACACGGAGGACGAGCCGGTTTTCTCTAACTGGATGCACGCCACGGGGGACGAACTGTATCCACCATTCACCCCCACAACGACGGAGCACCCAGCACCCCCGCCGGAGGAAGGGGAGGGGGGAAGGGGGGGCTTCGAGGGGGGGATGGATGTCAGGGGTTCAGGAGCAGAGTCACAGGAGAGGGAGGAAACGGAGAGCGAGGGGGAGGAGTCTGAAGGAAATGTCAGCGACGACAGTAGTCCGAGGTCTCTGAGTCTCTCCAGTGACTCGGAGGATTCACAGAAAGGGGCCCCCATGGTCAGGGCAAGGGGAGTGCCCAGGGGGACACCTCGGGAAGAAGGGGCCGGAGGGGACTCAGAGAGTAGCAGCTGGAGATCCGGACCAGCGTCCCCCCCAGAGTGCAGTAGGGGGGAGGAGTCCAAGGCATCGGGATCAGGGAGCGCGCAGGCAGAGGGAGAACGTGAGGGAGGAGTGACCACGCCCTCGTCAGGGAGCGAGGAAACGGTCATCCGGAAAGTTAAACGCGCGCGCGCGCCAAGTTCAAATGTGCAGGAGGGCGGCAAGGTGGGCAGCCCGGGTAAGGAGCCAGGTCCTAAAGCCCGCCGAAGAGAGGGGGAGGAGTCAGAGGGGTCAAGCTCTGCGTCAGAAGAGTCCAGGAGGAATGAGACCCCGGGGGGTAGTAAGACCCAGAGGAAGAGAGAGAGAAGGAAGAGGTGGAGTAAGATTAGAGTCTTGAGCTGGTGCACAGGGGGCGGAGACCCAGACAGAGCTTCGCCGGTCTAAAGTCCAGACGTAGAGCTGGGACGCTGAGACTTGTAAATGGAGACTATTCTTCAATAAAGACTTTGATACTGTACTATCGGCTAGCGTTGGTCCTTGGTGAGCTGGGACCCGGAGCCAGCTCTGACACATGTGGTCTTACTTTATCGGTTCAAACACATACACATGTGAACACATTAGGTCTTGGGTCTTATTTATTTTTAAAAAATGAAATATGAGGTGTATAGACGATCTTCTTGTGCGATAAAATGGCGCCCGGCACACTTCCCCTGTGCCTTTGGACGCTCGTGCCGATAGAAAACTTGAGCTCTTTGAAGCTCTTAGCAGAGTTCTTAGCAGCGGTAGAAAGTGTTGCCTCGTGTGTGGGTAATAAATCAGACTGAACGCAGGCTTCTTGCTAATCTCTAACAGCCTTTAATTGTGAAGAAAAACATCATAAATCAGTCCCGGCGAGAAAGCAGACATCCTTCTCGCCTCTCAGCCAAAAACGAAAGGAAACTCACACACAAAGAAAGATTCCCGTATGTGAACCAAACCATGCCTCAGAATGTGAGACGTCACACAGAACTGTTTAACCCTGTAAGTTCTGATTCTCCTCACACTTCTCTCATCAACAACCCACCCACCCCATAACCAACGTGTGTGGGGGGGGGGGCAGTTTTGAAAAACAGGGTTTGTCACACTGTTGCACAGCTTTGACTTCCTTGAGCATCAAACGCATATAGGTGAAATGGGCATTGCTTAGTTTTCCTCCATAGTTCTGGTTGTGCTGATGTCAATGTGGGAAGTGAGAGCTGGTGTGACAGGAAGAGTCCCATGGTAGTTTAGGAATGGGATGAGATGAAGAGTTGTCATGAGTTGGGGCAGGTTTCTTTTATGCTGCTCTATAAAGCACGGCTGGAACTAATGGGCAGAAACTTCAAGGAAGCAGATCTTGAATCAGAGAAGCTCCTTAAACGCCAGAGATGATCTGTAGCAGAACAGACTGACACAGGAGGTAGTGGAGGTATTTAAGCAGAGGTTGGATGACCACCTGCGCTTCAGTTGCACACTGCAGTGCATTGAGCAGGGTTATGCAACATCCTTGAAGGTATCCTCCATGAGTCTACAATACAGTAAACAAGACAAAAATAAATGTTGAGATAGTTGGTGCCCTCTAGATTTTGGTAGACTACAACTTCCACCATCCCATGATAAATAGGACTGGGTAAATTCATGGGGTTTAAGTCTGTCAATGGCTACTAGCCATGATGCCTATTCACGGTTGAGGGCAATAATGCTTCTGAATACCAGTTGCTGGAAGCCGCAAGAGGGGAGAGGGCTCTTGTGCTTGAATCCTATGTGCGACTTCCCCAAAGAGTCATCTGGCTGGCCACTTTGAGAACAGTTAGATGTGTTATTGACCTGATCTAGCAAACTCTTCTTATGTTCTTCATATGTTGGTCAAGGATGATGGGAATTCTGGCCACTCCTGGTGTACACTTGATTTCTGAACTGCATAACTTGACAAAGAATGATGAATAAATGTGTGAGTTAATTCCATTAAAATGCTTGGTTTTTTGAGTGGATATGGAAGTTCTATCAATCATTGTCTCCTACACACACACACACACACACACAAAGTCAGAGTTTCCCAAACTTGTTTCCAGCTATTTTTGGACTACAACTCCCACCATCCCTAGCTAACATGACCAGTAGAAGAGTTTGGATTTGATATCCCACCTTTCACTCCCTTTAAGGAGTCTCAAAGTGGCTAACATTCTCCTTTCCCTTCCTCCCCCACAACAAACACTCTGTGAGGTGAGTGGGGCTGAGAGACTTCAAAGAAGTGTGACTAGCCCAAGGTCACCCAGCAGCTGCATGTGGAGGAGCAGAGACGTGAACCCGGTTCCCCGGATTACGAGACTACTGCTCTTAACCACTACACCACACTGGCTAGTCAAGGGTGATGGGAATTGTAGTCCCAAAACAACTGGAGACCCAAGTTTGGGAAACCCTGCACTAATCAACTCATGAAAATGTACATATGCATGGAACTTCTTGGTGGACTACAATTCCCAGTATCTTTGGCCATTGGATATACTTGGGATGATCAGTGTTGTAGTCCAACATCTGAGAACCCAAGGTTAAAGAGCATTCCCATAAAGAGATTAGTTCCCATTGACTTCAATTGAGGTTGGTTCATATTGGCAAGTCCTGATCTGTACCATCATAATCCTAAAGGCGATTAGCAAGTGGCTCATGTATTACATTCATAAGAGCAGCCGGCCAGTGACCTTCTGAAATAACAAGGAGATGAGCAGCTGGAATGGTATCTTCCTCCATAACTGTAGCCTCCACAGGGCAGAGCTAAGCAGCTACCATAACATGGTATGTGTGGTGCCACAGCAACTGCCTCACAGCTGGCAGAAAGAATCAGCCCTGGAGCAGTCACAAGGAAGGGTGGAGACTATATTGTGACTTCCAATGGTGGGACCTGTGAGACACAAGCAACATTGGTGCCAAAGAGGGCAAGGGGGTAGGTAGCTGCTGGCCATCTAGATGTTGCTGGGCTCTGTGGCATTTGCCCGTTTGTTTGAAAATGTATGTACAGGGGGAGAGAAAGGGTTAATAGGTAGACCAATAGAAAAGTGAGAGGCGGAGCCTACCTGTTTTTAAAAGGGCTTATCCCGAGGTTTGGTGGGTTCGTTGGTTGGGAAAAGGCAGTTGGGAAAGCAGTTGGCAGACAGATGGAAATAGAGAGACAGTGCAGTCGGTTCTTGTGTGAGGGGAGGTAGAAGAGTTAGAAACAGAATAAAATAAGACTAAGAGGGTAAAGGGTAACAGCGTTTCGAATGCATTTAAAGTTTATTTGTGTTTGCAATAAACTACAATTTTCATTGTTAACTTAAAAACCTGACTGAGACTAAGTGATTTACCGGGGAGGACCTGGATGGTGGCAGAAGATTACTAGTGTATGGGTCAATAGTCCATGAGATGACCGGGGGCTCTGTATGAACGCCACAGGCTCCAACTCCCATAACCCCCCACCAGAATGGTCAGTGGTCAGGGATGATGCAGATTATATTGCAGTCATATCTCCAAGGAAGATTTAACATGTAAGTCTTCATGACCACCAGATAAGGCAGAGATGGGCACCTCAGATGCTGTGGGACTCTAGCTCCCATCAGTACCAGCTAGCATGCCCAAAGGTCAAGGGTGATGGTTGGGAACTGTGTTCTAGCGGCATCTGGAGGGCCACCTCTGTTAAGAGACGTACTTCTGCAGTTGGAGCACCAATAGCAAAATCCAATACTTTACTTTGAAACGCTTTGGACCTGAAATACCCAAGCTTTTTAAAAGGATCTCACTTCCTTTTCTCCTTTGCTGTGATCTGAACATATTGCGCTGTCAAGCTTTCTAATGAAGGTGTCAGCATGACACCTGGTGGAGCAACTGCATGAAGTCACTTGCTCCTCTTCTGTACTGGGCCAATCAAATGTAAATTTCCCTGGCATGCTATGCCTTACAATGGGCATGAGGGGGCAGCATATGATAAGAAAAAAGTGGGAGCTTCTGGGTAGTAGATTTAGAAATGGAAGCAAACAACCAATTAGAAAACTTACTTCCATCAGCACCACCTCCTTACAACTCCATGCTCTAAAACACAAAAACATTATAAATGTCCCGACACAGGGCTTCCTTCAGATGTCTTCTAAAAGTTTTATAGTTATTTATCTATATCTAGGAGTATAGCATCTAGATCAAGGGAAGTAATAGTGCCGCTGTATTCTGCTCTGGTCAGACCTCACCTGGAGTACTGTGTCCAGTTCTGGGCACCACAGTTCAAGAAGGACACTGACAAACTGGAACGTGTCCAGAGGAGGGCAACCAAAATGGTCAAAGGCCTGGAAATGATGCCTTATGAGGAACGGCTAAGGGATCTGGGCATGTTTAGCCTGGAGAAGAGGAGGTTAAGGGGTGATATGATAGCCATGTTCAAATATATAAAAGGATGTCACATAGAGGAGGGAGAAAGTTTGTTTTCTGCTGCTCCAGAGAAGCGGACACGGAGCAATGAATCCAAACTACAAGAAAGAAGATTCCACCTAAACATTAGGAAGAACTTCCTGACAGTAAGAGCTGTTCAACAGTGGAATTTGCTGCCAAGGAGTGTGGTGGAGTCTCCTTCTTTGGAGGTCTTTAAGCAGAGGCTTGACAACCATATGTCAGGAGTGCTCTGATGGTGTTTCCTGCTGGGCAGGGGGTTGGACTCGATGGCCCTTGTGGTCTCTTCCAACTCTATGATTCTATGATTCTATGATCTCCTTGATATCAGATGGGAAGGCTTTCCACAGGGAGGGTGCCCTGCTGAGAAGGCCTTCTGCCTGGTTCCCTGTAACTTCACTTCTCACAGTGAGGGAACCACCAGAAGGCCCTCGGAGCTGGACCTCAGTATCTGGGCTGAACGATGGAGATGCTCCTTCAGGTATACATAGCCCCATCTGTCATAGATGATGATGGAAGCTGTACTCCAATATATCTGAATGGTACCAAGACCTCAGCCTACCAATAGTGCAGCCATATGCATTTTTACTCATGATTTAGTCCTACTGGCTTCAGTGGGGTTTCCCCCCCCCCTTACAGTTTCTGTCATAATTTCCTGTCTAAAGTAAATAGCCATAACCTCTTTAGCATTTCCACACAGAGAGATTTCTCCAAACTCTTTGCTTGGTTCGATTTCCTCTTTCCTGCTCCTGCAATGTGATAAAAGCAATGATGTCATTTATTTCCACTTACCCGCACTTGGGACCCACTTTAATTATACGTTGGCAGTCAGCCTCCAAATATTCTAGTCTGTTCATAGGAAGGTGTCCAAAGAGCAGGACCATGCAGAGCTTGTGTGAGGCTCAGGGCAGGAGTCCATTAGAATAAAGTAATACAATAGCAAAACTGATGGGATCAGTTAGAGGAATATTGGAACAAAAAACAATGAGAGAATGGATAATATTTAAGAATTATGTAAAACTTTATTGTACAAATAACCATATTAGCAGAAATTGAGTGATATTTGTAAAGAAAAAGATCAAAGGAATGTATACAAAGCAGAAAGATATTATATAATGTAAACCTGTGTAAAAAAGAATGTTATATCAAACAGTGTAATGAGAAGGATGGGAAGGATTGTGCTGATGAGTACTTTTACTATGTAAATAACTATGTCTTTTTTATTATTTCTTTGTTTCTTATCTTTGTTACTTCTTTATTTTTTATTTTTTCATTTCTTTATAAATTTTCTATTTTATATAATGTTCTCTTTTTTTTACCTGTTAAGAGATTGTACATAATGTTTGTATAGACAAGAATGGGCCTTTTTCTTGCAGTTGCTCCCCGTCTGTGGAATGCTCTCCCCAGGGAAGGTCACCTGGCGCCATCATTATACACCTTTAGGTGCCAGGCAAAAAAGTTCCTTTTTAAGCAGGCCTTTGGCTGATTACAATCTGGTGCACTTTAAAAATGTGTTGGGGAGGGGGAAAATTGTTGGGTTGGTCTTGTTTTTGCTTTTATTATGTATTTATTATGTCTTTTTATATTGTGATTTTATGTTGTGAACTGCACTGACACCTATGGGCAGTTTGCCGCAATACAAATTTAAGAAGAAGAGGAGAAGGAGGAGGAGGAGGAGGAGAAGGAGGAGGAGGAGGAGGAGGAGGAGGAGGAGAAGTCGTCAAACTGCCCAGACTAAAATGCAGTGAAACTAAATAAATGCTATTCCGGAAGCTGTTTAGAATGACTCAACAGTGTGAATTGCCAAGAAGAACATTCCCAAAGTCCAATCAGGGGCTTCCCTTCAAATACTACTCAGCCCTCAAAAAGTGGCCAGCAAAGTCCACACTATTAGCCACAATGACTATGTTCTGCTTCCATTGTTGAAGGCTGTATGCCTCTGAAATCCAGTTGGCTGGAATTGTAGGTGGGGGTGGTGTTCTTGATAGGGTCACCATATGTCTGGAATTTCCCAGATATAACTGGAATACTGCAGTGGGAGTAGTGTACGGGTGGAAATTGGTAAAATGTCTGGGAAAATCTGGACATATGTAAGGTAAAAAGGTAAAGGACTCCTGGATGGTTAAGTCCAGTCAAAGGAAACTATGGGGTTGTGGCGCTCATCTCACTTTCAGGACAAGGGAGCCGGCATTTGTCCACAGACAGCTTTCCAGGTCATGTGGCCAGCAAGACTAAACTGCTTCTGATGCAACAGAACACCGTGACGGAAACCAGAGCACACGAAAACGCCGTTTACCTTCCTGCTGCAGCAGTACCTATTTATCTACTTGCACTGGTGTGCTTTCAGACTGCTAGGTTGGCAGGAGCTGGGACAGAGCAACAGGAGCTCACCCCATTGTAGGGATTCAAACCGCCAACCTTCTGATCAGCAATCCCAAGAGGCTCAGTGGTTGGCAGTGTTGTTTCTGCTGATTTCCTCAAAAGCAGTGGGATTTTTTTTTCTTTTTGTGATTTTGCCAAAAAAAAGCTCAATAACTTTGGGTAAACTTTAAAAAAGCCCAACAGCTTTATGTCCAGATTTTCACTTTTTGAAATATGGCTACCCTACTGCTTCATCCAGGTTTTGCTTGCAGGTTTCCCTTAGGCACCTAGTTGACCTCTTTGAGAACAGGATGCTAGGCTACATGTGCCTTTGACTAGATCCAGCAGGGGCCTTCTTACATAGGTGTGCTGGCTAGTAGCCTTTGATAGCCACATCCTCCAACAGGCAAGAACTGCCAGAGTAAAAAGAAAGCTATTTAACTGCCTGCAAAAGCACAACAAGGCCTTGCCTGATTTCCATAGGAAGCTCCACCCACAAACAATGCATCACAACAACAAAAGTTCTCCTCCAACCCCCATCCAACCAAAAATTTCTGGGTGTTGTACAGTCAGAAAGGCCTCCTCCAGTAGACCACAGTGACCTGGGTGGACCATATGGGAAACAGCAACCTCAAGATAGCCTGGTGTCAAGCTTTTCTGGGACTTTGAAGGGCAAAACCCAGCACCTTATCGCACATGGTCTTTTAAACTCCTTCTGATAAGAAATAAGAATATAAGAAGATCACCAAAGCTGAATCAGGTCCAGAAGCTCTTCTGGCCAGCAGTCAACAACAACAACAACAACAACAACAACAACTTATTTATACCCGCCCATCTGGCTGGGTTTCCCCAGCCACTCTGGGCAGCTCCCAACAGAATATTAAAATGCGATAAGACATTAAGCATTAAAAGCTGCCTTCTGATGTCTTCTAAAAGTCAGATAGTTGTTTATTTCCTTGACATCTGATAGGAGGGCATTCCACAGGGTAGGCACCACTGCCAAGATGGCCCTCTGCCTGGTTCCCTGGTTCGATTGCAAAGGGGACTCTGAGATTTGCACAATTTATTTGAAAATTACCTTTTATTCTGTGTGATAAGGAATTCTGGTGGAACAGATCATGGTTTTATGCATATGTAGCAACTGATGGGGTCCCCCCCCCTTCTTTGAATGATGCCATGACCTTTGGCTAGCACAATAAAAGTTTGTGTGTGTAAGTTCATATGGCCCAGTATTTTGTTCTCACAGTGACCAACTTGATGCCTCTTCTGGAAAGCCCAACAGCAACTACCCCCACTTGTGTTTCCCAACAACTGCTATTCGCTGCCTCTGGAAGTGGAGGTAGAACATAGCCTTGTCATCCAGTTTCAACACATTGGTCCTAGTACTGCCTTCTGGGGGAACAAAGAACAAGTCTTCTCCCCCTTGTATTTGACAGCCCATCAGATATTTGAAGGCAGCTGTCATGCTTCCACTTCACCCTGTCTTCTCTGGGATAGACATAGAATCATAGAATTGTAGAGTTGGAAGCGATCCTGAGGGTCAGCTAGTCCAATCCCCTGTAGAGAGCCAGCGTGGTGTAGTTAAGAGCGGTGGGCTCGTAATCTGGTGAACGGGGTTCGCTTCCCTGCTCCTCCACATGCAGCAGCTGGGTGACCTTGGACTAGTCACACCTCTCTGAAGTCTCCAGCCTCACTCACCTCACAGAGTGCTTGTTGTGGGGGAGGAAGGAAAAGGAGATTGTTAGCCACTTTGAGACTCCTTAAGGGGAGTGAAAGGTGGGATATCAAGTCCAAACTCCTCCTCCTCCTCCTCCTCCTCCTCCTCCTCCTCCTCCTCTTCTTCTTCTTCTTCTTTGTGCCATTCAGCTGCTCTTTCCAGATCCTGTGACATCCAGGACATCATCCACTGGACATGGTTTAGTTCATCAATGTTTTTATCTTAAAATTTTGCACCCAGAACTGGAAATGGTACTCCAGAGGCAGCCTAAGCTGAGTGGAACAGCTTGGAACTGTTACTACTTGTGACCTGGACACAGTACTTCCATCAGTGCCTCCTGTGTTTGCGTAATACTCACAAGAACAGCTGAGTGTTTACTCCAGAACTGGAATCTGGGGCAAGCGTTGCATCTGTCCACAGGACAAACTGCAGCAATCTGAGATACTGCTACCATTATTCCGTCCCAGGAGCATGTGTGGGTGTTGTAAGAAACACAGGAACAAGATGGTTCTTGTCCTGAGGGTTTATGTTAAGAACACGAGAGTCCTGCTCAGTCAATGATCCATCGAATCCAGCATCCTTTTCCCCATGGTGGCTAATCAAGTGCCTCAATGGGAAGCCCAGAAGCAGGGTTGTGATGCTTTAGCCCTTGCCTGCTGCTGCTCCCTAGTGACTTGAACTTGAAATCACAGGCATGGTGTCACTGAAACTTAAGCTTTCAACTAACTTCTTAGAGCAAACCCACTGGAATGAAGAAACTTTAGTCATGCTCACTAATTTCAATGGGTTTACTCTGAATAGCACCGACATTGGATATATATACAGTGGTACCTCAGGTTACATACGCTTCAGGTTACAGACTCTGCTAACCCAGAAATAGTGCTTCAGGTTAAGAACTTTGCTTCAGGATGAGAACAGAAATTGTGCTCTGGTGGTGCGGCGGCAGCAGGAGGCCCCATTAGCTAAAGTGGTGCTTCAGGTTAAGAATAGTTTCAGGTTAAGAACGGACCTCCGGAATGAATTACGGTAAGTACTTAACCCGAGGTACCACTGTAATCCATTAAATACAATAGCGAATAGCAAGTGGTGCACTTCACCTCCATAAAGGTAACAGCCCTCCCTAGCTGAGTACCCTAAACAACAGGTACACAGAAGTACAAAACATGTCCATTACCTCTCTTGAAACTTTAGACTATGTAACATGGCCGATATGAAGTTATTTTGCCTTCCCTGTCAAGCGAAGCTAGAGTTGCTTCCATCAACCTGATGTTCTCCAGAAGTTTCATGAAGCTGTCCAAGATTTCAGGCTGAACCTGGAACTTTGATACAGTCCTTCTTCACCGTTACCTTTTACCTTCTCATAAAAGTGAATAAGATCCTCATTAGTGATGTATGGAAGTGAGAGCTGGACCATAAAGAAGGCTGATCACCGAAGAATTGACGCTTTTGAATTATGGTGCTGGAGGAGACTCTTGAGAGTCCCATGGACTGCAAGAAGATCAAACGCATCCATTCTTAAGGAAATCAGCCCTGAGTGCTCTCTGGAAGGACAGATTGTGAAGCTGAGGCTCCAATACTTTGGCCACCTCATGAGAAGAGAAGACTCCCTGGAAGAGACCCTGATGTTGGGAAAGATTGAGGGCACAAGGAGAAGGGGACGACAGAGGACGAGATGGTTAGACAGTGTTCTCGAAGCTACAAACATGAATCTGACCAAACTGCGGGTGGCAGTGGAAGACAGGAGTGCCTGGCATGCTCTGGTCCATGGGGTCATGAAGAGTCGGACACGACTGAACGACTAAACAACAACAAGATCCTCATTCTCATTGTTCTGAATAGTGGGCCGGCATATAATAGAGAAATAGGCAGCTAGCTGATTGAAATTGAATCAGACCATTGGTTCGTCTATCTCAGTGTTGTCTGCAGTGACTGGCAACTGCTTTCTATGGTTTCAGTCAGGGGGTATCTCGCATCCCTACCTGGAGATGCTGGAGTATGAACCTGGGACCTTCTGTATGCAAAAAGATGCTTTACCACTGAGCTTCGGCCCTTTCAGTTCCTGTAAATGTGACAGGAATCTGTCCCCCTTTAATGGCCCACAATTAAAAACAAAGCCACACGTATTTGCATCAAACTTGTTTACAGCAAATGGGACAAGGACACGGAGACAAATTGTAATGCCTTACCTAGATCTCAGAGGATGAGAATGTGGGCCAGAGGGAAGATAATCTGTAGGAGAAGTCACAGCTTTTCAGGCAGTTTCATAGGTATATAACACCCAACGAGGTTTTGGCATTTCTAATTAAAAAGCAAAAACAAAAAAAACCTTCACCCTCTGACACCTCTGCAAATTATGGTTTACCTCATCCTCAAATAATGTTTTACCTCATTCTCATTAAACCCCACACAATCCCACAAGAATATAAGAACTTGAAATCTATGTGCAGAGCGAGGAGAATTTAGGAAGTGGGGGGGGGGGATCCCCTCTAGCATAGGAAACCAGTGGGCCTCAAGTTGTCCCTATTGATCATGATGGCTGAGCATTATGGGTGTTGGAGCCCAACAACATCTGGAGGACCACAGCATTTCCCACAGTTTCCTAGCCAGAAAAGATCACGAGTAACTCCTGAGTCCCACATGGAAGGTAGATCCATTGTAGCTGGAGCTGCGATCTTTGATCAGTTACATCAACCTTCCCCCAATCTGTTACCCTCTTAGATATTGCTGGACAACAACTCCTGTGATTCCTGTTGGCCATGATAACTGTGGATGATGAGATTTGAAGCCTGACATCTGGAACACCACAGGTTCCCCCTTCAGTACTGCCAAAGTTTGCTAACAAAAATATCGTCAAACATACACCATGAGTCCCAAGTATACACCTTGAGTTCTAGGTAAACCTGTTGTGATGGCCTGGGACTCGAGCTCAGACTCGGAACCAGAGGAGTCTCAGTTTACACTGGATCCTTTGCCTCAGGCGGCATCTGAACCTAGTCTGGGGCCTGATTCTGAAGAGCCCCAGTCTGCACAGGTTCCCCTGCAACAAGCACCAGCTGGGCCGAGTCAGGGGCCTGAGCCTGCCCTGGCTCCAGATGCCGGGATTACCTCATTGGCTTCAGCTGGGCAATCACTTACAGCTGCTCCACTACTGGTTGGGTCAGGAGAGGCTGAGGCTGCCTCCAGTAACCCACCAACATCTGCCGAGCTGCAGAGACTAAGGTCTGAGAAGGAAAGACCTGGGTACTCACAGGAAGAGTGCTCACCTTCAGGCGAGACAGGGAGGTGAGTCACTGGGGGATCAGGACCAGCTGTTACCCCGACAATGATAAAAGGCTGTTGGACCCTGCCCCCACGTTGTGGGAGCAACTCTGCTGTTTGCTAGAACCTGCCTGAGACCCTGTGCCTGACCTTGCCTGGTTTCCTGCCTTAGCCCTGTTGGACTGACTCCTCGCGGAACCCTTGGATTCGGGACCGGACCTGGACTGCGTTGCTCGGGTTACCCCCGGGCCCAGCACACCTGTCCCAGCTGGGGTTGCAACATGTGGTTGAATGGTTGGTGAGGTCAGTCTTTTGCCAACCTGAAGATGTTGCTGGACTCAAACTCCCACCAACATCATTGTTGGTCATGTCAAGTGGCACTGGTGGCAGCTGGAGTTCAACTATGCATGAAGAGCACCCCTGGCCCATGGATTAACACTAGAACTCAGGGACATCCAATGTCCCCTAGAATGACCTAGAACACAATGAAGAATTCCATGAAGGACTTTCAGCATTACCTACATTCCTGTAGAATCCAATGAGCTGAATGTTGGAAGATTCAAGACAGATTTTTTTTTTAAAAAAAAAACAACAACAACGAACAAACAAAGCTTAGTCATGGCAGCACAGAGTTAAACTCTGGAACTCACAGGAGGCAGTGATGGCCACCAACTTGCATGGTTTTAAAGGAGATTAGACAAATTCATAGAGAAGCGAGCCATTGATGGCTACAAGCCATGATAGCTGTGCTCAGCCCCCACCACTGGAAACAGTAATGCTTCTGAATACTAGTTGCTGGAAACAGCAAGAGTGCAGAGTGCTTTTGTGCTTGGATCCTGCTTGAGGCCCCCACTTGCTTCTGGTTGGCCACTGTGAGAACATGAGGCTAGCCTAGAGGGGCCATTGGCTTGATCCACCAGCTTCTTATGTTCTTATTGTCTTATGACAACCTCTCAGGAGGTAGCTGCAATCTATAGAGCATGTTGCTCCTGCAACAGTAGCCGAAGCAGTTACGAAATTGCAACACCTGTTTTTCATTGTGGTGGTTAAATGCCTCAACCTTTTACATTCTCTCTCCGTGGACGATCGCTTGATCAACAGAGTGTAATCTTGTCATCCTTTAGTTAAGTGGCATGTAAAGCAATAAATAACTATAGCTTCGAGGGTGTAGGCTGTGTGCCGCCCTGTTTAGGATAAAGGATATCAAAGAGGATGGTACAAGGCTCTGATCAGCATATGTAAAAAGGATGTGCAATTATTACTCAAGGTACAAGCAGCTGCATCTTTCATTAAGATTGCCCAACACTTTCCTCTAGCAGAAACCTCCTTTCCTTACTTCTCTTGTCAACCTTATAATTGCCAAAAGTTTGGTTGTTTCCATGGACTCCACAAAATTGTTTTGGAACACCATGTATTTGTCTTTGGTATAACATAGATCAGGAATGGGGAGCCTGCAGCACTCCAAATGCGGATGATCTCCAGCTTTCATCACTCTTCAGAAGTAAGGTCAATAGTGGCAGATAATGGGAGTTGAAGTCCAGCCACACTTGTCCTAGCATGTTCCCAACCAATCAGGGATCACGTATGAAATGCATGCATGAATGAATGAATTTATTAATACGGTCACAGACCAGCTTCAACACACACAATATCACAAATCATTAAAAAATATCAGAAATACAAGGGACAATATGACAATGACAAGGATTTAAATATAAAAATTAAAATTAATTGTTAACGTGCCCCCTGTAATTAACATTTAGGGGATTGGGCATTATGGGATACCACTTGCTTCCTGCGATTGATTGCAGACGCACAGAATTTAGCTACATTTAATGTATGAAAATACACTTTTAGAGGTGTAGCACATGGATTGTAAACCAGTGGCCCTCCAGATGTTTCATAAACTACAGCTCCCATCCTCCCAATCACATGGCCAGGGATGATGGGAGCTGGTGTTCAAAAAATTCTGGATCACACCAGGTCACACCAGCATGCAAGAAACATGGGAAGATCCAAGATGGAAAGGAAACTCCCAACAAAGGATCTTCAGGGAACAGAATGAGACTGAACCTTTTTTTTATTAACATATTTAATACGACACCAATTAAACCAAATAGTGTGATACTCCTTCATCCTTGCCTGTGACATCAGAATTTTTTACAAGGGTGTGAAGCAAACATCATGACCTTGTTATGACAATCCTAGACCAATATAACCCTAAATGCTGTAGTAAGCACCAACTTCAGAGTAATTCGAAGAGTTGCACAGATAACAGATTTGAAATTGGCATTTAATTATGGGGGCATCATATTACTAAGAGGTCACATGCGCCACAGAAATGGTATAAAAACATCCTCGGTGGGAGGACATCTCCAACAGCTTCACCTTGACTTCCAACAGCTTACATCTCGCCTTCTCCTTGGAGAGTCAGGTAAGCATATTTGCCTTCACTTGGGACACTGCTTCTCAAACTGTCTTCCTTGAAATTCTGGTCCTTTGAGAATTTTGTTGTGAGGGCATCTTGGGTAGCTTTAAAAGAGGATTAGACAAATTCATGGAGGAGGCTATCAGTGGCTGCTGGCCATGGTGGCTTCATTCTACCCCCACTGTCAGAGGCAGGATGCGTCTGAATATCAGATGCTAATTAATGCCAAGCAGGGAAGGTGCTCTCGCACTTGGGTCCTGCTTGTGGTCTTTCCATGGAGGGGGGTCTAACTGGCCAATGTGACAATGGTATACTGGACTGTAGTTGGCCTGTGACCTTGAATTTGAAGCCATAAGAATTGTATATTCCATGACAGTGGCTTTCCAAGGTTTCAGAACCTGGTCCTGTCCTGGTCCTGTCAAGGTTATTGAACCTGTGACTTTTTGCGTGAAAAACATGTACTGCAAAACATGTACTTCTTTAAGCAGTGCACAGTTATACCATGCAACTGGCCTGATCCAGAAGGCTCACTGGCCTGATCAGAAGGTTCTTATGCACTTTGCCTCTGAGCTGTAGAACACCCTACTCTAAACTTTCTCTTAAATGAAAATCACAACCACACCAGGATGGTGTTTCCTGCTTGGCAGGGGGTTGGACTCGATGGCCCTTGTGGTCTCTTCCAACTCTATGATTCTATGATTCTAGTTGCCTCAACCATTCAGTTATATGTGATGTCCCTACAACACTGATTAAACTATATTGAATCAATGGTATCAGGGTGATATGTCTGAACAAGTGTCCACACCTTCTCTTCTCCTAAGTCAGGCCAGGATAAGCATCTAGGTATCTAGAGAAGCTTCCAAAAAATCTTGGTCCATCATTATTGCAAAATCAACCTCTGTTGACCAATGTTGAAAGGCGCTCTTGCAAAGCTTAGCATTGGGCAACATTTCAGAAATCATTTCTGTGAGCATTTACTTAATACTTTCAGAATTCAGGGATGTAGCCAACTCAGAGTAGACCCAGTGAAATTAAGGAACCTAGTTAAGTCATGTCCATTTACTTCAATGGGTCTGCTCTGAATAAGGTTAGCACTGAATGTATAACTCAGTTTTGAGTTAAAGATAAGAAGAGCCCTGTTAGATTTTCTTATGGGGGAAAGGATGCTGGAAAAGATGGGCTAGAAGGACTCTCTCTACATTAGCCAGGATGGAAACTTATTTTAAGAACATAAGAAAAATCTGATGTATCAGGCCAATGTCCTGTCTAGTGGGAAAGCAGCAAGCAGACCCAACCAAGCCCAAGAGCAACTCTCCCCTCTTGAAGCTTCCAGCAACTGTATTACGCTCTGACTGTGGAGGCAGGGCATAGCCATCACGGCTAGTAGCCATGAGCAGCCTTCTGCTCCTCCATGAATTTGTCCACAAAATTCACTCTTGAGGAACATGTGAAGAGTTGTGCTTCCGTCAAGATCTAAACTTGCCAACCTGTATACTGTTTCAGATTCCTTCCCATCCTTCCAAGATGGCCCTCTGCGAATACAACAGCTGCAGCTCTGCCCTCTGTGGGATCAACACATCCTGCGTCTCGCAGATCCCGTCTTCGGAAGTGGTGATCCAGCCTCCCTCATTTACGCTGACCATCCCGGGACCCATCCTCTCTGCCAGCAATGAGCAGGTGGCCGTAGCACAAAATGCTCCATGCGCCACTGGATATGGAGGGTATTGTGGTTACGGGGGATATGGATCTGGCTATGGCTGTGGATATGGATATGGAAGAAGATCCCGTTATGGGTATCCTTGTTCTTATCCCGGTTATTCCCGACGATGCAGCTACAGCAGCTGTGGACCGTGTTAAATGGCTGGGAATCCTAGGAAAGCCATGGGGGGCTACCAAGCCCCCACTCAGTAATTTCAGAAACAACGAGTACCTCTCTACCTCCCCCAAAGTCTATGTGTTGTAGCCAACTAAGTCCATCTCAGAGCAGAGCCATTGAAAACAGTGGACCTAAATGAGTCTTGTTGATTGATTTCAATGAGTCTGCTATGAGACAGACTATCATTGGATACCACCCTTTGATAGCTGGGGAGGCTCCTGTCTTCTGAAATGCAGCCCTTTGATATACCTCTCTTCCACTTTCCTTTCAATGGCTGGAGTTTATCATTTCCCTGTGTATGTCATGTGTTTAAGGTTTTCTGCAATCTTACGATGTTTGTTACTCCCTTTTAAACCTGCTTCTTGGCAGGGAGAGAGATAACGAAAAGCAACAACAAGAAACTCGTCCTTCTTACTTCTCAACTTGTAATTGGTCCTGTTGGAATCAGCTTGCCTGATTACACATTGTCTTATTACTCAATAAAGCTTAACCGTTGCATCTTAATATTTGCCTTCTGGTTTTCTTTTGCCTTTCAGTTATCTTCCTTATCCTTCAGTAGTTAACACAAGGGAAGGGAAGAAATTCCGGCTCTGGGGCCACATTCCCTCCTGCTAAGCTTACAGGGGCCACATACCAGGGGCAGATGAAACCAAAGGTAAAAGTAGGTGGGGAATTTATGCCAATTTCGCCTTTGTACAGCAGTCTAGTCTAGCTCTCCTCAAATCCCAAATCCAGGCAAGCAAGAAGCATTGTCGGAGTTCAATGACATGTTCCATGCTGGGCAGGGGGGGGGGATTCAGAGAGACCATGAAGCAGGGACAGTGAGAGGCATGGTCTGGGGGAAGGAAGGGTGTTGCTACAGTGGAGGATTCATCTGGGGAGAGTTCCAAAAGGCTACATGGAAAAGTCTTGGTGGGCATATTCAGCCCCTGTACCTGAGGTTCCCCATATTGCTTTAACAGGTGAAAATAGAGTCATGCTCATTTAACCTCCTTAATTCTTAGTGCCAAGGATCGCTTGGCAGGATCTCCTCCCTTCCATTGTTACTGACATACTCTCCATTTATTTAAAGACCAGGTGGTTGGTTATTACCAACCATGACCATGTTCTACCTCCACTGTCAGAGAGGCAGTAGTCTCTCAATGCCAATTGCTATTGTGTTAGCTTGCTGATTGTGGGTTTCTCTTTCCACTGGGACATCTGTTTGTCTACCTCAATAACAGAATGCTGGAACAGATGAATCCTTATGTTCTATGTGCTGCTGCCAGTGTCAAAGGTTAAATGCTTCTGAATACAGAGTAGCGACACCTAGAAGGTCTTTGGCTGAATTGTATTTAAATTAAGTCCCTAGGATCTCTGCTGTTGGACTACAACATACATTACCCCTGACAATTGGCTATGGTAGTTGAGCCAGATGGGAGCTGGAATCCAGGAATACCTGGAGGCCCTATGGGCCCCATCGCTACCCCAAAACAACTGAGATATTTTTGAGGCTTCAATATAAGCATTTAGCTTCCATGCATTAGAGCTTGACACTAAAAAGAGGACCAGGCTATTCCCGAAGGATATGGCTATCAATGGTCACTAGCCACAATAGCTATGTTCTCCATCTAGTGTTGGGGGGCAAGATACCTCTGAAGGCTAGTTGTTGGGAATCACAAGTGGGGGAGAGTGAGTGCTTCTTGAGGGCTTCCCTTTGGACCATTCTGATTGGTCACTGTGAGAACACAATGCTGGACAATATGGGCCTTTGACCTGATTCAGCAGGCTGTTCTTCTGATGTTCTGGTTCATCTTCTGGGAATGATCTACCACAATAACAACTGCCATAAAACAGATTGCCATTTCAAAATATGTCTCAGCTGAAGTATGTGAAATGGCTGGACTTGTGCAGCCTGATGTTGGATCCAACATTGCATTCCAACAACTGATGCAAGATTCTTCCACCCCATTTCAGGTGAGTCCTGCCTCCCGCTACAGCCCTAGGTGGACAAGTTGCATCACAGTTAGTGGACGCAACCCTGTGAATACATTGTGGAGGGATTTTTGGAGGAGGGGTTCAGGGCACTTAAGGAGTGGCAAGGGGAAAGGAAACCAGGCACCAAGGCTAGTAACCATTGATAACATCATTCTCCCAGAAGAGCCCAGAGGAAGTTATAGTGATGGTGACCACCAATTTGGGAGGCTCTAAGAGAGGATTAGGGATGCGGGTTGCACTGTGGGTTAAACCACAGAGCCTAGGACTTGCCGATCAGAAGGTTGGTGGTTCAAATCCCTGCGACGGGGTGAGCTCCCGTTGCTCGGTCCCTGCTTCTGCCAACCTAGCAGTTCAAAAGCATATCAAAGTGCAAGTAGATAAATAGGCACCACTCCGGCAGGAAGGTAAACTGTGTTTCCGTGTGCTGCTCTGGTTTGCCAGAAGCGGCTTAGTCATGCTGGCCACATGACCTGGAAGCTGTACACCAGCTCCCTCAGCCAATAAAACGAGATGAGCGCTGCAACCCCAGAGTCGGTCGTGACTGGACCTAATGGTCAGTGGTCCCTTTACCCTTTAAGAGAGGATTAGACATGGAGGACAAGGCTAGGAAAGGCAACTAACCAAAATGCCTATGTTCTGTCTCCATTGTCAAAGGCAATTCGTTTCTAAAGACCAGTTACTGTACATTTTTATGATTCTATTAGTGCAGAGTTAATTTCATTGTACACATGTTGTACATTGACAATAAAGGTATTATTATCATTATCATTATTATTATTAGGGACTTGCTGTTCTGCTCAGGTCCTGTGTGAAGGCTTCCCATTGTGGTATCTGGTTGACCACTGTGAGATCAGGATGCTGGACTAGATGGGACATTAACTTGATCCAACAGACATATTATTTCTTCTTTAATAATAATAATAATAATAGTTTATATACCGCCCTTCATCCAAGGAACACAAGGTGAGTCACAATATAAAAATACACAACATAGTAACAAACAAAAATCTCACTCATGCACATACACCGTTTAAAAGGCCATGGGTTGTTTAATTAGCCAGAGGCCTGGGAGAAAATGAATATTTTTGCCTGGCACCTAAAGATACGCAACGAAGAAACGTTAACAACTATGATCATGCAGAGTAGAGCCTCCATGTCCTAAGGCAGTCTACTTCTGAACATGCTGAAAACAATCAGGGCTCTGAGTGCCAGTTACTGGGAACCACAAGTGGGGAGACTACTGCTGTGCTCAGGTCCTGCTTTTGTGGCTACCCCATTGGCCACAGTTGGCCACTGTGCAAACAGGATGCTGGAACAGATAGCTATTCCATAGCATCTGCCTCATATTTGAGTGGACCATTGAGTCCCCAAGGTTTACATTTCCAAGGAAGGAATTGCAAGCTCCAATCAGAGGTGGGGAAACATACCATTGGTGCACGAGAAGTCTAAGGATCTGGTGTAGTGCTGGGGCAACACACTTTGGCCATGGTGTTTGGAAGATGGTGTTTTTATGCGGTGACTCAACCTCCCTTGAGGCTATGGGATGAGCTCTTAATGAAATTCCAGCTGCTGTTTTGCCCACATGTAGAAGCCTCACCACTACTCTTTCCCACAGCTTTTTATGAGGAACTCATGCAATCCTTCTTAGGCATGCAGTTACACCCATGGAAGGCCTGTCATTTGAGTGGTTTCTTATTTTAATTTAACAACCCTCCCAGAACCTTTTCTGCTAGGTGTTTTGGAATCCCCAGAGTAAATGAGGAGCTTGGCCTTATTTTAGTTTAATGAGAGTAGCTTATTCTCCCAATACAAACGTCTTTAAGGGCTGAGTGTATAAACCGTATAAATGAATTGGCCAGGTAAGCAAAAATTAGAAACCTGGCAATTCACTAGATTATTTTTCCCTTGGATAATTTTAGCATCAAACTAAAATAAACCATGAAAGCAGCCTTAAGGTATGAGGAGTAAATATAAAGAAGAAGAAGAAGAAGAAGAAGAAGAAGAAGAAGAAGAAGAAGAAGAAGAAGGAGAAGAAGAAGTTTTAAAATAATGAACGGCATAAAGTATATTCCATGGTGGGATACAGGGTTCATATTTATACATCAAGTATTCAGAACAGTTGCCAGATAAAATCATATCTAGTAGGAATGTTTGTTTGGTCATACAATTCACAAACAAATACAAAATCTGAAGGGTTCATATCATTCCAATGGAACATATCTTAGAGGTTAGTGTTTCAGAGATGGCAATAAATATGACTTGTTTTAACCATGAGTCCAAAGAGTAACAAGATGGACCCTCCCATTCTTGAGAGACAAGCAGCAACCAGAAGATGCAGAATTAATTGTTGACAAATAAGATCAACAGTAGCACCATAAAAAAAGATGAAAGACTTAACTAACTCTCTAAGGAGACTTGTTTGCCAATAATAATAATACTAATTTCTGTTACAACACGCTTCCAGAACTTACCTTTTATTTAAAAGAAGGGATGGGCAAATCTGTCCATTCTGGTTTCTTGGAGTTTCACACTTTTCCAAATTCACTTCTCCACATTTCCACTTCAGTCTGCAGGTTTTTTTGAGTCCACACAAAAATTATTATGCCTTATATTTCACATTTCTTCCAATAAATATATATATAGTTCCATGCCCTGCAACATTTCAGAAGGGCAAATCAGGATGCACCCCCCCATCCCGCAGCTCCCATTGTTCTCCTATTCACACCTGTCTCCTCATTTGCACGCCCCCACTTTCACCCACCGCCACCGGTGCCTCTGCTGGTGCCTCTTGAAGGTGCTTTGGCACTGCTCATTGGCATTGCCAAAGTGCCTTCCTGGAAGGCAATCATGAAAGGGTCACACAAGAGTGGAGCTGCTTTGGTGCAACCTTTTGACGCTCGCCAAAGTGATCCAAGAGGCTGCCTGGCACTCATCAGCAGGGTCAGGTACGACCCTGCTCACTCACACCATGGTGCCATTCTTGAAAGGGACATTGTCAGGTTTCGGGGAATTGGCTTCCTTCCCCATGGTTGCAACTAAGCAGATCAAATGAAAGGGAATTCTTACCAGTTATTTTCTTTAATAAACACAGTGAAGGACAAAAGAAAGCACCTTCCCAGAATGGTGGTGCTCCCAATTAAGGGATACTCCCTCTTCCATCCCTATTAATCTACGTCACTCCTGCATATTGTAATCTGAGCTTGTAGCCTCTGAGCTTTCTGTTCTGACACTTTCTGAGCTCTCCATGACTTTGGGGAAGGGGGGGTGGATACTACCCAGAGATTGTTAATCTGTTAACTCCCCCCCCCTCTCTCTCTCCTAATGTTTCTTCTGCTAGCTTCCCCCCATCCAGTATTTCCCAGCTTCTGCCTTCTGAACTGTGCCCCTCTGCAAACCACTATTCCAAATCTATACTGTTCTCCTGCACCTGGGAAGATTCAGGATCAGGAGGAGGGGGTGACTCCCACCATTCTTCCTCTGTGCAGACCTCCTCAGCACAGTTCCTGACAGACATTCTGAGATCCAAACAGAAGCTGGGATTGGCTTCTGCGATCTGGGATATCCGACTTAAAACAGGACAGCTGTGGGGTCTGCATTCCCTGACCCCATTCTGCAGACATGGAAGGAGTTGGTTGATTAGGATAAATGAGGCATTTGCCCCAACAGGTTCAGTCTACCTTCAGCCAGCCTTTACCTGCTTGGACTTATTAATGCAATGCACAGTTAAACTCTGAAACTCACTCCCACAGAAGGCAGTGATGGCCACTCATTTAGATGGCTTTAAAAGAGAGCTGGACAAATTCATGGAGGAGAAGACTGCCAATGGCTGCCACCCATGATGGCTATGCTTGGCTAGCATAATTGGAGGCATTAATGCTTCTAAACTCCAGTTTCTGGGAACCATGGGAGAGGTGAGTGCTGCTGTTGCACTCAGTTCCTGCTTGCAGGTTTCCCATCTGGTTGGTCAATGTGAGAACAGGAAGCTGGACTAGATGGGCTAATGGCTTTGTCCAGCAGGCTCTAAAGTTCTTAGCTGGAGATGCCAGGGGTTCAGCTAAGTCCATTCTGCTCCACCACTGAGCCATGGGGCTCCCTTCCCAGGATACTTGCTGGCTCCCATTATCCCCTGTGCAACATTCCCATGCAATTATTCTGTCAAGCAATGAGATAAATATACAGTGGTACCTCTAGTGATGAACTTAATTCATTCCAGAGGCCCGTTCTTAACCTGAAACTGTTCTTAACTAGAGGTGTGCTTTCACTAATGGGGTGTCTTGTTGCCACTGCGCCGCCGGCACACGATTTCCATTCTCATCCTGGGACAAAGTTCTCAACATGTGGTAACTCTTCCAGGTTAGCGGAGTTTGTAACCTGAAGTGTTTGTAACCTGAGGTGTTTGTAACTTGAGGTACCACTGTATGGGGAAGCAGGCCTACATGGTAAATGTGTGTGTGTGTGAGACACATTTTATTCCAGCAAATCTGACTGGTGGTTCTGATTCTACACACACACACACACACACACACACACACACACACACGAGTAATCCCCACTTATTCTCTGGTAATCGTGCTGTACTATATGGTCCATAGACCTGATGTACCAGGTTCTTTTTGGGTTCAGATGGGAGCAGGTACCCTGAATGTCTGGCAAACATTTCAGCCAGCCATCACTTAGACATCCAATCTGGTTTACAAACCATTAAAGTAATTACAGCCCATTACTTTATGAATAATGAAGTAGTGATGAGTTTTTGTGAAACACGTAGAAATACCATCACTTCCTTCTCCTTTGGTCTTTGTTTTTTGTTCCAGGGAAATCCTCACTTGCAGTCACCTCCCTCTGGGTGTCTTCACATGTTTCATATTCCTTGCTGTCAGAGTAACAACTTGGGATGGGATGGGAGGAGAAACCAAAAAAAGTTTTAAGGATCTTGATAACTTCCCACTGTCTTCTTGCCATAAAGTGCGGGGGGGGGGGTGCATTACATGAATGTTGTGATACCAGGATTTTGTTTTGCAGACAGCAAAATTTGAATAAAAAGTGACCAATGATTATCAGGGCAAAACTATCCTCCTCGTTTAATCCCCTCAACAACCCTGCGAGGAAGTTAGGCTGAAAGACTGGTCTAAAGTTCACCATGTGAGCTGAATGGGGATTTGAACCCTGGTTTCTCTTACGTCCTTGTCTGAAACTCTAACCTCTACACCACACTGGCTCTCCAGCATGCTTAATGATTTCACTTGTTGTTACTTTGCGGGTGGCGCGGTGGTCTAAACCACTGAGCCTCTTGGGCTTGCTGATCGGAAGGTCGGCGGTTTGAATCCCCGCGATAGGGTGAGCTCCCATTGCTCTGCCCCAGCTGCTGCCAACCTAGCAGTTCCAAAGCACACCAGTGCAAGTAGATAAATAGGTACCATGGCAGCAGGAAGCTAAACAGCATTTTTGTGCACTCTGGCACTCGTCACGGTCCTCCGTGTGCCAGTAGCAGTTTAGTCATGCTGACCACATGACCCGGAAAACTGTCTGTGGACAAACACTGGCTCCCTTGGCCTGAAAGCGAGATGAGCGCTGCAACCCCATAGTCGTGGGTTCTTTATCTTACCTTTACCTTACTTTCTAAAAAATAAAACAAATAAAATTCATTTTCTAAAAGAAGTGCAAATTAAGTAGGTTCCTCCAGCAGACATCTCCACCACCCCAGGCAAACACCCTGTGATTCCTATATTGCAGGGGTCGGACTAGATGACTTTTGACTAGGGCATTTGGAGCATGCTTCTCAGGTGAAACTCTGGGGATGAGAAATGATGTTGGCTTAAATGAAATGCTTGTGGCAGCAGGGGGGTAGGGCGGGTGTGTCTGTGTATCAGGACTCTTTCTTGACTCCAGGTAGCTCCAATCTTAATGTGCCTCCATTTAACGGCTCATGAAAGGAGAAGTTACACCCAAAAGGGTAGGTGGCAGGCAGGTGCCTTTGCAACGAGTCTTGTAAAAATATTTATCACTGTTGTACATGCAAAAAAGGGATACAATTAAAACAGTTTCTTTCCCCTTAAGCCATTCACCCTCTTGTTGATCAACGGCAACGCCTCTCAAATTAAGGCCTCTCAAATCTATTTGCATGATTGTTTTGAAATTTAAATCCCCTTTATGATTAACAGCGTCGGCATCTGGGGTGCTTTGATCACTTGGCGTTCCTCATAATTTGATATTTGTTCTATCTGCCTAAATAAGCTTGTTTTGTTTCTCAGCCTGTGACATCAAGTCATTGCCTTTTCTTTCCTTCCACCCACAACAGGTAAATGGTCCCCTGGATCTAGACCGTTGTGGAGGGAAGGGATGTAGCTCTCCAGAGTGAGGGCAGTAGAAGTTGCCATTGCTCTGATTTGTTCCTGAAGCCAGCTCTGGGTGAGGGCAGTGCTCTCAGTCTGAAGCCTAGTAGAGAGAAAAGGGCCTGCTAGGGGTAGGACATTGCTTTGCATGCAGAATGTACCATGTTCAATCCATGAATCTCAAGCAGGGCTGGGAATGTTCTTCGCCTAAAGCCCTGAAAATTTATTGCTCCCCATGCTTCTATTTCTTTGATGTGTCTGTAGATCCTACCACTTAGATTAGACATTTGAGAGAAAGGAGGATTGTAATGATTTTATAGAAAACTAGTGCCATGCAGTAGGGACGTGGGTGGCACTGTGGGTTAAACCACAGAGCATAGGACTTGCTGATCAGAAGGTCGGTGGTTCGAATCCCCACAACAGGGTGAGCTCCCGTTGCTCGGTCCCTGCTCCTGCCAACCTCAAGTTCGAAAGCACGTCAAAGTGCAAGTAGATAAATAGGTAGTGCTCCGGCAGGAAGGTAAATGGCATTTCCGTGCACTGCTCTGGTTCACCAGAAGTGGCTTAGTCATGACCCAGAAGCTGTGCGCCGGCTCCCTCAACCAATAAAGCAAGATGAGTGCCACAACCCCAGAGTCGGTCACGACTGGACCTAATGGTCAGGGGTCCCTTTACCTTTACCTTTACCTTAGTGCCATGCAGTGGCTAAAGTGCTGGGGGAAGTCCAGCATGTTCCTAGCTCAAATTGGCTTTTCTTGGTTATAAAGTAGGATATAAGTCAAACAAACCAAATTGCTTTCAGTTGGACTGCACACGTCTCCGGAATCCGAAGTGCACTTTTTAGTGCACAAAAAGAGGCATGCAGGAAAATCTGTATTTTGCTAGTGAAAATGGCTAGTTATGATTCATTTCTTGTTTAAAGGTGAACCTATCTAATTAAAGCACAGCTCCACCCATGAGTCTTTGGAATGGTCACCGCGAGGCCGTACTCTTTAGCCCCAAAAGGTGAAAGGCCAGGTGTGGTATGCCACATGCAGAGCCTTTTGTGATAGTAGCTAAGCTTTAATTGATAGCTATATAAGGGACCTGGGTGGCCCTATGGGTTAAACCACAGAGCCTAGGACTTGCCGATCAGAATGTCGGCAGTTCGAATCCCTGTGATGGGGTGAGCTCCCGTTGCTTGGTCCCTGCTCCTGCCAACCTAGCAGTTCGAAAGCACCAGCAGGAAGGTAAATGGCGTTTCTGTGCGCTGCTCTGGTTCGCCAGAAGCGGCTTAGTCATGCTGGCCACATGACCTGGAAGCTGTATGCCGGCTCCCTCAGCCAATAAAGTGAGATGGGCACCGCAACCCCAGAATCGGTCACGACTGGACCTAATGGTCAGGGGTCCCTTTACCTATTAACCACTATGGCTAGATAGAACCTCCAGGATTAGAGATAGATGACTTTTAGAGCACCTGTTCCTAGGGAGCAACACGAGGGGAGGTGTGCGGGCTAAAAGGGAGAAATTCAAGTCAGTTTGCACTGAAAGGCAAACCTAGAAGACCCATCTAGTCCATCATTCCATTCTCACAATGCTGCCTCAATGGGAGGGGAAGCTACCTAATTCACACGTTCATAAGCAATACATGAGCTCTCCTTGGAAATTTGTGAATTTTGTAGTGCAGTTCTCTAGCCAAGCAGTGTGTGCAGAAATGCATGTGCTAGGGTGAAGCATGCAGAAAAATGCATACCATAATGAAAACAGCACACATACTGCATTAGCTGAAGGAAATTTCTTTTGCAAAAGTGCCCAGAAAGATCTTTATGCTGAAAGAAATTTGCACCAAAGTGCAGGTGAATTTTCACAAGGAATGTACATTTGCACACTGATGTACAAATGGGGAAAACTGAATTTCAATTTTGGAAAAATGGGTTTGCTGAGATGTGCTCATCCCTACTGTTCAATCTACTGAAAAGTTTGTATTTTATGTGAATAGCATTCACAAAGTTGGTACATTGGGATGGCGTGGCATGCCAAGAGATGGAACAAGACAGAAGGTTATATGATTAAGTTCCAGCGATACCTAAATGGGATGGAACTATTCATTCATTTAGGCTGAGAGACAGTGATTGACCTAAAGACACCCACTTTATGGCTGAATGGGGATTTTACCCCAGGATTTTCCCAGGTCTTAGTCCAACACTTTAACCACTATTTGCTGTCCAGACCACTCCTTTTCTGGATGTGATCTCCAATCCCTCCTGCTCAAAGCAAATTTGATTATTGACACCAATTCGTGCATTCTCCTGCCCTATTCCTTTCAAACATGCCTCTCCTGGGAACTGCCCAAAACATCATTATTCCAGCCATATTTGGTAAATTTGGCCACCCCATTTAAAAAACAATAATATGAGAAAGAAAGTTATCTCCAAGTCTAAGGCAAAAGCGAGGGCTGGGAATATCTTAATTTGAATATACACCTTATTAATACATAGGCTTAAGGCACACAACTAGAAAACTGCTTGCCTGCCCATCAGCCCCCAATCTTCATGTCAGGAGCAGCTCCTCTGATTCAGAGGGTTTTCACATTAATAATAATAATAATAATAATAAATTATATCCCGCCCTCCCCAGCCGAAGCTGGGCTTTGAGCGGCTAACAACAATAAAAGTAGCACAGCATTCTAAAATCATTTCATTTTAAAATCAATTCAAATCAAATTAATGGCAACCATTGGGCTAGAGTTCTGTGAGGATTACCAAAGGAGGGGGTCAGGCTGTGCCTGGCCAAAGGCCTGGTGGAACAGCTCTGTCTTGCAGGCCCTGTGGAAAGATGTCAAGTCCTGCAGGGCCCTAGTCTCTTGGGACAGAGCGTTCCACCAGATCGGGCCCACAGCTGAAAAAGCCCTGGCTCTGTAAGGTCCTCCGTGGGACATACCAGGAGAGGCGGTCCCGTAGGTATGAGGGTCCTAGGCCGTATAGGGCTTTAAAAATAAACCCCGGAACTTCTTAGCTTTCTTTGGAATGTGTTGTATATGTTGTGCATTTACCAGAGCGAGTGCTCCAAAATCCTCTTTTAATTTCACCTTAGGCAACATTCGCCACTGGTAATCCTGAGCTTACTGGCAACTTTGCCTACGTGCCAGCAGACGATCTCAAAAGTTCAGTGAGCTTCTCATACTGAAGGTAAAGAATTGGATGCAGTCCTTGGCACTGGAATGAAAGTGGTTTTATGCATTAGGTTGCTGTTGTTTTTCCCCTGCTGATGCAAGAGTGACCCATCTCCAAACAGCAGGGCGTTGACATTGTTGATGCAATGGGACGGGATATAGTCTAATGGGTGCAAGAATGAAAGGGAGGTGAAAGAATTTGAGAGCAGCTTGGAATATGATGCATCAGCATATTTCCCCCTCCTCCAAGATCTAATCAGGGCAAAGTGCATAGGAGAGGGTGGTACATACACCCCAGACACTGCCAGAAGAAATTGTATAAAAGGGCTTGCAACTCTGTACACTTCCAGCAGCAGATCTCTCTCCTGCCTACCTTTTGCTTCGTTCTACATCTCAGAGAACCAGGTGAGTGTGATCTGATGCCCTCTTGTTGCAACTGCTCTGATATATGAGGTTCTGTGTTTGTGTTTTACTCTCTTTTCTTCCCTTTCCCCATTAATGTTCCCCATATTGTTCATGAAAGAGAATTTAGCTCGGAATGTCCCAGGTGACCCCCTGCTGTATACCATCTCTGAAACTCTGCCTGTCAATGTAAAACAATACTGAGATGGATGGACCCACTGTCTGATGCCATATGCAGCAGCTTCCTATGTTATTATTTAAAATCACCTTTTTATTTGGAATGCTGAGGACTAGTATCTCACTTTACTTTTAGGGGAAGGGCAGTAGCTCAGTCACAAGTTGAATTCCTTGCATCTCCAGGTAGAGCTGTCATTGCAAGACAGTAGTGAGCTGGATGGACCAATGTTCTGATCCAACATATGGCAGTTTTGCTTGTTATTATGTCCATTGTACAAAACATTTCCTCCACTACTGAGCTTCTACTGATCTATATAGTTTACATACCGTGGTGTATTACTTGGAATCAGATGTTTGGAGTTGTAACCAACTAAGTTCTACTTACAGTAGTTGGGAAATTACAATTAAAGGACCTAAAAAGGAAGGGTCACAGCTCAGTGGTAGATCATTTGGTTTACATGCAGAAGGTCCCAGGTCAATCCTTCAAGATTGGTAGGATGGGGAATGTCTCCAGTTTGAATTCATGGGGGGGGAGCACTGCCAGTCAGTGTAGACATCACTGAGTTAAATGTGCCAGTGGTCTGATCCGGTAAAATGCAGCTTCCTATGCTCCTATCCACGACCATTAATTTGAGTGGGTCTCTTCTGAATAGGACAAGCACTGAGTATTATCCAATGAGCCTAAATTACTCATGTCCATTCATTGCAAAGGAGTAGGATGTTTATCGGATACAACTCTTCCTCCATCTAGCACTAAAATGAGAGGCAGCAGATCTCTACAAGGTCTTTCTCAGTCAGGCTGCTCGAGATCATCTTGCCTAGAGATGCTTAGTACCAAAACTTTAATGTACTTTAAAAAGATGATTGGACAAATGCATGGAGGAGAAGGCTATTGAGGGCTACCAGCCATGATAGCTCTGCTCTGCTTCTATGGTTAGAAGCAGTAATGATTCTGAATACTAGTTGCTGGAAATCACAGGAAGGAAGATGCTGTAGTGCTCAGGTCCTTCTTGTGAGCTTTCCATTGAGACATCTTGTTGGTCACTGGAGGAACAGGATGCTGGAATAGATGGTCCCTCTTTGGCCTGATTCAGCAGGCTGTCCTTACGAAACTGAGGTCTTCTGAATGCAAAATATGTGCTCTTATAGACCTTTCCAAATTTTTTGATCTCCTTCCACCGATTTCAAATTTGCAAGAAATTCCAGCTCCTTCCTGCTTCTTGCTTCTTGTTATGTACTTCTAATTTACTGATATTGTGTTGCATTTTCTTCTTCCCACCAGATCTTCACCCGACACATCAAGATGACTCACTGTGGATCTGTGTGCAGTGTGCCTTGTGGCGTGGGCTCCTGCTATGGTGGCGCAGCATCCGCAGGGTCTTGTGGTCTGGTCCCAGTCTATGGGTCCGGCTCCCTCTCTGGCTTTGGTGGTGGGTTTGGCTACGGTGGTGGTTATGGCTCCGTAGCTTGTAGCAGTCAGCTCCCAGGGTCAGAAGTTGTGATCCAGCCCCCTCCCTCTGTCGTGTCCATCCCAGGACCAATCCTGTCTTCATCTTCTGAGCCTGTTGCCGTCGGCCAAATCTCACCATGTAGCTATCCAGGTCTGGGATATTCTGGTGGCTATGGAGGATACGGCAGGCTAGGATATGGTTCAGGGTATAGCGGCTATGGAGGTTGTGGAGGTTATGGAGGCTACGGAGGTTATGGAGGTTATGGAGGTTATGGTGGCTATGGTGGTTATGGTGGTTATGGTGGCTGGAGAAGATATGGCAGGAAATGCCTTCCTTCCAATTGTGGACCTTGTTAAATGCTGAAACTTGCAACGGATTTACACGGAAAAAGAAACAAGACACCGAACTACAACTCTGAGCATGTTCTGCTGAGATTTCAGAAATGCTGCTCACCAGACTTTTCCCCCTTTCACCTCTGGAAGAAGAAAGCTATACAGCAACACTGAATGATCAAGCCTGGTTACATTCTTATCCTGTTTCTCCTTGATCTGCTCGTCTTTAATTCAAAAGTTTTAAAAGAAGTTTTTTAAAAGTCACCATCTTCCTTCTCAACAGTGTTGGCAATGCTACTGCAAACTACCTCTTTGAGTGGGTGTGGGGAAAGACACACACATCCTGCATATTTTTTTCTGTGCATGTTGTCGATTGCCATCTTAGGTGTATATTGTATGTAACAATCTCATACTGTTCCTCCACTGCTTCTCTGCCCATCTCCCTTTTGGAATAAAGCTTAATGTTGCATCATCATGACTGTCTTCTTCTTCTTCTTTTTTGGGGGGGGCGGAAGAACTATTGCCTTGATATGCATATCAGGAAGTGAATATCCAACCCCCTGCTCCAAGGCCAGTCCTACCATTGGGCAGAGAGAGGGAGAGGTGTATTCCTCAGGTGGCACTGGAGTGAGGCACTGGAGGAGTGTGTGTCCCCTAGGTAGCTTGCCCAGTCCTCCACTCAGCTTGCTTGCTGCCTTCCATTGTGGCAGAAGGTGCTGTCCAGTGACCAGTGCTGAAATAAGGCTCTCTTTCTCAAAATGCACTGTGTTGAGCTAGACATATCAGTGGTCTGTCTCTGTAGAAGGCAGCATCCTATGTTTCTGCTGGACATGAAATTGTAGAGTTGATGCCAATGATCAGTCTAGTCCAGCATCCTGTTCTCACACTGGCCACCAAGATGCCTGCAAGCAGGACATGAGTCCAACAGCAACTTTCCAATCTTCTATTTAAATAGATAGTAACCATTGATCAGGTTGTGCTGTGGTGTAAACCACTGAGCCTTGGGCATGCCAATCGGAAGGTCGGCAGTTTGAATCCCCGTGACAGGGTGAGCTCCCCTTGCTCGGTCCCAGCTCCTGCCAACCTAGAAGTTCGAAAGCATGCCAAAAAGTGCAAGTAGATAAATAGGTACCCCTCTGGTGGGAAGGTAAACAGCGTTTCTGTGTGCTGCTCTGGTTTTGCCAGAAGCGGCTTAGTCATGCTGGCCACATGACCCATAAGAAAACTGTCTGCAGACAAACATTCCCTTGGCCAGTAAAGCGAGATGAGCGCCACAACCCCAGAGTCATTTGCGACTGGACTTAACTGTCAGGGGTCCTTTACCTTTTTTAACCATTGATCGCCTTCTCTTTCCTGAATTTGTCCAATCCTCTTTTAAAACCATCTTAGTTTGTCGTTATCACCATTGCTTCCTGTGGGTAATTATCACTCCCAAAATCTGATGAATTCATATGAGGATTTTTATTTTTATTTTGGTAGCACTCTGAGAGTTATTCCCCTTCCTCATTGTTGCCCCTAAGGTTTCATGAGCTGTGTTCACTAAGATCAAGCACGCTCTATAAGCATTCTCTGCAACAGTAAAGCAAATTTGATTTTAATAACACCTTAAATGCTCAGATAGCCCCTGGGTAAGAGAACATGACAGCTGCGGAGTGGGGTGGAGTTGCCAACTGCCTGTTTCAGTCTGGACTTGAAGGTGTGTTTTTAATTTTAACTTCCTAACCCTGTCATTATCTCTTTCTTGTAAGCCGACACTTATTGGAAAAGCACAGTTCAGTTTGGGGGAATGAGAAGCATCCAGGTCCTTATCAGATCTTCATTTCCTCCTGCAGAATGTACAATTCCTAGCAACTGCCAAAGAGATCTGTGTGGCTCCAGAATTATCAGCTGGCAAGGAGCTCTGTGCTACTCCAAAATTTGCATCTTCACTCATCAACAAACAGACACATTTCCCACATTTTTTCAGGACTTTCCACTTCCTGCCAGGGTGAGAAAGACATTCCTGGATGTTTCCAGGTGGCAGAAAAAAAGCCATTTATTGTGTTCATATCCTTCTCAGAGGTATTTTCTACCAAGCCTCCAGTTGGGGTATATATTAGGATAATTTGTGTACATTTCATATAGGTAGAAGTAAACTGATTGCAGTAAGTAGGGATGCTTAATGATTTCACTTGTTGTTACTTTGCAGGTGGCGCTGTGGTCTAAACCACTGAGCCTCTTGGGCTTGCCAATCAGAAGGCCAGCGGTTCAAATCCCCATGACAGGGTGAGCTCCCACTGCTCTGTCCCAGCTCCTGCCAACCTAGCAGTTCAAAAGCACACCAGTGCAAGTAGATAAATAGGTACCACTGGGGTGGGAAGGTAAACGGCATTTCCGTGCACTCTGGTTTCCATCACGTTGTTTGGTTGCACCAGAAGTGGTTTAGTCATGCTAGCCACATGACCCGGAAAGCTGTCTGTGGACAAACGCCAGCTCCCTCGGCCTGAAAGCGAGATGAGCACCACACCCCATAGTTGTCTTTGACTGGACTTAACCATCCAGGGGTCCTTTCCCTTTTTACCTTTTAGATGGAACAATAGTATGGTTGGGTAAAAGGCAGCTTCTATGGTGATGGCAGCCATAATAAAATGGGTTGTATCCAGCTAAATTTTACTCCAAGTAGACCCACTAAAATTAATGCACCAAATTTACTCCCGTCCATCAGTTTTACCATGCGTGCTCTTAGCTGAAGTAATGTTGGATATGATAACCCTTTGATCTGCAAAACATTAAAAAGAAAGCAAGCAAAGGTGTTTCTACTATGCAGAGTGTTTAATAAGGAAAAAGAGCGGACACCACCACAGCTTCCCCATTTGTAAATATCAGTTGCCGAAATTAAATTGCAGAGTAACTTCAGATGAGGCATATGCAGATATGAGCAATATCTCCATTTGGAATCTTCTGCTGGAGATGAATGAATGAGCAATAACTGGCTCGCCTAGCTTCTGAGGAAATGCATTAGGTATATCACACGGCTCTCACCTAAGAAAGCACACAGACCCACTTTTCTTTTCAGAAAGATGTTGGGGGCAATCTCAGAAATTGTGGAGAACAGTCCTTGAGAAATTATAGTGCTCTGAGCCCAGACCTTCAAAGTTCTGCTGAGGTCTACCCTGAATGGAATATTTCAAATTTGCTTTGAGCTCCACACAAAATTCTCCCCACTCCACCCACTGAAACCGTCTCAGCAAAATGCCTCCCCTCAGAATTCCTCAGCTCCTTTGAATAAAGAACCCCCCCCATGCCTTTCATCCCCCACCCTTTGGAAAATATCAGTGGCTCCTATAATGTTGCAAAAGCACATTTAACTGCAATTATCATTTACAAAGATTTGGTCCAACCACAAAGGGCTCATTCAGTTGAGCAGATCGGCAGTGCTCCTGGCAGAGGTGTCACTGCTGCTTACCAGGAGGCTTGGAGGTGAGGAAGTTGGAAGATGAAGGTTGTGCCACTGCACTGGTGATACCAATCCATACCATGCCAACCTCACCATGCCAACCTCCTACACCTTGCCCCGGTAAGCCGCAGCGACATCTCCGCTGAGAAGTTTGCACTGTGGCTCTGCCACACAGGGCGAGACCCTTTGGAATCCAACTTAGTTTAGGTCAGGCATGGCCAAACTTGGCCCTCCAGCTGTTTTGGGACTACAACTTCCATCATCCCTAGCTAACAGGACCAGTGGTCAGGGATGATGGGAACTGTAGTCCCAAAACATCTGGAGGGCCGAGTTTGGCCATGCCTAGTTTAGGTATATATTTAGGTATATATAGTTTAGGAAGGAAGTGAAATGACCTTCTAGAACAGGGATGGGAAAGCTGAAGTCTACATCCCATCAGCCCTAGCTAGCATGACCAATGGTCAAGGGATCATGGGAACTGGAGTCCTACATCCACAGGTTCCTCATCCACAGGTTCTAGAAGATGCAGATTAACCATGCTTTGCTAATGATTTGGGGGAACAAACCACATTGTTAAGGAAAAGAGAGAGAGAAATAAGGGATAGCTAATCCTGAGCTTATTTGTCAGGGATGCTGAACATCAACGTTTGTAGGAGCTCAGTAACCAAAACTTGGCTGCATTACCCTTTGCCATTTCCTGGTTGCTCCTGGTTCCATGTGTCCGTTCAATCTGAATTTAGCAAGGATATCCACAGATGCTTGCACTTTGCCCCCTCAGGAACCTCCTGTAGCCATTCCCGAGCCCATAAATCCCTCTTCCGTAGCCATTCAATCCAGCAGTGCAGGGTGTGCTCCCCCCCACGGAAAGTGGCTCACAGCTTGCAGAGAGAAAGGGTCCTGGGATGGTCACCACAGCGGCGGGAGGTTGGATGACCACTTCAGCTGCTGGGATCTGGCTGATGCAGGAAACAGGGAGCCCAGCGGATGTGCCGAGACTGGAGGATGATATCCCAGTTGGAAGGAATGAACCATAGGCCCCTGATCCAAGACCACATCCTTGTCCAAAGCCTACCACCGGGCTGGAGGAACAGGATGGGATGGTGCAGGATGGGCCACAATAAGCCATTATTTTGGGAACAAAGATGGATCTGGAATGAAACAACAGGCTTCTGTTTGAAGTGTCTCAAGTCCCTTTTCTGCAAATGTGTACCACAATAATGGGAAGGATCAAAACTACATATGCCCCATCTCCCAAATGTAAATAATCAAAAGAAGCTGAATGTGTTTATAATGTGGATATTCCCTTTGTCAACAATACCAGTCCATTGAGATTAGTAAAATAAATTGGATTAGACTAATGGATTGGTTTATGGGACAGAAGGAAGGAAGGAAGGAAGGAAGGAAGGAAGGAAGGAAGGAAGGAAGGAAGGAAGGAAGGAGTAGCAGATAGGCAGTGGTGCAGTGTGTGGGGACACAGGTGTGGTTGCCCTGGGTGCAAAATTGTTAGGGGTGCAAAGTTTCAACACCTGGTGCTGTCTCAGTACAGCTGTGCACTTCTGTCGCTGGGTTTTTTAATATGAACCAGGAAGCGACCTCTCCAGATCTATTTTCTTATCTCTGCTGCTGAGATCTCCTGGGTGATGCTGATGCCATTAGGCAGTTGAATGCACACACATTCTCCGTCTATTTCCCTCCCTCTCACCACCCTCTCCATGTGTGTGTCCCCGGGCGCTGGCAACCCATGCTACACCACTGCAGACAGATAAGCAGATAAGACAGGCAAGAGAAGCAGAATGTATGATTCATTGGTTGGTTGGTTGATTGATTGATTTAGAGCATTTGCACCCTGCTCTTCAGCCAAAAGTGCTCTCAGGGCAACTAACACACTGAAACAAGACAGGCAATTTATTCAGGCTTACAATCTTAAAGAGAGCAAGGAGGGGGGGGGAGAGAGAGAAAGAGAGAAAAGGGGGAAAGGACAGGGGGGGAGGGGGAGTCAAACTGGCACCAATTCTTAAACAGTTGTTCTTATAATGATCAGTTGGCACAGTTCCGGGGTAGGAGGTGCTTGCTGGAAGTAAGCTTTCAGCAAAGATGATGAGGCTCAATTCCCCCTTGAAGAAGACTTAGGATGCCACCCTCGGGGAAGGAGATGGGGATACTCCACATTTAGAACAGAGCCAATCTGTGTGTGTCACTGGTCTTCAACTGGTGGGTTGGGTCACAACAGAAGCACCACCACCATGTTGATATACAGCAAAAGATGAATAAGTGGATCCCTAATTGTATGTTTGAGTTAAAATGGATTCCTGTGTCTGAATAGGTCAAAGACTACTTCTCTGTGTTCTTATATTTTGAATAAATATCACCTTTTCACCCAATTAGGATGCCTGAGGCTTTCTTATGGGTGTGGTGTCAATAACTCCCAAGACGCTCTGATGGAATGGCTGCTGCCAGGTGGCAGTTTAGGGAGAGAGATAAGGTAGGTGCTGAGGCATATATGATGGACAGATGGTAGACAGAGGAGATAGGTGGTTCTGGGACAGATACAGTGGTACCTCAGGTTACAGACGTTTCAGGTTACAGACTCCGCTAACCCAGAAATAGTACCTCGGGTTAAGAACTTTGCTTCAGGATGAGAACAGAAATCACATGGCAGCAGGAGGCCCCATTAGCTAAAGTGGTACCTCAGGTTAAGAACAGTTTCAGGTTAAGAACGGACCTCCAGAACGAATTAAGTTCTTAACCAGAGGTACCACTGTACAAAGTTAAATACAACAAGTTTCCCTGAAGAGGTCAGGCTATGTCT
This sequence comes from Podarcis tiliguerta, assembly GCF_965153285.1. Taxonomy (NCBI): domain Eukaryota; kingdom Metazoa; phylum Chordata; class Lepidosauria; order Squamata; family Lacertidae; genus Podarcis; species Podarcis tiliguerta. The sequence goes on from NC_139549.1 coordinate 6,850,163, forward strand.
GGACATTTTGAGGGCACACGGGTGGCACTGTGGGTTAAACCACAGAGCCTAGGGCTTGCCGATCAGAAGGTCGGCGGTTTGAATCCCCGCAACAGGGTGATCTCCCGTTGCTCGGTCCCTGCTCCTGCCAACCAAGCAGTTCGAAAGCACGTCAAAGTGCAAGTAGATAAATAGGTACCGCTCCGGCGGGAAGGTAAACAGCGTTTCTGTGTGCTGCTCTGGTTTTGCCAGAAGCAGCTTAGTCATGCTGGCCACATGACCTGGAAGCTGTATGCTGGCTCCCTCGGCCAATAAAGCGAGATGAGCGCTGCAACCCCAGAGTCGGCCATGACTGAACCTAATGGTCAGGGGTCCCTTTACCCCTTTACCTTTACCCAGAAAAAAATAGCAGGTAAAGGAAAAGGCCTTATCTCACCTGTGCCCCTAACACCCTAGCTGTGTCAAAAAAAAAGCAAAAAAACTTATTTGCCATACAGAGGAGCATTCATTCATATGAACTCCACAGTTCAAAGAAGAAGAAGAAGAAGAAGAGTTTGGATTTGATATCCTGCCTTTCACTCCCCTTCAGGAGTCTCAAAGCGGCTAACATTCCACTTTCCCTTCCTCCCCCACAACAAACACTCTGTGAGGTGAGTGGGGCTGAGAGACTTCAGAGAAGTGTGACTGGCCCAAGGTCACCCAGCAGCTGCATGTGGAGGAGCAGAGAAGCGAACCCGGTTCCCCAGATTACGAGACTACCGCTCTTAACCACTACACTGCAACATAACCCAGACACAGACTATTCCCCTTGGTGAAAATCCACTGATAGATGCCCTACTTACCAATATATCTGGAGAGAAGAGATGAAAGGAGCCCAAGAGTCAGTGCTGGATGCACCTAGCCAGGCTTTAGGTTTATTTTATACATTTTTGTCAGGGTCCCCTCCTGCTGGCCCCAGAGGCCAACGCCCCTTCGTTACATAAGTTTTATGTATTAGCTATCGGCAAAACGATTTCTGTGGATTTATAACCTCAATTTACATTAATTAGCCCAATGAGACAGAAGGACGGGGTTGGGGGTGGGGAGGAAATAAAGCTATCATTAGCTCCAAGCAGAATTTGCACACACCATTCTACACCCTGTTTTCCTTCTTTTGAACATATTCTGCTGAGTCGGCCCAATCCCGTAAGATGTTTAGTCAGTCGTCCAAGTGAGTTCAATCAGGGATGGATTTCCTTGCATGATTGCTTAGACTGGCTGGATAAAATTGTGGGGTATAAACCTGATCTGGCCATCATATAAGATCTAGTGATGGTCAGATCTGACCCTCCAGGTTCACAGGCGGTATACCTCTCCTCATACCCATTGCTGGGAGACAAACATCAAAGGGGGAGATTGCCCTCCTTGTGGGCTTCCTGGCTAACCATTTTCTTAATAACATAAGAAGAGGCCAGCTGGATCAGGCCAATGGCTCATCTCATCCTATTCTCACAGTGGCCACCCAGATGCCCCAATGGGAAACAAGTCCCGACCACAAAAGCACTCTCCCTCTCCTATGGTTTCTAGCGACCTGTATTCAGAAGCATTATGGCCACTTGCCATTGAAGCAGATTATAGCCATTGTGGCTAGTAGCCACTGAGAAGAAGAAGAGTTTGGATTTGATATCCTGCTTTATCACTACCCTAAGGAGTCTCAAAGGGGCTAACATTCTCTTTCCCCTTCCTCCCCCACAAGAAACACTCTGTTAGGTGAGTGGGGCTGAGAGACTTCAAAGAAGTGTGAGTGGCCCAAGGTCACCCAGCAGCTGCATGTGGAGGAGCGGAGACGCGAACCCGGTTCCCCAGATTACGAGTCTACTGCTCTTAACCACTATACCACACTGAGAGCCTTATCTTCCATGAATTTGTCCAATCCCCTTTTAAAATCATCCAAGTTGGGAGGAAAATCATTCCTCCTGTGGGAGTTTACCTACTATATGTGCTGTTTGCTGAGAAACTATGTCACCAAATATACACCCCCCCTCTGTTGGCTAGCTCTAGATATGGGCTATTGTCATTGTGTCCTGCTTGTGGTCTTCATAGAGGCATCTGACTGGCCACTGTGGAAATAGTCCAGAGCAAGTATCTTCACCCTTTTCAGACCCAGGACTCACTTTTGGCCAATACTTGCATTTCTTATCTTTTACCACATATTTGCATGGTGGTAGTGTTTTTCCCAGTAGTGATGTATGGAAGTGAGAGCTGGACCATAAAGAAGACTGATCGCCGAAGAATTGACGCTTTTGAATTATGGTGCTGGAGGAGACTCTTGAGAGTCCCATGGACTGCAAGAAGATCAAACGCATCCATTCTTAAGGAAATCAGCGCTGAGTGCTCACTGGAAGGACAGATCGTGAAGTTGAGGCTCCAATACTTTGGCCACCTCATGAGAAGAGAAGACTCCCTGGAAAAGACCCTGATGTTGGGAAAGATGGAGGGCACAAGGAGAAGGGGACGACAGAGGACGAGATGGTTAGACAGTGTTCTCAAAGCTACAAACATGAATCTGACCAAACTGCGGGTGGCAGTGGAAGACAGGAGTGCCTGGCGTGCTCTGGTCCATGGGGGTCACGAAGAGTCGGACACGACTGAATGACTAACAACAACAAGTGTTCCTGTTGCAACCCACCTTGGATCAGGCTGCAACCCACAAGTGGACCCCAACTCACCAAGGGAAGATCAATGCTCTTCTGTGGTGTGATCCACCAGGGCTCTTCTTACACCCCCCCCCAAATGATTACATAAACTCCATTGCCTAGGAAAGCTCAGCAGAACCTCTATCTTAAGGAATGATTTGTGGTTTTTCAAACATCTCACTGAACCTCAGCAGATAACCTGTTCATACCATCCCATATATTCTCAGCTGAGCCTTAAAACTTTAGTCCTTCATCTCTATCCTGCTCCAGAGCCAGTGTGGTGTAGTGGTTAAGAGTGGTAGACTCCTAATCTGGGGAACCGGGTTCGCGTCTCCGCTCCTCCACATGCAGCTGCTGGGTGACCTTGGGCCAGTCACACTTCTTTGAAGTCTCTCAGCCCCACTCACCCCACAGAGTGTTTGTTGTGGGGGAGGAAGGGAAAGGAGAATGTTAGCCGCTTTGAGACTCCTTAAAGGGAGTGAAAGGCAGGATATCAAATCCAATCTCTTCTTCTTCATCATCTAACAGGGCAAGACACATGACTAATGGGGGAAAATACTGATAATGCAAAGGCACTATAAGTCCCTGTTATTCATTGGGGGATGATTCATTGGGGTGAATGGGATACTGTCCCACCAACTAACCAGCCAGCCCTCACTTGCCTGCTTTCATACAACGAGGCCAGATAGTTCAACTGCCTGTCAGCTCCCTTCTCCTTGTCCTCAATGTTTCTCCTTGTAGAACTCACCAGAGAGGAGGAGGAGGATGGGGACAAAGCTAGAATGAGTTGCTTTTGCCTCTCACTGGCTGTGGCTCCACCCACTGTTGGGTCTCCTTGCCTACCTGTCTCAATGGGCACCAGCCACCAGTGCTGTTACTCTCTTCCAAAGGGTGCTCAGCTTCATAAACTTACCTTGAAACATGCCACTGATTGGAAGCACAAAGTGCATGAAAACAACAACCATGTTCTCTCTATAGTATAGTACCACTAATCTTGTTGGCAATTAATCTCTTTGAAGACTGTGTGTTTCCATCCTGAAGAAAGCCAGCAGGATGAAATGTCAGCAATTTTAAGAGATTATGTGCTCCTATGAAGGTGGGGCAGTGCATTAATAAGGTTCTGCACCTTGTTAAGATGTTATCTAAAAAGGCCTTTTCACAATTCTTTTCCCCCATCATTGCCAAGCATACACTTAGCTTTCTAAGACAGTTGAGTCAGCAACACTTCCTAGTAAAAAGCATTTAAAAATAATAATCATAATAGTAACTTTGGGTCAAGGCAAGATGATAGTGGGCCAATCTCCAGCTTCTGTCATTTGCACAAATTTCCAAGAATCAACTCCATTATCACCCACACAAGATGTGCGATTTGGATGGGTTGTTGCAAGCAAAATAGCTGCATCAGTCGTTCATGGAGAGATGCGGTGAGCAACCGAGCACACAACCCTCTCATTAGCTCACTACTGAATTTTGCCCAAAGCATAAATGTTTTAGCTTTGCAGGGGTGGGGTTAAATTGGAGGCATTTTGAGGGAAGCAAAGAGGTAGGCCACATTCACACCATATATTTAAAGCACTATGATACCACCTGAAACAGTCATGGCTTCACTCAAAGAATTCTGGGAGCTGTAGTTCATTAAGGGGGCTGAGAGTTCTTAGGAGAACCCTGAGAAAATGAGGGAACTCTGGTCAGTGTAGCTCAAAACATAGCTATGTTTTTGTTGTATTGTTTCAGAAAGTGCAGGGTAGGTTGGTTCACAATTAACTGCTAACTGAATCAAATTTCTTCCCTATCCCTATTTGGGCTGTGTCGTTTCAGATCAGTGTCATTGCCAAAGTCCATAATTGCCCAGAAAGGCTGGCCCAATACATTTTGGCACCTGAGGTGAACTGCAAAATGGTGCAAACCACCCCGCCTGGGAAGAAGGGGTGAATGAAGAGAGCTACATCAGGAACAAGTGGGGAGTAAAGATCTACATTGGTAACAAGGGGCTGAAAGAAGATATGCAGGGGAATCAAATCAACCTCGCCCAGTGCTTGAAGTGGAAATCAAAGGCCATTATGGGTGGGGCTGCACTGAATCACTCCAGATGGGTGCAGAACCCAGAAGACCTCAGAAGGCAGTCCCCACTGTTAGGAGGCCACTATAGAGATGTTATTGGGGGGATCTGCCAAGGAGGATGCAGTTATGGCCTCGAAAGAGTGTGTGGCAGCAGCAGTGTCCAATTCATTTCTTGGAGGCCGAATCTGCTGCCCTTGTAGATCCTACCACCTGAGACAGTGACTTCACATTGTCTCATGAGAGGGCCGGCCCTGTTGCTCAGCTTGGAATGTGAATTGATCAGACTCATAGGGCTCGGTTGCATTATGAATTGGACAAAGACCCCACCACCCTAACAAATTGCTATCTATCTTGGAATGTAAGTCAAATATCTCCATGTACAGGCTTTTATTCAGGTCTAAAGTCTGATGCTGAGGAATTATTTGGCTTATTAAGGTTTGTAGCCAAGGGGTGTCTCAGGAAATGGCATGCAGAGAGATGTGTCCCACAGTGTGTGCAACAGCAGGGATCATTCGGTCTGTAACTTAAGAGTTATTTCTGATATTGGAAAATCAACCAACAGGAGGCATTGCTGAATGGGATGGTCTTTACTGAGTTAGCACATGCCCTTATTGGCTGTGTGGTTCTGAGTGAGTTTTTCTTCTGCATCTTTGAATATCTCCCTGTTATGTACAATATCTGAAGTAAGAAAGACAAAGCTTTGGACTCTGTTTGAGTTACATAAGTGAGTTTCTTAACACTGTGGGGGTGTGCAAATCATACACATGTATGTATGTATGTATGTATGTATGTATGTATATAATGAGCAGATAAATGCAATATTTAAAGAAAGATTCCTCACCCCTGGCTTATAACAATCTTTCTGCTAGAGATTTTTTCAGGAATTAGATAAAACAAGACAAAAAGGCTTATAAGAGATTGATGAATGAGCTTTAATGAAAGCAGAGTGGACAGTTTGCTTTTACAGTAGACCCTGCCAAATGTTGTTAGACTACAACTCCCATAATCCCTGACCATTGGCTATTCTGGCTGGGGATGGTGGGAGCTAGAGTCCAAGAACACCTGGGGCCAAGAGAGAGGTTTCCCATCCATGAGATAAATCATGAGATACATTGAAAACCACACATAAACACAGGCTAAACCAATCAGGCAGAGCACTGTCATTGCAAGGAATTGCTTGCATCTTCTTCTACCCAAGGGGAAAGCTTTTAACTCAAGAACTCTAAGTTCACATATGACATATTGTGTAGCTTAGTGCAGAGTGGAGGCTTGCAGAACAGACTTGCTGTTTTATATATAAGAAGACAAAGAGAGGGACATATACATATTTTTTTAAAAGGAAGGCAAGAAAAGGCATGAAAATAGGCTTTTCAGAGGGAGCTGAGCATCCACAAGTTGCATTCTTTTCCTGTAGCAATGTGCACACTCAGCCTTTCTGAAATGTGAGTGCATGAACTCAGGCATGAGCCAGGATATCACAGTTCCAAATTCTGAGTTTTCAAGGGGGTCATCCATCTGGGTTTAGCAGGGGTATGAACAGATACCAGAACGGCCACCCAACAAAGACCTCTTTCCAAGGTAACCATAACCATCCCCAAAGAGCCCTCTGCCGTACCCATAGCCATAACCCCCAACAGCACATGGAGTGTTGCCTCCAACAGACACAGGCTCACAGCTAGCAGACAGGATGGGCCCTGGGAGGGTCAGGACACTGGGAGGTGGCTGGATCACGACCTCTGCTGGTGGGAGCTGGTTGATGCATGAAGGGATAACACCGTCCAGGGTGCCAAGGGATCCAGAGGATTCAACAGAGCCTCCATGCCCCCAGCCGAAACCTCCATGACCAAAGCCAAGGCCATAGCCAAGACCTCTGTAGCCATGACCTGCTGATCCAAAACCCACAACTGGGGTGGAGGCACAGGATGGGACAGCGCAAGATGGACCACAGTGAACCATGTTGGGTTGGTGGAGGTTAATCTGAAACAAAGTGAGAAATATCAAAAAGGGGAATGCAATATTTATACCTGGGGCAGCCAACCTGTTGCTCTCCAAATGATTTGGAATGCAAAATCCATCAATCAGGCCACATGCTCAGGAATGATGGGAGTTGAAGTCCAGATCATTTGGAGGAAACCACATTAGCTATTTATAGTCTTGTACAAACGCCCTCCCTCACTGTTACCCATAAGAAGAGCCCTTCTGGTACAAGATCATGACCTCTGTCAGAAGAGAGACAGCAGAAATGTGTCCATGTCAATTCTCATTGACGTCTCAGCAGCTTTCTATGCCATTGACCATGTTGTCCTTCTAGAGCGGCTGTCCAAGTTTTGCACTGCTTTGAGGTGGTTACAATCCTACTTGGATGGTCATTTCCAGAGGGTGATGCTTGGGGATTCAATGTGGACTCCTTAGGGTTCATGTCTATCCCCTATGTCATTTAGCATCTACATGAAACTGCTGAGAGGAGTAGGGTGTCAGCAGTTTGCTGATGGCACACATCATCTGCAGGTATGAAAGTGGATGTGCTGGACCACTATTTTGCCTTGGTAATGTACTGGATGAGAGTCAACAAACTGAAGCTCATTCCAGATAGAAATGAGGCAGTTAGTGGGAGGTTCCCTAGACTGGGCAGATGGGAAGTTGCCTCCTCTTAATGGGGTTACTCTCCCTCTGAAGGAGCAGGCAAGTAGCTTGGGGGTACTCCTGGATCCTTTGCTGTTGCTTGAGGCTCAGGTGGTCTCAGTGGCGCAGAGGGCCTTCCATCAGCTTGAGCTGATGACCCAGTTGTGCAAGAATAGCCTAAGTCCTGTTGTTTATACTCTGGCAACCTCTAGGTCGGAGTCCTGCAATACGTTATACATAGGGCTGCTTCTGAAGATGGTTCAGTAACTTCAGCTTGGACTACTGCAATGTGCTCTACCTTTGAAGGTGACTCGGAAGCTGCAATTAATCCAGAATGTGGCAGCTAGACTGGTGACTGGGAGTGGCCGCCGAGACCATATAACACGGGTCCTGAAAGATCTTCATTGGCTCCCAGTACGTTTCTGAGCACAATTCAAAATGTTGGCGCTGACCTTTAAAGCCCTAAACAGCCTAGGTTTTGTATACCTGAAGGAGCGTCTCCACCCCCATTGTTCAGCCCGGACACTGAGGTCCAGCGCCGAGGGCCTTCTGGTGGTTTCCTCGCTGTGAGAAGCCAAGTTACAGGGAACCAGGCAGAGGGCCTTCTCGGTAGTGGTGCCTGCCCTGAGGAACGCCCTCCCAGCAGATGTCAAGGCAATAAACAACTATTTTACTTTTAAAAGACAACTGAAGGCAGCCCTGTTTAGGGAAGTTTTTAATGTCTGATGCTGTATTGTTTTAATTTTCGGCTGGAAGCCACCCAGAGTGGTTGGGGAAACCCAGCCAGATGGGCAGGGTATAAATAATATATTATTATTATTATTATTATTATTATTATTATTATTATTCAGCCCAGTTGCTCACTGGAGCAAGACAGTTGGAGTACCGTATTTTTTGCTCTATAAGACTCACTTTTTCCCTCCTAAAAAGTAAGGGGAAATGTGTGTGCGCCTTATGGAGCAAATGCAGGCTGCGCAGCTATCCCAGAAGCCAAAACAGCAAGAGGGATCGCTGCTTTCACTGCGTAGCGATTCCTCTTGCTGTTCTAGCTTCTGAGATTCAGAATATTTTTTTCTTCTTCTTTTCCTCCTCCAAAAACTAGGTGCGTCTTGTGGTCTGGTGCATCTTATAGAGAGAAAAATACGGTATATTACACCGATCCTGATTCAACTGCCAATTAATTTCCAGGCCCAATTCCAGATGCTGTTTTTGACCTTTAAAGCCCTAAATGACTCAGGATTGCAACATGTCAATGACCTGCTCTCCTCATATAACCAAGCAGAGCCTGTGATCATCATCTGAGGGCCTTCATTTGCATATTTTTCGGTACCAGGCTAAAACGTTTCTCTTCAACCAGGCATTTGGCTGATTAACATTCTATGGCTTTTAAAATGTGGGTTTTTTGGGGGGTGGTATTGATTTATTTTTGTTTTATTTTGTATTTTGTATTCTCAGTTTGCACTTCCTTGTTGTGAAGAGCCCTAGGATCTTTGGATGAAGCTTGGTATACAGATTTAATAAATCCTCACCATCCTCATCTAGTCCATTACTCTGTCTCTCGGTGGCCATTCCTATGCCCCCATGGGAAGCCCACCATCATCAGGGGGGAGGATCCTGTTGCACTTCAGATGATGGTGGTCTGTGAGGATGGAAGCTGCAGTAGAAGCACATCTGCAGGGCAATCAGTTCCCCAACCCTGCCCAACGTGAAGATCTTCATGGAAACAGCATCAATAATGACTGCAGTGGCTTGGGAATGTTAACTGGTTTAATATGGAGTCGTGAGAATTTTAGATTGTGCAAGATAGTAAAGTGTACTCTACCCACATGTTAGTTTCCAGGAGAAAAGAGCATAAGAAGGGCTTTGATGAATCAAAGCAAAGACATATCTAGACTACTAGCTTTCCCCCCACAGGTGGCAAACCTTGGGGAGCCCACAAGTATGGCCTGAGTATACCTCCACTCTATCTTGAGGACCAACTCAAGGGGCTGGTTCTGACCTTGGGAGGCCAACACAGATTATGTGCTATCATTCTGAAAGGACACCTCTTACCAAAAGTCCTCTCTTCTCCAGCGAAGTTCAGTCGGACACACACTGCCTCTGATCTTTCTAGCTCAGATAAAAGAGTTACTGCTCCAGTTGGCTTCTGTCTAATGATGTGCTACTCAGAGTAGGCCTGGTGAAATTGATTTATTCAAGTTTCTCGTGTCCATTAATGTCAATGGGTCTACTTTAAGTATTGCTACCATCGTATACATTCCCCAAAGCTGGACTTACCTGGTTCTCTGAGGTACAGAAGGCAATGGAAAGGTAAGGGATCAAGTGAAGATGTCAGCATGCATCTACACTGTCTAATATAATGCACAAACCATTGAAAATACATTCATGAAAGCTGGGCTTACCTGGTTCTCTGAGAAGCAGAGGTCAATGGAAAGGTAAGGAATCGAGTGAAGAGCCCAGTGTGTCTTGAACTTTTATACAGTTCAGATGGCATCATCAGTGGTTTGGAGCCTCCCCTTCTTGATTTTTAATTTAGATACCAGTCTTCCTTTGTTTGTAATGTAGCTTTGCTTTAATAAGTCCATTTCTTTTTAATAAGCACAAAAAAAGTGGTGGGTATTTTTAGGTTTAATATTTTTATTAAAGTCTTTTTTTCATGATACAATAATATATAGAAAACTAACGTGACTAAAAAAAAACAAGAACGAAAACAGTCACAGAGAGTTTTAAAAAAGAACATGGAGTCCTCTCTAAAAGGTAGTGCTTAACTCTTACCACCCACAGAAGGTAGTACACTTCCCAGCTCACACCTGAGATCTTTGCTTTCTCCTCCCAACCTCTCACCTTGGAAGACCAAGATTTCCCAACCTCCCTCCATTAACCATCGACTACTCCCAGGAAGGCTCAATCCCTAGACACTAATAAAGGCCCTGAGCAGAGGACACAGCTGGAGTTATTAATACCTTGGAAGCATTTATTTAGTTGGGACGCGGGTGGTGCTGTGGGTTAAACCAAAGAGCCTAGGACTTGCCGATCAGAAGGTCGGCGGTTTGAATCCCCACGATGGGGTGAGCTCCCGTTGCTCGGTCCCTGCTCCTGCCAACCTAGCGGTTCAAAAGCACGTCAAAGTGCAAGTAGATAAATAGGTACCGCTTCAGCGGGAAGGTAAAAGGCGCTGCTCTGGTTTGCCAGAAGTGGCTTAGTAATGCTGGCCACATGACCCGGAAGCTATACGCCGGCTCCCTCGACCAATAAAGCGAGATGAGCACCACAACCCCAGAGTCGGTTATGACTGGACCTAATGGTCAGGGGTCCCTAATAAGCATTTATTATTATTATTATTATTATGATTATTATTATTATTCCACTGAATTTGTTTGAATCCAAAGAATTTTCTCACACAACCCAAACAAAGCCCTCTGTGTGAATCCTGAGAGTGGAGGAAGATATGAGCCTCTGAAAGATACAGCTCCTTTGGATATACAGTGGTACCTCAGGTTACATACGCTTCAGGTTACAGAATAGTGCTTCAGGTTAAGAACTTTGCTTCAGGATGAGAACAGAATTCATGCTCCGGTGGCACAGCTAAAGTGGTGCTTCAGGTTAAGAAAAGTTTCAGTTTAAGAGTGGACCTCCGGAACAAATTAAGTACTTAACCCGAGGTACCACTGTAAAAAATATTTGTATCCCACCCATCTGACTGGGTTGTCCCAGCCACTCTTGGCAGCTTCCAGCGTAGCTTTATAGTTGGATATTTACAGGAGCTCACCCCATCGCGGGGATTCAAACTGCCGTCCTTGCCGATCAGCAGCGGTTTAGTCATGTTGGCCACATGACCCGGAAAGCTGTCTGTGGACAAACGCCGGCTCCCTCGTCCTGAAAGCGAGATGAGCGGTGCAACCCCATAGTCGCCTTTGACTGGACCTAATCGTCCTGGGGTCCTTTACCTTTATCTTGAGGAGTAAAGGTCAAGAAGGGAGCCACACACACTGTCTATGAACCTGGAGGTTAGATCTGGCCATTGCAAGATCTGCTGTGAAGTCTGGATCACGTTTATACCCCACAAATTTAGCCTGACCATCTAAGCCTCAAACTCGGCCCTCCAGATGTTTTTGACCTACAACTCCCATGATCCCTAGCTAGCAGGACCAGTGGTCAGGGATGATGGGAATTGTAGTCTCAAAAACATCTGGAGGGCCGAGTTTGAGGAAGCCTGATCTAAGCAATCTTGCAATAAAATCCATCCCTAAGCGTTGACCATGCTTGCCGGAGATGATGGGAGCTGGAGCCCCAATTAACACCCCTTGCGTAAAAAGAGAGCCTTTGTGACTGTTGATGGTGTGTGTGACTCCCTTCTTTTGGTGGAGGAATCTTGAAGGAAGACCAAATAGGTTCACAGTTAGTTTGGTCAGTGGATAAAAGCCAATATTCTTATTTTTAAGGTTTACATTTTTGGGGGACCATTTCGAAGACATGCTATTCTTAAGGTTATTGAGCAATGTGAAACTCCAGCGCAATTAGAACATTTAAGGCCATCAAATCATATGTGAGCATCACAGAAAAACATTTACAAGGGTGCGGATGACTTTATTAAAGCTACATATTCTCAGAAGATGTCATCTGTGCAAAGTCTGCAAATGTGCAAATGGGAGCATTTTTGGTTTTGAAAGCTTCTTAATTCACCAATGTTTCCTGCTTCCTCATGGGAAACAGTAGCCACAGGTCAAAAGAGTTGACTAATCTATTTACTGAGAGCATCTAATGTCTTTTGTAAGGTGTTAACAAACAAGTTTCAAGGTGTTAATCAGTTGTCATCTAAACACAACTGTTGGGTTTTGTTTTTTTTTTTGGTTCTTTGCTAATTAAGCAGAATTGTTCTATAATAATGCCATGTTATGAAATTCAGTGATTTGGTTTTCCCCCCAATATAACTTTTTAGAAGATTAGTCTTGATTCTGCCCTTCCTTCCTTTGTAGGGGGTGCTAATGTTCCCCCTTTGCCCTTTTCATTCTGTCCAGTGAACAGGGATTTACCAATAATTACTACTTTTAGTGTTGTCATAGTTATTATTGTACTCTGCAAAGAACTGGAGATACAGTGGTACCTTGGCTCTCAAACTTAATCTGTTCCGGAAGTCCGTTCCAAAAACCAAACGTTCCAAAACCCTTTGTCTCCTTGGTCTGAACGGCAAGCAGAAAAGCAATGCCAAATCAACGCATTAGATGGAGGGAGGTTGCAAGAGACCGAGGCAATGAGTGGAACAGGCAAATAGATAGTGATGAGAAGGCAAGGCAGCCTTAAAAAGTAGCCTAGTTGCTTGATTTCCATGTGCTGAATTTATTTTGTGGCAACAGGGAGCAGTCCAGATCTTCACTGTCCAGGTATTGTACAATAGTACCTTGGTTTACGGGACGCGGGTGGCGCTGTGGGTAAAACCTCAGTGCCTAGGACTTGCCGATCTCATGGTTGGCAGTTTGAATCCCCGCGGTGGGGTGCGCTCCCGTTGTTCGGTCCCAGCGACTGCCAACCTAGCAGTCCGAAGGCACCCCCGGGTGCAAGTAGATAAATAGGGACCGCTTACCAGCGGGAAGGTAAACGGCATTCCGTGTGCTGCGCTGGCTCGCCAGATGCAGCTTGTCACGCTGGCCACGTGACCTGGAAGTGTCTCCGGACAGCACTGGCTCCCGGCCTATAGAGTGAGATGAGCGCACAGCCCTAGAGTCTGTCAAGACTGGCCTGTACGGGCAGGGGTACCTTTACCTTTACCTCAGTTTACAAGGGACGCGGGTGGCGCTGTGGGTTAAACCACAGAGCCTAGGACTTGCCGATCAGAAGGTTGGCGGTTGAAATCCCCGCGATGGGGTGAGCTCCCGTTGCTCGGTCCCTGCTCCTGCCAACCTAGCAGTTCAAAAGCACGTCAAAGTGCAAGTAGATAATAGGTACCGCTCTGGCGGGAAGGTAAACGGCGTTTCCGTCCGCTGCTCTGGTTCGCCAGAAGCGGCTTAGTCATGCTGGCCACACGCCGGCTCCCTCAGCCAATAAAGCGAGATGAGCGCTGCAACCCCAGAGTCGGTCACAACTGGACCTAATGGTCAGGGGTCCCTTTACCTTTACCTTGGTTTACAAACTTAATCTGTTCCCAGGGCCATCTTAAGCATACCCAGAGTCATGGTGCAAAGATCCTTCTGGTGCCCCCCTCCTTCCCAGAGCTGTCGACCTTTTTCTAGGGCTGGAGGAGGCGGGCAGCGGCTGGAGGGCGGCTCCTCCAGTGGAGAAGAGGTGGAGGCTGGATGCGGCACCTCCCAGCTCAGCTGGCCACTTCGTGCCATGGTGGCCATGGCAGGCAGCACACCGAATGAGTGGGCTTGCAGAATTCAGCGCCTGCAGGCTAAAAGAAAAAAAAACCGAGCCGACACTCAGCGGGAGAAGGGCACGCACCCTCGCTCACTCAGCCCGCTCGTTCGGTGTTCCCTGGACTCTTGCCAGGTGCCCTCCAGAACTTGGCGCCCCGCACCACTAGCCTCTATGGGTTAGATGGCCCTGTCTGTTCCTGAAGTCCATTCTTAAACCAAATCCATTCTTAAACGGAGGTGTGCTTTCCCTACTGAGGCCTCCCGCTGCTGGTGCCCTTCCACTGTTCGGCTTCCAATGCAAAGTTCGCTAACCCGTACACCTACTTCTGGTTTTGCGGAGTTCGTTTCTCGAATAGTTCGTTAACAGGACTGTTCGTAGACCAAGGTACCACTGTATCTAAACACTTGCAAATTTATAAATTACTCCCTTTAGCCCTCCAGATTTCTGTTTCGAGTTTTGTGTCCTTCTAGTTTTGTGTCCTTTTGTGTTGCTTCAGGTCCGTCCGTCCCCCTTTTCCCCCCTCTGTAGCACCAGGGATATGTTCAGAGTCAAGTTTTGTTATGCATGTTGCATTTGATGTTATGCTTTCCATATTTATTGGGGGGGGGGGAATAAAGCCCCATGTGGCTTGGAGACCCCTTCTTGACAAAGAGAGCAATTTGAGTCTCTTTCCCCTGGGCCATAGTGAAGTACATTCACCCCTCCCAAAGTCAGAAACCCAATTCTGCAAAGTGTGAATTGGCTAGTTTCTCATGGGAAATTTCTCCAGGTTTTCCAGCTAAGATCAGCAACCTATTCCTGGGCAGCATGTTGCCATTTCAGAACAAAAGGAGCGCCGATTAGACAAATTGCTGGGAAGAGAAAATGAGCAATGGAGCATTAAAAGGCTGGGCTGCAGTGGTTATTTTCAAGTGGTGAACATGATACAGGAAGTCTTTGCTTTAGCGTGTTAAGTTTATTAAAATAATTTGGGGGTTCAATTGTTTCCTGCTTCTTGAGTTGGGGTAGGTAATTAAACCCTGCGGCGCTACACGGAGGTTCTTTACCACCTGGGATGGGTGACAAGAATGGTATAAAAATGTTCAGAAGTCCACCAAAAGCACAACTTGACATTGCATCAGTCTTCTGTTGTCCAGAGAACTGGGTAAGTCAACCTTGAGAAAGATCTGTCATTCCAGGCAGAAAGGGCTCACTTACAGAAGAGTTTCGACAAAAGACAATGCGAAGGATAGGGAATTCTGCTTCTCCCCAGATGTTATTTCTCTATAACTCTTTTTATTATTGACTCTTGGCTGTATTAGTGGGGGCTGATGGGTAGTAGAGTCCAACAACATCTGGAGGGCCACCAGTTCCCCCATCTCTGGTCAACGTAACTCCCCACATTCTTAGTAATTATTTTCAAAGCAGGTTCCTTTATTTGTTTATTTATTTTGAGGGTGTGTGGATGTTACATACTTCTTGGAATTGAAACCCCCTAGTAAATGAGATATTAGAGGATGAGGTCAAGACTGAGAGAGTGCAGAGATTTGAAACTTATGGAGGCATTTGGTGGGGAAATGGCATACATGTCTGTCTTCAAGTGCATTTTATAGTTTTGGTTATTGAAATAAGTTCTTTGTGGAGTCATTTCCCTTTTTAAATCTGTAAGCTTAGCTAGATCAATCTGTCCTTAACAATAATGCTAAGGACAGATGCAAATATTAGTAGTAGTAGTAGTAGTAGTAGTAGTAGTAGTAGTAGTAAGCTGCCATACATTTAGTCAGCCTCAGTATTTAGTCAGTCCCACCCTAGGTAACTCATTATTGTCTATGCTGATTGGCAATAACCCTCCAAGCTTTTAGGCAGGAGTCCCTCCAGACTCTAACAAGAGAGGTTGGGGGTTGAACAGAGAATCAGAGAATGAAAGAACTGTAGTGTTGGAAGGACCAACGAGGGTGATCTAATCCAACCCCCTCCGATGCTCTAGCACTTTCTCAGGATTGATCACTGAAACCATTGAATTCAATATCCAAATGAGCAGAAACTGGGAAAGAAGTAAAGGCAAGATTTTTATTATTATTCAGGAAGCTTTGGGTGCATCCATCTGGGTCCCATCTGCAGGGTGGTGCCATTGCTTCTTCATTCAGAACCATGAGGACTGGAATCTTATTATTTTTAAGGCACATTGCAAACACCCAGCATCACTAGGTAGGATCAGTGGCGCCGCAAGGGGGGATGGGGGGCAGTGCACCCAGGGTTCCGTGTCTGCGGGGGTGACAAGAAGTCACCCCACGGGGACTTGGTCAGGGGTCCCTTTGCCTTTACTAATACTAAGTAAGAATTGCAGATTAATTCATGGAATTGCAGATTAATTGATGTCTTCAAAGCATAATTTGAAAGTGGGTGTATTCCGTTACGGACATCCCTTTGTGGATGAGGTACATGCTGGTGGCAGGAGGGACATGATTGGGTCCAGAGGCAATAGTGGGTGGAGCAACAGATGTGGACTCTTACCTCTTCACAGTAGACCTCATTCCAGCTACATTCCACATGTGAAAGGTTCCTACACAGACACACAGCCCTCTCTGCACTCCACCTGGGCAGGTGAGAAGTATGGTGAGAGCTTTACCAGCCAGGTAAAAGAAGTCCAGTAGGGTCCAGAGGGTAAGAGGTTTGGCCTGGAGTGAGAGCCTGCTCCCCCATCCCTGTAAATGGAGCATGGAAGGAGATGACTCAAGTTCAATTCAAGAAACTCTCTAAATCATTTGGGATGCTGATTAGATTTAGAGCCCATGGGCAAAGTATTTCTGTGGCTCTCTTGCCAGAAATCCCAAGCCTTTATTTCTCAACCCAGGCAGTCAGTGTTTACCAAACCAGTTCTCATAAGCCTTTTGATGTGGTCTGCTCAAAAATCTGTGAGAAATTACAAGCTTGGTAGAAGCATCTCATGGGTGTTTGCTGTGTTCCCAGCCTTTACCCGCTCTCCGTTGCCCTGGGAATTGGTCACAAGAAGCCTCAGATAACAGTATTTTATTTATTATTTATTATTTATTATTTATTATTTATTATTTATTATTTATTATTTATTATTTATTATTTATTATTTATTATTTATTATTTATTATTTATACCCCACCCATCTGGCTGGGTTTCCCCAGCCACTCTGGGCGGCTTCCAACAGAATATTAAAATACAATAACCATTTAAACATTAAAAGCTTCCCTAAACAGGGCTGCCTTCAGATGTCTTCTAAAAGTCTGGTAGCTTTTTTTCTCTCTTTGACATCTGGTGGGAGGGCATAATGAGGAAATCTCCCCTTCCTCGCTTCTTAAAAAGTTGCTCAACAACTACGTACACATAGCAAGCAAGGGTAATGATTATCACTTTGCAGTAATTGGCTATCTGCTTTTTGATCTCACAGCAGGTAGGCTTGGCAGGAGTGGGTTATCCCACCGATCTTGCTCTCAATCGCTGAGCTGCTGTGATGTCAGGGAAGGGCAAAGTGGGTGAGTGCATAGTGTGGCTGAACTGGTAGTGCTACCCTAAAACTGCCTCTGTTCCCAGAGAATGTGGAGATCGGACACAACACCCAGCTTGCTGAAAATCTTAGCCTTCACTTAAACTCCCCTCCCCAAAGTTCCTAGTCCTAAAACTATGGCAAATGTCACATTCTTCAATTCTGGACTATTTCAGAATGTTGCATAGTTAGACTGTAATTTGTGGGGGTGGCAGGGAGTGGGATGAAGGGCACAATGAAAGCACAAGGCAGTGCTTGGTGGCAGAGCTTTGCATGCAAAGGGTTCCAGGTTCAATCCCAGGTGCGTTGTAGTCAATGTTAGTCCTACACAGAGTAGAGCAATGGAGATAAACCCACACGACTAGGCATATTCATCCCAATAGTCCAATCATTTCAATGGTTCTACTCTAACTGAGTTAGGTTCCACCCAGCTTCGCCAGTTAGCTCTGGGAATCTCACCTGTCTGAAATGCAGGTGAGCCACTGCCTGCAGGCATCAACAAAGTACCAACGGTCTGATTCAGGCACCTCATGCAATATACATTGAAAGCAGTATCGTACCACTTCAAATGGTGATGCCTCTCCCCCCAAAAAAGCAATCTTGGGAGCTTTAGTTCATCAAGGGTGCTGAGAGTGGTTAGGAGATTCCTATTTGTCTCACAGAACTACAATAGGAACCTCCTAGCAGTTCTCAGCACCCATTACAAACTACAGCTGCCAGGACTGGGGCTGTGCGAGGGGCGGGGGAGGCATCATCATTTGAAATGGTATGATAATGCTTTAAATGTGCAAGAAGAAATTCAGATGAAAGAAGAATGGCAGACAAAATTAATGGACTACGCAGAATTAGATAAAATGACAGGAAGGACTCGGAACCTGCGGGACCAGAGATTCACAGAAGATTGGAAGAAATATACAAACTATTTGAAGAGCAACTGTAATCAACAAATTACGCTAGTAGGACTACAATAAGTTTTGTAAGGGGAATATATGAAACATTACAACGTAGGAAAAGAATAGTGATAGTAGTTATGAGATTTAAATGTAACAGTGAAGTAAGAAATGTATATTAAGTGATTAGATTGGAAAATTTTCAGAGGTGGTTGATGGAAGTCAAAAAGGTTGTATAAGATGTAAAAGTATGTTTAATTACTGTTGAAAATGATATGTTAAAAAACTAATATATATATATATAGAGAGAGAGAGAGAGAGAGATAATGCTTTAAATGTACACAGTGGTACCTTAGTTTTCAAACAGCTTGTCTCCAAAACAAATTGTCTTCCAAATGCCGCAAACCCAAAAGTAAGTGTTCCGGTTTGCGAATGTTGTTTGGAAGCCGAACTTCCGACGCGGCTTCCGATTGAGTTCAGGAAGCTACTGCAGCCAATTAGAAATCGCGCCTTGGTTTTCGAACGGTTCTGGGAGTTGAACGGACTCCTGGAATGAATTAAGTTCGACTACCAAGGTACCACTGTAGTGCAGTTAAATGGATACACAAGAAGGTAATCATCAGCATCCGTAATAGGCAGCTTCCTAGGAACAGCAATATAGGAGGGGAAGTCATCCACCCATCTCTAAGATTTGACAAGGCAACATCTCAAGGAAGAAAGTGTCCATCCCTCCTCTAGTATGATGTGAGTAATTTTATGCAAGCTCATCACTGTCAATCATATGTTTTCTTCCAGTTTCACCTTCATAACTACACCATGGCTGACTGTGGTCCATCGTGTGCTGTACCTTCCTGTGCCTCCACCCCCACCGTTGGCTTTGGATCAGCAGGAAGTCTTGGCTGCGGATACGGAGGTCTTGGCTATGGCGGCTGGGGACATGGAGGTCTCGGCTGGGGCTATGGCGGTCGTGGCTACGGTGCTGTTGAATCATCCGGCAGCCTGGGCACTCTGGCTGGGGTCAGGCCTTCTTGTATCAACCAGATCCCACCAGCCGAAGTTGTGATTCAGCCACCTCCAATTGTGGTGACCCTCCCAGGGCCAATTCTGTCAGCAAGCTGCGAGCCTGTTTATGTGGGAGGCAACACACCGTGTGCAGTTGACCACTATGGTTATGGTGGCTGGGGCTATGGCCTGGGAAGACGGGGCTACCTGAGGAATAAAGGTCACCTTGGGCGTCGTGCTAGCATCTGCGGATACCCCTGTTAAATTGAGAGGAACTTGCCATATGACCCAGGAATTTACAGCTGCAAGACCCATGGAATTACTGGCATAACTTTCCATTTCTCCCAAAGGCTGAGGTGTCCATCTGAATTAAACAGGAATAAGCGAAGATCAGCTATGCTAGGAATCTAGCCTATGGCAATGTTTGATATTCTTCCTTCTGCTCAAAATTTGATGCTTCTACACTAGTTCTACCAACATCCCCATTTAGGCTAAGGCCATATTTTTAAAAAAGGACGACCATGCATCTATTTTATACTGATGACATCACGTCCCCTTCACCCTCTACAATATCCTGGAAATTGGTGGGCACTCTGATGATTCTCCCTTAAGGATCCATATCTCAAGTCACCTTCCATCAAAACTCATTTCCCAGAATTCCCCAGGGAAAGGGACTTCTAGATGATTTTGCACATCTTAAGGCTCCCCTTCCCGCTAAAACAGATTTCAACCCAATTTCATAAACCTATTTTAAATCTCTGAATGAACTGAATTCCATTTGTTCATGTTTGTATTCTGCACCTTGTCTTGCTTGGAAGGAAAAATGACCAGTGTCCAAATTGCTTCTCCTCTTTCTTTCTTCTTTCTTCTTGAATTAAACCTTTTGTTGCATTCAAAACATCTGGCTGCTGGATTTTGATTCTACATTGTATTGTCGTCCTCGTTTTGCAAACAAAATGAAACTTTAGCCAGCCATTAATCAAACACCCCTTTTGCTGTACAACCTGTGCAATTAGGGATGTGGTAGAAATCTGATTCATTTTGCATTTAAATATGGACCTATCAGATTCATACTTGCTGAAACAATATTTGAATAAAGGTACATCGATCATCCAAAATTCTCTGAATTTTGCAATGCAGCCCTCTAGCCAAATAAGGGGTAAATTAAATGCATGCACTGTGGTCAGGCGTGCATAAAAAAAAATGCACCCATCAGTGAAAATAACATGGAAAAATAAAATATATTAATGGAAAATTGCTTGGTAAAGATGTTCATATTAGGCAAAACTGCCTAATATGGGGGGGAAATAGGGGAAATTATGAGGAAAATTAAGGAAAATGTGCAAGCAGATGTTGATGGATTTTCAGGAATGGTTTTTAAAGTAAGTAACTTGATTAATCACAAATTGATGTGGAAGTGTGGAGAACTGAACTTAAGATTAATAGAATGAGACAATGAGAGAAACAAAAATTGATATACCATATTTTTACGTGTATAACAGGCCCCCGTGTATAAGACTCCCCTATTTTGGGGGACTCCAAATTAAGAAAATGGGGGGAGATTGCCCAGAGTTGCTGAGATTTTTTTTGGGGGGGGGGTGACCCAGAGTTGTTGAGCTTTTTTGGGCTCCTCATAGGAACCTGGTTGCCCATTTGTGGCAGCTGGGATAGCTCAGTTGGTAGAGCACAAGACTCTTAATTCCAGGTTTGTGGGTTCGAGCTCCATGTTAGGTGAATGATTCTTGCATTGCAGGGGGTTAGACTAGATGACCCTTGTGGTCCCATCCAACTCTACAATTCTATGATTTCTATTATTTCAACCCAGGATGTGCCTTTAGGGGGTCTAATTCAGCAGGGCTCAAGTCCCTACATGCATTTTTTCCCCAGTGACTTTTCGCTGTTTACCTGGTGACTATTTAAAAAAATAAAAATCTGGGCCTTCTTCAGTGACTGCAGAGCTACACAGGGCCTCTCGCATTCTTATTCCCATACAGCAGTACCTTGGGTTAAGTACTTAATTCGTTCCGGAGGTCCGTTCTTAACCTGAAACTGTTCTTAACCTGAAGCACTACTTTAGCTAATGGGGCCTCCTGCTGCTGCCGTGCCGCCGGAGCCCGATTTCCGTTCTCATCCTGAAGCAAAGTTCTTAACCTGAAGCACTATTTCTGGGTTAGCGGAGTCTGTAACCTGAAGCGTATGTAACCCGAGGTACCACTGTACTTCAGAAGAATCTACACAGTGGAACTCGAGTTTTTCAACGTTGCATATAAATTAAACATATACCAAAAGTTACCAGAAGGGGGAGAGTTGTTATTGTGCTGCGATCCGAACAATGACAGAGGGCTCTTGCCTTCATAACCTGCCTGTGGGTTTCTTGGAGAAATCTTATCTGCCACTGTTAGAACAGGAATGCTGTAGTAGATGGGCCACTGGCCTAATCCAGCGCAGTGTTTTTCTGATGTTTTTATCCATAATCCTTCTTCCCTGTACACTCTCTTTCAAATCAGAACCAGTGAAGGCGGTGAAGGTCCTGTGTGAGTGTCTGGAGGTGGTTGGAGGATGGATGGCAGCTAGCAAATTGAGACTGAATCCTGACAAGACAGAAGTACTGTTTTGGGGGGACAGGTGGCGGGTAGGTGCGGAGGACTCCCTGGTCCTGAATGGGGAAACTGTGCCTCTGAAGGACCATGTGCACAGCCTGGGAGTCATTTTGGACTCACAGCTGTCCATGGAGGCGCAGGTCAATTCTGTGTCCAGGGCAGCTGTCTACCAACTCCATTGGATACACAGGCTGAGACCCTACCTGCCCATGGACTGTCTTGCCAGAGTGGTGCATGCTCTGGTTATGTCCCACTTTGACTACAACTAACACAGTAGTCCATCAAACATTAAAAGCTTCCCTAAACAGGGCCACCTTCAGATGTCTTCTAAAAGTCTGGTAGCTGTTGTTCTCTTTGACATCTGGTGGGAGGGCGTTCCACAGGGCGGGTGCCACTACTGAGAAGGCCCTCTGCCTGGTTCCCTGTAACTTGGCTTTTTGCAGTGAGGGAACTGCCAAAAGGCCCTCAGCGCTCAGTTTCCGGGCAGAATGATGGGGGTGGAGATGCTCCTTCAGGTATACTGGGCCGAGGCCATTTAGGGCTTTAAAGGTCAGCACCAACACTTTGAATTGTGCCCAGAAATGTACTGGGAGCCAATTCTATGATTTCTATTATTTCATCCCAGGATGTGCCTTTATGGGTCTAATTCAACAGGGCTCAAGACCTTACAAGCATTTTTTCCCCCAGTGACTTTTCGCTGTTTACCTTGTGACTATTTCCCCCAAAATTAGGGGTCTACTTCAGTGACTGCAGAGCCACACAGGGGCTCTCGCACTGTGATCACTCTAACCTCATTGCTGCCAAGATTCCTAGCTAAGGTGTGTCATTAGCCTAGTATTGTGGATTACTCTGCCAATTTCAGCAGCTGCCTTCTGTTTTAACACCTGCTGAAAACTTTTCTATTCTACCAGGCTTATGCAGACGATTAAAAATGGTGAATTGACGTCTGGTTTCTTCTTCAATTTTTTTTTTCTCTGCATAGGTTTATGCATTTTCATTGTAAACTGATTTTTTTAAAAAATATGAAATAACACTCTATTCATTTTTTTTATGAATAAATAAATAAAATAGAAAGCAGGTTCATTTGTTCTAAAGTGGCTTTTATCAACCGTTAATATTTCCCAGTTTCTGTGTTTTTGTGAGAAAATAATGAATAGGCATGTGATGCAATGCACTTAAAGCTTTAATGGAAGTGGGGGCAGAATGGGACTGAACAGAGACCCATCAGCCCCAGAAGGACAAAGCAAGATATTAAATATACAGAATGGAATAGAAAAGCTCCTCCACAACTCAGAGTCTTGCACAGCAAAGTCCAAAGGTCACAATTGAATTTGATTTCACACAAGCTTCATTGCATCCTTCTTCTTTTTTTACATTACTTCCAGAAGACAAAAGGCAAGAAGGATATTAATTTGGAAGCTCCTCTCGCCTTGCTTCAGAGCCATTTCAGATTCCACGCACACTCAAGTTGGGTTACCATACATATGTACAGTGCATTTCAGGATCCCAGCAAAACTGGAGCAAACCCTCAAGAAACCAGCCCAGCAGAACTATGGAGCAGAGTAAGGCGATTTGGAGAAATTTGTGTCAACAGGTGACACACATTAGGCCTGATTGTTAAGGGACGTTGCATGCAAATAGCCCTATAACCTCATCCGTGGGTCTTATCTGTTGCTTCTGTTTCCATGTTGTTGTTCTTTGCATCTGTCCTCAGCAATAGCATCCATAGATCCGGCTACCTGACAATAAAGACCTACGGGCAAGCGACCCGTAACCATAGAGTCCTCTTCCATATCCCAGCCCGCATCTGCCCAGTCCATATCCATATCCGCCCAGTCCATATCCATGTCCACCCAGTCCATATCCACCCAGTCCATATCCACCCAGCCCTCCATACCCATATGAGCCTACAGCACATGCTGTGTTTCCTCCCACTGCGACGGGCTCACAGGAAGCAGAGAGGACTGGTCCAGGGATGGTAATGATGCAGGGAGGTGGCTGGATCACAACATCTGATGATGGGAGCTGGTTGATACATGAAGGCTGGACCCCGGGGAGAACACCAAGGTTTGCTGCATGTTCAGCACCATAGCCGTAGCCTCCATAGCCACCATAGCCACCATAGCCACCGTAGCCACCGTAGCCACCATAGCAGCCACCGTAGCCACCGTAGCTACCTGAGCCAAACCCAAATGATGGGATGGTGCACGACGGACCACAATACCCCATTGTATTGTGTGGGTCTGAAAAAGAATGTGAAAGCACAATAATCACGTGGTGTCAGGGAGCCAACAAGGAGAACAGGACATTCACAGATCAGAGGAAGACAGTGAAACATCGGCTAGCTTAGTTAGTTTCTTTACTAAGGAAGCAGAAGAGAGAACACACAGAGATTTCTAGGGTTGCTCATGTCTAGATGAAGCTGTTGCCCAGACTGGCTTGTAACTTCCCCTTCACTCCCTAGCCCTCTGTGTCAGGCTGCTCCCTCTGTCTAAGGTGAGTCTCAAGGGACCCTCTCCGCATCTGCCTGGCTCATCAGGTGCTTTATTCTGGCATACTTCAGGCTGTCAGGGTGACTCTGTGCTAGAGCTGCTAAATCTGATTCCTGTCTCTGCTGGTGCACCTGCCTGTTTCCTCCTCTACATCATCCTCCAAGCTCCCAGCCTCCGTTTCCTGCCACTGGGAGCCAGGATCCCAGTCCTCTCCCACTGTGCTTTCCCTAGGGGGCTCATGGTCGGGTGGCTTCCACCGCTCCTCCTCATCCAGCCAACCCTGACATCTGTTCAAATGGAGCTGCCTGATAATGAGTCAGATCATTGGTCCTTCTTGACCATACTCTTGATGGCTGGATGCAGTGAATTTCCGAAGATTCAGATTTGGGGCTGGGGAATTGAAGGAATGATCTCTGGGTGTGGAGCACACTTCCACCTGTCAGGTGTGGAGCACACTTCCATCTGCAGACAAAGCCACAGCTGTCTGAACATCGTGCCCTCTATCTAACCTTTGCTCTCTTAGTGGTCTGTTGTGCCCTGTCTGTGCCCTTTGTCTCCTTCATCATACATTGTTCAAGGGGGAAATGATGTGGTAGAAACAGGTGCCAAAATAACTTTGTACCACCCCACGATCTCGGGATTGGAAGATGTGTAAAGATCACAGTCCACAATGTATCTGACTGGTTTTGCATATTGTGCTAATAAAAGGAGCCTCTACAGAGCTAGCAGGCAGCTTGTCTTGGAGCATGCTTGCCAGCGTGCTTCGGCACAACTCACCTTCATCCAACCTCCTATTGTCCTTCATTATTCCTACAGGAATCTTTTGGGGTTTTTTGTTTGTTTTCATTTATATACCACTTTTCCCAGCAAAGAGCACGAGGTTTTATACATGGTTACCCCCTCCCTGCTTTATCCTCACCAGAACCCAATGAGGCAGCTTAGACTGAGAAACAGTGCCCATAAGAGCCCCAGAACCAATTTGCTTGGAGTGTTGGGCAGAGACCTGGGAGAGAGCAGGGTCCCAAATCCCAACACAGCTCATTGGGTGACCTTGGACTAGTCACTGCTTCTCAGCCTAAGCTACTTGTGAGGATTAAATGAGGAGGATGAGAACTTTGCATGCCACCTGGAGTTCTTTGGAGAAAAGGTGAGAAATTAATGCAAAAAAGTAAGTAAACATCGTCATTAATGTTAGTAGCCATTGATAGCTATTACTACTAATACTACAATAAGTGATTTAATAACTAATTCCATATGATGCCAATGGTCATCACCAACCCATCAGTTGTTTTTTAACAAGGATCATGCCCAACCATAGAAAGACACCGACATAAAAGTTCATCTCAAGGAGATGACATTTCAGCAAGTCCAAAAGGCCTTGGTATGCCTACTTACCTGCTTTTCTGAGGAGCAGAAGGTGAGAGGAGAAAATAGAGGCAAGCAAGCAGAGCAACGTGGAGGATCCTGCTCTCTGGTGAGCTTTTTATACCATTTGGGAAGGATAGGCGACACCCCCTGGGTTGATGTGTGTCTGTGTGTGTGTGTGTGTGTGAGAGAGAGAGAGAGGGTGTCTGAGCCTGAGGTCATTTTAATTTAACTGGCAACAACAACTTGTGGCTCGGACAGCTAAAATTATTTTAATAAGAACAAATGAATGGAGTCCAAATCAGAATATATCATCAGCCCCAGATGGTGCAAAGGCAGGTATTCCAATGCCCAAGTCCTCAAATCACACCTGACTTCAGAAGATCTGGAAATTATATGGCTCTGCCTGCCCTGAAGATCCATATATATGTAATTTTAGAGAAGCTCCCATCTAGATTATGAAATCCAGACCATAACATTTTATTTTGATTGCAGGCTCTTAGTTATTTTTTTTCCAGTTTCACCCACACCTGTTCTGCCTTGGTTTCCCCCTCCCCCCCTAGTAAATGCAGCATGCAGTCTTCAAAGGGAAGACTATCATGGCCTCCAAGCTGTAGGTTGGAAGATGCAGGACTTCTTCGTGAAGCGCACAGTTAAAATGATGGAACTCCTTCCCACAGAAGGCAGGGATGGTCCCCATCTTGGAGGGCTTTAAAAGAGGATAGGAGAAATCGTGTCCATCATAGAGGGCACGTGTTGCGGTGATATCATCTAAACTACCGCCCTGTTGTGGGGTGGGACCATTTGAATAGCCACAGCACCCCATTGGTTGCCCCTCAGTTGTTGGGGCAAAAAGTTGGCCTGTTGGGTCTTCTATTGGCTACTGAGGGGCTATTAAGCTGCTGCACATCACTTTCTTGCAATGTGCAGCAGATCACCCTCCCTCCCACCCTATATTTAGGGCTGTTCTTTGGCCTTGCTATGCCTGTGTAGGGGTCGTCTGTTTTGGAGCAGAGGCACGGTAGGAATTTGCCATTTTGCTGATTGGCTGTTGCCGTTTGGTCTTTGCCTACCGTGTAGCAAATCGTCACAACTTTGTAAAGCTGGCGGTTAGGCGTTGGTTCAATGTTTTGTGGAGGGGAAGTGGTTGGCTGTGCCTGCCCCTCCATCGCTGCTGCTAGGGAATTCCGTTAAAGGAATCCAGGGGCTCGCCTTGCTTTTGTCTGAGGCCTGTCAAGGGGCTAGGGCTGTGAGATTGAAGCCTTCTCGCTCCCCCAGGATGCTTTCCTTTACTGACATATGGTGGTGCCCAGTGTCTGTCCTGTTCCTGCCACTATGCAGGTTCAGGCAGTCTGGAACCAATGCCTAAGCAACCACTCACATGCTGTAATCAATAAAGTTGTGGCCAAAATTAATGCCAAAAACCTTAAACTAAATTCTATATCTATTGTGTCTTTATTTTGGGGGTGGTTTTGAGGGTCTTCACATGCAAATTTGTGGAGGGGCATAGAATCATACAAACAAAGGACCAGGGTTCAAATCTCCATTCAGTCATGAAACTCACTGTGTGATCCCGGGAGAGCTATTCTATTTCTCAGCTTAGAGGGTGATCATTGGTAGGGTGAAATGAAAAAGGGCGAGAACAGTGTTCACTGCCTTTAAAATCTTTGGCCAAAAGGCAAGATATAAATGTACAGTGGTACCTCGGGTTACAGATGCTTCGGATTATGCGTTTTCAAGTTATGGATGCACCGAAACCCGGAAGTACCAGAACAGGTTACTTCTGGGTTTCGGCGCTTGCACATGTGCAGAAGCACAAAATTGTGCTTTGCACATGTGCAGAAGCACCAAATCGCATCACGCGCATGCGCAGATGCGGCACTGCGGGTTGCGAACATGCCTTCCGCACAGATCACGTTCACAACCCGAGGTTCCACTGTAATGGTAATAGGGATGGAGGTGAAACCGGGTTCAGTTTGCTTTGCCTGGAACAATAAATGAACCAAAACACAGCCATCC
The DNA here is from genome assembly GCF_965153285.1 of Podarcis tiliguerta. Classification (NCBI taxonomy): domain Eukaryota; kingdom Metazoa; phylum Chordata; class Lepidosauria; order Squamata; family Lacertidae; genus Podarcis; species Podarcis tiliguerta. The sequence goes on from NC_139549.1 coordinate 6,877,718, forward strand.
TCCGACTTTCACACTTCTTTTAATGTTGCCATGTGTTTCTACAGCCAAGTAATTTGTACAAAAAATGCATATAGCGGGGGGCATGTGTGCATAAAGTGCATATATTCATGAAGATAATATAAAAATGCATTGCATTAGGGCAAACTGCGTGCAAAAATATGTGCTTATTGTGGGAATATGCACACGCACAAACATGAAATTCGAGCTTCAATGCTGAGTACTGTTCAGGAAGCCTGTTTTTAAAACTGAAAACTGATGTCGAAATGTGGAGAAATGAGAAACTGACATTGACAGATGTTCCTTTCCCTGTGTAATGAGAAATATATCAGAAGCTGTGTCAGGGAACTATCACTTTGCTTCTTCCAGGTTAAAGAGACCTCCTGGTGTCCCCAAAACTCTTCATGGCTGCATTCCAGCTTGCAGAAGATAATTTTGAGAAACAAAAGTCAATTTCAACTCTTGTCTCCCAGGGTAGGGGGTGGAATGCTAAATAAATTGATATATGTATATTTTCAAATAAAAAAGGTTCGAAATCCCTTGCAAATCTCACACTTCCGAATGACGAAAGATGGCTAAATGCCATGTATCTTAATTGAGACGCCAATATATGGAGGACTGAGGCCTTGCCTTATGTTGGTTGGTTTCAGTTTTGCCAATGACAACCTACTTTTCATATTCTTAATATTTTAGTTACAGTGGAGTCACCCCCTTGAGCCTCTTTTTTTAATAACAACAAATAGATTCCTCTCGGGGTAAATCTGGGACGGGTTTCCTTTGTAATTATACATTGAAATGATTATAGTTCAGGGACAAGTGACGAAGGCTTTAATAATGCATAAATGACTTGCCGAGAGGCAGTTAAAACACACATCTATATCCAGGCCTATCTAGTTTCTAAGCACAGTGCTTTGACTTCTGAAGAGGGTGATTCAGGAATCATTTCTGATGACCAGGCACAAAACAGTCCTGTCTCAGTCAGAACACAACAAATGGGGGCCCGGCTCCTTTTTCACATTTGGCAAAATTTCAGCAAATCACATACCCTCCAACATTTCTCCAATGAAAATAGGAACATCCTATTCAACAACAACAACAACAATAATAATAATTTTATTATTTATATCCCGTCCATCTGACTGGGTTGCCCCAGCCTCTCTGGGTGGCTTCCAACATATATTAAAACATAATAAAACAATAAACATTTTTTTTAAAAAAACTTCACTATACAGGGCTGCTTTCAGATGCCTTCTAAAGGTTGTGTAGTCACTTATCCCATTGGCTCAGGGGGTTACATAACTTCATACATAACTTCATTTTTGTGATGAAAATAGGGACTGTTTAGGAAAAGCAGGGGTCAAATAAAAAACCAGGATGGCTTCTTGTCCAGAATTGTCCCTGGGAAATAGAGGCACTTGGAGAGTCTGAAATCTCTCTCTGCCTCTCTGCCTCTCTGCCTCTCACTCTCTCTCTCACCCCTATAGACATGGAAGCATGGGAATGATTGTGGATATGGATATAAAATTTTCAGCATGTTATGGTCTAAGAGAAAATTATATGAAAATGATATATCGATGGTATCTAACACCAAGTAAACTGGCAAAAATGTATAAATTTAATTCAAATAAGTGTTGGAAATGTAGAGAAAGTAAGTTCTAGTTATCATATGTGGTGGTCTTGTAGTTAGGTTAAAGCTTACTGGGAAATGATATATAATGAAATGAAAAGGATGTTTAAAATAACCTTTGTAAAAAAACAAACAAAACAAAACAAAACCTCCAGAACCTTTTCTTTTGGGAATTATATGGACAGAACTACCTAAAATGTATTGAAATTTATTCATGTATGCTACTACAGTGGCAAGAATGTTACTTGCCCAAAATAACAAGTTTTTTAAATAAAAGAATGGAAATGGTTTATTGAATATTTACAGATAAATTTTAAATATTTACAGATAAATTATAGACACATAAACATCCCCTGGTGGATCATAACAAACATCCATCTAATCCATTTTAGCTATAATGGGTATGGAAAGGAGAAGCTACCCTGGTGAGAGCCAGTGTGGTGTAGTGGTTAAGAGCGGTAGTCTCGAAATCTGGGGAACCGGGTTCGAGTCTCTGCTCCTCCACATGCAACTGCTGGGTGACCTTGGGCTAGTCACACTTCTTTGAAGTCTCTCAGCCCCACTCACCTCACAGAGTGTTTGTTGTGGGGGAGGAAGGGAAAGGAGAATGTTAGCCGCTTTGAGACTCCTTAAAGGGAGTGAAAGGCGGAATATCAAATCCAAACTCTTCTTCTTCTTCTTCTACCCTGACTAAATTGGACTGACAAGGGAAACTATTGGAATATACAGAACTAGCAAGAATGATGGGAAGAATTAGAGACAATACAGAACAAACTTTTCTTAGAGAGTGGGACATCTACAGAAAATATTTTGAAGAGCGTTGTAAAAATTTGAATCCTCTGGCAGGCTTAGATTGAACATAGAAAGTTTTACTAAAATAAAACTTAGGAAAAGTTTGAAGAGATAATGAAAAGTGTGTTACACAAAAAGGAAACCCTCTATGAGGTGACTGGAAGTCACAATGAAAGCTATGTTGTAAGAATTTAATTTATCCTTTGTAAATTGTATTACTCTTTGGTTCTTTTGGTTGATTGTAATTTTTCTTTTCAAAACTAATAAAGCAATATGGGGGGGAAAGCTGTAATGGGTAAAGGTGTGATTTGTTATGAGGAAGCAAGCATCCCATCTTTTTGTTTAAATCTAGTCCTTTATTCAGAACTATGACGGCTAGGGCACAGGCCACAACTGAGTGGCTAGGTCTGCATAAGGTCAGAATCATAGAATCATAGAATCATAGAATCATAGAGTTGGAAGAGACCACAAGGGTCATCGAGTCCAACCCCCTGCCAAGCAGGAAACACCATCAGAGCACTCCTGACATATGGTTGTCAAGCCTCTGCTTAAAGACCTCCAAAGAAGGAGACTCCACCACACTCCTTGGCAGCAAATTCCACTGTCGAACAGCTCTTACTGTCAGGAAGTTCTTCCTAATGTTTAGGTGGAATCTTCTTTCTTGTAGTTTGTATCCATTGCTCCGTGTCCGCTTCTCTGGAGCAGCAGAAAACAACCTTTCTCCCTCCTCTATGTGACATCCTTTTATATATTTGAACATGGCTATCATATCACCCCTTAACCTCCTCTTCTCCAGGCTAAACATGCCCAGCTCCCTTAGCCGATCCTCATAAGGCATTGTTTCCAGGCCTTTGACCATTTTGGTTGCCCTCCTCTGTACACGTTCTAGTTTGTCAGTGTCCTTCTTGAACTGTGGTGCCCAGAACTGGACACAGTACTCCAGGTGAGGTCTGACCAGAGCAGAATACAGTGGCACTATAACTTCCCTTGATCTAGATGCTATACTCCTATTGATGCAGCCCAGAATTGCATTGGCTTTTTTAGCTGCCGCGTCACACTGTTGGCTCATGTTAAGTTTGTGGTCAACCAAGACTCCTAGATCCTTTTCACATGTACTGCTCTCAAGCCAGGTGTCACCCATCTTGTATTTGTGCCTCTCATTTTTTTTGCCCAAGTGCAATACTTTACATTTCTCCCTGTTAAAATTCATCTTGTTTGTTTTGGCCCAGTTCTCTAATCTGTCAAGGTCGTTTTGAAGTGTGATCCTGTCTTCTGGGGTGTTAGCCACCCCTCCCAGTTTGGTGTCATCTGCAAATTTGATCAGGATGCCCTTGAGTCCATCATCCAAGTCGTTGATAAAGATGTTGAATAAGACCGGGCCCAAGACAGAACCCTGTGGCACCCCACTAGTCACTCTTCTCCAGGATGAAGAGGAACCATTGATGAGCACCCTTTGGGTCCGGTCAGTCAGCCAGTTACAAATCCACTGAGTGGTAGCATAGTCAAGACCGCAATTTACCAGCTTCTTTACAAGAATATCATGGGGCACCTTGTCAAATGCCTTGCTGAAATCAAGGTAGACTACATCCACTGCGTTCCCTTCATCTACCAGGCTTGTAATTCTGTCAAAAAATGAGATCAGGTTAGTCTGACATGACTTATTTTTCAGAAATCCATGCTGACTATTGGTGATCACAGCATTCCTTTCTAGGTGCTCACAGATTGTTTGCTTAATGATCTGCTCCAGAATCTTCCCTGGTATTGATGTTAGACTGACTGGGCGGTAATTATTTGGGTCCTCTCTTTTCCCCTTTTTGAAAATAGGGACAACATTTGCCCTCCTCCAGTCTGCCGGGACTTCGCCTGTTCTCCAGGAATTCTCAAAGATGACTGCCAGTGGTTCTGAGATCACATCTGCCAGTTCTTTTAATACTCTTGGATGCAGTTCATCTGGCCCTGGAGACTTGAATACATCTAAACTAGCCAAGTATTCTTGTACTATCTCCTTAGTTATTCTGGGCTGTGTTTCCTCTGCTGAATCATTTCCTCCAAATTCTTCAGGTCGGGCATTGTTTTCTTTATCGGAGAAGACTGAGGCAAAGAAGGCATTGAGGAGTTCAGCCCTTTCTGTGTCCCCTGTTTGCATTTCACCATCTTCTCCTCTGAGTGACCCCACTGTTTCTTTGTTCTTCCTTTTGCTACGAACATACCCATAGAAGCCTTTTTTGTTGCTTTTAACCTCTCTAGCAAGCCTGAGTTCATTCTGTGCTTTAGCTTTTCTGACTTTGTGTCTACACGTGCTGGCTATTTGTTTGAATTCCTCTTTGGTGGTTTCCCCCCTTTTCCATTTTTTGTACACATCCTTTTTTAATCTTAACTCAGTTAAAAGTTCTTTAGATAGCCACCCTGGCTTCTTTAGGCACCTTCCATGTTTCCGTCTTATTGGTATTGCCTGAAGTTGTGCTTTTACTATCTCCCTCTTAACAAACTCCCAGCCATCATGAACTCCCTTTCCTTTTAGTATTACTGTCCATGGGATCTCACCCAGCACTTCCCTAAGTTTTATGAAGTCGGCTTTCTTAAAGTCAAGAAATTGAGTCCTAGTATGCTTGGCTTCTCCTTTCCGTTGTATAGTAAACTTCAGAAGAGCATGATCACTTGCGCCTAATGATCCTTCCACTTCTACCCCATTAACCAGGTCATCGACATTGGTTAGGACCAGATCTAAAATGGCTGTTCCTCTTGTTGCTTCTCCCACTTTCTGGACAATGAAGTTGTCTGCAAGGCCAGTGAGGAATCTGTTTGACCTTATGCTCTTGGCTGAGTTTGACATCCAACAAATATCTGGGTAATTGAAGTCCCCCATTACTACTATCTCCCTTCCTTTTGCATGCTTGGCCATCTGTTCCAGGAAGGCATCATCTATGTCCTCCGTTTGGCTTGGGGATCTATAGTAAACTCCGACAATGAGGTCACTATTATTCTTCTCTCCCTTAATTTTGACCCAAATGCTCTCACTTTGGCTTTGAGGTTCTAAATCTTGGATCTCTTCACAGGTATACACATCCCTGACATATAACGCCACTCCTCCTCCTTTCTTGTCTGGTCTGTTTCTCTGAAATAGATTGTATCCCTCCATTTTTACATTCCAATCGTGGGACTTATCCCACCAGGTTTCAGTGATGCCTATTATGTCATATTTAGTTTGCTGTGCCAAGAGCTCAAGCTCATCTTGTTTATTTCCCATGCTTTGTGCATTAGTGTACAGACATTGAAGTCCATTAGTCATTCCCCCGTGTCTCTTATTTAAGGATTTTTTCCTCCCACCACTAGGTCTGCTTGCTGTTTGCTCCATTTGGTCTATGACATTTGGATGATCATCTTCATCAATTAATAGACTCCTACCTTCAGGAGCACTGTCTCCCTCCCCCGCATTAGTCAGTTTAAAGCCCTCCTGATGAGGTTTCTTAGTTTTTTGGCAAAAACATTCCTCCCAACCGTTGTGAGGTGTAGCCCATCGCTTGCCAGAAGTCCATCCTCAAGAAACTGCAGTCCGTGATCTAAGAATCCAAACCGTTCCTGTTTACACCATTTGCGAAGCCAGCTGTTTACTTCCACTATTTTCCTCTCTCTCCCTGGGCCCCGTCGTTCAACTGGGAGGACAGATGAGATGACGATTTGTGCATTTAATTGCTTCAATTTCCTGCCCAGAGCCTCGTAGTCTCTTTTGATCTTCTGGAGGCTATTGCTTGCAGTGTCATTGGTTCCCACATGAACCAAGAGGAAGGGGTATTTGTCAGTGGGTTTTATGATTCCTTGCAGTCGTTCAGTTACATCTTGGATCTTAGCCCCGGGGAGACAGCACACTTCCCGAGACATCTTGTCAGGCCCACAGATCACTGCTTCTGTTCCCCTCAGTAAGGAATCCCCTATCACCACTACACGCCTTCTCTTAGGTTTGGTCAGGGTTCTTCCGTGAGCGGTCCGTTCCAAGGTCACCTGCACATTCCCTGAGGACTGACTTTGCTGCTCATCTTCATAAACGTGATCGACTGTAATGAGGGAGAGATCCTCAAATGGAGTCTGCTCTTCGTCTTCCATGCTAGGGGAGAGGACCTCAAAGCGATTGTGTATTTCTAGACAATCAGAGCGAACCCTGGGCCTCCTACTTCTTTGAGTCACGTTTCTCCACATATCGGGCTCCTGTGTTGGTGAACTAGCCGCCTCCTCAGGGGAGTCCCCTGTCTCCTCCTTGGTGGAGACGGTGTGCTCTGTTGCTTCCAAGAAGAGCTCCAGCTCTCTAATTCTTTGGAGCGTAGCTACACGTTCCTCCAGTTGCTGGACTTTGTCTTTTAGGAGGTCAATCAACATGCAATTGCTGCACGTAAAGCTGCCTGCAACCTTTGGCAAGATGGCAAACATTGCGCAGGAACCGCAGGCGACTGCAGCTATTCCCTCCCCCTCCATCTTGAGAATGTGTCGTTGGGCTTGAGAGTAGCTCCCCTAAATCTAAAAGATGGTTCAAACTGCGCGCGCCGATAGCTCCTCCCACAGCTAATCACCTGCCTCAACAGAAACCCTGCCCCCTCTGACCTTTGACCAGGGAAAGCAGCTAATCAGCCACAAGAATCACACACACAAGAAACCCCTTTTGGCTCCTTCTTCAGCCGCTGCCCTGCAAACACTGATAAGCTCCTCCCACAGCTAATCACCTGCCTCAACAGAAACCCTGCCCCCTCTGACCTTTGACCAGGGAAAGCAGCTAATCAGCCACAAGAATCACACACACAAGAAACCCCTTTTGGATAGGATTTAGAATCATAGAATCATAGACTCCATCCCTAGTTCAATTCCCAGCATGTCAGGAGGGTCTGGTGCACTGTGTGGCCTGCAGGATCCATGCCGAAGTCCTCTTGCGGCCCACTTGGTATGAAAAGTTGGACCACCCTGACACAGGAGAATTCTGTAGGAAGATGCTAAAGGACAAATTAATATTATAAAGGCACGAATACTTACCTGGAGGTATGATTGTTTTCAGTTGCATCTATGGAAACCAATGAAAAAAGGGGGGATGCTAGTTGAAGAAGAAGAAGAAGAAGAGTTTGAATTTGATATCCCGCCTTTCACTTCCTTTAAGGAGTCTCAAAGCGGCTAACATTCTCCTTTCCCTTCCTCCCCCACAACAAACACTCTGTGAGGTGAGTGGGGCTGAGAGACTGTGACTGGCCCAAGGTCACCCAGCAGCTGCATGTGGAGGAGCGGAGACGCAAACCCGGTTACCCAGATTACGTGACTACCGCGCTTAACCACTACACCATACTGGTTGTGTGGTATACAAAAAAAAAGGAATCCTGTTGCAATCATGCAAGTGCTCACAGCTTCAAACCAGTAGCGTAGTGTGTTTTGCTGGTGCCCGGGGCACGGGTGCTGGGCTGCCACACAGGCACTGGGCAGGGGTGGGGCACGGAGGGTGAACTGAGTCCTGCCATACCAACCCAGCCCTCACTGCTGCTGCTGCTGCTGGGGTGGCCTCCAACCAGTGCCACACTGGGGCCACACTGGGGCCACACTGAACCACCTGCCTACCTGCGCAGGGGGGAGACCTTGACCCGCAAATCCCCCCTGATGCCCATGAAGAGGAGTGCTGGGCAAGGCCACCCTGGGGTCAGCCCTTGCCTGCCTCCCTCCATCCATGCCCACTCACCACCTGAGGGGCGCACCAAGCAAGGAGTGAGCAAGTGCTGGCTGGGTAGACATTCAGTGAGGGGGCTGGGGATGCAGCAATGAGACCAGGTTGGCCTCCAAGTCCAGAGACCCCCAGCGGCAGGCAGGGAAGGAAGGGGAGCCAGGAATGAGGCCTGCTACGATACATCTGGGTGGGACAGGGATCCCCTTGGAAGCCTGTGCCTGCATGGGGGCACCTGGTTTGTAACCCCTCAATATTGTGTGTCTGTGGCCATGGCCCCCCTGACCTCCCAAACTACACCTCAGCATCTCTAGATGGGGCTGGGAGAGAGAGCAGTCTGAAGCCCTGCAGAGCCACTGCCAGTCAGTGTAGACAATACAAAACTGGATCAATCAACAGTACAATACAACGCTTTATGTTCCTATTTAAATCATCGCTTTATCCATATCCATGAGGACTAGAGCCTTACTTAATACAGCATTCAGAATGCCCCAGGTTCAACCTCAAGCACCTTCAGGTATGACTAGGAAAGACCCTATTCTAAAATCTCCCTAGGGAGCTGCTGCCAGTCAGTGTAGGCCATAATGGGTTAAGGGAGTCTGTCTCAGTCCATCCTGTTCCCATTCAGAAAGCACAGACACAGGTTCTTGTCTACTGTGGGGAATCCCTTTCCACGTAAAACCACCAAAGCCATGAAACTAATTTTCTTCTCCGGATATATATATATTAAAAAGAATAAAGAGTATTTCATTAATCCTGAATTACTGGGCTTCCTAATCATTGGCAAGGTTGGAGGTGCAAACCTCAAAGGGGAGTGTTAGGGCAGTTAGGCTGCATTCAACTTCCAGGGTTGCCTAGTCTGACTTCCTGGGAATGGTGAATGGCCAGAGGGAGGGAACATTAGACATCAAAGCACATGGGGGAAAATAATAATGGTGTTGCTCTATCCAGTAATTTTACCTCTGCCACCTGCAGCTTAGATGTCATGCTATTAGAACCTTTTGACATTTCTATGCTCCAGCACAGAATGTACACAGAAGAAAAGCAACATGCCTTGATCTGCTGAACAGTTTTCCACAATATGTGTGATTTATAAACATTTGTTGGCTGAAGTAAAATAATGTTGAAGGCGAAGCATTGTTCTTTTTTTAAAAAAATCAAAGTTTATTCATTCGTTTGTTGGGTTGTTTGTTGCATTCTGTTATTCTATAATAGCTGGTGTATGGCCCACCCATTTTATTTGCCGTCTTATATAGACAGTGGATGTGGGTGGCGCTGTGGGTTAAACCACAGAGCCTAGGTCTTGCCAATCAGAAGGTCGGCGGTTCGAATCCCCACCACGGGGTGAGCTCCCGTTGCTCAATCCCTGCTCCGGCCCCCAGCAGTTCGAAAGCACATCAAAGTGCAAGTAGATAAATAGGTACCGCTCTGGTGGGAAGGTAAACGGCGTTTTCTGTGTGCTGCTCTGGTTCGCCAGAAGTGGCTTAGCCATGCTGGCCACACGCAGGCTCCCTCAGCCAATAAAGCAAGATGAACGCCGCAACCCCAGAGTCGGCCACGACTGGACCTAATGGTCAGGATTCCCTTTACTTTTATAGACAGTGGAGGGGGAGAACAAATCGACTGATCAATTCATAGAGACAGTCCTTTTCTGGGTGAATGTTAAAGTCCACCCTCGGTCATAGGTGGACCATGGGTGAATATAAGAACAGCCAAGAATCTAAAGCAGTGGCGTAGTGTGGGTTGTCAGCACCCGGGGCAAGGCAAGTAATTTGCGCCCCCTAACCCGGGGCAAGGCACTGTCCCTCCCCCAGATAGTCCCTCGCTCTCTCTCCGCACCGCACCGCACGCCTCGCACCCTCCCCTCCACAGTGGGCGGCGACCTGGCGGCTCGGATCGGATTCGCACAGCCAGCACTGCAGTGAGAGAGAGTGAGTGAGCCAGGTAGGGGCAGAGAGCTGCGAGTGCGAGCGCGCCCCCCCCCCAGATGTTGTGCCCGGTGCACCCCCCATGCTACACCACTGATCTAAAGGGACCACATCTGATCTAGAAGCATAATTGTGTGGCACAGATATATTTCATTCATCCTCACTAAATGAAGGTGGAGACAAAAGCTCTTTTCGTTATAATCCCAGTGAAGTCAGCAGAATAACAACAGGAGCTGACTTGAGGCAATCTGGAGCTGGCTATTAATTACTTAGAGGAGCTGTTATTCCAAATTATATGGTAGAGGATGACAGAGAAGTGTAATGAGCCACAAATGAGCTGTGGGCCATCTCTTAGATCAAGACATCTGACGTGTTGTCCTCCAGATACTTTTTGGGCTGCAACTCCCACCAGGGTAGCCAATGGTAAGGGATGGGTGGGGAGATGTAATTTAACAACATCTAGAGGGCATCAGATTGGGTATCCCTGTCCTAGATTATACATTAGGCAGCTGAAGGAGCAATATAAACAGACCTGCCATTGAATGCTCCTGTAAGAACATCACTGCATTCCAGGAGAGAATGGTCTGCACAAGGTAAGAGCCCACTGAACCAGCGGTCTGGACAAGATAAGAATGGACCAGTGGTCCACCTGGTGCAGTATCTCACAGTGGCCAACCAGATGACTCTTGGGGAGCCCTCAAGCAGGACCTGTGCAGGAACAGTGCTCCCTGCCCTTGTGTTTACCAGTAAATGGTATAGTGAAGGCCTTCAGCTTCATTGGAGAGAGGAGGAAAACTTTTCGCTATCCCCTTTCTCCACACCAAAGGTGCGGATTGGGTGAGCTGTCAGGCTGATAGGTGTGTGAGTGAATTAGTTGTCAAGGGAAGGGGTTTGCACAGGTGGGGGGAGGGAAGGGCCATTAGCAAAAAGGTTGGTGGGTACCTGGAGTACTCAAGCAACCAAGGTTGACAGCGCCTAGCAATATCTATCTATCTATCTATCATCTATCCATCTATCTATCTATCTATCTATCTATCATCTATCTATCTATCTATCTATCATCATCATCTATCTATCTATCTATCTATCTATCTATCTATCTATCTATCAATCATCTATCCATCTATCTATCTATCTATCATCTATCTATCTATCTATCTATCTATCTATCTATCATCTATCATCTATCATCTATCTATCTATCTATCATCTATCATCTATCATCTATCTATCTATCTGTCATCTATCTATATCTATCTATCTATATCTATCTATCTCTGTCTGTCTATCTATCTATATCTATCTATCATCTATCATCTATCTATCATCTATCATCTATCATCTATCTATCATCTATCATCTATCATCTATCATCTATCATCTATCTATCATATATCATCTATCTATCATATATCATCTATCATCTATCTATCATCTATCATCTATATCTATCTATATCTATCTATCTATCTATCTATCTATCTATCTATCATCTATCTATCTATATCTATCTATCATCTATCTATCTATCTATCTATCTATATCTATCTATCTATATCTATCTATCTATCATCTATCTATCTATCTATCTATCTATCATCTATCTATCATCTATCTATCTATCTATCATCTATCTATCTATCTATCATCTAACTATCTGTCATCTATCATCTATCTATCATTTATCCATCTATCCTCTGGACCTGTCATTCCCTGATTAGCCACTCCATGCCCCTGCTTCCTTTAGGGAATAACTTTCATTGGCAATATAAATGCTTTTGGTGTGTATACCCCACACACATACCCTCAGATGTTCTCCACATGTTCTCTCTCCTAGTCAAATCTCCCAGCAAGTTCCTAGGTGTCTCCTTCCCATTTATTTCTCTGTCTCTGTGTTGGATAGAAGGTTGCATCCAGTGCTATTTGTACCAGGAGTCAGCAACCTACCATTGGTGCCAACAGAATTGTGGTGTGGTGCACACAGGCCCAGGGTATTAACCATACACTGTTATTTTATTTACAGCCCGGCCTCCAGAATTTTCCCTCCTCCTCTTTCACTGGACTAGGAGAAATCCTGCCACAGGCTTTGGTTTAGAGTCCTGCCAGTGATCTGTCTGTAACCCTGCATATACAGATTCCTGCATTGCAGAGGGTTGGACTACATGACCCTCAGGGTCCCTTCCCACTCTGCAATTCCACGATTCTAACATTCCTTGTTACCAATGCCTATAAAGAGCCTGAATCCAGCTGTGGCTGTTCAACAGAAGGGGGGGGGGACATGAAATGCACACCTCTCTATGCATAGCAGGTTGTTGCATGCAACCACACAGACACGCTTCTTTTGTGATATATTTTTCCTGTCTTTCAGCAATGAATGTGCTGTCCACCTCGGGTGGAACCGATTCAGCAGGACCGGCCCACGCATGAGGCAAGGTGAAGCAATGACCTCAGGTGGCAGGATCCACAGGGGCAGCAGATGCTGATGTAGATCTTTATTCCCCCTTGTTCCAGATTTAGATCTTCACTCATCCCTTCTTCCGTGGTGGGGTTGTTATTTTGTGATTCACCATCTAGTCCAGATAAAGATTTATTTATTGTTTCATTTATTTATTATCTTTCTATAACACTTTTATCTTCCAAATATCCCAAAGCTGTGTCCATGGTCCTCCTCCTCCCCATCTCATCCTCACAACAACCCTGTGAGGTAGGTTAGGCTAAGAGATGGTGGCTGCCCCACGGTCATCCAGTAGGCTTCCTGGCTGAGTGGGAATTCGAACCATGGCCTCCCGGGTCATAGTCCAACACTCTATTACATAAGCTTTTATTTTATTTATTTCTTTATTTATTGAATTTATATAGTGTTCTATACCTGGAGGTCTCAGGGCAGTTCACAGAAAAGATCACAATATATAATTTCAAAATAAAAACAATAACCCAATAACACCCCCCCCCAAAAGCAGCCATGTTTTAAAAGGGTATAGAATGTCAACCAAGTCAACCAAAGGCCTGGTTAAAAAGGAATGTTTTTGCCTGGTGCCTGAAGGTGTATAATGAGGGCGCCAGGCAAACTTCCCTGGGGAGAGCATTCCACAGGCAGGGAGCCACTGCAGAGAAGGCCCCGTTCTCAAGTTGCCATCCTCCAGACTTCTTGAGATGGAGGCACACAAAGAAGGGCCTCAGAGGATGATCCCAGGGTCCGGGTAGGTTCATATGGAAAGAGGCGGTGCTTGAGGTATTTTGGTCCTGAGCCGTTTAAGGCTTTATAGGTCAAAAACCAGCACTTCGAATTAGGGTCAGAAACTAATTGGTAGCCAGTGCAGTTGGACCAGGATCAGTGCAATATGCTCAAACCATCTTGCTCCGGTAAGCAACCCAGCCACTGAATTCTGCACTAGCTGAAGTTTCCAAACCGTCTTCAGAGGCAGCCCTATGTATGATGCATTGTAGTAATCTAAGCTTGAGGTTACCAGAGCATAGACAACAGTAGTTAGGCTACCCCTGTCCAGTCAAAGCTGATGGAAGGCACTCTGGGCCACTGAGACCACCTGAACCTTGAATGACAGCAAAGGATACAGGAGGACACCCAAGCTGGTCAGCTGGACCAAAAAAGTTACCTACCCTGATATAAAAGAGGCCTTATCATTTCCATGGCCCCGTTTTTCATTTCTCACATCACCCCAACTGCTAGCCTCACCGTAACCTGTATTTGACACCACCATACACTTATTCTTCTCCCTCCTATCTTGACCCTGTGCAAACTACAGTCTCATGCTATTTAAATAAGATAACTGGTCTAAAGTTCTTCTATATAGAGCAAAGCTTAATTGGTATAGGGAGTCCTCCTGTACTCCTTCCTGTCTTGGATCATTCAACTGGTGGAGCCAGTCCAAGCCCTGGTGTTACTTCAATGAGAAACAGGCACCTGCAGTTCAGAGGTGAGCCACACGAGGGAGCGACATACAGACAGAGAAAAAGAAGAAGAAGAAGAAGAAGAAGAAGAAGAAGAGGAGGAGGAGGAGGAGGAGGAGGAGGAGGAGGAGGAGGAGGAGGAGGTGTTTGGATTTGATATCCCGCTTTACGAGTCTACCGCTCTTAACCACTACACCACACTGGCTCTATATAGCAGTTCTATCATAACGAAATGTGTAGAAGCAAAACAATGAAAACTAAATAGGGCAGGATCTGATGATTTGCTCAAGGATCTTGGGCTTGCCCAGTGGAAATCAAGAGGCAATTCAAAAGTAAACTCTCCCACACTTGATTCATAGTTTTGCCTGCCCAGGAGGGACATGGGGACTCCACTAACCACATGCTGGAAGTTATCAGTTTAATTTAAGTCCATTCATAAGCATTACCACCTACAGCCATGGAGGGGGAGCTAGTATTATAGCTAGTAAAGGTAAAGGTATCTCTGCCCATACGGGCCAGTCTTGACAGACTCTAGGGTTGTGCGCTCATCTCACTCTAGAGGCCGGGAGCCAGCGCTGTCTGCAGACACTTCCGGGTCACGTGGCCAGTGTGACGAAGCTGCTCTGGCGAGCCAGAGCCGCACACGGAAACGCTGTTTACCTTCCTGCTGGTAAGCGGTCCCTATTGATCTACTTGCACCCGGGGGTGCTTTCGAACTGCTAGGTTGGCAGGCGCTGGGACCGAGCAACGGGAGCGCACCCCGCCGCGGGGATTCGAACCGCCGACCATGCGATCAGCAAGTCCTAGGCGCTGAGGTTTTACCCACAGCGCCACCCGCGTCCCCTATTATAGCTAGTAGCCATTTGTTAAAACCAGGAATGGGGGGGCAGTTAAACGACTCCCCCCAAAATCCCAAGTCCCCATGACAGCCTCTAACTAAGGCCAGGACAATGACCGTTGACACAGGCACCGTACATACACAACAGCAAAGAGGCTCAGAAAAGCAGTCTATAAAATTGTAGCAATAAGCAGATACTGTTGATCATACTGTTTCCTCTGGCTATCCAATATAGAATCAAAATAATCGCCAAAATTCAATGGTTTGATGGATTTCCTTGGTTCAGGCAGCTAATGACTCCTCTGGAAGAGGGGAATCCAGGGCTCCCCCTGCCTCCATAATCCCTTAAGCCAGCCTTTCTCAACCTGTGGGTCCCCAGATGTTGTTAAACTACAACTCCCATCACCCCTAGCTAGCAAGGCCAGAGCTCAGGGATGATGGGAGTTGTAGTCCAACAATATCTGGGGAGCCACAGGTTGAGAACCGCTGCGCTTAAGCATAAGGTCACATAATACTTGCTCCTCCACAAGGTGTGAACTTAGCCACACAATAGGAGGCAGGAGGCAATCAAGGACAGCACATGCACCAGACAGAAATCCATTGGGATGGTGGTTGAATCCTGATACAGTGGTACCTCGGGTTACAAACACTTCAGGTTACAGACTCCGCTAACCCGGAAGTAGTACCTCGGGTTAAGAACTTTGCTCCAGGATGAGAAGAGAAATCATGCGATGATGGTGGGAGGCCCCATTAGCTAAAGTGGAACCTCAGGTTAAGAACGGTTTCAGGTTAAGAACAGATCTCCAGAATGAATTAAGTTCTTAACCACAGGTACTACTGTACTTTCAAAGGAGAAAGCCTTGTAGCTAGGGGGATTTGTAAATTTTCTTATTGTTCTTTGGGGAAGAGGGTAGTTAAAAGGTTTCAGGAACTGGGGTTATTGACAGGGGTGGGTGATGGGCTCACGTTTCTACATGCCAAACACACCTACTTCGTGACATATTTGTGATGTATTGATGATGCTGTTGAAAAATGTATTGCGGGAAATGGGAGAGGTCTTAAAAGTCCACGCAGCCCCATGCTCGGGGTTCCTACTCTTTGTGTGTCTGAACCTTGTTGCAACAAATGAAGATCAGGTCTGCTGACCGCTGTTTGCTTCTTTCACTTGGTTGGAAACTCCTTCTTTTGCTAACCGGAGAGACCCACGGGGAGAAGCCACCCCGACGAGCTGGGCAGTGGAGTAAATCCCCAAGATTTTCCTTTATCACATTGATAGTCCTTTCCTCCATGAATTTGTCTACTCCTCTTTCAAAGACATCCCTGCCTCCTGTGGGAGTGAGCTTCGTAGTTCGACATTGTGCTGTGTGTAAATGACCCTGAGCTAGCTGGGCCAACGATATGGCTCAGCGGAAGGCAGATAACTATGTTCTGGAGCTCAGGGAGGCCTTGCTGCTCAAGGAAAGGACCCAAGAAATGCTCTTGTAGACCCTTCCTGCCCAGCAGAAGCCCAAGGCCAGACTGGACTCAGTTGGTCCAGGAGATCCTTCGCTGAGAAGCTGTAATGATACTGCTTTTCCACACAAAGCAGTATTTAGCCATTCTGGATGCCATACTTAGAAGTTACAGTGATGCTTCTCAACACATGGGACTGTTAGAATTCCTACTCCGTGCTTGCAGTCGTGGGGTTTTTGTCTATCACATGACAGTATGTGTTTTGACTCCACAGAGTGGGAAGTGACAGAGACAGGATGTTTGTGTTATTGTGTTCTGTGAAGTGTGACTATTGTCCTTTGTTCTTTTTCTCTTTGCTGTAGAATGCTAGAGAGAGAGGGAGCCATGTTGCAGTGCTCCGTGTGTGTTTATATGTAAATAATGTAGATTAGCCAAAATGCTGAGTCGCTGAGATCTGTCATGCTCATGATGCGCAAACTCTGTGGATCCCTAAGTGTGCCGGTGTCGGTTGGCATTGGTCGCTGAGATGTTTGGGCTGAAGAAAGCTTCTGAAGCTCCCGAACGATCAATTAGGAAGGAGGGAACATGCCAGTCAGGCATGTCTCTCTGCCAGGGTCCTACTCGAGTGTAGGCTGAACTCCTGACAGGGACAACAATCACCCCTTCCTGCCACATGCAAATATGCAACCAGATTTATCTCCTTGCATTTAGATGCAACCTTCCAATAACCTTCCAATTGACTTCCAGGTTTGCCTTAGGTGCAATTGGGTCACAACTGAAGGAAGTATGGAAACGCAGAGGGCTTTTTTTGGTGTTGGATTTTCTCAAAATGTATGCTGTTTTGCTAGAGCCCCCACCCCCAACACCAGTCACTTTGCAGGGACCACCAACTATTTTATGCTGATGGGCACATTTTGATTTTTGTATAAGTGCTGTGGGTGCCACTAAATCTGGTTACTTTCCCCCACTCTCCATGAAATCATTCCCTCCCAAAGAAGAGGGGGCCGGGGAGGGAGTCAACACTTCATGCTTCTATGAGATCTGGATAAATTCAGACCCAAATGCATTAATCTCAGTCTTGTGAAGCACATGGAGATGGAAAGGATGAGTGGGGAAAGCTCACTCTTCCAACTTCCAACTTCCAACTTCCTCCTTCAGCTATATGTACAGTGCCTCCTCTGGTCACAGACGCTTCAGGTTACAGACGCTTCAGGTTACAGACTCCACTAACCCAGAAATAGTACCTCGGGTTAAGAACTTTGCTTCAGGATGAGAACAGAAATTGTGTAGCGGCGGAACGGTGGCAGCGGGAGGCCCTATTAGCTAAAGTAGTACCTCAGGTTAAGAACAGTTTCAGGTTAAGAACGGACCACCAGAACAAATTAAGTTCTTAACCCAAGGTACTATTGTACTTTTCCAGGGGAAAAAGGGTAACAACACAGACCAGTACAAGGGGGGGTAGTGAAGAGAATTATATAAACTTTATGGGTGCCAGGAATGTTCTCAAGGGTGCATTGTTCCCAACGATTTAGGTCGCTACCAATATAGGTCAACATTCATCAAAAGGTACCCTCCACAGTAAATCATGTTTAAGGGAAGAAAAGTGTCTAAATGCCAAAGAAGAACAGGAGATCAGAGTTATGATGCAGAGTAAGTTGTATTAGGAACGGGGAAAAGATATTTGAGTGAACAAATACAAACGCTCAAGAAGTTGGATATTTTTGAAAAGGACAAATCTGAAGAAATATACATGAATCGTTTCTGGATTACAAATCCCTTCCCAGAAAGAGATCAGTTATATTGTTGGCAATTATAAAAACTCTCCCCGCCTTTTTCACAGATGTACCAAATTGACTGGGAATAAATTCCAGGGGCCAAGTTCCTTGTCCATAGTTTTCCTGTTCTTTGCAATGCTAGAGGGGTGCAAAAGAGCTGTACAGATAATAAATAAAAGCCAGGGGAGGGGAAAGCACATAAACAGTGGGATAGAGGGGGATTATGTTAAGATGAGAAGTGGATGCATGAAAGATAGTTGTGGGTCTGATTTTCAGGCTTGCTGGGTGCCCCCAATGCCCAATGGCTTCATCAGGAATTGAGGATGCTCAGCATATCTTAAACACAGGCTTGAATGCTTTGCAGTGGATATTCTTTTCCCTAATAAACCTTCCATGTTAACTTAGCAGGGGGTGTAACAGATGCTTCCTCTGTCTCCAACGAATCCATAGCGACTCCCAAGTCCAAAACGAGATCCTCTAAGACCACCAGCTCCAAGAGCACCGGCTCCAAGAGAACCGGCTCCTAGGAACCCACTGCCCAAACCACCAAAGGAGCATGGAGCATATCCTCCTACGGCCACTGGCTCACAGCTAGCAGAGAGGATGGGTCCTGGGATGGTCACGATGCAGGCTGGTGGCTGGATCACGACCTCTGATGGTGGGACCTGGTTGATGCATGAAGGGGCGACACCAGAAAGAATACCAAGACTAGCAGAAGGGATGCCGGATCCCACCAGGGCGCCGGAGCCATAGCCGTAGGTCTCACCAAGGCCAAGGCCACCAAGGCCTCCAAGGCCTCCAAGACCTGCTGATCCAAAACCGACGACTGGGGTGGAAGCGCAAGATGGGACAGCACAGGATGGTCCACAGTTTGCCATGGCTGAGTGTTGGAGGTAAGTCTGAAAGGACACAGGAGGGAGCAGAAAGATTATTATAGGTAAGGAGTGCTACAATGCATTAAAACCTAAGTTATGTTACCCAATGGCCCATCTAGTCCAGCATTATCTTCTCACTGTGGTCTTCTTGATGTGGCAATGGGAGCTTTGTAAGTAGAACACAAGCAGAAGAGCACCCACCTCCGCTATTCAGAAGCATTACTGCATTTGGCCACGGAGGCACAGCAAAGGTGCCATGCCTAGTATCCATTGAAGGTCTGAAAGGACGCAGGAAGGAGCATAAACAATTTGAAGGCAAGAAGAGCTGCAGTGTTCCAGGGTGACAGGAGATATTTAGCCTCACCTCCCCCACCACCATTACAGTGTAAAAAATGTGTTTTTAGTGCCATAAAATGGTGGTTGGCACCTTTACAGAGGTGAGAATGTCCCTAGGTTGATCTGTTGCTGAACTGCTGCTCGCATTCATCCCCTTTTGCTGGCCTTGCTGAGTGGTGCTGATGAGAGTTGGAGGCTGATAGAAAATATGAGCTTGAGAGCTGGAGGCTGATGGGTATCTGGAAGCCCACAGCTCTCATCCTTCTACTCTAAGTATTACAATTTGGAGAGTTTCAGGTTGACCAAAGCTGTCCTAGCTAGTACAGAAATGCCCTAAATATTTTTTACATCACTGCTAGTGAAGTCATCATAATCAATTGTTTGCATTCTCCGGGCTAAAGCATAAGCAGCTTCCAAGGCAAGGAAGACTAAGGCATCCCCAAATTCAATGTTGTCCCCTCCAGAGTTTGCCGGATTCCCGCCTGCATGGCCATTGGTCAGGAATGATGCAAGCTGCAGCTCAACAGACTTTGTGAACTCCAACTCCTATCATCCACACCCATAAGGGCCAATGGCCAGGGCTGATGGAAGCTGTAGTCCACATGTGAACATAGTAAATGTCAGCTGAATTAGTCCTTCACCCTGTTATCACAGTGTTGGACCAGATGCCTTTGGGAAACCTTCAAGTAGGGTCTAAGAGCATCAGCAACACTTCCCCCTCATTGCTGCTGGTCATTGGCATTTGGAAGTACCACTCCTCTAACAGTGGAGGTAGAACATAACCAATGAACATGGTCAACATGGCCTAGCTCATTGGTTGCATTGCTAAACTTCTTCACACTCTACCCAAATTAAGCTCCTGGAATTTAAAGTGGTTAAAGCTACCAAGATGACTTGGGCAAGCCAAGCTTACCTGTTCCTTTGAGGAATGGAAAGGCAGGAGAAGCTGATCAGTGAAGCTGTTGGAGGACTCTGGATGGATGAGGGCTTTTTATACTGTGTCAGTAGCATCCTTGACAGCCCAGTGACATCACTTTGTTCTCAAGTTCCACCCTCAAGAACTGCTGATTCCATCATGTGCAAAATTACTTTAATAATTCCAGTGATGTCAGGGCCAAGTATTATGCTCTCCTCAGCTTATTACAATGAATCACCCAGATTGCATTTTCATGTTCTCTGTTTCGCTCATTGAGAATTTTC
Source organism: Podarcis tiliguerta (assembly GCF_965153285.1). Taxonomy (NCBI): domain Eukaryota; kingdom Metazoa; phylum Chordata; class Lepidosauria; order Squamata; family Lacertidae; genus Podarcis; species Podarcis tiliguerta. The sequence goes on from NC_139549.1 coordinate 6,898,133, forward strand.
ATTAAATTTGCAGAACCCCTTACTCCTGTTATCCCCAAAATGGGAAACTGGTGTGGCCCTCCAGAATGTGGCTGGACTCCAGGTCTTAGAATCATAGTTGAAAGGGATCCCCAAGGGTCATCTAGTCCAACCCCTGTAATGCAGGACTTTCAGCTAAAGCATCCATGACAGATGGCCATCCAACATCTGCTTGAAAACCTCCAAGGAAGGAGAACCCACAACCTCCCAAGAGAGATGGTTCCACTGTTGAACAGCTATTGCTGTCAGAAAGTTTTTCCATATGTTTAGTCAGAATCTCCTTTCTTGTAACTTGAGGCCATTGGTTTGAGTCCCACCCTCCAGAGCAGGAGAAAACAAGTTTGTTCCCTCTTCCATGTGACAGTCCTTGAGATATTTGAAGATGGCTATCATATCTCCTCTCAACCTCTTCTTTTCCAGGCTAAATATACCCAACTCCTTCAACCGTTCTTCATAAGGCTTGGTTTCCAGATCCTAGAAACCATTTCTGGAAATCATCCCTGACCATAGGGCGTGTGGCATTCTAAACCAGATGTAGCAGAAATGATGCTCTACCATTGTCTCTGATCATTGGCTCTGCTGCCTGTGGACTAAAGAGAGATGCAGTTCAGAAGCAACCGGAGGGCCGAAGGTTAGCAAATTTTGTACTTAAGGGCTTGCCGATGGGAAGCTCAGTGATTTGAATCCCTGTGACGGGGTGAGCTCCCATTGCTCAGTCCCTGCTCCTGCCAACCTATCAGTTCAAAAGCATGTCAAAGTACAAGTAGATAAATAGGTACCACTCCGGTGGGAAGGTAAACAGTTTTTCCGTGCGCTGCTCTGGTTCGCCAGAAGCGGCTTAGTCATGCTGGCCACATGACCCGGAAGCTGTACGCCAGCTCCCTCAGCCAATAATGCAACATGAGCGCCGCAACCCCAGAGTCGTCTTCGACTGGACCTAATGGTCAGGGGTCCCTTTACCTATAGGACTGAACAAAAAGGACTGTAAAATATTAAGTGCTCGTTGTTCTTGCTTGTGATGTTACCGAAGGGAGGAGAGGGTTCTCCACGCCTGACACCCACTTCCCAATAGCCACTACGAGTTGCTCAAGTGAGGAGGCCGCCAGCAGCAGCAGCCATAGACAGGCAATAGGGTGCTCCCTCACAGTCACCACTGCCATTGCCCCTACTCAGAACAAGCACTGGTTCATCCTCCTGCCCAAGCTTGGCAGAGAAAATAAGGACATTCTGGGATCAAATCAGAAGCCGAGATGGCTTTTGCAATTCTGGGACTGTACCTGGAAAATAGGGACACTTGCAGGGGGCAGGCGTATGAGCCTGCATTTTGACTCCTAATCTAGATGGCTTTCCTTGGGGCCAGTGCAGGACTACATCTCAAAGGCCAGAGAGCTACAATAAATCCCTCTGCACAGGGAGCACTGGGAATTGTAGAATTGTGAGGGGAATGGAAGGGGTCTCCTAACAACATTCAGCCTAACAGCAAACAAGCTTAAACAAACTACAGCTCCCAGAATTCTTTGCCGGATGTCATGTCTGTTTAAAGTGGTATCATAGAGCTTTAAATACAGTGGTACCTCGGGATGCGAATGGGATCCATTCCGGAGCCCCATTCACATCCTGAAGCGAACATAAGATGCGACAATGCCTCTGCGCTTCTGCGCATGCACATGAAATCATTTTGAGCGTCTGCGCATGCATGAGCGGTGAAACCCAGAAGTAGCGTGCTCCTTTACTTCTGGGTTGCCACAGAGCGCAACCTGAAAGCGCTCAACCTGAAGCACATTCAACCCAAGGTATGACTGTACATGACATTACAGTGGTACCTTGGGTTAAGTACTTAATTCGTTCTGGAGGTCCGTACTTAACCTGAAATTGATCTTAACCTGAAGCACCACTTTAGCTAATGGGGCCTCCTGCTGCCGCCGCACCGCCAGAGCCCGATTTCTGTTCTTCTCCTGAAGCAAAGTTTTTAACCTGAAGCACTATTTCTGGGTTAGCGGAGTCTGTAACCTGAAGCGTATGTAACCTGAGGTACCACTGAATTTTGGCCAGGGAGAAAGATGTCTCTCAATACATTCTCTCAACGCCATGCGTCATTTCACTCATCTCCCGTCCGCCCCCTCTCCTTTTATTCACTTTTAGTTTTTCTAAACTAAAAAGTAGCAAGCAATACAAATGTTCCCAGTAAAGGGAGTTGTTGCAGGCCCCTGATCATTTTGGTTGCCTGCTTTCTGCACTTTCCCCCAGTTCAAGAATCTCGTTTTTGAAATTATTTCTTTTTTATAATAATATTCTATTCATCTTCTTTTTTCAAACAGAGCTGTACACAAATGAATACGTTGCTTTCTTCAAAGAAGGGGGGTAAATAAGTCATTGGTTGGAGACACTAATCCAAGTGTTAATTAAACTCTACAAATATGCTACAAGGAGTCTTCCAGGAAATTAGGCTCTTATTTTGTGGTTTGCTAAAGTAAATCTATATAATATGGTAATATCTGTCCTGTCACCAGAAAGGCTGGTGGAAGTGTCAGCCTGGGAGTCCATAACATGAGCTGAGGCTGGCAGACATGTTCTTATTAAATTCCAGGTTGGCATTTGGTTCCTGGCATGAACATCCCAGAAGACGTCTGCTTTGATGGGCACTTTGATCTTGGAAAATGGCTCCGAAAAATGCCAGGCTTCTGAGGCAACAAATAACCTGTGTTTGTTTGTTTGATTTGTTGTTTCGGGAAACCCCAAAGAAGGGTAAAGGATTCTTAGCCAGATGCGGAGATGGCTGGATCATTCCCACTTCCCATCAGTTATAAAAGTGGGCCTTAAAAAGACCACTGGTGGACGGAAACCTGCCAAAAATGCCTATTTATAAACGGGGTTTAACAAACATTCTGGGCCTTAGAAGCTGCCTTTTACCTTTTACCCATTATTATTATTATTATTATTTATTGAATTCATATACCGGCCTATACTTAGAGGTCTCGGGGTGGTTCACAGAAAAGAGCAACATAAAAACCACAATATATATATAATCAAAATAAAAGCAACAACCCAATAACAACTCCCTCCCAAAAAGAAACACATTTTAAAAGAGCAGAGGGTGTTAATCAAATCAACCAAAGGCCTGGTTTAAAAACAACATTTTTGCCTGGCGCCTAAGGTGGATAATGAAGGCGCCAGGCGAACTTCCCTGGGGAGCGCATTCCACAGCCAGGGAGCCACTGCAGAGTAGGCCCCGTTCTCGAGTTGCCACCCTCCGGACCTCTCGAGGAGGAGGCAAATGAAGAAGGGCCCCAGAAGATGATCTCAGGGTCCGGGTAGGTTCATACGGAAAGAGGCGGTCCTTGAGGTATTGTGGTCCTGAGCTGTTTAAGGCTTTATACATCAAAACCACTTTGAATTGGACCCAGAAACGAATTGGTAGCCAGTGCAGTCAGACCAGGATCGGTGCAATATGCTCAAAGCATCTTGCTCCAGTGAGCAGCCTATTTGCTGAATTCTGCACTAGCTGAAGTTTCTGAACCATCTTCAGAGGCAGCCCTATGTAAAATCCATTGCAGTAATCTAACCTTGAGGTTACCAGAGTACAGTGGTGCCTTGGGTTACATATGCTTCAGGTTACAGACTCCGCTAACCCAGAAATAGTACCTCGGGTTAAGAACTTTGCTTCAGGATGAACACAGTAATCGTGCTCCGGCAGCGCAGCGAGAGTGGGAGGCCCCATTAGCTAAAGTGGTGCTTCAGGTTAAGAACAGCCCTCCGGAACGAATTAAGAGGTACCACTGTATAGAAAACAGTAGTTAGGCTATCCCTGTCCAGATAGGGGCACAGCTGGGCCACCAGCCGAAGCTGATGGCCACCTGAGCCTTGAGCGACAGCAAAAGATCCAGGAGTAACCCCAAGCTACCAACCTATTCCTTCAGAAGCAGTAACCCCATCATGAGCGGGCAATCTCCCACCCATCCAGTCTAGGGAACCACCCACTAACAGTGCCTCAGTGTTATCTGGATCGAGCTTCAGTTTGTTGGGTCTCATCCAGTCCATTACCGAGGCAAGTCACTGGTCCAGCACTTCCACTGCCTCACCTGCATATGCAAAGGAGAAATAGAGCTGAGCATCATCAGCATACTGCTGACAGCATGCTCCAAACCTCCGGATAATCCCACCCAGTAGTTTCATGTAGATGTTAGACAACATGGGGGATAGGATTGAGCCCCACGGAACCCCACACTGAAGGTTCCACAGGGCTGAGAAGCACTCTCCAAGCAACACCCTCTGGGAACGGCGATCCAAGTAGGACTGAAACCACCATCTAAAGCCTCGGACAGAAAGTTTCATAGTCCTCTAGCGAACGTGGTGGCTCAGAGGCAGGGGCATCTTACCCATAGAGGCTAGTGGTGAGGGGCGCCGGGGCGCCAAGTTCTGGAGGGCGCCAGGGAAGAGGCAGAGGCTGGATGTGGTGCCTCCCGGCATCAGCTTGCCATGCTCACCAGTCTCCGCCATGTTGCGCCTAAGCAGTGCCGCACCCAGAGTCTCCAACAGCTGTGGCCACCTGCCAATTGAGCCGGGAGGTGCCACGTCCAGCCTCCACCTCTTCCCCACTGGAGAAGCTGCCCTCCAGCTGCTGCCCACCTCCTCCAGACCCACCGGCACCACCGTCCTCCCTACAAAATTCTGGGAAATGGGGGGGGGCACCAGAGGGAGCAGTGTACCACGGCGCCGGATATGCTTAAGAAGCCCTGACCAGGGGTAATGTATTTCATGTTAGCTCTGGAAGTGTATCCTCGATTCTGACCAAACTACAGTAAGTCCCCTGATGTACGTTGTGTTCTAGGAGGCTTCTCCATATGAACAGGGAAGTGACCTATGTTGTTAATCCATTAGCCAGTATGAGACCTGGATGAAGGATTGATTATGTGTCTTTGGCCCAGGGCTCTTGGGTTATGATGATCAATGGCATGTATTAAGTGATGCCTCTTTGCAAAGCTTCCCTTTTTGCCTTTGATGTAAAATGAAGTCGGTGGAACATTTTCCCAGTGGGGAAAAGGGAGGTCAGCATGTTGGAATGTGCAGTGCAGTTATTGTGAGAATCCAGCAACAGCTTCATTAAATACAATTTGCTCATACTCTTTATGGCTATTATTAAAGTAATTTGGTGTGTGATGCTGATGAGGCGATTTTTTGGCAGCTAATTATGACTTTGGGCAGGAGGGGAAAGATCCTGTGTCCCAATACCACAGACCTGTGAGGCTTAGAGTATATAAGCCCATGACATGCAGAGCTTTTCCATCAGTTCCACCAGAGCTTCAGACATCTCTCAGCTTCCTGTTGGTTGGAAAAGCAGGTAAGAGGGCTGACTCCAGAAGGGTTTGCGAGAACATTACTTGCCTTTTCAATGTATCTTTGTCTTCCTGTTTCCTTTCCTCTGGGTTTTCCCCCTTTAAAATATGGATAGCATGGTGGATCTTAGAGCCGGTTCAAGTACAGAATGTGCGTCCCTCACAAAAGGGAAGGCGAATCTATACATTAAGAGGTTTATTAGCTGTTGGCTGGATGCTTGGATGAGCTGCAGATGGGGACCCAATGGCCACCCAGATGTTGCTGGACTGAAATTCCCATCAGCCCCAGCAAGCAGGGTTGAGGATAAGGGCTGATGGGAGCTGTAGTCTAGGAATTTCTGGATGACCACAACTTCCCCATCCCTGATATAATGTCACCAGGCTGACGCTCCTGATCAGGCTCTTTCTCTACACATCCATCACTGCCATTTGTCCAGTCTGGCTTTCCTTGGACTCCAGGGATATGTGTCTGGCACCATGCGAACAAGATACTGGATGAAATGGGTCTTTAGTCTCATCCAGCAGGGCTTTTCTTACGTTGTTCTTCTGCAAGCTGTGGGAATTGCCTGCTCTGCACCATTGCACTGCATCTAGGGACACAAAACCTGTGACTCTCCAGATGTCAGGGACTGGGGAGAGGAGGAAAGGTGGAGACCCCCTGCCCAGCCTAACCCTTCCAGAGAAGAGGAAGACACTTCAGACAGGGGTTTGAGGAAGGTCACAGCTCAGAGGCTAATGAGAAGAAAAGCTGGGAAATAATGGGGGGAGGAGGAAGAGGAAGAACGGGGGGGAGAGACAGCTGGTGGACACAGTGTATTTAGAAAGCATTCCAGACCACTGCCCCCACCCCTTTCTGGAACACGGCAAATCTTGAAAGTAAGAGAGCAAAAACAGGTGAAACAGAGCAGCGCACGGAAACACTGTTTACCTTCCTGCCGGAGCGGTACCTATTTATCTACTTCCACTTTGACAGGCTTTCGAAATGCTAGGTGGGCAGGAGCAGGGACCGAGCAACAGGAGCTCACCCCATCGTGGGGATTTTAGCTGCTGACCTTCTGATCGGCATACCCTAGGCTCAGTGGTTTGGACCACAGCTCCACCCGCATCCCAGATATGCTTTAAGGCACAATAAAATGTAAATCTTCTTTTAGTATTATGAATACACATTGTGATAAAATTTAAACAGATTAATTGCATTGTAAAGGTGAGGCTAAATATCTCCCATAAACACTTGTCTATCTTTCTACTCCCTCCTGTGTCCTTTCAGACTCATCTCCATCACTCAACCATGGCAAACTGTGGACCATCCTGTGCTGTCCCATCTTGCGCTTCCACCCCAGTCGTCGGTTTTGGATCAGCAGGTCTTGGAGGCCTTGGAGGCCTTGGTGGCCTTGGCCTTGGTGAGACCTACGGCTATGGCTCCGGCGCCCTGGTGGGATCCGGCATCCCTTCTGCTAGTCTTGGTATTCTTTCTGGTGTCGCCCCTTCATGCATCAACCAGGTCCCACCATCAGAGGTTGTGATCCAGCCACCAGCCTGCATCGTGACCATCCCAGGACCCATCCTCTCTGCTAGCTGTGAGCCAGTGGCCGTAGGAGGATATGCTCCATGCTCCTTTGGTGGTTTTGGCAGTGGGGTCCTAGGAGCCGGTTCTCTTGGAGCCGGTGCTCTTGGAGCTGGTGGTCTTAGAGGATCTCGTTTTGGACTTGGGAGTCGCTATGGATTCGTTGGAGACAGAGGAAGCATCTGTTACAGCCCCTGCTAAGTTAACATGGAAGGTTTATTAGAGGAAAGAATATCGACTGCAAAACGTTCAAGCCTGCGTTTAAGATATGCTGAGCATCCTCAATTCCTGATGAAGCCATTGGGCATTGGGGGCACCCAGCAAGCCTGAAAATCAGATCCACAACTATCTTTCATGCATCCATTTCTCATCTTAACATAATCCCCCTCTATCCCACTGTTTATGTGCTTTCCCCTCCCCTGGCTTTTATTTATTATCTCTACAGCTCTTCTGCACTCCTCCAGCAGACTAAAGAGCAAAAAAGCCAACAACTATGGACTTGTCCCCTGGAATTAATGCCCAGTCAGTTTGGTACATCTGTGAAAATGGCAGAGGTGGGAAAAGTTTTATAAATCCCACAAATAGAATTCATCTCATCCTGGGACAAGATTTGCAATACAGAGACAATTTATGTATATTTCTTCAGATTTGTCCTTTTCAAAAAATAACCAACGTCTTGAGAATTTGTTCAATTATGTATCTCTCCCCCACCCCTGGATTCCTAATAAAACTTACCCTGCATCATAGCTCTGGTCTCCTGTTCTACTTTAGCATTTAGACTCTTTTCTTCCTTAAAGATGGATTACTGTGAAGAGAGGGACGCGGGTGGCGCTGTGGGTAAAACCTCAGCGCCTAGGACTTGCTGATCGCATGGTCGGCGGTTCGAATTCCCATGGCGGGGTGAGCTCCCATCGTTCGGTCCCAGCTCCTGCCCGCCTAGCAGTTCGAAAGCACCCTTAAGTGCAAGTAGATAAATAGGTACTGCTTTATAGCGGGAAGGTAAACGGCGTTTCCGTGTGCTGCTCTGGTGCCGGTTCGCCGGAGCAGCTTCGTCACGCTGGCCACATGACCCAGAAGTGTCTGCGGACAGCGCTGGCTCCTGGCCTCTAGAGTGAGATGAGTGCACAACCCTAGAGTCTGTCAAGACTGGCCTGTACGGGCAGAGATACCTTTACCTTTACCTTTACCTTTACTGTGAAGAGAATCATCTGATGATTGGATTCCAATCAAGGCCTTCCATCTCTGGAGCATTCTTTGCAGGATTGGGGCAAATTTTCAGGGAGTTTCTAGAATCCTTACATGACACGGCGTAGGTGGGGTACATTACAGAGGGGGTCTCCAACATTTCTCAGAGCAATGGCACCCTCAAGGACTTTCCTGGCTCCAATGTAGCTTCTAAGGGTCCCATTCACGGCTTCCTAGATGGTCAGGGCAGTTCTATTTGCTTCCCAGAAAAGTGCCCAGTGCTTGAGGAGGGAGTTGGAAGACTTGACACACTCTTTCCTTTGGAATTTAATCAATAAAGTTGGTTGATCTTTGGTTCAGAGTAGACTTAATCATGGGAAGTTGGATCGACACAGTCCCTTCCACTACCTGTTCAGTCTCAATCACACTTCACAAGCATCGCTTAAAAAGAATATAAAAACACACACATAGAGATTCCATTGATAAAGAAAGCAAAAGTGATTTACAGTGGCTCAGTGTAATGATTCTAGGGATTGCTTGTGCGTAAGTTGCCTTTACTCATGTCTAGCTTGCATGGTTGAACCCTTTCTGAAAAAAGCAAAGTGTAGGGGGAAGTATGGTGTGGAAGAAGCCACAGGCTGTGTAAGTTACTGCCTGTGCCATGTGCCAGCCCTTCCTCCAACCTGGGGAACTGTGGTGGTCCTATCAGCCAGCCCTGGGGTCTGCAGCTGCTGCTGCTATGACTAGGTCAGCTCACGGTAAGACCACCCTTATCTATGGCTGGATTGTGGATGAGAAAGCCAATCTGGGCTGTTTCACTAAGACCTGGGTGAACTGGGTGCATCTGGTCTCACCCTGTTGTGCCCACGGGGGTATTCGGCGTAGTATCATGGTAGACTTGGCGCTCAAGGAGGGGGAGTTGCTGCTGTAGTCTATAGAGATTCTCTTCTTCCTTTCCTCTCTCCCTCCCAGCTCTCTGTTCAATTTGGGTAAGATCCAGGGCATGTGTCCTTAGCATTGGGCAATCAAGAAAGATTATGGATTCTGCTGATTTACTGCCCACCTCACCGACTAGAAGTCTCCCTGCCTGGTCTGATGGAGCTGGTTTCGGAGGCAGTGTTGAGGAGGCCTAGACTGCTGGTTCTGGGGGACTTCAACAACCATGCCCAAGTTGGCATGGCTCAGGACTTCATGGCTGCCATGACAACCATGGTTTTGCCCCAACATGTCACTGGCCAATGCATCTGGACTCTGTTTTCTCAACTGGGCAGGAAGATAAAAGAGAGCGAGAGAAAGGAAACATGTCCCTGTTAGTACTTCTTGACTGCTCAGCAGCTTTCGATACCATTGACCATGGTAACCTTCTGGAGCGACTCTCTGAACTAGGGGTGTGTGACACCACTTTGTGCTGGTTCCAGGCCTACTTGGATGGTCGTTCCCAGAGCGTGTTACTTGGGGAATGTTTTTCAGCCACATGGAAGCTTCAACGTGGGGTTCCACAGGGCTCAATCCTTTCCCCCACGTTGTTTAGCATCTACATGAAACTGCTAGGTGGGGTTATCCGGAGGTTTGGAGTACCTTGTCAGCAGTTTGCTGATGACACTCAGCTCTGCTTCTCCTTTACATCTGCAGGGGAGGCAGTGGAAGTGCTGGACCAGTGTCTTCCTTCAGTAATAGACTGGATGAGACCCAACAAACTGAAGCTCAATCCAGATAAGACTGAGGCACTGTTGGTGGGTGGTTCCCTAGAACAGATGGCTGGGAGATCGCCTGCTCTTGATAGAGTTATATTTCCTCTGAAGGAGCAGGTTCATTGCTTGGGGGGTACACCTAGATCCTTTGCTGTCGCTCAAGGCTCAGGTGGCCTCGGTGGCCCAGAGTGCCTTCCATCAGCTTTGGCTGGTGGTCCAGCTACACCACTAACAGTAGCCTAACTACTGTTGTCTATGCTCTAGTAACCTCAAGGTTAGATTACTGCAATGCGTTATACGTAGGGCTGCCTCTGAAGATGGTTTGGAAACTTCAGCTGGTGCAGAATTCAGTGGCCGGGTTGCTCACCGGAGCAAGATGGTTTGAGCATATTGCACCGATCCTGCACTGGCTACCAGTTAATTTCCGGGTCCAATTCAAAATGCTGGTTTTGACCTATAAAGCCTTAAATGGCTCAGGACCACAATACCCCAAGGATCACCTCTTTCAGTATGAACCTACGTGGACCCTGAGATCATCTTCTGAGGCCCTCCTTTGTGTGCCTCCTCCTTGAGAGGTCCGGAGTGTGGCAACATGAGAACGGGGCCTTCTCTGCATGTCCTTTCGTCCCAGCTGTCTTCTCAGCATATGTTCCCAAATGGATTCAAACGATGAAACCTCCTGAAAATAAAAGGTATTCATATTGATAAGGAAGGGGGGGGCATGTCTTCTTCACCTCCTTCTTCGCTACAATATATCCATTTATTTCCAAATGTCAATGTCAAAAGGGACTAAAATCTATAAAATTCATAGAAAATCAACGTGCCAATTTGCTCAATTTCTCTAGGACTCCATGACACCTCCCCTGTCCTCCATAATCCCTCAAGCAAGGTGTCAAGACCCTAATCCTGTCAAATCACTCTGCCAAGCCTTTCCTCCAGGCAAGGCCAGGTGGCAGACCATGCATACATGGACCATTGTCTTCTCATCAGGTACTCAGGATGTGCTTATCTGCACATATCTCCAGCTCTGCATATTCCTCTCTCCCTCCTCCATATGTTAATATTGTGTGACCCAACCTCTTCTTAATGTATTCATGATGTAACTGGGATGTATTTTGCACTGTATTCTGGGACATGGAGGGAAATTTCAAAAGTTCATGTCACCCCTTTCTCGCTGTTCAATCTCGCCTTGAACCTGTTGCGCAATAAACTTGGATCTTCTGCCGTTTGCTCCTGTCTCCGGCTGAGCTCATTTTCCTCCTCAGGGACCCGCGGACTTAGTCCGACAAGCTGGGTGACAGAGCAGCCTCGCACCCAGATTTTACCGTAACAATATGAAGCTGATGGATTACAGGCCATCTATACTAGCAAGGTTTTTCTCCAGTGGTTCTGGTCAGAAGATGTGCAATACCAGCAGCTCAGAAGGAGAGAATCTTGTGAAAAACTGCTGTCCAGCACGTTTCCCCTGAGCCAAACTCTGTGGAAAATGACCTAGGCAGATGCAGAGTCGCAGCGGTTGCCTTCCATGTGAGAAGGAGGAGTAAAAAGTCCAGAGACTGTTTCTTCTATCTCCTGAAGCGTTTATTTACAACCATAAATCAGTTCACAAAAACCGTCAGAGCTTGGAGACATTCTCTCAGTGCCAGAGCACAAAAGCAAGCTCTGTGTCTCTCAGCATTTCAGCCTAAACTGAAAGTAACACAGAGACAAAGACCTGTGACACACAGCTTCACCTAGAAGCTCCTCCCCCCAGATCCAGGACATCACTGGAGGTTAACCCTATAACCACCATACTCCACAGAGAACGATTCACCAGCAACACTATGGAGGACTTGGTGTCAATTCACAAAGCAGTCGGCTCTACTGACAACCTTTATAAACTGTCCCTGCAACCCCTCAGTGCAGATGTTTTCCCGAGACAACAACAGGCACCACCAACCACTGCTGTCTCTCCATCTCTCTTCCCTGCATCATTGGCCTTTGTGACCCAAAGCACTTACAGCAGTATTGTGAACAATTTCAATGAACCGAAACATGAGAGCCAAACATAAGGTGGCAAAGACAGCCTCTCTCCCATGCAGAAATGGAAACTCTATATTTGCTGTTGCAGCTGCTGGCTATGACAAGTGCCCAGGTGGCAGAGCCCTAGCAAAGCTGTCACCAATTAAAACCAAGTCTTCCGGCTGTATGAATGTTTCACACACAACAGTTGACAGTGATGGTTCTAAGAGCTCTGGTTTGTGGAATCATATAAGTAGAGCTCTTTTCCTAGGGAAAATGGTGGCGGGCAGGTGCACTGCCTTGCCCCCGCAACATTGGGTGGCCAGGCATGCCAACATCACCCTGGCATGCATACATGATGTTCATATGCTCTGTGGCATGCTGACTTCACTTGGAATAAGAAGCTCAGATCCTTCGCCTAATGTGCATTGCCTATCTGAACACTGAAATTAAGAAGAAAAGGACTATTGTCCAGGTCAAAATCACAGTAAATTCTGCAATATGTCTGAAACAAACTTGCAAGCTGTTTTCTGCCATTCCTACCCAGTCCCCTTTATTGTTACCCTGTAATCGTACATTAATTACTTTGAAGACTGACTTGAGATTATCATAGTTTGGAATTGCTTATGAGCATGGAAAAGTTTGGAAGCAGTTAAACGAAAATCATATAAGACCATAGTCTTGTGTATTTTTTTACCATCTGCTGTTTATGTTTTTAAAACACTTGGCAAGATCCAAAACACAGTAATTTTTAACTAACGTGATTGGTTTAACAATTTCACGCCAGTATTCTGTTCTCAAACATAATTTTTAAGAGAAGGTGCTAAAAATGCAGAGTATACCACCCACCACCATAAGGCTCTTTGTTAAAGTCTCTACAAATGTAAAGACCTAAGGAGCAAAAGTAACCACTGAGCTGAGTTCATTCCTCAACAGTGGACTTCTGGGGGAATATCTAATAGGACACCCTTATATCTGTAAGCCTTTGCCCTGCTTTGTTTTGAACTCCAAGACCAAACTTGCCAGTTGTTCCTTTTATCTCTTGACTCCCTACTTTAGCATTCCAATCCCCTATAATGAGAAGAACATCCTTATTTGATGTCATTTCTAGACGGTGTTGTAAGTCTTCATAGAACATTGGGAAAGATGGAGGGCACAAGGAGAAGGGGATGACAAAGGACGAGATGGTTGGACAATGTTCTGGAAGCTACCAGCATGGGTTTGACCAAATTGTGGGAGGCAGTGGAAGACAGGAGTGCTTGGAGTGCTCTGGTCCATGGGGTCACGAAGAGTCGGACGCGACTAAATGACTAAACAAGAAGAAATATCTGTAAGACAGCCTAGATGAGCCATTAGCCAGAATGGGGTTCTTCTCACATTAAGCAATAATTTAATATATTAGATAGGTTTACAGGTGTGCATAGCTCTAGCAAACTATGTCCAAAGTAGTGAAATGCTACAGACTCACACCAAGGTTCCATATGACTAAATAACATATGTTTTCTGGAAAGGTATAATAGGAGTTTAGGTGAGTGATGCTGTGGAAAAGAGCGCTGGGGAGGGGGGACTAGTACAATGTTATGCCAATCAAGAAAGACAATACCTAGGCTCCAAAAAGACTCATGGGACCATATATTGTTGTGTATATATTTACCATTGACTCTATTTGGTTTCTTATAGCTAATGTTGCTTTTTATGCTCCCAAGCTACTCCAGACAGCAGCTGGTGGTTCTACAGCAGCAGTCCAGCTGACCATTCGTGGGTCATACACAACTAATTTGAACTCAGAGTATACCCATTTAAAGTTCTGACCATAAAACTGCCATACACCATCATTCTCATGGGCTTGAATAATATTGGAGTCTACTCTAGGGGAGGTGTTCATGTATCATGTGCTTCTGACCATTCTATCAGCAAAAACACTTCTACTTGCTCCCTGGAATGATTCCACACTCTTCACCAACCTCCACATGGTATTCTGGGGGTTCTCCTGACCCTCCAGAGAAGATATGAAGGACGTGCAGTTATGAGTGGGCACAGGAGAGGGAGAAAGGCCTGTTGCATTAGTGGGAGTCCCAGTGCTGATTTCTGCTGAAATGCTGGGCTGTTTGAATCCAGTCCTATGATCTTAAAAGAAAACCCCAAAACCAGTGCTATGATGCAGTGTAAATTTTATTAGGAATGTAGAAGACAGCATTTCAGTGAACAACAAGCAGGTTTGAACAGGGCGAAATGCAAAAAGCTCATGTGATTGAACAGCTTATTTGTTTCTGAGAGAGGCGATGTATTTAAAGAACATAATTGCTCTGCTCCTTTACAGGAGGTCCCCAGTTACCCAGAAGATCCGGTGCAAATGAGTGTGCTAATTTCATCGACAGAGAGAATAATTCCTGTGCTCTTTACTCTGCTATAGGAACATATGCCTTGAAGAGCCATAGGCAAATAAATAAATAAACATCAGAGAGGAACATAAATAGTGGGACACAGTGGAGCAAGTTTAGATAGAAAGAGATGCATGAAAGATCTAGCTGGGCCTGATTCCCAGGGGTGCTGAACATTCCCCCAGCTCCTATTGGGACTGACTAGGATTAGGGTGCTCATCATAGCTAAACTCAGGTGAAGCTATTCTGCTGTTTATCTGGGTCCGTCTTCTTCTCGCTAGTTGATAGTCCATGTGAATTTAGCAGGGGGTATAACAGATGCTTCCTCTGTCTCCAACGAATCCATAGCGACTCCCAAGTCCAAAACGAGATCCTCTAAGACCACCAGCTCCAAGAGCACCGGCTCCAAGAGAACCAGCTCCTAGGAACCCACTGCCCAAACCACCAGGGGAGCATGGAGCATATCCTCCTACGGCCACTGGCTCACAGCTAGCAGAGAGGATGGGTCCTGGGATGGTCATGATGCAGGCTGGTGGCTGGATCACGACCTCTGATGGTGGGACCTGGTTGATGCATGAAGGGGTGACACCAGAAAGAATACCAAGACTAGCAGAAGGGATGCCAGATCCAACCAGGGCACCAGAGCCATAGCCGTAGGTGTCGCCAAGGCCAAGGCCACCAAGGCACCAATGCCACCAAGACCTGCTGATCCAAAACCGACGACTGGGGTGGAAGCGCAGGATGGGACAGCACAGGATGGTCCACAGTTTGCCATGGCTGAGTGATGGAGATGAGTCTGCAGGGGCATAAGAGGAAGCAGAAGCAAAATTGTAGACAAGAAGTGCTGCAATGTTCAGGAGTTTGGGGAGATATGTAGCCCCACCACCATCACAATACAGAAAATCTGTTTAAATGTCATAAAAATGTGCATTTATAATCCTAAAAGAAGAAACACATCAGTTCTTTATTAAAAGCAGAGATGACAACCCTTCGATGTAGAGAGGTGAGAGTTCCTATAAGTAATGTATGGAGAAGATGTGGTCCTTCAGATATTGCTGGCCCATCTAGTCCTTCATCCTGTCATCACGGTGGCCAGCCAGATGACTTTGAGAAATTCTCAAGCAGGACCTGAATGCAACAGCAAACTCTCTTCCTGAAGTTTCTTGCCACTCCAGTGTTATTCAGAAGCACCACTGCCTTTGGCACATGGAACATAACCAAAGAACACAGCCAACATGAGCTGGCTTATTGGTTGCATTGCTGAGCTGCTTTACATTCTACCCAAATCTTAGCTCCTGTGATTCGAAGTGGTCAAAGCTACCAAGATGACCTGGACAAGAGAAGCTTACCTGTACCTTTGAGAAATGAAAAGGCAAGAGAAGCTGATCAGTGAAGCTGTTGGAGGACTCTGGGCAAGTGAGGGCCTTTTATACTGTGTCTGTGGCATCCCTGCTCAATGACATCTCTTTGCTCTCAAGATCCGCCCTCAAAATCTGCTGGTTTCATCATGTGCATAATTACTTTAATAATCCCAGTGGTGTCAGGGCCAAGGACTCTGCTGTCCTCAGCTTATTACAATAAATTACTCAGATCGTCTTTTCAAGTTCTCTCTGTCTTCTCTCTGGGAATTTTCATTAATATTTTAGTATCATGCCTAGTGACTTGATGTACCACACTGACGACTGTTGGTCTTAGTGGGACTTATTTGTGAGAAAACATGCAAAGGATTTTGAGCTGTTGATTTTGTGTTGTTTTTTAAAGAATTTTTATTGAAACTTTTCAACATAATACAACAAAAACCAAGCTAATCTGAATAAAATGAAAGAAAGAAAGGAATTTAAACTAAAACTCCCATCATTCCCAATAATTGGTAGTGCCGGCTAGGGCAGTTAGAGTGCAACAACATCAGGTGAGTCCCATAGATTCCTTGCCCCTGTTTTAACTTTGTGGCTTAGGGCCCTTGTATTTATGGGACCACCTCTCCTGGTATGCCCTGCAGAGGACCTTAAGGTCCATGAATAATCATAGTTTAGAGGTCCCGGGCCCTAAGGAAGTCAGACTATCCTCCACCAGGGCCAGGGCCTTTTCAGTGATGGCTCCGAGCTGGTGGAATGCTCTGTCCCATGAGACTAGTGCCCTGCAGGATTATACTCCTTCCGCAGGGCCTGTAAGACAGAGCTATTTCGCCTGGCCTTTAATTTGAATTCAGCCTGATCTTTTATTTCCCTTCTCTTCCCTCCCCCTCCCCTTTTATGAAGATCACCCACTCTGAGACCCCACAGCTAATTCTCCCCTGGCCTCCTCGCTGGCCCAAGTAGGACCAATTCAGCCAGCTAGCCCTGGTAACTATCTAATGCTTATTAGATGGATTTTCCCCAAATTGATTTTTGAACTTTGAATTTTATTGCTATTCATGCTTTTATACTGTATTTTTTGCTGCTTTTACAATTAAGTGTTTTAAATTTGTTGTTAGCCGCCCTGAGCCCAGTTTTCTGAACCGGGAAGGGCGGGGTGTAAATAAAAAATTATTCTTATTATTTTATTATTAACTGAAACAGTTCCTATGTGTTCTTATTTCTCACCTTGGGCTTCATCCCTCCGAAAGATTCACAGTGTCCACCTACAGTCTACTTCCACAGTCAACTCACAGTCAACCTTCACTCAAGCACCCACAGTCAACCATCCACAGACATCTACAGTTAACCCACCCACACTCAGCATCCAATGACATTTGCGGGGACACTGGTCACACTCTCACACACATTTGGGCCCCATTTTGTATAGATCAGGTCTAATATAAATCTACTGGCTGCTGTTTCTGTAGCACCACATATAAGAACACAATAAGATCCCTATTGATCAAACACAAAGTCTGACTAGTTTTGGACAACAAGATCCTTCTGTGAATCTTCTGAGTAGGGCACAGAAGCAATAATTCTCCAGAATAATCTATATAGCTCCTCCATTTTCAAGAGCAGGGTACTAGCTATTCCCAGTAAAAAAACCCAATGAAGTCTTTTCCAGGAATAGCTCGTACACTCTTCTTGAAAATGGAGGAGCTATATCAATTCTTCAGGAGAATTGTAATGTACTAGTATGTGAGACCTCAAGCTAGCACTGTAATTTGAGATTAAGGGCGTTTTTAGACTAGACAGATCAGACCCAAGTTTGTTGAATGTCATGCAACTCTGTCCATCAACCAATATCCACCTGTTTGGTAATCTAGGACTGGAGCCCTGTAGGTCCCTTAAGGCACATTGTCTCAGTCTCACCCTCTCAACCACCCTCTGTCTCAAGGGTGATTGAGTATCTTTCTTGCATTCATGAGGTCCCAATTCCTGGCACCTCCAAGTAGGGCTGGGAAAGGTTTCCTGTCTGAAGACTTGGAGAGGCACTGCCAGTCAGTGTAAACAACACTGAACTGGATGGACCAATGGTCTGACTCAGCACAATGCAGCTTCCTATATTCCTATTTCAATCATCCTTTACTTAATTCAAAGCTACACCTTTCAGGGTGGTTTCACAATCAATCCCTCTTCAGATCTGTAGGAGGGACAGAATAGCGTGGTTTTTCTCAGGGTGTGAGGCTGAGAAAGATGGGAGCTGTCCCAAGTGGGAGCTAGGAAGACATGGATTTCTGTGAATTAAAGATTAAGACAGAAGGTTGATAAAATATAAAAATGTTGCTTTGTGTAGATGTGTTTCTTTTTTCTCTCCTCCTCCCTCTTTTTCTTTTTCTTATTTTGCTCTTTAGATATTACCTTTGTTTGGTTTTTATTGTACTATAAGTTGAAAACGTTTAACAAAATTGATCTTTCTTAAAAAATTCCTCTCCTCGTGGAACATAGGTCATTTGAGCTCTGGAAGTGGAATAGGGGATCTCCTAGCAACTCTCAGCACCCCTGGGAAACTACACATCCCATAATTCTTTGGGGGGAGCAATGACTATGTGGTATCATAGCGCTGTGAGTGTGGTTGGGAAGAAAAGCTCCTCTCTATCCACTCTGTCATCACTCCACAAAATTATTTCATTCACTGTTACTTGTTCTAAACCAGGCAAAAGCAAACCCGGCCCTCCAGATGTTTTGAGACTACAACTCCCATCATCCTTGACCACTGGTCCTGTTAGCTAGGGATGATGGGAGTTGTAGTCCCAAAACATCTGGAGGGTGCCGAGTTTGCCTATGCCTGTTCTAAACAAAAGAGTGGCAAGCAAGTAACTATGGAAAGTTGTTCCAGTCCCCTGATCATTTTGCTTACCCCCTTTTCCCCAGCTCAACAATATACTTTTGGAGATATTCAAAAAGAATTGTGAATGTATCTCTTCCTTTATGAGAGAGCGGGTGGCGCTGTGGGTTAAACCACAGAGCCTAGGACTTGCCGATCAGAAGGTCGGTGGTTCGAATCCCTGCGACGGGGTTAGCTCCCGTTGCTCGGTCCCTGCTCCTGCCAACCTAGCGGTTTGAAAGCACGTCAAAGTGCAAGTAGTTAAATACGTACTGCTCTGGCGGGAAGGTAAACGGCGTTTCCATGCGCTGCTCTGGTTCGCCAGAAGCGGCTTAGTCATGCTGGCCACATGACCTGGAAGCTGTACACCGGCTCCCTTGGCCAATAAAGCGAGATGAGCACCGCAACCCCAGAGTCGGTCACGACTGGACCTAATGGTCAGGGGTCCCTTTACCTTTATCTCAAAAGGGACATCTGTGAGAACAGGCCGCTGGACTAGATGGGCCATGTTGTTATGAGAAGCTGGGCTGAAGTGTTCATTAAACTCCACAAATTTGCTACGTGGACACTTCTGAGAGATTAGGTCTTTATTGTGTAATATGTAATATCCGACCTGTCACTAGAAAAGATGGTGGAGTGTCGGGACTCCATAACAGGAGCTTCGGCTTGCAGCCATGTTCTTATTAAATCTCAGCCTGGCATTTAGTTCTTGGCATGAACAGTCTATGAGAGAAGTTTGCTTTGATGGGCACTTTGATCTTGGAAAATGGCTCCGAAAAAATGCCAAGCTTCTGAGGAAGCAAATATCCTGTGTTTGTGTTTGTTTGATTTGTTGTTCTAGGAAACCTCAAAGAAAGGTACGGGGTGCTTAGCCATGCAAGATGCAGCGGCAGGTTGAATCATTCTCAGTTTCAGTCTCTGTCAGTTATAAATATGGGAATTAATAAAACTGTGGGCTAGGAACCTGCCTCAAATGTTTAGCTTGAAAGCAGGGTTCAGCAAAAGCTCAGAGCCTTGGAAACTGCCTTATATCAAACCATACTATTGTATTGTCTATACAGTATTGTCTACACCATGGGTAGGCAAACTAAGGTCCGTGGGCTAGATCAGGCCCAATTGCTTTCTGGATCTGGGCCGTGGACGGCCCAGGAATCACCATGCAGATCACCAGCACGCACATTCTTTCTCTCTCCCTCACACGGCGGCAGTGGTGGTGGCTCCACCTTCCCTCCTCCTGGCTTCTCCCCACCCTACCTAGAGGAGGAAGGGGGCTGGGCTTTGTTGGTGCCAGCAGCAACGGGTGCTAAAGCGGCCCCCATTTTAAGCCGCCCCTCTCCGGAGGGGCAAGTATGGAGCTGGATGTGGGGCTAGGTGGCCTTTGGTTTATGGCCTAATCCAGCCTGGCTCTTCCTGGGTTATGATGATGAGTGGCTTGTGTTCAGTGATGCCTCCACATGGCCTCTTTGCAAAGTTTCCCTGCTTTATTTGATCTGAAATGAAGCTGGTGGAACATTATCTCAGTGAGGGGAGAAGGAAGATCCATATGTTGGAATGTGCAGTGCAGTTACTGTGAGAATCTAACAACAGCTTCATTAAAGACAAATTGCTCCAACACTTCACGGCTATTATTAAAGTAATCTGGTGTGTGGTGCTGATGAGGCAATTTGTCAGCAGCTAATTAGGACAACAGGGGAAGAAAAAAAGAAAACCACCACTGTGTCCTGAAACCACAGACCAGTGAGGCTGAGAGTATATAAACTCATGGCTTGGAGAGCTTTCCCATCAGTTCCACCAGAGCTTCCGACATCTCTCAGCTTTCTATTGCTTGGAAGGGCAGGTAAGAGGGCTGACTCCAGAAGGGTTTTTTGGAATACCATTTGTCACTTTTCTAAGACATATCTGTCTCCATCCATCTCTTCCTCTCTGTTTTGCTTTAAAAAAAATATGCATGGCATGGTGATTCTTTGAGCTAGTTCAATCAACAGAATGGGTGTTTCTTGCAAAATGGATGTTGAATTCCGACATGAAGATATTTGTCAGATGCAGCCTTACTCTTTGGTTGAGGCTGTGGCCCTCCATATATTATTGGGCTGCAACTCGTGTCAGCCCCACTCAGCAGACATGATGGTCACAGATGATGGAGCTGTTCTCCAGGAACAACTAGAATAGATGGATGCAGTTCCTTATCCCTGGTACACAGTAAACAGGCAGACACTCATGGTCAGGCTGTCTCTCCCCACATCTATCCCTGCCACTCTTCCAATCCTTGCATTCCTTGCACTGTCGGGACAGGCATCTGTTTCGCCAACATGAAAGCAAGAAACTGCACCAAATGAGAATTTGGTTTATCCAGCAAAGCTTATCTTAAATTTGTTCCCACAGATTGTATGGACATTGTTTCCATGACTGTGGACATTGCTTCCATGAGACCTTCAGTGGCTACTAGGCATGACACCTTTGCTGTGCCATCCATGGCCAAAAGCAATAATGCTTCAGGATAACGGAGGGAGGTGGGTGCTCTTGTGCTTGTGTTCTACTTACAAGGCTCCCATCAGGAAGACCACAGTGAGAATGCTGGACTAGATGGGCCATTGGGTAACATAACTTAGGCTTTAATGCATTGTAGCACTTCTTATTTATAGTATTGTTTCTGCTCCTTCCTGTGTCCTTGTAGACTCACCTCCATCACTCAGCCATGGCAAACTGTGGACTATCCTGTGCTGTCCCATCTTGCGCTTCCACCCCAGTCGTTGGTTTTGGATCAGCAGGTCTTGGTGGCATTGGTGGCCTTGGTGGCCTTGGCCTTGGTGACACCTACGGCTATGGCTCCGGTGCCCTGGTGGGATCCGGCATCCCTTCTGCTAGTCTTGGTATTCTTTCTGGTGTCGCCCCTTCATGCATCAACCAGGTCCCACCATCAGAGGTCGTGATCCAGCCACCAGCTTGCATCATGACCATCCCAGGACCCATCCTCTCTGCTAGCTGTGAGCCAGTGGCCGTAGGAGGAAATGCTCCATGCTCCCCTGGTGGTTTGGGCAGTGGGTTCCTCGGAGCTGGTTCTCTTGGAGCCGGTGCTCTTGGAGCTGGTGGTCTTAGAGGATCTCGTTTTGGACTTGGGAGTCGCTATGGATTCGTTGGAGACAGAGGAAGCATCTGTTACAGCCCCTGCTAAGTTCACATGGACTATCAACTAACGAGAAGAAGACAGACCCAGATAAACAGCAGAATAGCTACACCTGAGTTTAGCTATGATGAGCACCCCAATCCCAGTCAGTCTCAATGGGAGCTGGCATTCAGCACCCCTGGGAATCAGGCCCAACTAGATCTTTCATGCATCTATTTGCTATCTAAACTTTCTCCCACTATTTATGTTCCTCTCTGATGTTTGTTTATTTATTTGCCTAGAGCTCTTCAAGGCATATGTTCCTATGGCAGAGTAAAGAGCACAGGAATTATTCTCTCTGTCAAGGAAATTAGCACTTCAGTTGCACCGGAACTTCCAGGTAACTGAGGACCTTCTGTAAAGGAGAGGAGCAATAATATTATTTAAATACATCACCTCTCTCAGAAACAAATAAGATGTTCAATCGCATGAGCTTTTTGCATTTTGCCCTGTTCAAACCTGCTTGTTGTTCACTGAAATGCTGTCTTCTACATTCCTAATAAAATTTACACTGCATCATAGCACTGGTTTTTGGGTTTTCTTCTAAGATCATAGGACTGGATTCAAACAACCCAGCATTCCAGCAGAAATCAGCACTGGGACTCCCACTAGTGCAACAGGCCTTTCTCCCTCTCCTGTGCCCACTCATAACTGCACATCCTTCATATCTTCTCTGGAGGGTCAGGAGAATCCCCATAATACCATGTGGAGGTTGGTGGAGAGTGTGGAATCATTCCAGGGAGCAAGTAGAAGTGTTTTTGCTGATAGAATGGTCAGAAGCACATGATACATGAATACCTCCCCTAGAGTAGACTCCAATATTATTCAAGCCCATGAGAATGACGGCGTATGGCAGTTTTATGGTCAGAACTTTAAATGGGTATACTCTGAGTTTAAATTAGTTGGATTTGACCCACGAATGGTCAGCTGGACTGCTGCTGTAGAACCACCAGCTGCTGCCTGGGGTAGCGGGAGCATAAAAAGCAACATTAGCTATAAGATATAAAATAGAGTCAATGGTAAATATATACGCAACAATATATGGGGCCTTATATGAGTCTTTTGGGAGCCTAGGTATTGTCTTTCTAGATTGCGTGGTGAGTTCCCGCCTCCCACCAGAAGGAATAAAGACACGTGACACAACTATATTAGGTTAATGGACAATAATTGGCCACATCTTTATTGGTTACAGGTGATGAGCGTTATTGGCTTAGGCATTGGTCCTATCCGACTATCCGGCTTCAGCCTGATTGCTAGAAGACTGGGAAGGGTTAACACCAGCAGGGGGAGCCCTGCTGATGCACATAAACTAGGAGCTTCCCTGGGGTCTTAGGCCCTCACCTCCATAGGCTTCGGACAAGGCCACGCCCCCCCCGGAATCCTTTACTGGACTACCCTTCAATATTTGGGGGAGGTGATGGCACTCCTCCCCCCCCAACACATCTACATAACAATACCCCTACCAATGCCTAACCACCAAAACCGAAGAAGTTGTGATGATTTGCTACGAGGTAGGCAAAAAAACCCAATGGCTGGTGCCAGTTTGCCAAGTGGAAAAATTCCTACCAGGCCCCTTAACGGCGACCAACAGAAGTCCATAGCAAGGTCAAAGAAGAAACCATGAAGGGCAGGAGGGTGAGAAATCACCCCAACTGAGCAGCCAAAGAGGGAGATCCTCTGCCACGCTTGCCTTAAATGTGGCAAGCCACACCCCCTGAGCCAGCCAATTGGCTGGCCAGGCGATGATGAGGCAGAGGATTCCCCAGATCGTGCAGGGCTGGAAGCCAGCCTCCGCGTGCATGTTGGAGGCGTGAGCCCGCAACACCACCGCCTCCCGAGGTTGGAAGTGGCTTTGGCATAACATTGTAGTAGTCCTCCCCAGCACTCTTTCCCACAGCATCACTCACCTAAACTCCTATTATACCTTTCCAGAAAACATGTTATTTACTCATATAGAACCTCAATGCGAGTCTGTAGCCTTTCACTACTTTGGACAGAGTTTGCTAGAGCTATGCACACCTGTAAATCTAGCTAAAAAGTGGTACCTTGGTTTACAACCATAATCCATTCCGGTGGTCCATTTGTAAACCAAAACGGGTGGTAACCCAAGGCGCACTTTCGCCAATGGGGCCTCCAAAATAAAACTGTTCGTAATCCAAAAAAAATGGGCTGTAATCCAAAAAAAGGTTGCAAACTGGGACACACACTTCTGGGTTTGAAATGTTAATAATCCAAAATGTATGCAAACCAAGACGTATGCAAACCAAGGTACCACTGTATATTAAATTATTGTTTAATGTGTAGAAGAATAGAAGAGTGCAAGGGCGACACACCTCCCCAAAAAGCTCCAAGGGGAGTATTGGGGTGTCTCAGGGTCCTGATGCTCACTGATGGCACATTGGCATAGTCTGTCCCTGCCTCTGTACTGAAAAGTGTGTTAAAGGGGGGGGGGGAGAGCCGAACCCACCGGTGAGCTAAGCACCAATGCAACTCCATAGAGCAAAGCCTCTGATCTAGTCACGAGCAGTTACCTTTCCAATACATTGAGCCGATTGAAAGGTGAGGAGGATCAGTTTAATTTGACTAATATAATTCAGCAAAGCGGGAGGGGGGAAAGGAAATCTACTCTCCTTTTCAGGTCTTCGAGCACAAAATCCACACAAGTGAAGTGCTGATGAAGTTTACTTTGGGAGACAAGTTAACTAATGAACAATAAGGACTAAAAGGTTTTACACAGCTTTCGTTGCGGTTCTCAACCTGTGGGTCCCCAGATGTTGTTGGACTACAACTCCCATCACCCCTGAGCTCTGGCCTTGCTAGCTAGGGCTGATGGGAGTTGCAGTTCAACAACATCTGGGGACCCACAGGTTGAGAAAGGCTGGTTTATACCAATCTCAATTTTTTTAAAAAAAGCAAACTTGACTTGAATTCAATTTGAACCTGAACTTATCTTATGGCGCTAATGAACTTGACTGAAAATGGAGGTTAAACCTGAGAAGAATTACAATGTTTTTTTAATAATAATAATAATAATAATTTTCTTCTCTGGAAGAAAGACAGGGCTGACTCTCTGAATTTCTTTTACCTTTGGGAAAGAGTTTCTGGGCTTTTCAGAGTCGCTGAAGATACCAAACCTAATGGAGTTAGAATTGTGGACTTATTGTATTAAAAGGCATCAGCTGGTTAAAAATCAAGATTGAAAGAAGAGGACTATAATACCCATAGCTAATATTGGACTAAATCGGATTTAAAATAAAAATCAGTTTTATTTATATTGGATACTAAAAATTACTTTGGTGTGAAGGAATGTTAAGATTTGAATATATAATTGTTAAAATTTGTATCTGTGAGCAATGTGGGAGGAGGGGAGGGAAGAGGTTAGAAGTACAATGGTACCTCGGGTTACAGACGCTTCAGGTTACAGACGCTTTAGGTTACAGACTCCGCTAACCCAGAAATAGTGCCTCGGGTTAAGAACTTTGCTTCAGGATGAGAACAGAAATTGTGCGGTGGCAGTGGGAGGCCCCATTAGCTAAAGTGGTACCTCAGGTTAAGAACTGTTTCAGGTTAAGAACGGACCTCCAGAATGAATTAAGTTCTTAACCTGAGGTACCACTGTACTGGTTTTCTCTACTGAATACAGTGGTACCTCGGGTTAAGTACTTAATTCGTTCCGGAGGTCCGTTCTTAACCTGAAACTGTTCTTAACCTGAAGCACCACTTTAGCTAATGGAGCCTCCTGCTGCTGCCGTGCTGCCGGGGCACGATTTCTGTTCTCATCCTTGGGCAGAGTTCTCAACCCGAGGTACTACTTCTGGGGTGGCAGAGTTTGTAACCTGAAGTGTTTGTAACCTGAAGCGTTTGTAACCCAAGGTACCATTAATAAAACATTAATATTTTAATGTTTCAATATTTTAATGTTGCATTTTAATCTTGTTCTTAAGTTGTATTCAAAAAACTTGTTTTTATTATTGCTTGTTAGCCACCCTGAGCCAGGCCTGGGCTGGGGAGGGTGGGGTATAAATAAAATTTATTATTATTATTATTACCACTGTATAATGTTTAACAGACGTGCATGAATAAGCATATAACAATGGAACCAAATGGAGGGAAGTCAATTGAGTTAAAATTTATGATATGTTTGTAGTGTGTGTTTTTCTTTTTTGTGTCATTATAAAATCAATAAATTGTATTTAAAAAACAACAACAGAGTATCTGCCCCACCATGGAGCCCTCTGCCATATCTTCTATTGCTCTTCTCTCAGAACAGCTGTCAACGTTTCCCTTTTTAAAAGAGAAATTCCCTTATTCTGAATAGGATTCCTCGCAAGAAAAGGGAAAAGTTGACAGCTATGTCTCTCAGGCCTTTGGCAGACTTCTGGCATCAAAGACAACAGAGGTGTTAGAACAATTGGTTAAATCCTTTGAGACTAAAAAGACAGTGGTCAATTTTTATAGATATTTGGTATAAGTAAATCAATTTGATATAATAATAATAACAATAATTTTTTATTTATACCCCGCCCTCCCCAGCCATGGCCAGCCTCAGAGCGGCTTACAAGAAATAATAAAAACAAGATGAATGATTACAACTTAAAAACAAAAATAAAATACAACATTAAAATATTGGAACATTAAAATATTAAAATGTAGCCTCATCGCAGGAGGAGAAGGAAAAGAAAAAAGAAAGAGAGGGAGGGAGGGAATCAAATTGGCTCCAAGCCAAAGGCCAGGCGGAACAACTCAGTCTTACAGCCCTGCAGGGCCCTGGTCTCATGAGGCAGAGCGTTCCACCAGGCCGGAGCCAGTGTTGAAAAGGCCCTGGCTCTGGTTGAAGCTAGTCCAACTTCCTTAGGGCCCGGGACCTCTAGGGTGTTGCTATTTATGGACCTTGAAGCTCTCCGTGGGGCATACCAGGAGAGGCGGTCCCGTAGGTATGAGGGTCCTAGGCCGTGAAGGGCTTTAAAGGTCAAAAGCAGCACCTTAAATCTGACCCTGTACTACACCGGGAGCCAGTGTAGCTTGAAAAGCACTGGGTGAATATGCTCCCATGGCAGAGACCCCGTGAGGAGCCTCGCTGCAGCATTCTGCACCCGCTGGAGTTTCTGGGACAGCTTCAAGGGCAGCCCCGCGTAGAGCGAATTACAGTAGTCAAGCCTGGAGATGACCGTCGCATGGATCACTGTGGCCAGGTCGGGGAATATACAGAATCTAAGAAATGAATGGAATGTTCATTAAATGTTTCTCAAATCCAAATTTGAAGATTTTCCCAATTGCTGAGCATACCATCTTAAAACAACAGTGATACCTCTCTCTGGATTTATTGCTTCTGTGCCTTATCAATATTCTCTGTTGGTAAGCACCCCCATGATATCCCTTTCACCTCCTCCAATGTTCAAGGGTTCTGATTGTCTCTAGATGGCAAGTTCTGGAAACACTTGTTGCACTGTTAACAGGATGGTGGATGCTTCAACCAGTCCAAGAGGATATGTGTTAGGTTCTTAAGGCTGTGACCCTGAACCAACTTACTTTTGAGTAAGTTGCATTGAACTCTATTGAAATGAACTTATTTCTTGGTAGACGTGTCTAGCATTGTGCTGCCACATAAAAGAATAACCAGAAAGCCAGTGCTATGATGCAGAAAAAGTTTTATTGGGAATTTCAAACAGTAAAAGTATTCAAGTGAATACTAAGCACACTGCAAGACAATAAAGCAAAAAAGAACACATTCCAGTGAACAGCTTCTCCTTTAGAATTATTTTTTTCAGGCTGGAGGTAGAGTAGAGGGTTCTACATTTATAGAACATTCTTTCCACCTTCCTTTACATTAAGTCCCAATTACACATATTTACACTCGCATGCTAATTTCATAGACATAGTGAATGGATCTTGTGCTTTTCTTCCCAATGCGAACTGGTGTGTTTCAAAGAGACGTAGGCAAATAAATATAGTAACAAGCAGGAGAGGGAGATAAAATTAAACTGAAAACAGCTGCATGTTCTAGATGGGCCTGATTACAAGGGATGCAGAACACTCTCCCAGCTCCCACTGGGATTGCCTAGGGAGTTTGGGTGCTCAGCATATCTAAAATCAGACCGAAATAGTCCACCACAGATCTCTTTTTCTTACCTCCTTCTTGACAGACCGTGAGAGCTTAGCAGGGGGTATAGCAGATGCTGCCTCTACGCCCCCCAAACCCATAACGGCCACGGCCCCCCAAAGCACCAGAGCTAGACCCCAGAAGACCTGCACCACCATAGAGCCCTCTGCCAAATCCGCCGCCAAATCCGCTGCCAAATCCGGATCCATAACCACCAGGGGAGCATGGAGCATATCCTCCCACAGCCACGGGCTCACAGCTGGCAGAGAGGATGGGTCCTGGGATGGTCACGATGGCGGCAGGTGGCTGGATGACGACCTCTGATGGTGGGACCTGGTTGACGCATGAAGGCTGGACTCCAGAAAGAATACCAAGACTGGCAGATGGGACGCCGGATCCAACCAGGGCACCGGAGCCAATGCCATAGCCAGAACCATAGCCAAATCCACCGCCAAGGCCACCGCCAAGGCCAAGGCCACTGCCAAAACCACAGCCAAGGCCGGCTGATCCAAAACCAACGACTGGGGTGGAAGCACAAGATGGGACGGCACAGGAAGGTCCACAGTTAGCCATGGTTGTGTCTGGAAAGACATAGGCAGGCACATATTATAGCAAAGAAACTTTGTAATTCACAACAGCAATGAAAATTATGGGTTGCATCCAACTACCAATCTGAGTCGACATGTCTATTGATTAAATGGGTCTACATGGAAAAACATGGAATACATGGAGGAACATGGAATACAGCCCTATGTATTCTCAGTGGCACAGTATATCAAGAGAGGGATATACCAGACCATGTACTGAGCATCTTTATCTCCCCCTGGTTAGATCTGAAGCTGGTGTTGCCAGTCTTTTGAGGCCAGCAGGTACATTTTATTCTTGACAATTGTTCCCATGGAGTGAGGGGAGAAGTGGCGTATCAGAAATTGACTGCCGTATCTGAAGAACCGGGAAAAGAGGCAGGGACGTAATTTTAGTTCAGCAACACCTGTGGACTCAAGGTTGAAACACTGGTGCAGGGGGTTCGGAGCTAGATGATCTAACAGCCAATACCATGATGGTTATGCTCTGCCTCACTAGTTACAGGCATCATGCTTCTGAATACCACTTGCTGGAAACTTCAGAAGGGGAGAGTGCCATTTCATAGGGATCTTACAGATGGGCTTTCAACAGGCATCTGATTGGCCTATGTGGGAACAGGATGTTGGACTAGATGGGCCATTTGCCTGATCCAACAGCAGCTCCCAATACTGCCATTTAGATCAGGCTTCTGGAAGAAATCTCTACCCCCTCACAAACAGAATTACATCTCTGTTTCCAAAGAGAGAAGAAATATTAAATCAGTTTTAGGTTTGTATCATAGGTAGACTTTCCAGCATATAGCGTAAAACATGCTGAGAATGCGACATCCCCAGCCTACTGTTGAAAGATGTTGGAAATTCAAAAGAGCTAGAAATGTGTGTGGAAGTCTAAGAGATATACTTCAAAGGAACTAGGTAGCAGAAATACACCATGGAGATTTAGTATAAGTGTGCATTAGTAATTTAAATCTCCCAGTCAAGTCCTTCATTGACAGGTATAAGTACAGTGGTACCTCGGGTTAAGAACTTATTTCGTTCCGGAGGTCTGTTCTTAACTTGAAACTGTTCTTAACCTGAAGCACCACTTTAGCTAATGGGGCCACCCGCTGCCACCGCGCCACTGCTGCACTATTTCTCTTCTCACCCTGAAGCAAAGTTCTTAACCCGAGGTACTATTTCTGGGTTAGTGGAGTCTGTAACCTGAAGCACCTGTAACCTGAAGTGTCTGTAACCTGAGGTACCACTGTAAATGGGAGCAAACTGGAGCTTCTTCCGAGATGAATCAGTGTAACTATTCTAAACGCTCTCCATAAAGAATCACAGAACTATAGCTTTTTACACCATCAATTCCTATCTCCCTGGTTTGATGCAGGCAATCCAGACCTCCAGTGCAGGAGATATTGACTACCCAACTCTCTAGTCAATCGCTTCCTTCATCAAACCAATCGGTTTCTTTGGGGAAGGATTCTGGCTCTGTTTAAAGCATCTACTTTGTATGCAAAAGGCCCTAGTTCAACACCCAGCACCTTCAGGTAGGGGTGACAGATACACCCAGTGTGGAACCCAATGTAGACTAGTGGTGGGGAATCTTCTGCTCTCCAGGGACTGCTGAACTACTACATCCATCATCCCTGGCCATTGGCCATGCTTGTTAAGGATGACAGGAGCTACAGTTCAGCAACCTCTGGAGGACCAAAGGTTTCCCACTCCTAGTGTAGCTCGGTAGACCAATCATCTGACTCAATATAAAGCAGCTTCCTATGCTCCCTGCTTTCCTACAAACTGTGCTATGTCCAACCAAGATTGGCCTTCCTCCAGCTTTTACCCATTTGATCTATGCAAGGACTTGGACAAACCAAGCTTACCTGTGTTGTTTTGATGAGCGGGAAGTTGAGAGATGATGAGAGGTGAAGCTGTTGGTGAACAGTGGAAGAAGGAGAGCTTTTATACCCTCCTCACGGAGTCCCTAATGGTTAAGAAACGCCCCTTCACACTTAATGTCTCAATTATCCACGATCAAAATCTGCTGCTTCCATCATAGTCTAAAATTGCTTTAATAAGCCAAACATTGTCAGGATGCCAACTCTGTAATCAGCTTATTACACAACATGTTCATTTTTTCCCTCCATTTCTTCCCTCCGGGAATTGTTCACTGTATTCCGTTGGCTTGGGAAGGAATCTCGTTGGGGAAAAAAGTGGGCCTTATTTCCTTTTCGTTCTGTTTTTAAATATACAGCATTTTTAAACAAATGAAAATACAAAGAAACAGCAACTATAACAGAGCCTCCAAGTGTCCCTATTTTCCAGAGACAGTCCCGGATTTAAAAGCTCACTCGGTTTCTGATTAGTCCCAGAATGTCCCACTTTTCCCTAGGATTTCCCTATTTTCATTTGATAAATGTTGGAGGGTATGCAGTTATGCAACCCCTGAGCCTCAGAGATAAGTAATTATACAACCTTTAGAAGACATGCGAAGGCAACCCTTTATAGGGACATTTTTAAATGTCTAATGTTTTATTATATTTTTACATATGTTGGAAGCCGCCCAGAGGGGCTGGGGCAACCCAGAATCTCTAGCCATTTTGGAAATAAAATTACAGGAAAAGATGTGCAGGTCCCCTCAAAGCAATTTCTGTGACATTCTGTGGGGATCTTGTATATTTTTCTGGAAGCTGCAGTTAGTCACCTTTTCAAAGCCACAATTTCCAGAGTTCCCATGTTTGTTAAACAGTTGATTGTTAAAACACCCTGGAAATTGTAATTCTGTGCTGGGAATATGGGTCCCCTAACAACTTTTTGCCCCCCTTAACAAACTGCAGTTACCATTTTTTGGGGACTTTAAATATCCATAACTATTTAAAGCAGCCTAATGATGCTTCACCTATATAGATGAGATGGGCCTATATCTTTTTTTTTAAAAGAATTGATCTTAAGATGGGGGATATGAGAAACGGAGAGAGATTGAAATTCCAGTGTTCCCAGGATTCATTGGGGGGAGCCATGGTGATTGTGTTAATGGATATTGTCAGTGGCGCCCAGGGCCGGATTTAGGTTTGATGAGGCCCTCAGTTGCTGAAGGTAATGGGGCCCTTTATATGTCCAGCTGTCCTTTGTCAACAACAAATTGTCACTGATTTTTGTGTTGAATATATGCTATATGGTAATTTATGAACCTAATAGGTATCAAAAGCCATTTGCACATAACAAAATATGTATTTTATCAAAGTAACTGTTGAACTGAAATACACTTAAGAAGAAGTATATTAATAGTGAAATACAATAAGAAGAAGAATATTAATAGTGAAATAATTATTAAACTCTAACTTAAAATGATTTTTTATTCATAACAAACTTAATAATGCAAACACATGGCATTTGTCAATAAGAAAAGCTGCTTTAGAAACTCAGTTTACAAAGACCCATAATCTAGTCTCTAGAAACTTGCTATAACATGAAATAATAATAGGTGTAAATATATGAGGCAAACTACGAATAATTATAAATAGCATTATTAATATGAAATTAAGTGTTATAACCTGTACAATGCAATTGTAGTTATTACAATGCATTTTTTTATAACATCAATATCACCATAGTAGTCCACACTGTTCATTGGGACAGCAGACCTTATTTGTTTCTTTTCCTTATATTTTGGAAATGTACATCCAGGTTTTCTCCTTTAATTTTTTTTGGGGGCCCCCAAGAGAGTGGGGCCCTAAGCTATAGCTTGTTTAGCTTATACGTAAATCCGGCATTGGTGATGCCTGGTCAGCTGAATAGTGTGAACCTCGCAGGGTAATTCAGGAGTCAGCAATCTTAACAGGAGAAAAACCCACAAGCAACCTTGTGGCTAGAGGATCATCTCCCTGCTTTGATGCCTTCCGTTTGTGTCAGGTGTCAGGTGTTGGCTCTTTGGGTTTCCAGGATTCTTGTTGGCTTCCCAAAATTGTCGACAAGATCAGAAGAAACCAACTAAGCAAGTTAAGTGCCATGACCCCATGCAATCCTGCATTCCAGCATTAATTGAGCCGCTTTGCCCTGCTTGTAATTATTTGCCCATAAAGAAAATTGTAGTGTGTGCTTGTTAAAATGCTCAGTTTATTTAATTAAAATTGTCTGAATGTTTTTTCTCAGGGTTTAATACAAGACAAGCTTAAAGTTTGCACATGTTTGACTTAAATCATTCCTCCTTGACTTTTCTTTACAAAGATTTCAAATTTGTGAGTTACACAATTCTCAAGATTATACTTCCTACAAGGAGCAAACAAAAATTACACAGAAATTGTGTATGCAATCCAATGTAAACAAGCAGAGCTCACACAGCTTTGCCACTGGTCTTCGCAGCCTCTAGTCTACGGGCAGAGAAGGACTGGTGTCAAAACTCTGTAGAACATCTCCCCTCCTGCTGAGTGAGAGGGGAGAGGCATTCTGCCACCCTGCTTTTGCTGCCAGGCAGGGAGGGGAGATCTCCCTCACATACATCTGGTGGTGTGACGCATCTTTCCATTGGCAAGCAATCTCAGCTAGAGCATCCATGACAGATGGCCATCCAACATCTGCTTAAAAACCTCCAAGGAAGGAGAGTCCACAGCCTCCCAAGGAAGACAACTCCACTGTCAAACAACTCCTACTGTCAGAAATTTCTTCATGATGTTTAGTCAAACTCTTTCTTGTAACTTCAATCCATTGGTTTGAGTCCTACCCCCCAGAGCAGGAGAAAACAAGCTTGCTCCCTCTTCCATGTGACAGCCCTGGAGATATTTGAAGATGGCTATCATATCTCCTCTCAGTCGCCTCTTTTCCAGACTAAACATACCCAGTTCCTTTAACCCTTCCTCATAAGGCTTGGTTTCCAGACCCTCTGTCATCTTGGTCACCCTCCTCTGCACACATTCCAGCTTGTCAACATGTATCTTAAATAGTGGCACCCAGAACTGGACATAGTATTCCAAGTGTGGTCTGACCAAGGTGGAATAGAGTGATAATATTACTTCCCTTGATCAGGACACTATATTTCTGTTGATGCAGCCTAATCCCGGATTCCAACCCTACTATCCAGTATAAAGATTTAATTCTCTTTCTGCTGGTAGTTGCACATTTAGTGATAGCGTATCACTGGAAATCCCGGGTGGAGCTACCTCTTGAGACATGGTTCAATAATATTTGGGATATAGCTAGTTCAGAATGACTGCTGGGCTTAGAAGAGTTGCAAATGGTGTTATAAAGGCAAATACCTTTGGTGAAACCTGGTCTCCCCTTTTTTTATTTGTAAAGGAAAAAGTAAGTAAAGCTCTTCTATCAGCCTCACAAACCTGTCTGTGGAGAACCTATATGGACTGCCAACGTTTTAAGATCATATAAAATAACACCATAAACTTAATGCTATGTTCTTTTCTTTCCAGTGACTGTATTGTATAATATATATATATATATATATATATATATATATATATATATATAACTAAGTCCCTCTGAATTCAATGGGATTTTCTCTCTGGTATGTTCCTGATCATTCTCAAAGTTTCTGTTGTTGTTGTTGTTGTTGTTGTTGTTGTTTGTTATGTACTGAGTTGAATAGGATCCAAACTGCAGCAGTCTGATTGGTCCTAGAACAATAGGATCCAAATTGCAGCAGTCTGATTGGTCCTAGAACAATAGGATTCAGAATGCATCAGTCTGATTGGTCCTAGAACAATGCAGCAGTCTGATTGGTTGGCAGGAACCACCCAATCATGCTCCAGATATAAGTGAATCCACAACCTGATTGGCTTACAGTAGAATTCCAGAATTAACCAATCATGTGCAGCCCATTGTGTAGATAATGTATATAAAGCAGATACTTTGAGGGGACATTCATTCATTCCTCCTCACCACTATGAGCTGAATAAAGAGCATGAAATCACTTTGCGACCCTGAGTATATTTCATTGTTGTTTCTTTTCCCCCCTGACAGGGACTCAAGAGCCAGTGTGGTGTATTGGTTAAGAGTGGTGGACTCGTAATCTGGTGAACTGGGTTCGCTTCCCTGCTCCTCCACATGCAGCTGCTGGGTGACCTTGGGCTAGTCACACTTCTCTGAGGTCTCTCAGCCCCACTCACCTCACAGAGTGTTTGTTGTGGAGGAGGAAGGGAAAGGAGATTGTGAGCCGCTTTGAGACTCCTTCAGGTAGTGATAAAGCAGGATATCAAATCCAAATCCAAACTCTCTTCAAGGCAGCTCACAGCTACAATTTTATTCTGTTCCATTTATCTGTTGAAGGTGTTTCACATGATTCCTTCACTCACACATTTTTTCTTTTCAACAGATTTGGCAGAGAGGTTGTAATTGGCTCAAGGTGGCAGGTGTATATGACGCATATCTGGGTGGGAGATCAAACATGGGAGAAGCTTCCTGGTATAGAATAGAACGTACCAATGTTCATCTGAGAAATGTTGGAGGGTATGCCATGGGGCTATATGGGCTTTTGGTCTGAGCTAGCAGGCCTTTTCTTACATTTGTGAAGAGAATGCTGGGGTTGGAGAACCATAATGATGTAAAAGAGGCCAGCTGGATGAGTTGTAGCTTAGTGTTACCTTGGGTAAACTATTTCTTCCAGGCTACTCTCTCCTGACTTGAGAGAGAGGGGGGGTGGGAGGGAGAGAGACTCTGTCATTAACTTGATGCTGCCTTGACAGCTAAGTTGTAAGTGATAAAGATCAAGTCAACAGAGCATCATTTTGTCCCTTGTCTCTTCTCTCTCTCTCTTGCACACATGCACACACACACAAACACATCAAGACAAGCTGCTGATGCACCGATTTGGGGAAATTAACATTAATCATTTTACATTTTGGGCAGGACAGGTTTCTTACCAGTATAATTAGAGTGCTCATTCCCTTAATCGGGGTTCTGATCTCTCAAAATTAGTTTGACAGAAACAAGCAAATTAAACAGCAGGTATGTCACCATGTTTAAGCTCCAGGGCACCCCCAAACACGTGGGTTGTCTGGGTTTGATTTTGTTTTGCTGAGAGTGAGAAAAGGAAATGAATGAAGAGGCAAGATATTTTGTGTGGGGGCTTTGCCCCCCAGTAGATGTGCCCCCTCAAGATCTCCCACCCACACAATGCAAATTGGGTTTGTTTTATTTTATTTTATATTATTTATTTTTAAAAAAATAATTCCCTTTTATGGATGGCACAAATCACAATCAAAGGGAAGCCTACCTAAATTACATTGCTGAAACAATAAGCAAAGCATACTCCGAAATTTGCACTTCTCTGAATTTTGCAGTGCTGTTGTAAAATTGTGTATATTGTATGCAAGTTCAGAGCAACGCTGATGAATTTTCCTGAAGGCGCTTTTTTTAATGATGATGATGATGTTAATTAAAAAATACTAATATGAATACTAATACTAATACTACTACTACTACTAATAATAATAATTTCACAACTTTATATACAAATGTGGATAACGGAACTTAACACACTGGATAAAGGAGAGACTGAAATAGATAGCTTCACTTATCCCTAGAACCAATGAAGACTTACCAAGGGTAGACCCAGTGAAAGTGATTGATTACTCTGGTGGCCCTGAGTACCTTGTCCACTTATGTCAGTATGTCTACTATGATTAAGACTTATTTGAATAAAAACCAATAATCTCCCTTCCATCATACATCTCTGTTGCTGCCACAAAATACCCGTTCCACAGCTGTGAGGATTCTGGGATGTTGCCAAGAATCCTTTACTGTCCCCTATGCTCCATCAATGCTGATACATTGTCAAGATGGATGCTCTTTCTGCCTTCCGTTATAGCTCACTGATCGAGTCCATGCTTTGCATGGCGAAGGTCCCAGGTTCAATCCTTAGAATGCCCAGGTAGGGCTGGGAATTGTCACCTGTCTGAAACCCTGGAGATGCCTGTCAATGTAATCAGCACTAAGCTATAGGGACCTCAGTGTTCTGTCTTGGTAGAAAGCACCTTTCTACATTGGGAGCCAAGCTATGTTCCTCTGCGTCTAAAAAATGCATTGCTGATATCTTCAAAATGGTATCCACTGGGTATTATATCTGAATGAACTTCAACAAGGATATCAAGAGGTATCCATGTCTTTAATGGCACATGCCAAATACTCTAAGGCAAACGTAAAGCATAGAGCTGGAAAGAAGCCAGACTATTTCAATTATTTCAATTATACTTTTGTATGTTTTATTTGCATGTGTGTCAATGAGTCTTTACTCTCCTCCTGCCATAAATACCAGTCTGGGTAGGCCAGCCAAGCAAGGGGCCCTTAGGCAGACTGTTCCCACAGTCTCAAAGTTTCAAAGAAAAATGTTTATAGAATAACAGCGGTACCTCGGGTTACATACGCTTCAGGTTACATATGCTTCACGTTACAGACTCCGCTAATCCAGAAATGGTCTTCAGGTTAAGAACTTTGCTTCAGGATGAGAACAGAAATTGTGCTCTGGCAGCACGGCGGCAGCAGGAGGCCCCATTTGCTAAAGTGGTGCTTCAGGTTAAAAACAGTTTCAGGTTAAGAACGGACCTCCGGAACGAGTTAAGTACGTAACCAGAGGTACCACTGCCTTAGATCAAAGTGCTCCCTTAGGTTCTAGTCAGGCCATTGGTTCTATCTCAGTATTGTCTATGTCGCTTGGCAGTGCTGCTTCAGGGTTCTGTATGGTGGTTTCTCTCAGCCCTACCTGGAAAAGTTAGGGGTTGAATCTGAGAGCTTCTGCATTCAAAGGATGTACTTGGCATTGGTGCTGGAAGGTGGCACCAAATAGGGAGAGTTCTGAGAGCCAGATAGAGAGGTTGAGATGGCTACATTTGCCCCTGAGCCTGAGATTTCCCCACCCTTGGTCTACACTGACCGGAAGCAGCTATCCAGGGTTTCAGCATGGACATTCCCATCCCTACCCGTAGATGCCAGGGATTGAACCTGACAACCTTCTGAATGCAGAACAGGTGCTCTGCCACTAACCTATGACACCTGGAATGGTGGGACACCAATGTTGATTGATGAAGATACATAATCATTTCATTCTGGGCACCACAGTTCAAGAAGGACACTGACAAACTGGAACGTGTCCAGAGGAGGGCAACCAAAATGGTCAAAGGCCTGGAAACGATGCCTTATGAGGAACGGCTAAGGGAGCTGGGCATGTTTAGCCTGGAGAAGAGGAGGTTAAGGGGTGATATGATAGCCATGTTCAAATATATAAAAGGATGTCACATAGAGGAGGGAGAAAGGTTGTTTTCTGCTGCTCCAGAGAAGCGGACACGGAGCAATGGATCCAAACTACAAGAAAGAAGATTCCACCTAAACATTAGGAAGAACGTCCTGACAGTAAGAGCTGTTTGACAGTGGAATTTGCTGCCAAGGAGTATGGTGGAGTCTCCTTCTTTGGAGGTCTTTAAGCAGAGGCTTGACAACCATATGTCAGGAGTGGTCTGATGGTGTTTTCTGCTTGGCAGGGGGTTGGACTCGATGGCCCTTGTGGTCTCTTCCAACTCTATGATTCTATGATTCTATGATTCTATGATTCATAGCATTCCCCAGGAGGATCAGGTGATGGGGGGGGGGGGAGAAAGAAAAGTACCAGAAATGCCCACAAGCCATTCTGGAATGGAAGACAAAACACTGACAAGTTGTTAATTATTTCCCTTGCATGCTGTGAGTAATAGCATTAATGAGCTCTCATGATGCATAAAAAGAAATTTGTTTGCCGCTGATTAAAGCCTCTGAGCCTCATGGGGCGTTTCCTAACTGGCACTCCTTCTGGAAAAATGGTATAAAAGCTCATGCCATCCCAGGTTCTCTCTACAGCTTCACCTGACAAACCTTCTCATTCATCTCCAGCTCCTCCAAGAGACAGGTAAGTCATCCTTAAGGGAAGGGCTGTAGCTCTGGGACAGAGCATCTGCTGTGCTGGCAGAAGGTTCCCAGATGAATGCCTGGCATCTCCAAGTAGGGATGGGAATGCCACCCTTTCTGAAACCTCAGTGAGGGCTATAGCTCAATGGTAGATCATCTGGAGCAGGGACATCATCTTAGGTTCCATTCCTACCCTAGACTATTGTAGGGGATGTGCCAATGATATACTGAGGCCAGTTAATACAACTTAATGAAGCTTTTGCATAGCGTATAGCTCCATTCTTTGCCATGTTTTCACCACTATCCTCACTGAAACGCCTCAATAAATAGTCTGAACCTTGTATATGTTGCAAGCTTTAAGGAGAGCCCGTTGGATCAGGCCCATCTAGTTCAGCATCCTCCTGTTCTCACACAGGCCAATCAGATGCCTGTTGAAAGCCCATCCGTTAGATCCCTATGAAATGGCACTCTCCCCTTCTGACGTTTCCAGCAAGTGGTATTCAGAAGCATGATGCCTGTAACTAGTGAGGCAGAGCATAACCATCATGGTATTGGTCATTAGATCATCTAGCTCCGAACTCCCTGCATCAGTGTTTCAACCTTGAGTCCACAGGTGTTGTTGAACTAAAATTATGTCCCTGCCTCTTTTCCCGGTTCTTCAGATACGGCAGTCAGTTTCTGATAGGCCACTTCTCCCCTCACTCCATTAGAACTATTGTCAAGAATAAAATGTCCCTACTGGCCTCAAAAGACTGGCAACACCAGCTTCAGATCTAACCAGGGGGAAAATAAAGATGCTCAGTACATGGTCTGGTATATCCCTCTCTTGATATACTGTGCCACTGAGAATACATAGGGCTGTATTCCATGTTCCTCCATGTATTCCATGTTTTTCCATGTAGACCCATTTAATCAATAGACATGTCGACTCAGATTGGTAGTTGGATGCAACCCATAATTTTCATTGCTGTTGTGAATTACAATGTTTCTTTGCTATAATATGTGCCTGCCTATGTCTTTCCAGACTCAACCATGGCTAACTGTGGACCTTCCTGTGCCGTCCCATCTTGTGCTTCCACCCCAGTTGTTGGTTTTGGATCAGCCGGCCTTGGCTGTGGTTTTGGCAGTGGCCTTGGCCTTGGCGGTGGCCTTGGCGGTGGATTCGGCTATGGTTCTGGCTATGGCATTGGCTCCGGTGCCCTGGTTGGATCCGGCGTCCCTTCTGCCAGTCTTGGTATTCTTTCTGGAGTCCAGCCTTCATGCGTCAACCAGGTCCCACCATCAGAGGTCGTCATCCAGCCACCTGCCGCCATCGTGACCATCCCAGGACCCATCCTCTCTGCCAGCTGTGAGCCCGTGGCTGTGGGAGGATATGCTCCATGCTCCCCTGGTGGTTTTGGATCCGGATTTGGCAGCGGATTTGGAAGCGGATTTGGCAGAGGGCTCTATGGTGGTGCAGGTCTTCTGGGGTCTAGCTCTGGTGCTTTGGGGGGCCGTGGCCGTTATGGGTTTGGGGGGCGTAGAGGCAGCATCTGCTATACCCCCTGCTAAGCTCTCACGGTCTGTCAAGAAGGAGGAAGGAAAAAAAGATCTGTGGTGGACTATTTCGGTCTGATTTTAGATATGCTGAGCACCCAAACTCCCTAGGCAATCCCAATGGGAGCTGGGAGAGTGTTCTGCATCCCTTGTAATCAGGCCCATCTAGAACATGCAGCTGTTTTCAGTTTAATTTTATCTCCCTTTCTCCTGCTTGTTACTATATTTATTTGCCTACGTCTCTTTGAAACACACCAGTTCGCATTGGGAAGAAAAGCACAAGATCCATTCACTATGTCTATGAAATTAGCATGCGAGTGTAAATATGTGTAATTGGGACTTAATGTAAAGGAAGGTGGAAAGAATGTTCTATAAATGTAGAACCCTCTACTCTACCTCCAGGATGAAAAAAATAATTCTAAAGGAGAAGCTGTTCGCTGGAATGTGTTCTTTTTTGCTTTATTGTCTTGCAGTATGCTTAGTATTCACTTGAATACTTTTACTGTTTGAAATTCCCAATAAAACTTTTTCTGCATCATAGCACTGGCTTTCTGGTTTTCCTTTTATATGGCAGCACAATCCTATACACGTCTACCAAGAAATAAATTCCTTTCCATACAGTTCAATGCAACTTACTCAAAAGTAAGTTGGTTCAGGGTCACAGCCTTAAGAACATATCACATATCCTCCTGGACTGGTTCAAGCATCCACCATCCTGTTAACAGTGCAAGAAGTGTTTCCAGAACTTGCCATCTAGAGACCATCAGAACCCTTGAACATTGGAGAAGGTGAAAGGGATATCATGGGGGTGCTTACCAACAGAGAATATTGATAAGGCACAGAAGCAATAAATCCAGAGAGAGGTATCACTGTTGTTTTAAGACGGTCTGCTCAGCAATAGGGGGAATCTTAAAATTTGGATTAGAGGAATATTTAATGAACATTCCATTCATTTCTTAGATTCTGTATATCATATTGATTTCCTGACACCAAATATCTATAAAAATTGACCACTGTTTTTTTTTAGTCTCAAAGGGTTTAAGCAATTGTTCTAGTACCTCTGGTGTCTTAGATGCTGGGAAGGCTGCCAAAGGCCTGAGAGAAGAGGAATGTTCTTGTCTGGCAACTAAAGATATGTAATGAAGGCATCAGTTGAACCTCCTTGGGGAGAGCATTCCAAAAACAGAGAACCACAAAAGAAAATGTCCATTTTCTTGTTGCTGTCCTTCAGAGCTCTCGTGGAGGAGATACCTCAAGAAGGTCTGAGATGGTGATCACAGGGACTGGGTCAGTTCATATGGGCAGAGGTGGTCCTTGAGATATTGCAGTCCTGAGCCATTTAAGGCTTTATTGGGTCAGGAAACTAATTAGCAGCCAGTGGAGTCAGGCCAGGATTGGTGTTATATGCTCAAACTGTCCTGCCCCAGTGAGCAACTCAGCCAGCAAATTCTGCACCAGCCGATGTTTCTGAACTGCTTTCAGAGGCAGCTTCACATACAATGCATTGCAGAAATCTCACTTAGTGGTAGAGGCAACAGAGGTTAGGCCAGTGATGGCCAAACTTGGCCCTCCAGGTTTGGGACTACCATTCCCATCATCCCTGACCACTGGTCCTGTTAGCTAGGGATCATAGGAGTTGTAGTCCCCAAACAGCTGGAGGGCCAAGTTTGGCCATCACTGGGTTAGGCTATCCCTGTTCAGATAGACGCACAGCTGGGTCACCAGCCAAATCTTATGGAGGGCACTCCATGCCACTGAGGCCAACTGAACCTCAAGTGACAGCAGTGGAACCAGAAGGACCCTCCAAGCTATGTGTCTGTTCCTTCGGGGGCTATGTAACCCCATCAAGAGCAAACCACCTCCCATCTATCCAGTCTACGGACCACCCACTAACTGTACCTCAGTCTTATCTGGACTGAGCTTCAGTTTGTTGGCTCTCATCCAGTCCATTACCAAGGAAGAAAACTGCCCAGCACATCCACTGACAAGCCTTGAGATATAAAAGAGATGTAAAGCTGTGTGTCATCAGCATATTGCTGACGACCAGGGCTGTCTTAAGCATATCCGGCGCCGTGGTGCAAGGCTCCCTCCATTCCCCAGAGTTGTCAACCTTTATTTAGGGAAGATGGGAGGAGGCTGAAGGAGGTAGGCAGCAGCTGGAGGGCAGCTCCTCTGGCAGGGAAGAGGCAGAGGCTGGATGCGGCATCTCCCGGCTCAGCTGGCCGCTTCGTGCCACGGTGGCCGCAGCAGGTGGAGGCTCCCGGCACGGCACTGCTTTGGGCGAGTGTGGAGAGCTGATGCTGGGAGGCACTGCGTCCAGCCTCCGCCTCTTCCCTGGCACCCTCCAGAACTTGGTGCCCCGTCACCCTGTGCCACTAGCCTCTATGGGTAAGTCGCCCCTGCTGACGACATACTCCAAAACTCCAGATAACCCCACTCAGCAGTTTCATGTGGATATTAAACAGCATGAGGGACAAGATCAAACCCTCCATGGGCCTCACAGAGCCAAAGAGCACTCACCAAGCATCACCTACTGGAAGTCCAAGTAGGACTGGAATCACTGCAGAACAGTACCACTCACGCTTAACTTAGGCTGGATCTAGACAAATCAAAGAAGCATTTCCGTGAAATGCATTGCAAACTTTGCATGAGAAATCGGGTTGGCAAAAACAGGACTCCACAGCATCATCTGGTGTCACAGTGTTAGAATGCATTGTTGTTGTTTAGTCGTTTAGTCGTGTCCGACTCTTCATGGCCCCATGAAGCCCCTCCCCCCAGCTGCCTTAACAAGTTGTGGAGGATAATGTTGGGTGCCTTATTTGATGTTGGACATTGTTTTGAGGAAGTTAGGCAATGGGAGGGGGTGGCTATCTATAAAATTGGATGGTTTGGGCAGAGTTTTTTTGAAGATCATGC
Organism: Podarcis tiliguerta; assembly: GCF_965153285.1. Taxonomy (NCBI): domain Eukaryota; kingdom Metazoa; phylum Chordata; class Lepidosauria; order Squamata; family Lacertidae; genus Podarcis; species Podarcis tiliguerta. Next base: position 6,940,696 of record NC_139549.1, read on the forward strand.
ATGGACTGATTGGCTGCAGGGCAAACTGAGGCTACCTAGAGGAGTCACTTCACTGCTTCTCGAGGGCTTCCAAGTGGCAGATTGAAGTGCTTGCTTGCTGTTTTAGAATGAAATCTTCTCATCTTCTCACTCACTTGTGTAGTTTGCATTGCTTCTGAATCTCATTTTAAAAGAACCACCTTGCCTTTGGCAAGACAACAGCCTTTCAAAATCCTATTAAAACTATTTAATTTAATTGATTCAACATTTATGAACTTGATCCAGGGATACCAGCTTTTTACAACCTGGTAATTACATCTCCAATGCCCCTCTGCTACCCGCTTGCCTTTTAGCACCTCCCTGGATTACCCCACTGCCTCCCTTGGGGTGATTCCACTCACTTTGGGAGTTATTGCTTTAGCATTGCAAGTTAGTAATTCTAACACTTGGAACAAAGAGGTGGGATGTTTGTGTTTGGCTTGCTAGGGGTGCAACTTTAGAATATATGAAAGTGTACTGTAGCCTCTGTGAGAACTGGTCAAGCCTGGAACCACCTATCCAACCTCCATCTTACTTGCCTGAGGCTGCAATCCTAACCCTGCTTACCTGGCAGTAAGCCCCATTGAATTCAATAGGACTTAGATTGATTTGGTTAGGGCTGTGCTGTAATTTGAGATCAAGGTAGACAAAGGATGTGAAAGCTGTGGTCCTCCAGCTATTGAACAACTACATATAGTACCCACCAGTCCCAGCAAGTATGACTGTTGTTCCGGGGCTGATGAGAGCTGTGGTTCAATGACATCTCGTTGGCTGCAGGTACCTGCCTTAGACAAAAACAGTTACACCCAAAGGAGGTTGTTACAGAGGATGCATCTGTACCATTATCCTTCAGGTCAAATTGGTTTATGGGCCGAAGAGGTAAGGCCTTTTCTATGATTCTCCCAAATGATGGAATACAATTTCCATTGAAATGAAAATTGTCTCAGCTGTGCATTTTTTAAAAAAATAAAACAGGTTTTAATTGGTATTGTTTTGAGTTACCTTTTCATAGAATCATAGAATTGTAGAGTTGGAAGAGTTCCCAAGGGTCATCTAGTCCAACCCCCTTCAATGCAGGAATCTCAGTTAAAGCATCCATGACAGATAGCCAACCAACGTCTGCTTCAAAACCTCCAAGGAAGGAGAGTCCACAACCTCCTGTGTGAGACTGTTTCACAGTCAAACAGCTCCTACTGTCAGAAAGTACTTCCTGATGTTTAGTTGGAATCTCCTTTATTTTAACTTGAAGCCACTGGTTGAAGTCCTACCCTCAAGAGCAAGAGAAAAAGTTTGTTCCCTCCCTTGAGATATTTGAAGAGGGCTGTCATATCTCATTCTCCTCTTTTCCAAGCTAAATATACCCAGCTCCGTCATAAAGCTTGTTTTCCAGACCCTTGATCATCTTGGTTGCCCTCTTCTGCACACATTCCAGGGCTGTAGCTCAGTTGTAGAACATCTACTTTGCATGCAAAAGGTCACAGGATCAATCCCTATCATCTCTAGGGAGTGCTAGGAAAAGGACTCCTATCTCAAACCCTGGGAGATGCTACAGCCAATGTAGACCATACTGAGTTAGGTAGACCAGTGGCCTGACTTTGTACAAGGCAGTTTCTTAATTATCTAACTGGGGTTATTTAAGGCTGGGTTTATTTAAATGGTTAAAGGTAAAGGGACCCCTGACCATTAGGTCCAGTCATGGCCGACTCTGGGGTTGCGGCGCTCATCTCGCTTTATTGGCCGAGGGAGCCAGCGTACAGCTTCTGGGTCATGTGGCCAGCATGACTAAGCTGCTTCTGGTGAACCAGAGCAGTGCACGGAAACGCCGTTTACCTTCCCGCCAGAGCGGTACCTATTTCTCTACTTGCACTTTGACGTGCTTTTGAACTGCTAGGTTGGCAGGAGGAGGGACCGAGCAACAGGAGCTCACCCCGTCCTGGGGATTCGAACTGCTGAGCTTCTGATCAGCAAGTCCTAGGCACTGTGGTTTAACAAACAGCGCCACCCGCATCCCCATTTAAATGGTTAGTTGTTTTTAAATGTCAAACTTTTATTTGCTGCAATGCATGTCATTTTTTTGTGTCTCTTACCTGCTTTAAAGAATTATTTAGCTTTTCTCATATGGTAGCTTGATATGTTTGTTTTAAATTTTCTGCTTATCTCCTCTTATAATATTAGAACTTGGGGCCAGCCAATGAAGTTGAATGTCAGAAGATCCAGGACAGAAAAAAAGCAATGACTTCTTCAAATAGGGCATAATTAAACTACAAAATTCTTTCACACAATGGTTAAGAGATGGCCAGTAAATTGGATTGCTATAAGACAGGATTAGACAAATTCATGGGGGATAAAGCCGTCTGTGACTACTAGCCATTATGTCTATGTCCTCTTCCCACTGTTGGGGGTAGCCTATCTGTGAATACCAGTTGCTTGGAATCACAAGTGGGGAATGTTGCTGTTGCACTTATGACATGCTTGTGAGCTTCCCATTGGGTCAACTGTTTGGCCTGTGTGAGAACAGGGTCATTGACTAGATGGGCTTTTGATCTGATCCATCAGGCCTGCCCTTATCTCCTTGTAAGAGATGTTCCCCCAAGTGCAACTTGTGCGGAAGTGTGTGCTTGCACTGATAAAAAAAGATAATGTCGCAATGAGGCGCCAAACCAAGAGAGTTGATTCAGAATGAACTTTAATGGAAATATGAAAAGCTTCAAGCAGGCAATTGTAAAAGAAGCAGGACAGGAACAAGGCAAAGCCACACAGTATACAATGCGGCTTTGAACTTCTTCTTGGTCTGGAGGCTTTCGGGACACATAGTGGGAAAGCAGGAGAAAGGAAAGATGGCAGAGACTCGTGTAAATGCTGTTGGCTTAGATGACGGTCCCAGAAACTCAGATTTCCCAGAATCCAAGGTGAGACACCCAATAATGGATAGGCATGATCTTCATCCATTCAGGGTCATTCAAATCATTACCACACAGATTTTCTTCACAAGTTCAATAGGCCTAATAGCACACGCTGCCACGACGCCACTGCAGAGCCCTCCTTCCAGAGAGCCCACCCCTCCTCAGACCATAGCCCCAAGAGCTTCCAAGGAGGCCATCCCCATAGCCCCACCCACCATAACCATAGCCTCCTGCCAGCCCAGAACCACTAACAGCACATGGAGTGTTGCCTCCAACAGACACGGGCTCACAGCTGGCAGAGAGGATGGGCCCTGGGATGGTCAGGACACTGGGAGGTGGCTGAATCACAACCTCTGCTGGTGGGATCTGGTTGACGCATGATGGGGCAACTCCAGCCAGGACTCCGAGGTTGGTTGCTCTTTCAGCACCTCCATATCCATAGCCGAGACCACCGTAGCCGTAGCCGAATCCTCCATTTCCATACCCAAGACCTCCATACCCATAGCCAAGACCTCCTGCTGATCCAAATGCAACAGTGGGAGTGGAAGCACAGGATGGGACAGCACAGGATGGACCACAGTCAACCATTGTTGGATGCAGGTGAGTCTGAAAGCAAAAACACCAAGGGATAAAATAAGTGTGGGTACATCACTTCAATGGGGAATGCAGGGGATCTGTCAGAGGTGGTACGGTATTTCCCCCATTCCCATTTTCCCCAACTTAAACCATCTTCCTTTCTCCTTGATTGAAAATCAGCTGTTTTCTGTTATTCAACAAACATTAAGCACTAATTCATGGATTCTGTATTGTCCACTACAACCTTTCTCTCTATTGTGGGTCCTAAATCTGATCCCTCATGGTCCCAGGAACGTCAGGGACCATGGGACAAAATGAAAATGTGGAATGCCACTTCAATGGGGAATGCAGGGGAAATTTAAATCAGCTGCCTTTGACAGTTCTAACGCTATGCCCTAATGCTTGGATTCTTTATTGTCTTCTCTTTCTTTCACCACAGCCCTTCTCTTAATTGTGGGTCCCAAATCCAAATACTGGCAGCTCCAGGAATGTCTGAGAATGTCCTCTATCTGAAACTCTGGAGAATAGCTTCCAGTCAGTGAGGAAATACTGAACTAGGAGGTCTAATGGTCTGTCTTGGTAAAAAGCAACTCCCTAAGTTTCTATTTAAACCAGACCTTTAGCTGGAACAATGAATGCAGGAATCTTTTTTTCTTTCCTAGAGGAAGGGCCATTACTCACTGGCAGAACATATGTTTTGCATTCGATCCCTGGAATCTGCAGGTTGGGCTGGGAAAGAATCTCTCATTTAAACCCTGGAAAGCCTCAGTCGGTCAGAGGAGACAATACTGAACTAGATGGATGAATTGTAAGGCAGCTTCCTATATTATTAGTTTCTTCATCTGCCAAATCTTCCATGAAGAACAAATGAGTATTAGCCTATGCAATAAATACTGTACTTCCCTGATGCTGACTTCTGTTTTTTTTTAATCTTCCTAATTGAATTTTTGCTAAGGTTACATTGTTGGGGAAATCTGAAAAACATTCCATGGAACGCTGTCATGTGTCTCAAACCCAATGCATCATGAATGCTAAATTTGTACTTTACAATGAGGAAAGCTGGATTTGCACAACTTGTGATAGAATAAGATTCTCTCACCATCACCACCACCCAGGAAAACAAAAATGTCTAGTTTTGAAAGAATGCTATAAGATGTAGTAGTAGTAGTAGTAGTAGTAGTAGCAGTAGCAGCAGCAGCAGCAGCAGCAGCAGTAGTAGTAGTAGTAATAATAATAATAATAATAATAATAATAAAATAATAATTTATTATTTATACCCCACCCATCTAGCTGAGTTTCCCCAGCCACTCTGGGCAGCTCCCAATCAGGTGTTAAAAACAATACAGCATTAAATATTAAAAACTTCCCTAAACAGGGCTGCCTTCAGATGTCTTTTAAAAATAAGATAGCTGCTTATTTCCTTGACATCTGATGGGAGGACATTCCACAGGGCAGGTGCCACTACCGAGAAGGCCCTCTGTCTGGTTCCCTGTAACCCCACTTCTCGCAATGAGCGAACCGCCAGAAGGCCCTGGGCGCTGGATCTCAGTGTCTGGGCTGAACAATGGGGGTGGAGAGGGCTATAGTGAATTGTTAGAGCATCTTCTTTGCATGCAGAATGTGCTGAGTTCACTCCCCAGCATCTCCAGGTAAGGTTTGGAAGAAAACCCTTCCTTGAAGCCCTGGAGAATTGCAGCCAGTCAAACATTACAGTGCTGGATGGATGAACACTCTGGTCTCGGTGTAAGGCAACTTCCTAAAACGTTTGTGTTCAGAAGAAATACATTGATAATAAGTCAGCCAACAAAATGGAGGATTCCTGATGGAATAGCAACATAAAGGACCACTGACCATTAGGTCTAGTCGTGACCGACTCTGGGGTTGCGGCGCTCATATCACTTTACTGGCCGAGGGAGCCAGCATACAGCTTCCGGGTCATGTGGCCAGCATGACTAAGCCACTTCCGGCGAACCAGAGCAGCACACGGAAACGCAGCTTACCTTCCCGCAGGAGCAGTAAGTATTTATCTACTTGCACTTTGACGTGCTTTTGAACTGCTAGGTTGGCAGGAGCAGCGACCAAGCAACGGGAGCTCACACAGTCGCGGGGATTCGAACTGCCGACCTTCTGATCAGCAAGTCCTAGGCTCTGTGGTTTAACCCACAGTGCGACCCGCATCCAGCTGAACCCTCTAAGCAGTGGGAGAAAAAAAAGCACGTAAAGACAAGATAATAACATACATGCACACATTTGACTTACCAAAGTCTCTGAGGAGTACAAATGGAGAGAAGGAGATCAAGTCAAGGAAAGCTGTTGGGATATCTCAGCCCAGGGAGCCCTTTTATACTCATTTGACTGTATCCCCTGATGGCCCCACAGCTAGCTGGGATACACCCCCTTTCCCTGAGGCTTTAATTAGCAAGCAATTTATGAATTGCATCATGCCCACTAATTGTTTTAATAAGAAAGAAAAATGGGGCAAAAGAGTTCGCATTTCCTCTGCTCCCCACAACGCTTCTTTCCCATTCTCACCCTTTTGATCTTTGCATTCTCATTCTTCCACCAAAGGAGTTAATAAAAAAATTAAGAAAATGTAAAGATGCCTTTGTATGTTCATTTCGGACAGATCAACAGGTGTTATGGCTTTGAAGAGAATTAAAGTAGCTGAAATGGCTGGAGATTTTATCAGCAGCCTACTTGACTTCCATATCCAAGATTATCATTCCGTTCACAGCACATAGCCAGGGTTCTCTGCCTCCAATGTCAGAGGTAGCATGCCTCTGAATACCAGATGTTGGGAATCAGAATTGGGTAATGGGACATTGAGTTCCTGTCCTTCTTATGGGATTCCTATTGGCACCTGGTTGACCACTGTGAGAACAGAATCTTCCTAATGCTCTAACTTTCATTGATGCAAGGATGTCATATACACATGTATGAATAAGTGTACCCAATAAAGCGAAAATGATTTTGAAGAGTTAGCAAAAATTGACAATTATTTGAAGCCCAGCTCCCAAATAAAACGATTGAAGAAATAAAAGGATAACGTAGGCAAGGATGATAGGAGACACCTGGAGGGCCACTTTCACCAGCACTGTACTAGACATATGTCCCAACCAATCAGGGATCACATATTAAATTCACTTGTAATATTAGCAGCCCCTGGTTTCCTGAATTTCTAGCCCGCCTGTAACTTGTAATGTCAACGTGGCAGTTGAGATCTGTTGGTATCTATCTATCTCCACTTACTGAAATGCTAAGGTTATTTTCAACTAGCTCATGTTAGACCTATTGAAAGCAATGGACAGGGGATGCCAGGAAACAGGGAATTGTGTTTACATGTGGTGGGAGTGTAAATATGTACAAATTTTTTGGGCAAAGGGTATTTAAAGAGATAACAGAAATCACTGGGTTACAGCTGACCGAAAGTCTACAGGTAGCATTATTATCAATTTACAATGGAGTGGAAGGTTCGCAGGCTATGAAAGACTTGCTCACAAATTTATTGACAGCTGCGTGAAGTATTATAGCTAAGAAGTGGAAGGGGCAAGCAGAATATAAAATGGAAGAAAGGTCTAAAAAGGTGTGGGCTATAGCTGGTAATGATAAATCAACATGTGCCATTGAGGTAAGATGGGAAATATGCAACGGAAATTATTTTGAGGAGATATGGAGACTGTTTGCAGAACTTGTACTGTTAAAACGGAAAAGGGTCAAAGCATCGTAAGAAGTGTTGAATTTCTGGGAGGCTGGATAGTTACAATGGGATGGTATCAGTGGTGGGGTGCACATTTTTATTCTCATTTATTAATTATTATTACTTTGTAAAAAAAGAAGAAGAAGAAAGCAATGGACATGTCAGTCAACACCGTGCATTTTGATGGAAATTTCCTGAGAATGAGTTTATTAGATGCAACCTATCATAATTTCAGCTATGTTTGTGTGTGGCTTTTTGCTCTTAAATTCGCATGTTCTAAACTACAGATTTTGAATACATTTCATACGTTTTCTAGGCTTCCCATTATGCAAGTTTTAATTGCCTTTCTAAGTTGCCTTTTTAAAAAGGAAAAAAGTAGTGTTTTCTTTTTGGTTTCAACTTGGTACTGATTGTATATATCTGGTTTAGATGCTTAACATATTTCTGGTTGGTGTGGGGGTTTTTTTAACCACAGACACCATCTTCTATTGAAGTTGGGACAGCCCCCTCCCACCTCTGCCACCCAGAAGACCACTCCAGATTAACTCTAGATTTTTGCCAGGTTGAAGGAAACATCTCTGACCTCCTAGGACAAGTGAAAAAGATAACATATAATGGGTCCTGAAGCTGGATCAAACCAAAGGCCCATGTTGTCCAGCATCCTCTTTCCTGCAGTGGTCAACCAGATGCAGTGGTCAACATAGGGACCATAGCTCTTTCTCACTATTGTTCTCTTTCAAGTGGCATTGGCACTCTCAGGTCCCAATTGTGAGTTCCCCATTGAGGCATCTGGTTCTGCACTGTGAATACAAGAAGCTGAATTAGATGGGGCTTTGACCACATCCAGCAGGGCTTTTCTGATGTGCTCAAGGCATTCAAGGACACCAATTTCATCTGATACCGGAGATGTCTCAGAAGGTGTAAGCAGAAAGCTTTGATCATGTCCTAGAGTTCCCTACACTGATGAAAGAGCTTTGATGATCTCCATCTCCTCCCTCTGGGTGTTTCTGATTTAAAACAGCAGATAAACTAGAGCAATTTGACTTGAGGTCAGCAAAATTAAAAGGAAGGGAGAGGGGAACAAACTGGTGTCAAGACTATTTGTGTTGCATTATTGCAACCACTTAATTTTGTGACCTCCTTCTTTTGTGCTTAGTAAAGTATTTTGCACATGAAATTGTTGACAACAAAATAAAATGTTAGCTGGAAAGAGGCGGTTTCTTGGTCACAGGAGTGGTTGACAGAACTGTATAAAAACGGAAACTTCTCCCGGTTCCTCCAACAGCTTCATCTGACTCTCTTGTCTTCGTTCCATCTTCTCAAAGAAGCAGGTAAGTCCATTTTCTTGGGTGAATGTTTCTGAATTTATTAAAAAATTCACATCAAATTAAGACTAGATCGATTTTCCAGCTTCACACTTTGTAAGTGCATTGAATATGATATTGCTAGAAGAAACTCTCATTAAGCATTTTTAAGGACAGCTGAAAGGTGCCACCAGCTCTCCATCTTCTTCCTTCCTTCCTAAATGATATTTAGACAAACATGCACACTGCTGTCTTTTACAGCACAAAACTCTGCTTTTCACTCAGTAGTGAACCTGAATGTGTTGTGCTTAAAGGTAAAGGTAAAGGGACCCCGGACCATTAGGTCCAGTTGTGGCCGACTCTGGGGTTGCAGCGCTCATCTCACTTTATTGGCCGAGGGAGCCGGCATACAGCTTCTGGGTCATGTGGCCAGCATAACTAAGCCGCTTCTGGTGAACCAGAGCAGCCATGGAAATGCCGTTTACCTTCCTGCCAGAGCGGTACCTATTTATCTACTTGCACTTTGACGTGCTTTCAAACTGCTAGGTTGGCAAGAGCAGGGCTGTCTTATTTTTTTCAAGCTCATCCCCAACTTGCTAAACAATGGTATACTGTGGTCCAGTATGTTCAAGATACACACTGATAGCATTGTTGATAAGACATGCCTTTTCTTAAAAGAACCTTACTGGGTTATCTCATCATTTTCTTATATTTCAGAACATCAGTACTGGGGGTAGCCAGCATAGCACCTTCTAGATGTTGTGGGTTAAAATCCCAAGAAAGGGGGTCATTCCTTAGTGATACAGCCCATGCTTTGCATGCACAAGGTCCCAGGATCAGTCCCCTACACCTCTAGGTGGGGCCAGTAATGTCTGTCGGGAACCCAGGAGAGTCATTGGCAATCAGTGTAGACCGTGGGTAGACTGCAGTCCGGGGGCTGGATCTGGCCCAATCGCCTTCTAAATCCGGCCCATGGATGGTCCAGAATCCGCATGTTTTTACATGAGTACAATGTGTCCTTTTATTTAGAATGCATCTCTGGGTTATTTGTGAGGCATAGGAATTCATTCATTATTTTTTTTCAAAATATAGTCCGGCCCCCCACAAGGTCTGAGGGACAGTGGACTGAAAAAGTTTGCTGACTCCTGGTGTAGACAATAATGACAACAAAACCCACATTTAGTAGATGGCAGCAATATCTCTGGTTCTCATCACCCTGAACTATTGTTCATGCTAGCTGAGTCTCATGGGCGTTGAAGTCCACGATATCAGTGCAGGCATCACTTTGATTCCCCTTGATCTGCACCATATCTGAAACTTTTTCATTCTTTCCCTTTCGTGATCCATGATCAACTCAGTTCAGCAATTTTATGTTTTGTTTTGTTCTGGATATAATTTTTTATTCCATTTTCTGTTTCACAATCCCAGTTAAAGATTTTACGTACTTAAAATATCAGTGACTTCCTGTCAGGGACTGGACTGAGGAGGAATGGTGGAGACCACCCACTTTCCTCCTGAAGCTTCCAAAGAAGAGGGAGACAGTATAGAATTACAACAGTGGTTTGCAGGAGGTCATAGTTCAGAGGCTGCAGAGGGGAGAAGCTGGGAAATATTGGGAGAGGAGCAGAAGGAAGAAGAAGCACCAGGGGAGATACAGCTGGCAGACTGAGTGTCTTTAGAATGCATTCCAGACCCTTCTCTCTCCCAGAACCTGGCAGGCATTGAAAGTAGTAGAGCAGAGAGCTCAGAGGCAAAAGGCATAGAGAAGCCACCATAGGGAAGACATATAATAGAAGAGACAGAGGGGGTGGGGTTTTCACTTGGAGCAACGTCATTACTCTAAGAAGCAACATTTCTAAGCCTCTCTCTGTGAACATTGAATAAAATACCTTGGTAAGAACTCCCATCGTTCAGCCTGGACACTGAGATCCAGCGCTGAGGGCCTTCTGGCAGTTCCCTCATTGTGAGAAGTGAGGTTACAGGGAGCCAAACAGAGGGCCTTCTCAGTAGTGGCGCCCGCCCTGCAGAACGCCCTCCCTTCAGATGTGAAGGAAATAAGTAGCTATCCTATCTTTAAAAGACATGTGAAGGCAGCCCTGTTTAGGGAAGTTTTTAATATTTAATGCTGTATTGTTTTTAACACTCAATTGGGAGCCACTTCCCTTCTTCTCTTTCCATGGTTCATTTTGCATATCTTATATCCCTGCATATCTTACAAAACCTATACCAATCTGTTTTCCATTATTACATCCATCAAAAAATTATTTGCACTGCTGAATTTATCTTAATGCTGCCAGAGTTTTCAGCTGTACACATGCAATTTTATTTTTTTAGATTCCTCTTCAGCCATGGCTCACTGTGGCCCATCCTGTGCCGTCCCATCCTGTGCTTCCACCCCCACCGTTGGGTTTGGATCTGCAGCTCTTGGTAGACGTGGAGGTCTTGGCTACGGATTGGGAAGTCTTGGCTACGGCAATGGAGGTCTCGGCTATGGCTATGGAGGTCTCGGCTATGGCTATGGAGGTGCTGAAAGAGCAGCCAATCTCGGTGTCCTGGACGGAGTCATCCCTTCATGCGTCAACCAAATCCCACCAGCAGAGGTCGTCATCCAGCCACCTGCCTGTGTTGTGACCATCCCAGGGCCCATCCTCTCTGCCAGCTGTGAGCCTCTGTCTGTTGGAGGCAACACTCCATGTGCTGTTAGTGGTTCTGGGATCGTAGGAGGTTATGGCCATGGTGGGTGGGGCTATGGGTCTGGCCTCCTTGGAAGCTCTGGGGGCTGGGGCTATGGTTTGGGCTATGGGAGGGGAGCACTCCTTGGAAGGAAGGTCGGGCGTCGTGGTAGCATCTGTTCTTAGGCCAATTAAACCTAAGAAGCATATCCTGAACTGATATCCAGGGAAATTGATACAGATCCATTCGCTAAGGTTCAGAAGACCTGCATCCAATCAACCACTGCTGAAGTTGAACCCTCTTAATTCCCCCTTCTGTATTTTGAAGTCGAGAAGACCAAGAACCTTCTACAATATGCACCTTTCTTGCCTATTGTACAACTATCCTTTCTTTTTCTTTGATCTTTTCAATAAAGCTTGTTCTGCATTCTGATAACATGTGTGTCTTTGTTTTTAAAACTCCACCTCCAGTTTCTCATAGGAAGGTGTCCAAGGTCTTAAACCCAATTTTGTCCCAATTAAAATTGGAGTATTGGGGGCCGTCTTTCTCTCTTGCACCCTGAAGAGTTTACATGGAGTGTGGGGAAAGTATGTTATATTCCTCTAGAAATACCATTCTCCTCTTATTCAACATGAGTACAGGATCTCTCTCCAGGGCACCCTGACTGGTTATTCATTCAGAGAAACAACTCATAGTCAGGGGTCAAATGCAACTTTTGCTGATCGCTAAAGGACCAGGAGGGATGGGTTAAATAGGTGCAAGGAAGCAGTTGTGCCCCTTCTCCTGATTCCTCTTTGCTGTCACTCCTGGTAGCTTTGAGAACACTGTCCAACCATCTCGTCTTCTGTCGTCCCCTTCTCCTTGTGCCCTCAGTCTTTCCCAACATCAGGGTCTTTTCCAGGGAGTCTTCTCTTCTCATGAGGTGGCCAAAGTCTTGGAGTCTCAGCTTCAGGATCTGTCCTTCCAGTGAGCACTCAGGGCTGATTTCCTTCAGAATGGAGAGGTTTGATCTTCTTGCAGTCCATGGGACTCTCAAGAGTCTCCTCCAGCACCATAATTCAAAAGCATCGATTCTTCGGCAATCAGCCTTCTTTATGGTCCAGCTATCACTTCCATACATCACTACTGGGAAGTATATAATAATAAATACTTAGCTAAAAAAAAGAAAAGGGGAAAAGAAAGGAGGGAGATAAAAAGCACACCTTTAAATAAACTTTCTTATTTTAAAAATAAATTTGTATCTATAGATACTCAAAAAACAAAGTAATAACCATCTATATTAATATGAAAAAATATCTGTGGAAATCAATGTGGAGGAGCAGAAAATATAAATTGCAGACTTTGATTAATCACAGACATATTACCAGCTCTCTCTCTCTCTCTCTCTCTCTCTCTGTGTGTGTGTGTGTGTATGTGTGTGTGTAAATAATTCCAAATTCATAAACTAAGCTCCCACCCTAATTAAACACTAAATACAGTAAACCAGGCAAAAAGTATTAGATCAAAGAGAATAAATTATATGGAGGAGTGTTTTCTTCAACTTTCTTATCCCCCCAAAAATATTTAAAATGTCCATCTTTTAACTATTTCCCCCCTCCTTGCTGGCCAGCAAGTACTCTTCTCTGACAAGTTGCTGCAGTCAAAATGGCAGCTTGGAACTTCCTCATTTTTCCAATTTTGATGCCTTGGCAGAGCCTTGACATGACATGACTTCTGGTGCTTCGTAAGGACCTGAAAGTCATTTCAGAGGCCTTGCGGTGCAGGTGCTGAGCACCCACAACAATGTTTTGTGGGTGTCCTGGCCCCCAAGAGTTGGTGCCAGTGGCTGGACGCTTTCCTTTGTTCTCTCGATCTCTCCCTTCCCTGCCTCTTACTCCGAGTCCTTCACCAACAACCCATCACTTTAATATGTGTGTAATTCTTGGGTCCCAATAATGGCCCATAGCTGAGGACACCAAGGAAAACAAAAGGGGGCGGGGAGCCAAGAAAGAATATAAAGAAATATAAAATATAAAAAGAAGAAAAGAGGAAAGAAAGAAGAAAGAAGAAAGAAAGAAAGAAAGAAAGAAAGGGAAAGGCACTTCCAATTTTCCATCTGCCAGTTACATAACAGAAATTATTCAAAATATTGACTCCAAGAAAGCGTGTTCTCCTTCATGGAGAACACATATATTTACGGTTGTTCGCATTGACCTTGCTATGCCTGTCATGGGGTCGTCTGCTCTTGGGGCAGGTGCCCGGTAGGAATTTTGTCCATCTGGCTGATTGGCTGGGGCCATTTGGTTTTTGCCTACTGTGTAGCAAATCGTCACAACTTGTAAGGTTGCAGTTAGGCGTTGGTTTATGGTTTGGTTGGTTGAGGGGCATGGATTGGCTGGGCCTGCCCCTCTAATGCTGCTGCTGGTGCAAGGGATTCCATTAAAGGAATACAGGTGCTCACTATTGCTTTTGTCCGAACCCTGTCAAGGGGCTAGGACCACGCAAGAGCCCCTGGTTGCTGAGGGCAGGTTCCCTGCTCCGTCGCTACCCCCAAATGTATTCTCCTTTTCTGACTATCGCAGGCTTGCGAAATGTCAGTCTGTCCCCCACTGGGGGGGGGGGCAGATAGTCGCAACCAATGTCTAAGCAACCACTCACATTTTTTGTATTTTAATAAAGTTGTGGCCAAAATTATGCCCAAAAAACCTTAAACAAAAATTCTGTGTGTTGTGTGAATTATTTGGGGTGGCCTGGGGACCTCGACACGCAAAACATCCCGCTGTTCTACTTCCTGCTAAGCAATATTTTCCTAATCCCCAGATTCTATAGTTTCAATGTAGGGTTTTGCGCTAAGTATACAATTCCTGGTAAAAGGTTTCTGCAATTTCTCTCATCTTTATCCTTATATTTAATTGATGGAATAAACATTTGGATCTGTTTATCTTTCAGATGTTTTGATAGTGATTTAGATGGTTTATTGCTGTATTTCAACCATCTTTTATTTTTTTACATTTGGCAAAGCATTCCAGTTTTTCGGCTTGGATATTTTGAATGTTCTCTGTTGTTCTTAACTTCATACACCATGTTTGCTTATGCTAATTTGTCTTTTCTTAATATTTAAACCATTTTTTTTCTGCTTGAGAGAATCTCTTATACATCTCTGCTGCTGTTTTTGTTTTGTCAGAACACCTCTGATATTAGATTCAGTTTCATCCCATATATGGCCATTTTGTTTATGCACTTTAAAAAAACAATCTAAATATTGTTCTATTTGAGTCTTTCTGTCTGCTCTTACTGATATACTGTTATTCATTCTCTAGAGTTTATTATTACAATTATTTGACATTTTGATGTTCAATTTTATTAGTGCATGATCTGCATAAATCTTTAGTAATACTGAAATAGATTTCACTCAAGTGACCAAATTAGCAGATATTTTAAAATATCACATTCAACGGGATCTATGAGCTTGCAAGTAAAATGTATAATCCCGTAAAGTTGGAGTATAAAACCTCCAAACATCTGTCAAATTTTTGTTGGCAAACATGCCTTGAGCCACATTCTAGTTTTAATTTAGACGAAAAGTCGCTTCAGTCAGCTGGACAGCTTGCTGTGAGGAACTGAGGCCAAGTGTTACAAAAACCAACACACATGGGTTACCGTAATGCGCCAAAAGCTTTATTGAAAAGATTCAAGAAATGACATTGATAGCTGTATGAGAAATGCAGAAGAAATTTAGCATATAAGCATCTTAGTTTTCTGGACTTCAAAGCCAAGAGGTGGGGGATGAAGAGGGTTCAACTTCAGCAGTGGATCCTGGGATTTAGCTCTTTTGAGCCATGCCCAATGGATCTGTATCAAGCTCTCTGATTATCAGTTCATAATATGCTTTTCAGGTTTAATTGGCTTATGCACAGATGTTACCACGACGCCCAAACTTCCTTCCAAGGAGTGCTCCCCTCCCATAGCCCAAACCATAGCCAAAACCTCCAGAGCTTCCAAGGAGGCCAGACCCCAAGCCCAAGCCCCCATAGCCATAGCCTCCTACGATCCCGGAACCACCAACAGCACATGGAGTGTTGCCTCCAACAGCCACAGGCTCACAGCTGGCAGAGAGGATGGGCCCTGGGATGGTCACAACGCAGGCAGGTGGCTGGATCACAACTTCTGCTGGTGGGACTTGGTTGATGCAGGATGGGATGACTCCTGACAGGACTCCGAGGTTGGCTGCTCTTTCAGCACCTCCGTATCCATAGCCGAGACCACCGTAGCCGTAACCGAATCCTCCATTTCCATAGCCAAGACCTCCCAATCCATAGCCGAGACCACCATAGCCAAGACCTCCTGCTGATCCAAACCCAACAGTGGGGGTGGAAGCACAGGATGGGACAGCGCAGGATGGACCACAGTCAACCATTGTTGGGTAGAGGTGAGTCTGAAACCAAAAACACCAAGGTAACACAGTAAGCCATGGCTGAAGATGAATCTAAAAAATAAGGTTGCAGAACCGAGCAGAACATGGGGCATAAAAACCAAAAAACAACAGAGAATTATAAATCGTCAGATATGATGCATATGAAGGAGGCCCAGTGTTGCATGCTTCAACTCCCACCAGATGTAGACAGAACATCCTATGGTCAAGGATCATGACAATTGTAGTTCAACAACAATTGGAAGCCCAGTACTTATTCTCTACTCTCCGACACATGTTCCAACCAATCAGGGTTCACATATTATAGGTTTATTGTCCAAACTCCATCTGTGAGGTTTTGTCTTCTTCCCAAAAATTACTACTTTAATTTTAGAATGGTTGACTGTTCACTGTTCACTGCTCTTTTGTGCAAAAGACATTCAACTTCCTCAAAAGTCTCTGCATCCCAATTAAGGTAGCAGAAATCAAAACAATATCGTTGGCATACAGAAGAACTGAGAGTTTGACTTCCTGAATAGAAACAGGAAAATATTCTAGACCTCCTAGTTCTTGAACAATATCATTTATATAAAAATTGAAAAGAAAGGTTGCTAGGCAGCATCCCTGTTAGACTCTCCTCTCAGTAGGGATATTATCAGAAAGCAACCCATTTGCCACAAGTCTAACCCTAAGCAAAGTATGGCTATGCAGCAGTTTATACAACTATGAAGTAGGTATGATGAAGTGTAGTCCTTCAGTTGTCACTGGACTTTAGTCCCCTCAGTCAGCAAACCCAAAGGTCAAGCATGACCAAAGGCCAAGGACCAAATGGTGCTCATTCTTGCTCTAGTGGGAATATCAATCTAGCCTTCTACTGTCATAAACTTCTGATAAATTACTAAGTATTTCCCCAAGAAATCGGACTTACCTGCTTCTTTGAGAAGATGTAGTGAAGACAGAAGAGTCAGATGAAGCTGTTGGAAGAAAGGAGAGAACTCTGAGCTTTTATATAGTTCTGCCAGCTGCCCCTTTGACTCAGAAACCGCCTATTTCCTGCAAACATTTTACTTAGCTGTCACCAACGCAATATGCAAAATTACTTTGCTAAGCACAAAAGAGGGAGGTCACAGAATTAAGTGGTTGTAATAATGCAACACAAATAGTCTTGACACCATGTTTTTCCCTCACTCATTCTTTTAATGTTGCTGGCCTCAAGTCAAATTGCTCTAATTTATCTGTTGCTTTTAACCAGAAACACCCAGAGGGAGAGGATGGAGATTAAGGCTCCTTCATCAACTCTGGGGACTCTCAGTCATTATCAAAGCTTTTTGCATACATATATGGGATTTTAGGACACCACCAATATTAGAGGAAGGCAGAGTCTTAAAATGATGTACAAACATGGGAGAAGCTTTGCTGCATCAGGGAAAAGACCCATCTAACCCTGTTCTTGTAATGGCCAGACAGATGGTAAAAACAGGACCTGCAAACAATAGCAGAAAAGCACTATGGCCCCAGGGTTCTACGTGGAATAACCAAGAAGCATCTGGTTGGCCACTGTGGAAAAGATGATGCCTTTGCTCTAAAAAAAATTAAGCAAACAAACTAGAACTATAAACTCCATGCAAATACATTGGTCCCTTGGTTCTCAGAGTCCATTCGACTTCCAAAACGTTTGAAAACCAAGGCACAGCTTCAGGCGCCCCAGAAACAGTAGCCGACAACCGCACTGGATGTTCAGCTTCCAAAAAAAGTTCCCAAACCAAAGCATTTACTTCCGGGTTTGCGGCGTTTGGGTTCCAATTTGTTCATCAACTAAGCCATTTGAGAAACAAGGTTCCACTGTTTATAAAAGAAATATAATTCATTTTAAAAATCTGAAACCAAAGGAAGGCACTGTTGTTAGCATCTGCTCGTCTTGAGAGACAATGGAGTATGCCTACAGGGGTTAAGTCAGGCCAATGTGTTAGCAGCACTGAAGTCATCTCCCAGGGGCAAAAGCCTGGGCAGTGGGCATGGAGGTCCTGGCCAGCGGCCAAATGAAAGTAGACCAATACGTTTGGCACCAGCTTGGCTGCATGAGTTGCTGGAAGGCAGTTTACAAGGCCCCATCCAACCGTCTTGGGGACTGTACTCCAGATTTGTGTAGTGTTTACTTGTTAGCCATTTCTTCATCTGAAGATATCCTGCAAGCCAGCAGAGGTTTAGGATCAGAGTTTTCCTTCTCCTTGATGAGCTACCCTCCCAGGTTGACAAGCACCATCTGCCCCTCACTTCCCTATTCAGCTGATGCAGAAACCACCGTCTTGATTGTTGGGCCCACTATTGGTCTCGTTAGCTCAATCCAAGGAGGGAAAGTCCCTAGCTCACCAAGGGTTTGAGGCCCATTGGCTACCCTCACCTGGACAGTCGAAGCTGCTCCTGGGGTGTGGCTAATGTCTCATGCTGCCAGCGTCTAGGAGCCTCAGGTGAGATTTGAGTGCAGGGTGGGGACCAAAGGTGTGCAAATTATCTGAAAAGGAGCATGTTGTGTCCCCAGACAGAGGCACTATCCCTCCCTGAACACCCTGAACACCCAAAAAGAATGCTATTATTACTATTACTATTACTATTACTATTACTATTACTATTACTATTA
This sequence comes from Podarcis tiliguerta, assembly GCF_965153285.1. Classification (NCBI taxonomy): domain Eukaryota; kingdom Metazoa; phylum Chordata; class Lepidosauria; order Squamata; family Lacertidae; genus Podarcis; species Podarcis tiliguerta. The sequence continues at coordinate 6,958,895 of NC_139549.1, forward strand.
TTCCATGCAAATACATGATAAAATTCTTTATCAATGACTTGGATGATGGACTCAAGGGCATCCTGATCAAATTTGCAGATGACACCAAACTGGGAGGGGTGGCTAACACCCCAGAGGACAGGATCACATTTCAAAATGACCTTGACAGATTAGAGAACTGGGCCAAAACAAACAAGATGAACTTTAACAGGGAGAAATGTAAAGTATTGCACTTGGGCAAAAAAATGAGAGGCACAAATACAAGATGGGTGACACCTGGCTTGAGAGCAGTACATGTGAAAAGGATCTAGGAGTCTTGGTTGACCACAAACTTGACATGAGCCAACAGTGTGACGCGGCAGCTAAAAAAGCCAATGCAATTCTGGGCTGCATCAATAGGAGTATAGCATCTAGATCAAGGGAAGTAATAGTGCCACTGTATTCTGCTCTGGTCAGACCTCACCTGGAGTACTGTGTCCAGTTCTGGGCACCACAGTTCAAGAAGGACACTGACAAACTGGAACGTGTCCAGAGGAGGGCAACCAAAATGGTCAAAGGCCTGGAAACGATGCCTTATGAGGAACGGCTAAGGGAGCTGGGCATGTTTAGCCTGGAGAAAAGGAGGTTAAGGGGTGATATGATAGCCATGTTCAAATATATAAAAGGATGTCATATAGAGGAGGGAGAAAGGTTGTTTTCTGCTGCTCCAGAGAAGCAGACACAGAGCAATGGATCCAAACTACAAGAAAGAAGATTCCACCTAAACATTAGGAAGAACTTCCTGACAGTAAGAGCTGTTTGACAGTGGAATTTGCTGCCAAGGAGTGTGGTGGAGTCTCCTTCTTTGGAGGTCTTTAAGCAGAGACTTGACAACCATATGTCAGGAGTGCTCTGATGGTGTTTCCTGCTTGGCACAGGGTTGGACTCGATGGCCCTTGTGGTCTATTCCAACTCTATGATTCTATGATTCTATTCCCCAGTCGCTCTGGGCAGCTCCTAGCAAAATATTAAAAACATGACAAAACATCAAACATTAAAAACACACACATATATGGAAGTTTTTAATGTTATATATATATACCATATATATATATATATATATATATATATATGCTTTCGTAGATTTTCACGGGTACAGGAATGCAGGTTTTGGTGTCCTCGGGTGTCTTCCCGTGTAAAAGTTGGGGTGTCTAGGCGACGTTTCGACGAGGTCTCACTCGTCATCTTCAGGCTGGTGCTTTCGGCTTCTTGTTACTGGAACAGAGCAGGATCTCAGTGTTTGAGTTCCTATAAATACTGTTGAGGAGGTGTGGTGTATAGCCTCCAATGTTCTGGGCAGAGAGGAGGTTCCCAGGCTAGTGTGTCTTTTCTTCTTTTGTTCCTTAATTACTTGAGGGATATCTTGAGTGATTTCTTGAGTGATTTCCTGAATCCCACTTAGGTGGGTCATTAGGTGTGGATTAGTTGCTAAAGCCTTCGTGTCTTGAACTCTTGAACTTTGTGAAGAGTTTTTCTGAGAAGATGGCTGTACTGCACTTGGTTGTGCTCTGGCTTGGCTTCGTGTATAGGGGCGAGCTGTGGTTTTGTGGCCTGTGCCAGCCAAATCTGTGTAGGGATTGCAGGGGGGTGCAGCATCCGGAGGTGCCACCCTGGTTTGGCTACTGGATGGTGTCTGTAATTTATCTGTGGAGAGGGTCTGGGTTTGGGTCTGGTGTGGTTGATTGGTGATGGCACACAGAACGCCATCACCAATCAACCACACCAGACCCAAACCCAGACCCTCTCCACAGATAAATTACAGACACCATCCAGTAGCCAAACCAGGGTGGCACCTCCGGATGCTGCACCCCCCTGCAATCCCTACACAGATTTGGCTGGCACAGGCCACAAAACCACAGCTCGCCCCTATACACGAAGCCAAGCCAGAGCACAACCAAGTGCAGTACAGCCATCTTCTCAGAAAAACTCTTCACAAAGTTCAAGAGTTCAAGACACGAAGGCTTTAGCAACTAATCCACACCTAATGACCCACCTAAGTGGGATTCAGGAAATCACTCAAGAAATCACTCAAGATATCCCTCAAGTAATTAAGGAACAAAAGAAGAAAAGACACACTAGCCTGGGAACCTCCTCTCTGCCCAGAACATTGGAGGCTATACACCACACCTCCTCAACAGTATTTATAGGAACTCAAACACTGAGATCCTGCTCTGTTCCAGTAACAAGAAGCCGAAAGCACCAGCCTGAAGATGACGAGTGAGACCTCGTCGAAACGTCGCCTAGACACCCCAACTTTTACACGGGAAGACACCCGAGGACACCAAAACCTGCATATATATATATATATATATATATATGGTTAACAAGCAATTAGCAATCCCGTTTTCAAAAACCATCGAAACACTTTCATTTATTAGCAACAAATCACAAACACAGATAGCTGAAGTGATTGTGGTGATGGATGTGGTGATGGTTGCATCCATCAAAATCAAGGGTGATGTCTGGCTTGTTCATTGCTTTCAGTAGGTCTACTTTCAGTATGGATGAACAACAGATCACCAAAAAGCTGCCATCTCTTCTACCTGCCCCATGCAATCTTGCATATTTAAGGGACAGAGGATAGGATTTCTGATGCTTGTATAAGAATGAATATGGAAACAGGTGGCTATTCGGGAATTTTATTATATCTTAGTTAAATTTTGCATTTTGTTGGCAACTTTGATATTATGAGTTGCAGAGAGATTGAAAATTCATGTAATCTGGGATGGCTGATATATTAAGTGAATTTAATATTTGATCCCTTATTTACTGTCACCGTTTTCTAGTACAGGGCTGCTAAATCTGAAGTTGTCCAGATGTTTTGCTGGATCACAACTCCCATAATCACTGGCTACATCAAACATACCCCCCCCAAACGTTTTCTCACTAACTCTGTCAAATAATGTTGCTTTATTGGGTACCTGTATATGTGATAATCTTGCGCCACTGAATATTAGATCTTTACTTATACAGTTATTTTTTGAAACAGTCTTTGAAGGGATCTCTTTTATTACAGGCAGGCGATGTAACCTGATTAAAAGCTAGCTTTACTTAATTTGTTAAACAATGGCCATAAAAATTAAATGTGGAAGGATCTAGCAGTCTTTTTGTCTGCAGCTAGAAATTCATAAACACAATACTGTGACCAGGCTGGGATAGCTGGGATAGGAGGCTTGTGGGGTTTTGAATGTCTGATGTAGATTTTTTTTCAATTTCGTTGTTCTGTATGGGATAATGACAATAAAGATTATTGTATTGTATTGTATCGTATCGTATTGGAAACAGCAACTAGTTTAGCTTCAGAAGCATGATGACTATGGAACATAGCTCTTGTGGAGACACCAGTGAAGCATTTTAGAGCACCAAGGAACACAAAGACCAAAGATCATTTTGAAACTCTATGGTATTTGTTAATCAACACAGTGGAAAGAACAATGTTGTATCCTCACCACCAGCCACCCATTGCTGGCTCTGGAACCATCAGTTAAGGCAAAGTAGAAGATACAAGTGATAAAAACCAACTCTAAACAATGAGACTAACCTGCTTAATATTTAACAGCACTGTTTGCATTGCTAATATGTGGAATGTTTCTTGGAAGGTGGGGGTACAAGAGGATTGTCTGTTTTGAAGAAAAAAAATCAGAAAAATAAATAAAAAGAAAAACCGCATCTAGTCCAGCATCCTGTTCTCACTGTGCCCAACCAGATTCAACAAAAAGCCCACAAGAAGGATGTGATTTTGATAGCCCTCTTCTCAATGGTTCCCACTGCAATGGAGGTAGAGAACGATGGCAATGTGTTGTGGCTGGAAAGATCAACTGAAATCCTGGATTGAAAGTCAAGTAGCCCACTCTGAACACCCACAGCTATTTTGAAGAGAAAAAAATGGGGACAGCGTATCTGTTGATCTGTCTGACAGAAAAGGAACATACAATCATTTCTTTTAACTTTGTTTTGCAGAGGAATTAAGAAGCCAAGATCAAAAGTGTCAGAGTGGGAGAGACGCGTTGTGGGAAGTTGAGGAAATGCTAACACTTTTGTCTCATTTTTCATTCTTATTAAAATAATTAGGGGGCCTGAGGCATATCACAAATTATTTGCTAATTCAAGCTTCAGGGGAACAGGGGGTGTATCCAAGCCAATTGTGGGGCCATTAGGGGATCCAGTCAAAAGAGTATAAAAGGGTTCCCTGGGCTGAGATATCTCAACAGCTTCCCTGAACTTCATCTCCTTCTCTCCATTTCTACTCTTCTGAGACTTTGGTAAGTCACTTGTTCACTTGGTAGAGCATGAGGCTCTTAGCCTCAGGATCGTGGATTCGAGCCCCACACTGGGCAAAAAGATTCCTGGATTGGTTGAGCTAGATTACCTTCTTGGTCCCTTTCAACTCTACCATTCTATGAGTCTACGCTGGGATCTTGCATTTGTATGATTCTTGCACTGATCAGAATTCCAACTCTTTTATTCTGTGAGGTGGATAGCTCTCCCCAGGGGTGCCAAATTGAATAAAATATGGGGGGCAGGTAAGCACGCCTACACCATTTGAATGGCAATGCTAATCAACTTGGGGGGAAGGCAGCCCACTCAAATATTTTATGGGCTCGCCAAAGGGACCTTCAACCAGGAATCTTAATCCTTCATGTTGTTGGTTGGCTTCTTTTCTGTATCTATCTTATGAAATCATGTATTTAGCTGTCTTATACTGAGTTAGACTCTTGGTCCATCCAAATTAGTATCGTCTACAATGACCAGCTGTGACTCTCCAAAGTTTCAAGGAGGGAGCATTTACCAGCTCAACCTGGAACTGAACCTGGGACTTTCTGCATGCAAACCATGCATCCTGCCACTGAGCAATGACCCTATGACCTTTCCCATAGAAACAAAGAAAGAGCCTGGACTTCAAGGCTCTGTCTAAAGCACTGACTTAAATAGAAGCATATGAAGTTGACCTGTACCGTGTCAGACCACTGGACCCCTAGTTCAGTATTGTCTACACTGACTAGAAGCTGCTCTACAGGACTTCAGGCAAGGGACATTCCCTGACGTTCCTGGGACCATGAGGGATAAGATTTAGGACCCACAATAGAGAGAAAGGTTGTAGTGGACAATACAAAATCCATGAATTAGTGCTTAATGTTTGTTGAATAACAGAAAACAGCTGATTTTCAATCAAGGAGAAAGGAAGATGGTTTAAGTTGGGGAAAATGGGAATGGGGGAAATATCCTATCACCTCTGACAGATCCCCTGCATTCCCCATTGAAGTGATGTACCCACACTTATTTTTTCCCTTGGTGTGTTTCAGACTCACCTGCATCCAACAATGGTTGACTGTGGTCCATCCTGTGCTGTCCCATCCTGTGCTTCCACCCCCACTGTTGGGTTTGGCTCAGCAGGAGGTCTTGGCTATGGTGGTCTCGGCTATGGATTGGGAGGTCTTGGCTATGGAAATGGAGGATTCGGTTACGGATATGGTGGTCTTGGCTATGGATATGGAGGTGCTGAAAGAGCAGCCAACCTCGGAGTCCTGTCAGGAGTCATCCCATCCTGCATCAACCAAGTCCCACCAGCAGAAGTTGTGATCCAGCCACCTGCCTGCGTTGTGACCATCCCAGGGCCCATCCTCTCTGCCAGCTGTGAGCCTGTGGCTGTTGGAGGCAACACTCCATGTGCTGTTGGTGGTTCCGGGATCGTAGGAGGCTATGGCTATGGGGGCTTGGGCTTGGGGTCTGGCCTCCTTGGAAGCTCTGGAGGTTTCGGCTATGGTTTGGGCTACGGGAGGGGAAGGAAGTTCGGGCGTCGTTTTAGCATCTGTGCATAGGCCAATTAAACCTGAGAAGCATATTATGAACTGATAATCAGAGAGCTTGATACAGATCCATTGGGCATGGTTCAAAAGAGCTTAATCCCAGAAACCACTGCTGAAGTTGAACCTTCTTCATCCCCCACCTCTTCGCTTTGAAGTCTAGAAAACTAAGATGCTTATATGCTAAATTTCTTCTGTATTTCTCATACAGCTATCAATGTCATTTCTTGAATCTTTTCAATAAAGCTTTTGGCGCATTACAGTAACGCATGTGTGCTGGTTTTTGTAACACTTGGCCTCAGTTACACACAGCAAGCCGTCCAGCTGACTGAAGTAATTTTTGTCTAAATTAAAACTAGAATGTGTCTCAAGGCATGTTTGCCAACAAAAAATTGACAGATGTTTGGAGGTTTTATACTTCAACTTTAAGAGATTCTGTGCTGGTAGGAAGCTATGGCTATGGGTCAGGTCTCCTTGGAAGCAATTTTGGTGGCTACCTTGGAGGTCTGAGGAGGGGTGGGCTCTTTGGAAGGAAATCCCTGCTGGGATGTTGCGGTAGTATGTGCTTTGAGATATATTGAACTCTTGAAGAACATATGTGTGATGATGCCAGGAATGACCCTGAATGGGTGAAGATGATGCAGTGTCTTGTCCTGGGACCATCAGAGAAGCCAACGTCGTTTGCATGAATTCCAGCTGCGTTTCCTTCCTCCTTCTTTCCCCCTTGAAAGTATTTAATCCATGAATGAGTTCAGGGCTACATTGTACTAAATGCGCCTTTGCCTTGTTCATTTCTGCTATCTGTACACTTGCCTATTTGCAGTAGAATTCCACAAATAAATCCTTCTTTTTGTGCTGAGTCTTCCAACATCTGGCATTCATTCCCTTTGGAACATCTCTGGTTTATATATCTAGATTACTGGGCTTTGTGGTGGTGGTGGGTAATGACTCAAGCTGATCTCTCCTGACTTCTTAAAAGTGTGGCTTGATGGAATTTAAACAGATAGCAGCTACTTACCATTTTATCTACACAAGCACACATTTATTTACAAGTTGCATTTGGGGGCACTGCCCTTACCATGACATTAGAGCAGGCCTTCTAAATAAGGCCAAAGCTCCATTTACTCAAAGACTCGGCTCTCACAGTAGACAACTAGTTGTCCCATTAAGTCCACTTGTAGGGACCAATGGCTTCAAGTTACAAGAAAGGAGATTCTGACTAAACATTCAAGTTGGATGGCCATCTGCCATGGATGCTTTAGCTGAGATTCCTGCATTGCAGGAGGTTGGAGGAGAAGAAGAAGAAGAAGAAGAAGAAGAAGAAGAAGAAGAAGAAGAAGAAGAATTTGGACTTGATATCCTGCCTTTCACTCCCCTTAAGGAGTTTCGAAGCAGCTAACAATCTCCTTTCCCTTCGTCCCCCAAACAAACACTCTGTGAGGTGAGTGAGGCTGAGAGACTTCTGATAAGTGTGACTGGCCCAAGGTCACCCAGCAGCTGCATATGGAGGAGTGGGGATGCGAACCCGGTTCACCAGATGTTGAGTCCACCGCTCTTTCAACTCAACTATATATATATATATATATATATAATATTTCCAAGCATTTATTATCATATACATTGTTTTAATATACAAAGTTTCTTCTTGAATTCCCACCCCTCCTTTCCTTAAGAATGGATAGGTTTGATCTTCTTGCAGTCCATGGGTCTCTCAAGAGTCTCCTCCAGCACAATCCTCTCTTAGCAACATCCAAGTTGATGGCCATCTCTTTAATTGTTGTAGGAGGGAATACCATTATTCAAATATATTCTGTGTGAAGTCCCTCCCCTCTGGGTCCTAAATAGTTCAACAGTCAGTTCTAGTCTTATGAGAGAAGGAGACAAGCAAGGTAGCTTTCATGTCATGAACCACAAACAAACCAAACTATTATATGAGAGAAGCCCAAGGGTTAAATGTTTATGGGATTGGTGTTTTGCTCAGATATGTGTGTGCAATATGATTCAGCTAAGGTCATTAAAACATATTACTGAAAGAAAATAATTGATATGGCAGATATCCATATTGTTTCTATAAATTTATGAGGGCTGGGGGATGCCATCAAGTGATGGAGGGTCTCTGACTGTACTAGAAGGCAGAGGCCCTACATTATTTTTTTTCTACAACAGACACCCCATGTGACCACTACTCATAGATTATTATCCCACTTCTACTTTGGTAGTAACTGTATGGCAGCTGGATACAGTGGTACCTCGGATTACATACGCTTCAGGTTACATATGCTTCAGGTTACAGTCTCCGCTAACCCAGAAATAGTGCTTCAGGTTAAGAACTTTGCTTCAGGATAAGAACAGAAATCGTGCTCTGGTGGCGTGGTAGCAGCAGGAGGCCCCATTAGCTAAAGTGGTGCTTCAGGTTAAAAACAGTTTCAGGTTAAGTACAGACCTCCGGAACGAATTAAGTAATTAACCCGAGGTACCACTGTATAGGTATTCCAGAGGGGTGACCATATTTATATCTCGATCATTTCACTTTCAGGTACAAAAATAAAAACCAAGACAGAGAAGAAAATATTTTTGTGGCTGGGGAACTATACAATCATCCCCTTACTTTCTCATCTGTTTATGAGTAATAATCCACCCCCTTTATAGCTCAAATGCTTAGGTGTTTGCATGCATATATATATATATATATATATATATATATATATATGCAGGTTTTGGTGTCCTCGGGTGTCTTCCCGTGTAAAAGTTGGGGTGTCTAGGCGACGTTTCGACGAGGTCTCACTCGTCATCTTCAGGCTGGTGCTTTCGGCTTCTTGTTACTGGAACAGAGAAAATCTACGAAAGCAAATATCTCACCTCTACGGGGAGGAAACCTTCAAGCTCTGTTCCAGTAACAAGAAGCCGAAAGCACCAGCCTGAAGATGACGAGTGAGACCTCGTCGAAACGTCGCCTAGACACCCCAACTTTTACACGGGAAGACACCCGAGGACACCAAAACCTGCATTCCTGTACCCGTGAAAATCTACGAAAGCAAATATATATATATATATATATATATATATATAATATTGGTGAGACTATATTTTCTTGGAATTTGAATGTTATTTATAAGAAACTTGCTCTCAACAGAATTTCCAGCACATCACATGACCAGTAATCTGGAAAGAAGGGTATGCTCCCATTTTTGAACAGATGCAATTTAGTGGATGTGTGGCATTTTCTGAATTGGACAGCTGTAGAATATATTTCTATTTCTTCCAAGATTCAGTTATTCTAAGAAATTGCAAATATTCCAGTCTTTATATTGGCATTAAATATATATAATTTGAAGCTATAATCCTTTCAGATCATCCCCCTACCACAGTCATGTTGCAAATTCAAGATCACATCACCCCTGAACCTATTTGGCAGTTGGACCCATCCCTGTTATACCATGATATCTCAGAGGAGGCAAACCAAATGGCTATAACAAATTATTTCAATAGGAATGTCTCACGTGGTGTCCAACACAGTATTCTTGGGGATGTCTGAGGCATTTGTATTGTGGATGAGACAAAGAAATTGAGCTCTCTTCCAAAGACACAAATCATGGCAGAATGCAAGATTTGGAATTAAAGCAGAAAGGAGCTGGGCCCAACCATATGTATGCCAAAATAATTGTCAAAAGAAAATAACTAGAGGCTCTCACATTACACAAAATTGCTAAATTAATACTGTTCTTAAAACAGAACTATTATGAGGCAGGGGATAGAAACATTAAATTAATAGCAATTATTCCAGCTGTAAGCAAACTTAAATCTCACATTATTGCTATGCATCAAGCAAATGTCCAATTGATGTATGACCCCAAAGAAATCAATATCCTTTTTTTTGCAAGCTACTATTTAAAGTTATATTGATAATAAATAAATAAATAAATAAATTTTATTTATATCCTGCCCTCCCCAGCCTTAGCCGGGCTCAGGGCGGCTAACAACAATCAAATAATCCAACATTCTAAAAACATTTCATTACAAAAAATAATTAAAATCAAATTGATGGCAACCGTTAAGCAAAATTCTGTGCAGTTTGCCAGAGAAGGGAGTCAGGCTGCACCCTGACCAAAGGCCTGGTGGAACAGCTCTGTCTTGCAGGCCCTGCGGAAAGATGTCAGGTCCCGCAGGGCCCTAGTCTTTTGTGACAGAGCGTTCCACCAGATTGGAGCCGCAGCCGACAAAGCCCTGGCTCTAGTTGAGGCCAGCCTAACCTCTCTGAGACCTGGGACCTTCAAGATGTTTTTATTTGCAGACCGTAAGTTCCTCTGTGGGACATACCAGGAGAGGCAGTCCCGTAGGTACGAGGGTCCTAGGCCGTGTAGGGCTTTGAAGGTTAAAACCAGCACCTTAAACCTGATCCTGTACTCCACCGGGAGCCAGTGCAGCTGGTATAGTAACCGGATGAATGTGATCTCACAGCGAAGACCCCATAAGGAGTCTCGCCGCAGCATTCTGCACCCGCTGGAGTTTCTGGGTCAGTCTCAAGGGCAGCCCCACGTAGAGCGAGTTACAATAATCCAGTCTGGAGGTGACTGTCGCGTGGATCACAGTGGCTAGGTCAGGGCAAGAGAGATAAGGAGCCAACTGCTTAGCTTGGGGGAGATGAAAAAATGCTGCCTTTGTTATAGCTGTAATCTGCGCCTCCATAGAGAGGAAGGTATCAAAGATTACACCCAAACTCTTAATGGACGGTGCTGGCACTAATTACACCCCCGCAAGAGATGGGAGTTGCCCCATCAATCCCATATTGTCCCGTCCCAGCCAGAGGACCTTTGTCTTCAAAGGATTTAACTTCAACCGGCTCCCATGTAACCATCCAGCCACAGCTTCCAGACATCTGGTCAGTGTGTCTGGGGCCGAGTCAGGATGGCCATCCATCAACAGATAGAGTTGGGTGTCATCGGCATACTGATGGCAACCCAGCCCAAAACTCCGGACAAGCTGGGTGAGGGGGCGCATAAAGATGTTTAAAAGCATCGGGGAGAGTATCGCACCCTGAGGCACTCCACACACCAAGGAGTGGCGCGATGACAATTCCCCCCAAGTGCCACCCTCTGTCCCCGACCAGAGAGAAACGAGTGCAGCCACTGAAGGACTGTGCCCTGGATCCCCACGTCGGCAAGGCGGTGGTCCAGGAGTTTGTGATGGACCATGTCGAAGGCTGCTGACAGGTCTAGAAGAATCAGCAGCCCCGACCCGCCTCGATCCAGCTGCCTGCGGAGATCATCTGTTAGGGCGACCAGAGCTGTCTCGGTCCCATGACCAGCGCGGAAGCCGGACTGGAATGGATCCAGAGCCGATGTTTCATCCAGAAACCTGCCAAGCTGTTCAGCAACCACTCTGAATCACCTTACCCAGGAATGGAAGATTCGAAACCGGGCGGTAATTGGATAGATCTAAGGGATCTAATGATGTTTTCTTTAAGAGCGGGCGCACCACTGCCTACTTCAATTTCCCTGGGAATATCCCGGTGCCAAGGGACAAATTGATGATATCCCCCAGGGGGGCCCGCACCTCGTCTGGACACCCTCTAATCAGCCAAGATGGGTACTGGTCGAGAGTACAGGTGGTGGGCTTTCCAGCTCGGAGGAGTCTTTCCACATCGGCTGGGGATATCCGGTCAAAGTAGTCCAATACTGGACCCGAGGACAGTCGAGGGGCCTCCAGTTCCTTTATTGTATCCAAATTGGCAGGGAGGTCATGGCGGAGCAACAGGACCTTCTCCGCAAAAAAGCTCACAAATGCCTCACAACTGTGTGTCAAATTGTTATTTAAATTTGGCTGTCCTTCAAGGACGTTAAAGACCTAATTATACTAAATAATTGCGCCGGGCAAGAGCTAGCGGATGCAATGGAGGCCATGAAGTAAGACTTCTTAGAGCCCTTCACCTCCATCTCATAGGTTTTCATAAAAGCCCTATAAGATGTTCTTGAGGCTCCATCACGGGCACCCTGCCATACTCACTGTAGCCGTCCGAGGTCCCGCTTCATTTTCCGAAGCTCCTCGGTAAACCAGGGAGCCCGGTGTCTGTGGGGTCGCAGAGGGCACTTAGGTACGATCTCATCGATGTCTGCCAGGAGCTGGATATTCCAGCCCTCAACAAGCTCAGTCAATGAGTCACCAGGGGGAGCAAGGTCCCGCAAGGCTTGACGGAATCTATCAGGGTCCATCAGCCTCTGCAGGCGAGCCCAAATTGGCTCGCCACCTAAGCAGGGTGGGGGTGGAAAGTCAATCCTGGCTTTCAGAGCATAGTGATCAGACCATGGCACCTTCATCGAAGGAGACATGATCACTTCTATACCGGCGCCAAAGATCAAATCCAGCGTGCGGCCTGCTTGATGTGTGGGGCCCGAAACAAACTGGGAGAGCCCTAGTGTCGTCATGGAAGACACCAGGTCCAGAGCCTGTGAGGAGGGAGTGGCATCAGCATGGATGTTGAAGTCCCCCAATACCAATAGGTTAGGGAACTCCAAGGCCCAGCCGGCCACAGCCTCCAGCAGGCCTGACAGGGTGGCTGCTGGTGCGCTAGGTGGCCGGTACACCAGCCAGACAGCCAAGCTCACCTCAGAGCCCCACACTAGGCCAACACATTCAATGCCGGGGATCGATGGCGATGGTAGAGCCCCGAAAGAACAATATTCCCAGATTAATAATGCCATCCCTCCCCCCAGCCCACAGTCCGTGACTGGTGGAGGACGGAGAAACCCAGGGGCACCATCTCTCGTAAGGTAACAGTTTCCCCTTCGTGCACCCAGGTCTCCGTCACACAAGCCAGGTCGACCCACTGCGAGGTAATCACACTCCAAAGGGAAGATATTACTTACACTAATTACCAATGAAGCCAATTTTTGCAGCCAATTGACCCTACCTATAGAGAAGATTTAAATTAGGAAATTTCAGGAGAAGAAAATGAATATGCTACACAAAAGCTGGAAAAACGATAGAGCCCTGGGTCATCCATCATTTTTTTTATATTATATTATTTTGTGAGGAGGCAAAATCCCTGATACTTAGCTAGCATTCTGCATCATAATCATTCCCAAGTCAGGGCATGGTCAGGAGGATGCAGATTCTTATTGACCCATAACCCTCTTAAATAGACCCCCCAAAAAGTTCGCATTTATTTTATTTCATGTTATTTATAGATCTACGATGTGAGGTATTTGATTGCCCTGAATAGCATTGTTTTAAGATAGTTCTAGTTTATGGCCCTGGATTTACATTTTTAAGACCGGTAAAAAACCCAAAAAAACTACAGTGGTACCTCACAAGACGAATGCCTCGCAAGACGAAAAACTCACAAGATGAAAGAGTTTTTTGTTTTTTGAGTTGCTTCGCAAGACGAATTTCCCTATGGGCTTGCTTCGCAAGAGGAAAACGTCTTGCGCCTTTTTCTTAAAACCGTCAATGCATTTCCTATGGGAAACCGTGCTTCGCAAGACGAAAAATTCACAAGACGAAAAAACTCGCAGAACGAATTAATTTCGTCTTGCGAGGCACCACTGTGTAAACCAAGGATTTTGCATCAAATTCAGCTAATATTCTATATTGAAATACTGCGAAGGCTGAAACAGGGATATCTGTTGCCTCCCTTTCTCATTGGAGACACTCACTGAAGCAATATGGAATAATCCAAACCTTCATGGCTGGTGAGGGGAGGGTGGTGAATGGGGGTGGTGACTAGAGTGTCAAAGTAGGACCTGGGAAACCAAGAGTTAAATCCCCACTTGGCCATGAAGCTCACACACCTCTGCACACATTCCAGCTTCTCAATATCCTTCTTAAATTGTGGCATCCAGAACTGGACACAGTATTCCAGGTGTGGTCAGACCAAGGCTGCATAGAGTGGTACTATTACTTCCTTTGATCTGGACACTAGACTTCTGTTGATGCAGCCTAGAATAGCAATAGCTTCTTTTTTGTGTGTCTTTTTCCCCCCTGTTTCATCACACTGTTGACTCATGTTAAGCTTGTGGTCCACCAAGACTCCTAAACCCTTTTTACATGTACAGTGGTACCTCTGGTTACGAACTTAATTCTTAGCTCCAGTTTCAAGGCAAGTTTTCCCCCTGAATGAATAACTATTCATGGCACTCTGAAGGACGACGCTGCACTCGTGTTGAAAAAGAGGGAAATGTGAATTTTATCAAGATGACTATATCTTAATTTATTTCCACATATAAGTAAAGCATTCAGGGTGCTAGAATGGAGGGCTCCCCCCCCCACCCCAGTTTTAATATGGGCCAAGGGTGCTTCAGATACCTGAAGTCCTGAACAGCTTGCTATGAAGAACTGAGGCTCAGTGTTCAAAAACCAAGACACAAACATTCTAAGAATGAAGAAGCTTTATTGAAAAGTTCGAGGAAATGGTACATAGAGTTGTACAAGAAGCAAGGAAGACGAACAGTGTGGAAGGATCTTATTCTTCTCTACTTTAAAAGAAAAGGGGGTGATTTTTCAGCCATGGTTATTTAGTTATTCAGCACTTGAATATCAGTCCAGGATATGCTTCTCAGGTTTAATGGGCCTATGAACAGATGCTAAAACGACGCCCAAACTTCCTTCCCCTCCCGTAACCCAAACCATAGCCAAAGCCCCCAGAGCTTCCAAGGAGACCAGACCCAAAGCCCAAGCCCCCATAGCCTCCTACGATCCCGGAACCACCAACGGCACATGGAGTGTTGCCTCCAACAGCCACAGGCTCACAGCTGGCAGAGAGGATGGGCCCTGGGATGGTCACAACGGCGGCAGGTGGCTGGATCACAACTTCTGCTGGTGGGACTTGGTTGATGCAGGATGGGATGACTCCTGACAGGACTCCAAGGTTGGCTGCTCTTTCAGCACCTCCATATCCATAGCCAAGACCACCATATCCGTAACCGAATCCTCCATTTCCATAGCCAAGACCTCCCAATCCATAGCCGAGACCACCATAGCCAAGACCTCCTGCTGATCCAAACCCAACAGTGGGGGTGGAAGCACAGGATGGGACAGCGCAGGATGGACCACAGTCAACCATTGTTGGATGGAGGTGAGTCTGGAAGCAAAAACACCAAGGGAGAAAATAAGTGTGGGTACATCACTTCAATGGGGGTGGACCACAGTCAACTCTGGCTGAAGAATCTAAAGTATACAACTGAAGAACTGAGTTGAATACGGAGCATGAAAACCAAAGAGGATCAAATAATTATAAAACCTGAGATATAGGGTACATCAAAGGGAGTCAGTGTGTAGTTTTTTCTGATGTTGCAGACTTCAACTCCCATCAGACCCAAGCAGCATGAACAACAGAGAAGGGTGATGAGACTATAGGAACCTCACGATAACTACTGAGTGAGAACTACACCCCTGTGGTAGATGCTGTAGAAAAATAAGAAAATACTCATAGATATTGGAAGGATGATTCAGTGGTGGTGCTCTGAATTTTAAATAGCATGCTATGTCTACAATACTATCAAAAACAATTTTTTTAACAGACTGGAGCACAATAAACCATTTTCTAGCAAGGTGGGAATGAGAAAGGAAGGAAGGAAGGAAGGAAGGAAGGAGAGAGAGAGAGAGAGAGAGAGAGAGAGAGAAGCTGCAATCCTTTATCTATTTACCTGGGAGTAAGCATCTGTGAACACAACAGGGCTTACTTATCAGTAAAATGAAGATATTAGAGAAGTGTGCCTGTGTGCATGTGAGCACCTTTCTGTTTATCCCTGACTGTGTTTAAATTACATTCAGGGAGACAATGGAAAGCTGGTGGTGCCTTCCAAACATCACAATTCTCCCTAACGAAGTTAGAGTTCATTAATATGAATTTCCCACCTTAGCCTTCCTAAATGTAAGATGGCAGAGCCAGCTTCTAACTCTCATCCGCCTCAGCCCGCATGTCAAATGGTCGAGGACGATGGGAGTTATGGCTCAACAACATGTGCAAGTTCCCTCTTTCTCCTTTTTTTTCCCCTAGACAAGTGTCCCAACAGCCAGGGATCACATATTAAATATACTTACAGAGGGTAACGTAGGGTTGGGGAACCTGTGGCCCTCCAGTTGTTCAGTATCCCAAGTCACCTTAGGCATCATTCCTAATGGTCAGGGATGATGTGAGCAACATCTCAAGGACCACAGGATAGCCATCCCTGTCCTAACTGGAAAGTCCATCTAGCCTATCCTTTGACAACTCTGGGAATATTCCACCTAGAAAATAGACTTACCTGCTTCTTTGAGAAGATGAAGTAAAGATGGAAGAGTCAGATGGAGTTGTTGGAGGAACTGAAGGAAGTCTGAGCTTTTATACAGTTCAGCCAGCCTCCCCAGTGCCTCTTTCCAGCTAATCATTGTTGGCAATTGTTCTTTCATGTGCAAAAAAATAATAATACTTAAAAAATCAGTTTACGAAGCACAAAGAGGGAGGCCACAAAATTAAACTGTGGTAACAGTGCAGCATAATCATGACACCTATTCCTTTGTGCCTCCCTTCCTTTTAATTTTGCTGACCTCGAGTCAAATAGCTCCAGTTTGTCTGATGTTTCAAAGCAGAAACACCCAGAGGGAGGAGATGGAGATCATCAAAGCTCTTTCATCAGCACCGGGGTCTGTAGGACATCATCAAAGCTTTTTGCATATGCATACAGGATTCTGAGACATCTCCAGTAACAGTGGAAAACAGTGTCTTTGAATGCCACAGGTACATCAGAAGAGTCCTGCTGAACAAGGCCAAAAAGCCCATCAAATACGACATCCCTTTCTCTCTCTTGCCCACCAGATCCCTTACCAAAATGCTAGCAAGCCAGACCTGAGTCCAGCAATATCAACACCAGTTGGAGGGAGAGAGTTGGAAAGAGCTATGTCCCCCATGCTTTCCTTCTGGGATAACCAAGAAGCATCTCGTTGTCTACTGTAGGAAACAAGATGCTAGAGGATATAGCTCTTTGGTTTGAGCCAACTGCAATGATCTTTCTTTATATTCTTATCTTCACTTGCACTCATCCTGGCATGTCAGAGATGTTTCCTTCAGCCCAGCAAAGTTTAGGGTTAATCTGAAGTGGTGTACTTCAGAGCAGGAGCAGTCCTTATTTGAAAATAAGAGAAGCAGTAGTGTATGTTTGTATGTGTTTAAGAGATGTAGATACCCCTCCCATAAACACATAATAATAATAATAATAATAATAATAATAATAATAATAATAATATCCTGCCCTCCCTGGCCAAAGCCGGGCTCAGAGTGGCTAACAACAGGTAAAAATAGCACAGTGTACATAAAATTGCACAGTCAATTAATTAAAATACATTCTAGAATCAATTAAGAATCAAATTAATGGCAACCATCGGGTTAGAGTTCTATGAAGATTACAGAAGGAGAGAGGGGGTCAGACTGTGCCTTGGCCAAAGACCTGGCAGAACAGCTCTGTCTTGCAGGCCATGTGGAACAATGTCAAGTCCCGCAGGACCCTAGACTCTTGTGACAGAGCGTTCCACCAGATCGGGGCCACGGCCGAGAAAGCCCTGGTGAAAAATCCAAGGCAGTGCTCGACAGCTCTCTTTGGCTTCCACAACCCAACCCTACTAAGGGAATTGCAGGATGGGAGGAAAAGGTACTTCAGCGCCAATAACCTCTTCCTCTGGGAATCAGTTGCATTGCAGATCCCAGACGCTGTTACGAAATTTGCTTCTTGGAACCAAGTCCAAGCCAGAAATATAAAACGAGTAAAGATTTGAAATCAAAAGAAAATGGCGACACTTTTCTTTTTAAAAATGGCTTTTAAAAGGAATTAAAACTTTCATATTGGGAAGCCATGAAATGTATTCAAAGGCTGCAACTGAAAACAAAATCATTTAAAGGCAGAAAATCACACACAAGCATAGCTGGATGGTGGTGACAGGTTGGTGGGTTTTACCTAAGAAAGTCATTCTCAGGTTACATCCATCAAAATCAATTGTGATGACTGACTTGCTGGTTGCTTTCAACAGGTCTACTATCAGCATGACTTTAGTTGGAAATAACTAGCATTTCTGCAAAAATCTAACAAGGGAGGTAGATGGATAGCTACAGATCTTTACGGAAGGCACCATCTCATCTATGTGTCCATTTGCTCTTGCATATCGATGGGTCAGACGAGGACAGGGTGATTTCAAAGTTGAATATAGAAACAGATGAGTATTGATGGCTTTTGTTAATCTTGCCTTGTGTTAGCTGCTTTGACATAACAACTTACAGGCAGTTTAGAAATTCACAAAATCACAGGCGTCTAGTAATGTAAGTGAATTTGATATCTGATTTGGGACAGGTGTCTGGTGTGGAATCTGTTGCCCCTCCAGATGTCTCTGGATCAAAAGTATCATCATCCTTGCCTTCAATACCTTCATTACCTCATTTTCAGGAGAGGGGACTTCAAGTTATTGTGAACATTTGCAAACTCTTGCCAATCAGCTGGGAAGCCCACAAGACGGTCATGATTTCACTAGCACTTGCCCCAAACTTTGATTCCCAGCTACTGGTAAACAGAAGCATATTGTATCTGGCCGTGGAGGCAGAAAACAATGGCAATATTTTGTGCATGGGATGTTCAGCTGAAATCCTAAGTATGGAAGTCAAATAACCTATTGAGCCTATTTCCAGCTACTGCACATCTTTTAAGAGAATGAATGGGGCAGGGTATCTGTTGATCTATCTATCAGTATGAAACATGCAGAAGCCTCTTGTTGTTGCTGCTGTTCTCCATTCCTTCCTCTTACATTGGAGGCAGAAAACAAGAGTTTTGTTCACACTAAAGGTTTTAACCTCTGGGGAAAACTCTGGAAAAGTGATCTGAAGTTCACAGCATGTTATTCTTTGAAGGAGAACAACTTGAAAATGATTTACTCTGAGTAGGCAAAGATGCATAAGACTGAATCAGATAAGTGCTGGAGATGCAAAGAGGTTGAGGGAACGTTCTTTCATATGTGGCGGACTTGTAAAAGGGTAAAAGAGTATTGGGAAATGATCCATAATGAATTGAAAAACATATTTAAAAGTACTCCCCCCCCCCAAACCAGAGTCCTTTCTGTTGGGGATAATTCAGACTGAAATTCCCAGGTGTCAAAACACGTTATTTATATGCCACTACTGCGGCCCATGTTTTGTTAGCCCCAAAATGGAAAACTAACAAGGTCCCAACCAAAGAAGAATGGCAACTTAAGTTGGCAGAATATGTGCAGCTTGCAGACTTAGCATATAGAATAAGAGAACAAGAAAAGCATATGTTTAGAGAAGATTGGAAAAAGTTTATTGAATATATGGGAAATAACAGTGGACAGGTGAAAATGCTGGCAGCATTAAGATAAATTCAACAGTGTAAATAAGTTATGATGGATGTAATAATGGAATACTGAATGGTATAGTTTCTATAAAATATGCAGGGATTTATGATATGTAAAATGAATCATAGAATGGAAGAGAAGAGAAAAATGGAAGTCATTGATATCTTAAGGATGTAAAAATTGAGGACTTTAAATTGTAGAGCAGAAAATTTAATAAACATTAGGTTAAGGTAAAGGGACCCCTGACCGCTAAGTCCAGTCGCGGATGACTCTGGGGTTGTGTGCTCATCTCACTCTAGAGGCCGAGGGAGCCGGCGTTCGTCTGCAGACAGCTTCCGGGTCATGTGGCCAGCATGACTAAGCCGCTTCTGGTGAACCAGAGCAGCGCATGGAAATGCCGTTTACCTTCCCGCCGGAGTGGTACCTATTTATCTACTTGCACTTTGACATGCTAGGTAGGCACAAGCAGAAACCGAGCAATGGGAGCTCACCCCATCGCAGGGATTCAAACCGCCAACCTTCTGGTCGGCAAGCTAAGCTCTAGGCAAAGAAAACAAGAGTTTTGTTCTGTGCATGGACTGATCAACTGAAATCCTATGTCTGACAGTATCACAAGCTGCTGAGAAGATAACCAGCTACTTCAGCTACTTTAGAGAGATTGAATAGGGACAGGGTATCTGCTGATCTGTCTGAAAGCATGGAACATGCAAGCAATTTTATGTTTCATTAAATTTGTTTAGCAGAAGAATGAAAATGCAAAGATCAAAAGTGTCAGAAAGGGCAAGGCGCATTGTGGGGAGCTGAGGAAATGCTAACGATTTTGCATCATTTTTCTTTCTTATTAAAGTAATTAGGGGGCATGAGATGTTTCAGAAACAGTTTGCTAATTAAAGCCTTGGGGTGAAGGGGGTGTATCCCAGCTACCTCTGGGGCCATCAGGGGACACAGCCAAAATAGTATAAAAGGGCTCCTTGGGCTGAGATATCTCAACAGCTTCACTTGGCTTGATCTACTTCTCTCCATTTCTACTCCTTGGAAACTTTGGTAAGTCAAGTCTACCTATATATGTTAGAATGTTGTCTTTAAATGATTCTTGAACTTTCAAGTGGTTCAGATTTCTGAACTCCAAGAGAACACCAAAATTCTATTAATCTTTGAGATGTGTAGATCTTGCACTAAGAAATTGAATTACTTAATGTATTCGGCTGGTTTCTTTGCGTTTGTATCTGTGTATACACAGTCTTCTGAAAACTGGAAGCTGCCTTCTCCCAGGTTGTAGTGTTAGCCTGTTGAGCTCAGTATTACCTACAATGACCACCAGTAAAAATCCAGGATTTCTGTTCAGATTCTGTCCCTGCCCAGCTGCACCCAGCCCATGACATTCTGCATGCAGAGGAGATGTTCTCCCAGTTAACTACAGCCTCTCCCCCTGCCCACCACCCATCTTATAGTATTTGAAACGTGCTTTCAGAAGTAGGTATCTCTGTTTTCTTGGGAAGCTGGGATTCTGCGTCCCATTCTACCACACATCGTGCAAATCCAGCATTTATCATTACTGTGAGCAAAACTGTGGGATAACTAGCCTCATATGCTTAAGTCTTTTTAATTCATGAAGGGGTTAAGACCATAGAGTAAGCTGTCTTGCCAGGGTTAGCTCACCTTCAGAGGGGTTAGATAATCAAGGTTTTGTTCTCTCCCGGTCTAACTGAGAAGTTCAGCAAGTGAAGACGCTAAGCTGGTTGATCCAGCTTTGCCGCATGACTTACACAAGCCAATCTTGAGTTCCCGTAAAAAATAATTAGGAACTTTCATCATGCTGCAATTAAGCCCAGTACTGCCTGTGCAACTTGTCTGACTGATGAGTGGAAAAGCACATGAAACTGACCTTTGAAGGGTTTGTAAGTAAACCAATTTTAAAATTGCCAGCCGTGTGCTCTTTTCCTATGTTCAGGAAGGAGGGAAGTTTTGGAACATGCAAGGGTATGTTTTAAAGGTATAACAGTTTTTATGTCCATGATTTATTTCCAGGAATTGTCTTTTATACCTATTTTTTTTTCATTGAACCAAAAAAATTATAGCACTCATCACTCTCTATGGTTGGATACATGTGCCAATGCTCAATGGAATCCTTTTCATATTTCACCAATCATGTAACCTTCATGGGGACTGACACCAGAGGGCACCACAGACTAATATTAATGTGTTTTTTGTGGAACAAAATTTCATGGAAGATCTGTGCTTAAAAAGCAGGGTGTTGGTCCATCTAACTCAGTATTGTGTACAGTATATCTTGTGGGTTTTTTTATGAAATCAAGTATTTAGCTGCCTTGTACTGAGTCAGAATCTTGGTCCATATAGCTTGGTATTGTCTTCAATGACCAGCTGTGACTCTCCAGACCAGGTTTCAAAGAGGGAGCATTTCCCAGCTCAACCTGGAGATTCCTGGGACTGAACTTGAGACTTTCTGCATGCAAAACATATGTCCTTCCCCCAGAAAGTGATGGTCCTTCCCCTACAAAGAAAGAGCTCAGACCTCATGGCTCTAACCTTCCTGGAATTACCAGGGACTGGATTTAGGACCCACAAGGAAGAGAAGAGCTGTAGTGATGATGTAGAGGACAATACAGAATCCATGATTTAGGGCTTAATGTTTGACGAATAATGGAAGACAGGTGATTTTCATTCAGGAAAGATGGTATGAGTTGGGTGAAATGGAAATAAGGGAAATATCCTAATATATCAGGCAGAACCCCTGCACTAGTCATTGAAGTGATGTACCCCACACTTATTTTCTCCCTTGGTGTTTTTGCTTTCAGACTCACCTCCACCCAACAATGGTTGACTGTGGTCCATCCTGTGCTGTCCCATCCTGTGCTTCCACCCCCACTGTTGGGTTTGGATCAGCAGGAGGTCTTGGCTATGGTGGTCTCGGCTATGGATTGGGAGGTCTCGGCTATGGAAATAGAGGATTCGGCTACGGATTTGGTGGTCTCGGCTATGGCTATGGAGGTGCTGAAAGAGCAGCCAACCTCGGAGTCCTGGCAGGAGTTGCTCCATCCTGCATCAACCAGATCCCACCAGCAGAGGTCGTGATCCAGCCACCTGCCTCCGTTGTGACCATCCCAGGGCCCATCCTCTCTGCCAGCTGTGAGCCTGTGGCTGTTGGAGGCAACACTCCATGTGCCGTTGGTGGTTCCGGGATCGTAGGAGGCTATGGCTATGGGGGCTTGGGGTCTGGCCTCCTTGGAAGCTCTGGAGGTTTCGGCTATGGTTTGGGTTACGGGAGGGGAAGGAAGTTCGGGCGTCGTTTTAGCATCTGTGCATAGGCCAATTAAACCTGAGAAGCATATTGTGAACTGATAATCAGAGAGCTTGATACAGATCCATTGGGCATGGTTCAAAAGAGCTTAATCCCAGAAACCACCGCTGAAGTTGAACCTTCTTCATCCCCCACCTCTTCGCTTTGAAGTCTAGAAAACTAAGATGCTTATATGCTAAATTTCTTCTGTATTTCTCATACAGCTATCAATGTCATTTCTTGAATCTTTTCAATAAAGCTTTTGGCGCATTACGGTAACCCATGTGTGTTGGTTTTTGTAACACTTGGCCTCAGTTCCTCACAGCAAGCTGTCCAGCTGACTGAAGCGACTTTTTGTCTAAATTAAAACTGGAATGTGTCTCAAGGCATGTTTGCCAACAAAAAACTGACAGATGTTTGGAGGTTTTATGCTTCAACTTTAAGAGACTGTGTGCTGGTAGGAAGCTATGGCTATGGGTCAGGTCTCCTTGGAAGCAATTTTGGTGGGTACCTTGGAGGTCTGAGGAGGGGTGGGCTCTTTGGAAGGAAATCCCTGCTGGGATGTTGCGGTAGTATTTCAGAATGTTAAATGTCAGTTCTTGGTGAATTTTGCTTGTTGCAGCACAATACATTTTTATGCTGAGACTGATAGGTGGGCTTTGATTTGAGATAAGTAGAATGGTAGTCTCTCACACTGGCACATTCTTGGAGTATGCTGGCCTAGGGAGACCCTGAATTATTTGATAAATGCAGAACCTTTCATTTGTCCCTATTGAAACTCATTTTGCTAATTCGAGCCCAGCTCTCCAATCTGTTACAGTCATTTTGAATCCTGATTGTGTCTTCAGTGGTGTTACCTACCCCTCCCTATTTGGTGCCATCTGCACATCTGATGAGCATCCACTCAGTTCCTTCATCCAAGTCATTTATAAAGACACTGAACAACAACACAACCTTCTTGACACATATAATCCAAAAATAGTTGCCACACATTATAGAAAAGATGGGGGTTAGAATTCTCCTTGGTCTCACAATCTGGCACATCAGATTTTCAGCCACAGCAATTGTCCAAGCTCTCGAATACCATGCACTGCCAAGCCCAAGGCAGTGCACCATCACATGACTATTTCCATGTGTGCCACTATGAGGAGAAACATAAAGAGTACTTTATGAGCAATTGTTGGAGAAGACATGCCCTTTATTCCAAGCAAAGCAAGTTGTTGGGTAGGTTCATTTTGTATATTAAACTCAGTTCTTTAAATTCCGGAATCCAAAATGGATAAGAAGATTTGAAAAACCCCTACATATGTACAGTACTAAGATCCAGTACTAAGATTGATGTCACCGCTGGTATCATGTGGGAAATACAGAAAAGGGTAAGAGACCAGCTATGTAAGAGTTTCAAGAAGAAGAAGAGTTTGGATTTGATATCCCACTTTATCACTACCCGAAGGAGTCTCAAAGCAGCTAACATTCTCCTTTCCCTTCCTCCCCCACAACAAACAGTCTGTGAGGTGAGTGGGGCTGAGAGACTTCAGAGAAGTGTGACTTGCCCAAGGTCACCCAGCAGCTGCATGAGGAGGAGCGGAGACGCGAACCCTGTTCACCAGATTACGAGTCTACCGCTCTTAAGCACTACACCACACCGGCTCCATTGCTTGGAGGATTACATATACGGGGGTTGGTTTTGCTCCCTGCAGTTTTCTTGAAATTGTCAGGAGGTGAAAATCATGTCCACTGTCCTCCTAGAAGGTCTAAAACCTTTTTGGGATTCAGGAAGGGTAACCTCAGATGTTGTTAGGAGATGGTTTGCTAAGATTCTTCAAGAATTTTGCTGGTCACAGATAATAAAAAGATTCCTTGATAGTTTCTGCAATTCATTTTATCACCTTTTCTTAAAGAGATTGATAATTTTGGCATCCCTAAAGTCTGCTGGGATCTCCTCTCTCTCTCCCAGACTCCCCCCCCCCAATGAGCTTGTGATCCTACACCCTTTGTTGTAGCAGGAGCATTCACCATAAGTTGTTCTAAAGCAGTCAACTCTCAGTCTGCTTAAATGGCTGTGCATGGTTTTAACAGAAAGAAAAACAACTGATTCAAATCAAACCATGGCCATGCTACACTAGGAGTTTTAGTCAAGATCTGTTCTTTACGTTGGGGAGGAACCAGTTACATAAAAAAACAAACCTGAGTCTACAAAGACCTGATTGTTCCCAGCCAGTGGCATAGATTGGGGTGGGGGAGTACAGGGGTGATTCCCCGGGCACAAAATTGCTAGGGGTGCAAAATTTCAACACCTGGTGCTGCCTCAATACAGCTGTGCAATTCCATTGCTGGGCCCAGTTGAAAATGGCTTCTCTATGTGAAACAGGAAGTGACCTCACCAGAAAGTGACCTCTCCAATCAACAGAATGACATCATCATCATCATCATCATCATATATAATAATAATAATAATAATTCTGTTGGCTCCCAACGCAATATTAAAAACGTGGTAAAACATCAAACATTGAAAGCTTCTCTAAACATGACTGCCTTCAGATGTCTTCTTAAAGTCAGATAGTTGTTTATTTCTTTGACATCTGATGGGAGGGCAGGTGCCACTACCGAGAAGGCCCTCTTCCTGGTTCCCTGTAACCTCACTTCTCACAGTAAGGGAACCGCCAGAAGGCCCTTGGTGCTGGACCTCAGTGTCTGGGCTGAACGATGGGGGTGGAGACATTCCTTCAGGTATTCTGGGCCGAGGCCTTTTAGGGCTTTAAAGGTCAGCACCAACACTTTGAACTATACTCAGAAACGTGCTCTTATCTCTGTGGTTGCAATCTGCTGGGTGACGTGGACGCTGTTAGGTGGCTGAATGTGCACGCATATTCTGTCCATTTAATCCCACTCTGTATGGCCCCAGGCACTGGCAACCCATGCTTTGCCACTGTTCCCACCCTTCCCAGTTCCTTGATCTTCTTAATACACAAATGTTCTGCACACGGGATGTTTCATTAATTGTCACCTACACTTTTGGGAAACTACCATTTGTTGTAGTGCTTCACAACTCCCTAGGCATCTACAACCGACATAAAACCCCTTTCCCCAAAATACATTTACTCCATCAGTCAAAGGAACTGCTTCAGATAATTTTCAATCTGCTGTCTATATTTACTTCCTTTTTGAAGTCAGTCATTTCAGCAAAGTCTGGTGAGGAGAGAGATGCTATTCTTGAATCCATCTCTTTCTGTATCTGCTTCATCACAAACTGAATAAGCTCCCTGCATATTAGACACGGACTCCGCCTTAACAGAAAACAGTTTCCAGGTTTGCTTACAGCAGCTTTTGCCTTTTGACTCCTAGTGACAGGGTAAACCTTCTCTCCGGCTCCCAGTATATTCTGCCTAAGAATTTTGGCTCATCTCTCCCTCTCCAGTAAATCTTTCCCTCAGACACTGGGAGCTAATCTGGATGCCGTCGGTGACCTTTGCTGTTTTGTGAGGAAACATATTTGTGGAAGTATTTAGATCTTCTCTTAATAAAGTGATTCCTGTACCTGTGTCTAGAGATGCCCAATGTGTGTTGTTGTTCATTAAATTTCCTCCATTAACTCAGTGTCAAAGTTTGCGGCTATCTCAAACCTCATTTTACAGAGTTTGACCTTTTGGGAGGGCTTGGACTGGTTTGGACTCAGTCTGACCCTTATGTTTCTCTCCCCTTATAGTTTTGATCTATGGAATTTTAACCTGTATTTAAAATCGGGGGTTTTTCTGGTATGTTTTTATTGTAATTTTACTGGTGTTAGCCGCCCTGAGCCCAGGTCTGGCCGGGTCGGGTTCGGTATAAATAAAAATTATTATTATTAGGGCGAGATGTCTACAGCTTTTGCCATTTTAACTGAGGAGCTGGGGTACTAGATGCTACTGACCTGAATTAGCACCTTTCTCTGTGCAGTTTGCTTGCCTCTTTCCTCCTCTTCAAGGCTAATTGGTCTGCTAACATAACCACCTCGTGGACATTCTGAGGATTTCTGTCTCTCAAAATTCGAGAAAATGTATAGAGAGACTTTTTTCTCCCTTTCTCATCTTGCTAGAAGCAGGGGTCATGCAGGGAACCAGAATCTTGCAGAATTCAGTGGAAGCAAAAGGATATAGTTCTTCACAAAATGCATAAACTTCTAGATTCAGTACCAGAAGATGTGGTGATTGCCACTGATTTGGAGGGCTTTAAATGCAGATTACAGATTTAAAAAATGAAGTAAAGGTTTAAATGTGCTTAATATATTTCTTTAACTCGTGTATGCAATAATTTAAAACTGTTATCAAAATACAGTATCTGACTGAGAGGCTGGATAATCCTGCAGCATTAGACTACATGATCACCCACCAAAAATATGTTATTGTCCAAAGTCTTGTAACATATTGATTACAAAAGCTGTAGTCCACAATACATTCCACACTGTGTATGTATGCAAATGTTGCATAACTACAAAAGATTATCCAGCTATTATGACTGTTGCTTCTCTGAATAAATAATAATAACAACAATTGTTATTGTTATTGTTATTGTTATTATTTATTTGTACCCCGCCCATCTGGCTAGGTTTCCCCAGCCACTCTGGGCGGCTTCCAACAAAGATGAAAAATACACTAAAATGTCACATATTAAAAACTCCCCTAAACAGGGCTGCCTTCAGATGTCTTCTGAATGTCAGGTAGTTGTTTATCGCTTTGACATCTGATGGGAGGGCGTTCCACAGGGCGGGCGCCACTACTGAGAAGGCCCTCTGCCTGGCTCCCTGTAACTTGGCCTCTTGCAGTGAGGGAACCGCCAGAAGGCCCTCGGAGCTGGACCTCAGTGTCCAGGCAGAACGATGGAGGTGGAGACGCTCCTTCAGATATACTGGTTTGAGGCACTCTAAAAGGGGACTCAGCACTTGTTTTGAAAAAGGGGGAAATGATAATTCTCTCAAGGCGATTGGACCTTATTTTAACCACATAGAACTAAACCATTCAGGGGGCCAGAGAGAAAGATATCCTGCAAATGTTCCAATTTTAGTTAGGCCAAAAAGAGCTTCAGACAGCTGAGGCCCTGGACACCTTGCTATGCGGAACTGAGGCTTTACATTTAAAAACCAGGACAAACAGGTTATCAGATTGCAGAACAAGCTTTATTGAAAAGGTCAAAGTAAGAGCATTGAAAGGGGCAAAGAAGAAAATCGGTGTAGAAGGATCTTTTTTCTTCTGCACTCTGAAGCAAAGAACAGAGGATGAATTCCGGGAGTGATTGCTTGAATTCAGCTTTTCTGAACCATGGCCGATAGATCTGTATCAAGCCCTCTGATTATCAGTTCAGGATATGCTTCTCAGGTTCAATTGGTCTATGAACAGATGCTAAAACGACGCCCGAACCTCCTTCCCCTCCCGTAGCCCAAGCCATACCCGAAACCTCCAGAGCTTCCAAGGAGGCCAGACCCATAGCCCAAGCCTCCTACGATCCCGGAACCACCAACGGCACATGGAGTGTTGCCTCCAACAGCCACAGGCTCACAGCTGGCAGAGAGGATGGGCCCTGGGATGGTCACAACGCAGGCAGGTGGCTGGATCACGACCTCTCCTGGTGGGATCTGGTTGACGGGTTTAGGGATAATCCCATCTAGGATGCCAAGGTTGGCTGCTCTTTCAGCACCTCCATTTCCATAGCCCAGGCCTCCAAATCCGTAGCCGAATCCTCCATTTCCATACCCGAGACCTCCCAATCCATAGCCGAAACCACCATAGCCAAGACCTCCTGCTGATCCAAACCCAACAGTGGGGGTGGAAGCACAGGATGGGACAGCACAGGATGGACCACAGTCAACCATTGTTGGGTGGAGGTGAGTCTGAAAGCAAAAACACCAAGGGACAAAATAAGTGTGGGGTACATCACTTCAGTGGGGGTGGACCACAGTCAACCATGGCTGAAGAAGAATCTAAAGTATACAATTGAAGAACTGAGTTGAATATCGAGCATGAGAACCACAGAGGGCCAAATAATTATAAAAGCTGAGATATAGGGTACATCAGGGGGAGTCAGTGTGTTGTTTTTTGTGATGTTGCAGACTTCAACTCGCATCAGACCCAACCAGCATGAACAGCAGAGAAGGGTGATGAGACTATAGGAACCTCACTATAACTACTGATTGAGAACTACACCCCTGTGGTAGACACTGTAGAAAAACAAGAAAATACTCACATACCTTATTAGGTCTCCATGTTTCCATGATCGTGCTCTGAATAAAAAAGCTTGTTATGTCAACAATTCTATCAAGCATTTTTTGACAGACTGGACCACAATAAACTATTATCGACCCAGGTGGGGATTAGTATGAAAAAATAAAGCTGCAATCCGTTATCTATTTACCTGGGATTAAGCATTAGTGAATACAATTGGGTTTACTTATCAGTAAAATGCAGAGTTTTGTGCTATAAAAGGCAGAAATGTGTGTATGTGTGTGTGTAAATGACATTTAGGAAGAGAGATAATAGAAACTGGTGCCACCTTCTAAATATCACAATTATATTTAACAGGCATACATGACATTTCCATGGAGATCTTCTCCTACCATGTTTTCTAAATGGCACAACCAGACTTCAACTCCCATCTGCCTCAGCCACCATAAACCATGGCCATGGAATATAGGAGCAGTGGTTCATAAACATCTGCAAAGCCCCTGGTTCTCCTTCCCAGTTCTAAACATCGGTCCAAAGAATCAGGGATGATATATTTTATAAAGCTGCAGGGGGTGAAGGAGGGATGGGGGACCTGTGGCCCTGAAGTTGTTGCAGGATCCCAAGTCCCCTCAGCTAGCATTCCCAATGGACAAGGATGATGGAAGCAACATTGCAAGGATCACAGGATACCCATCCCTGCTCTAATTGGAAGAGCCATCTAGCCTTGCTTTAATGTGAACCTATGACAAGCTTGGAAATATCCCCCCAAGAAAATAGGCTTACCTGCTGCTTTGGTGAGATGTAGTGAAGACAGGAGAGTCAGATGAAGCTGTTGGAGAAACTGGAAGAACCTTGAGCTTTTATACAGTTCTGCAAGCCACCAAGGGACTGCCTCTTCTGACTAATGTTTTATTTAGTTGTTGACAATTTAATGCGCAAAATTACTTCACTAAGCACAAAAGGTCACAAAATTAAGTGGTTGTAATAATGAAAGACTAATAGTCTCAACACCATTCCCACTCCCTTCCTTTTAATTTTGCTGACTTCGAGTCTGATGCTTGAAACAAACCAGATGCACCCAGAGGGAGCAGATAGAGATCTTCAAAGCTCTTTCATCAGCTTAAGGGACTCTAGGACATCATCAAAGATTTTGCATATGCATACCGGATTCTAAGAGATCTCCAGTATCAGTGTCCTCACGAAAATCCATCAGCACACAGTTGTACAGTGGTACCTCGGGTTAAGTACTTATTTCGTTCTGGAGGTCCGTTCTTAACCTGAAACTGTTCTTAACCTGAAGCACCACTTTAGCTAATGGGGCCTCCTGCTGCTGCTGCCGCACCACCGGAGCACAATTTCTGTTCTCATCCTGAAGCAAAGTTCTGAACCTGAAGCACTATTCTTGGGTTAGCGGAGTCTGTAACCTGAAGCGTATGTAACCTGAAGCGTATGTAACCCGAGGTACCACTGTATTCAGTTTCCCCGCATCTACACATTACTGCAGTGCAATTCTCTTTAATATCATACATTGTTGTGCCTTCTTTTCTTTAAGATATGCATTTGTAGGCACAGCTTACTCCAATGTATTCATTTTGTTACCCATTACAGTGCTACCTTGATTCTCAAATGACTTAGTTGTCAAACAAATCAGCTCCCGAACCCCGAAAACCTGGAAGTAAGTGTTCCGGTTTTTGAATGTTTTTTGAAAGCCAAATGCCTGACGCAGTTTCCCCTTGACCGCAGGAAGCTCCTGCAGCCAATCGGAAGCCGCCCCTTGGTTTCCCAATGGTTTCAGGAGTCAAACGGATTAAGTTTGAGACCCAAGATTCCACTGTACTTGGATAACAGCACTGGGAAATTCAGACAGCTACAGATTTTGTAGCACAGCAATGTTTCAGTTTGCACATTTTTTTCAAAAAGGGTGAATAAATTTTTCTTTTCCTTTAAGGGTCAATTGAATTGAATTTCTCTCCCATTCCTAATCTCACCTGCCTCGCCGCCCCTCTGTCACTGAAAAAACTTCATTCCTGTTTCTACTTAAACTTACTCCACTTGGTCCTTGTTCCCTTCTGTCATGGTAGTGTATATGGTTCTGACAAGATATCACTCATACACTAGCAGCACATCCTGTAGAATTCTATTAGAATTCTAATTCTATCTGCATAATCAGAATGAACTTCATTCTGTTCTCAATGACCAACTTCAGGAGCCAAAAGGTTCTATTGAAAAATACAACATTTGAGCCATCTGGCCCCAACATGGCAAGTAGGCATTCCATTTTGGCAACGGTAACCCTGGTTTAAGGAGCCATAGGTCACCTAGCTTATATATCTGAGCTTCCAACATTGTATGCATGTTCTATTTCCACTATCAGAGACAGTAAGCCTCTGATTACCAGTTGCGGGGAATCTCAGGTGGTGACTGTGCTGTTGCATTCAGATGTTGTTTGAAGGCTTCCCATTAGGAGATCTGATTGGCCACTGGGAGAATAGGATCCTGGGCTTAATGGGTCACCTTTAGCCTGATCCACAAGGATTCTTTTTTAGAACTACGTAAATTCTTGGAGAATGAGGGTATCAATGGTCACAAGCCATGATGACTATGTTCAATAAGTACTGTCAGCACACTTTTGTATACCTATTGCTGCTGTCGGATTCAGGCCATGACGGTGAGTTTTCCATAGACATGTGTGATAACAGAATGCTGGGTTAGATGGGCCTTTGGTCTGATCCAGTCGACCCTTTTTATGTCCTTAAATTCCTGGTTCTTCGAAAACAGCTGGCACTATATGACTATATGAACCTTTTATTTCTTCAAATATCTTCTTTGAAAAGAGTTCCCAAATAGTTGTGGAAATTCTGATACGCTTCCTTGCTTTATTGCATACACTTATCCATACCATATGGTACGTTTGCATCATTGAAGACTGGAAGAGCCTTGTTCTCAATGACCAACCAGATGTCTATGGGAAGCCCAGCAAGCATGAACTGAGCATAACAGCAACTCTTCCCCCCCCCCCAAAAATATTCTCGATTATAATGCATTTTTGTATGTTATTTTCACTTAGTACAGTATGTCCATTCTTATGCACAATTTTATACACATCACCTGGCTGCAGAACTGCATGGAAATATTTGTGTGGATTTCATAGGAGTACACTGCTTCAATTGCTATGCCATTACAGAAAACACAACCTGGATCAAATTTCTCCCCCAATCTTACCTCCAGCAGTGGGGGTTAAACAAAAACAAAAACTGCTATGTGTTGTGCACAGAATGATGAACTGAAATCCTGGGTATTAAAGTCAATTAGAGTTCTGAGAAAATGAACAACTATTTTGAAAATAATGAATGGGGACAAAACACCTTTTCATCTGCCTGCCAGGAGGAACAGACAAGAATTTTTACCATTCTTAATCTTTTATTAGCTTTGTCTTGTGGAAGAATAACTATGAAGAGAGTGAGGTACTGTGAAAACACTTAACTCTTTTGCCTCGTTTCTTAATTAGGGCAATGATGCATTCCAAAAATTGCTTACTAATTAAAGCCGGAGGGGAAAGGAGGTGTATCCAAGCTGGATGTGGAGCCACCAGCAGATACAGATGAAATGGTATAAAAGGGCTCCCTGAGCTGAGATCTTCCAACAGCTTCCTTTGGCTTCATCTCCTTCACTTCATTTCTACTCCTCTGAGACTTTGGTAAGTCAAGTGTAGGCATATATGATGTTATATCTGAATGATTCTTGCAGTGGTCAGAGCGTTCAGGTAACTGAACTCCAAGAGAAGGCTAAAATTCTATTACTCTGTGAATTGGGTAGATCTTCCTTCCACCAGGAACCTTACACTCTTAAGTTGTTGGCTGTCTTCTTTTCTATATGTACCTTATGAAATCAAGTCTTTAGCTGCCTGATTCTGAGCGTTAGTCCATTTAGCTCAGTTTTGGCCACACTGATCAGCTGTAGTTCTCCAGAGTTTCAAGAAGGGAGACGTTAGCAGCTCAATCTGCAGATTCCAAGGACCGAACCTGGGATGCTCTGCATAAAAACCAAGTGTTCGGCCACTGAACAATTGTCCTCCCCCTAAAATTAAAGTAAGGTTCTCATCTTCATGGTTCTAAATAAATACCTGACTCAAATGAGCATAGGGAGTTGTCCTATACCATGACAGAACATTGGAACCCTTAGTTCAGCTTTATCTACTCAGATTGGCCGTTGTTCTACAGGCCTTGAGGCAGGGGACATTCCTAGACCATCCTGAAATCACCAGGGACTGGATTTGGGATCCACAACGAAGAGAAGGGCTGTAGTAACAAAAGCAGAGAAGAATAAGGTTTCAGGCATGAGGGCTTAATGTTTTCAGAATTATCAAAGACAGCTGATTTTCAGTGATGGAGAAAGGAAGATGGTATGAGATTAGTGAACTGGGAATGGGGAAAATATCCTAATGCCACAGGATGATTATGTCTGAAATATTCTCCCCACTGTTCATTGAAGGGATGTACCCTGCGCTTATTTTGTCCCTTGGTGTTTTTGCTTTCAGACTCACCTCCACCCAACAATGGTTGACTGTGGTCCATCCTGTGCTGTCCCATCCTGTGCTTCCACCCCCACTGTTGGGTTTGGATCAGCAGGAGGTCTTGGCTATGGTGGTCTTGGCTATGGTGGTCTTGGCTATGGATTGGGAGGTCTCGGGTATGGAAGTGGAGGATTCGGCTACGGATTTGGAGGCCTGGGCTATGGAAATGGAGGTGCTGAAAGAGCAGCCAACCTTGGCATCCTAGATGGGATTATCCCTAAACCCGTCAACCAGATCCCACCAGGAGAGGTCGTGATCCAGCCACCTGCCTGCGTTGTGACCATCCCAGGGCCCATCCTCTCTGCCAGCTGTGAGCCTGTGGCTGTTGGAGGCAACACTCCATGTGCCGTTGGTGGTTCCGGGATCGTAGGAGGCTTGGGCTATGGGTCTGGCCTCCTTGGAAGCTCTGGAGGTTTCGGCTATGGTTTGGGCTACGGGAGGGGAAGGAAGTTCGGGCGTCGTTTTAGCATCTGTTCATAGACCAATTGAACCTGAGAAGCATATCCTGGACTGATAATCAGAGGGCTTGATACAGATCTATCGGCCATGGTTCAGAAAAGCTGAATTCAAGCAATCACTCCTGGAATTCATCCTCTGTTCTTTGCTTCAGAGTGCAGAAGAAAAAAGATCCTTTTACACCGATTTTCTTCTTTGCCCCTTTCAATGCTCTTACTTTGACCTTTTCAATAAAGCTTGTTCTGCATTCTGATAACCTGTTTGTCCTGGTTTTTAAATGTAAAGCCTCAGTTCCGCATAGCAAGGTGTCCAGGGCCTCAGCTGTCTGAAGCTCTTTTTGGCCTAACTAAAATTGGAACATTTGCAGGATATCTTTCTCTCTGGCCCCCTGAATGGTTTAGTTCTATGTGGTTAAAATAAGGTCCATTCGCCTTGAGAGAATTATCATTTCCCCCTTTTTCAAAACAAGTGCTGAGTCCCCTTTTAGAGTGCCTCAAACCAGTATATCTGAAGGAGCGTCTCCACCTCCATCGTTCTGCCTGGACACTGAGGTCCAGCTCCGAGGGCCTTCTGGAGGTTCCCTCACTGCGAGAGGCCAAGTTACAGGGAGGCAGGCAGAGGGCCTTCTCGGTAGTGGTGCCCGCCCTGTGGAACACCCTCCCATCAGATGTCAAAGCGATAAACAACTACCTGACATTCAGAAGACATCTGAAGCACAGCCCTGTTCAGGGAAGTTTTTAATATGTGACATTTTAGTGTATTTTTCATCTTTGTTGGAAGCCACCCAGAGTGGCTGGGGAAACCCAGCCAGATGGGCGGGGTACAGTCATAATAGCTGGATAATCTTTTGTAGTTATGCAACATTTGCATACGTACACAGTGTGGAATGTATTGTGGACTACAGCTTTTGTAATCAATATGTTACAAGACTTTGGACAATAACATATTTTTGATAGGAGATAATGTAGTCAAATGCTGCAGGATTATCCAGCCGCTCAGTCAGATACTGTATTTTGATAACAGTTTTAAATTATTGCATACACGAGTTAAAGAAATATATTAAGCACATTTAAACCTTTACTTCATTTTTTTTATCTGTAATCTGCATTTAAAGCCATCCAAATCAGTGGCAATCACCACATCTTCTGGTACTGAATCTAGAAGTTTATGCATTTTGTGAAGAACTATATCCTTTTGCTTCCACTGAATTCTGCAAGATTCTGGTTTCCTGCATGACCCCTGCTTCTAGCAATATGAGAAAAGGAGAAAAAAGTCTCTCTATGCTTGTTCTCAAATTTTGAGAGACAGAAATCCTCAGAATGTCCACGAGGTGATTGTGTTAGCAGACCAATTAGCCATGAAGAGGAGGAGAGAGGCAAGCAAACTGCACAGAGAAAGGTGCAAAGTCAGGTCAGTAGCACCTAGTGCCCCAGCTCCTCAGTTAAATTGGCAAAAGCTGTAGACATCTCGCCATCATCATCATCATCATCATCATCATCATTTTTATTTATACCGAACCCGACCAGGCCAGACCTGGGCTCAGGGTGGCTAACACCAGTAAAATTACAATAAAAACATACCAGAAAAACCATACCAGGTTAAAATTCAATTTAAAATGCAGCCTCATTTTAAAAGTAGGCCATAGATCAAAACCATAAGGGGAGAGAAACATAAGGGTCAGACTGAGTCCAAATCAGTCTGAGCCCTCCCAAAAGGTCAAACTCTGTAAAATGAGGTTTGAGATAGCCGCAAACTTTGACACTGAGTTAATGGAGGAAATTTAATGAATAACAACACACATTGGGCATCTCTAGACACAGGTACAGGAATCACTTTATTAAGAGAAGATCTAAATACTTCCACAAATATGTTTCCTCACGAAACAGCAAAGGTCACCGACGGCATCCAGATTAGCTCCCAGTATCTGAGGCAAAGATTTACTGGAGAGGGAAAGATGAGCCAAAATTCTTAGGCAGAATATACTGGGAGCCGGAGAGAAGGTTTACCCTGTCACTAGGAGTCAGAAGTCAAAAGCTGCTGTAAGCAAACCTGGAGACTGTTTTCTGTTGAGGCGGAGTCCGGGTCTAATATGCAGGGAGCTAATTCAGTTTGTGATGAAGCAGATACAGAAAGAGATGGATTCAAGAATAGCATCTCTCTCCTCACCAGACTTTGCTGAAATGACTGACTTCAAAAAGGAAGTAAATATAGACAGCAGATTGAAAATTATCTGAAGCAGTTCCTTTGACTGATGGAGTAAACGTATTTTGGGGAAAGGGGTTTTATGTCGGTTGTGGATGCCTAGGGAGTTGTGAAGCACTACAACAAATGGTAGTTTCCCAAAAGTGTAGGTGACAATTAATCAAACATCCCGTGTGCAGAACATTTGTGTATTAAGAAGATCAAGGAACTGGGAAGGGTGGGAACAGTGGCAAAGCACTTCCTGCTTGACATAGAGAAGCCAATTTCAACTGGGCCCAGCAATGGAATTGCACAGCTGTATTGAGGCAGCACCAGGTGTTGAAATTTTGCACCCCTAGCAATTTTGTGCCCGGGGAATCACCCCTGTACTCCCCCACCCCAATCTATGCCACTGGCTGGGAACAATCAGGTCTATGTAGACTCAGGGTTTTTATTTTTATGTAACTAGTTCCTCCCCAACGTAAAGAACAGATCTTGACTAAAACTCCTAGTGTAGCATGACCATGGTTTGGTTTTAATCAGTTGTTTTTCTTTCTTTTAAAACCATGCACAGCCATTTAAGCAGACTGAGAGTTGACTGCTTTAGTTTAGTTGTTCTAAACTTATAAGTTTAGTTGTTCTAAACTTATGGTGAATGCTCCTGCTACAACAAAGGGTGTAGTATCACAAGCTCATTGGGGGGGAAAGAGTCTGGGAGAGAGAGAGGAGATCGCAGCAGACTTTAGGGATGCCAAAATTATCAATCTCTTTAAGAAAAGGTGATAAAACTAATTGCAGAAACTATCAAGGCATCTTTTTATTATCTGTGACCGGCAAAATTCTTGAAGAATCTTAGCAAACCATCTCCTAACAATATCCGAGGTTACCCTTCCTGAATCCCAAAAAGGTTTTAGACCTTCTAGGAGGACAGTGGACATGATTTTCACCTCCTGACAATTTCAAAAAAACTGCAGAGAGCAAAACCAATCCCTGTATATGGAATCCTCCAAGTAATGGAGCCGGTGTGGTGTAGTGGTTAAGAGCGGTAGACTCGTAATCTGGTGAACAGGGTTCGCGTCTCCGCTCCTCCACATGCAGCTGCTGGGTGACCTTGGGCAAGTCACACTTCTCTGAAGTCTCTCAGCCCCACTCACCTCACAGACTGTTTGTTGTGGGGGAGGAAGGGAAAGGAGAATGTTAGCCGCTTTGAGACTCCTTCGGGAAGTGATAAAGTGGGATATCAAATCCAAACTCTTCTTCTTCTTGAAACTCTTACATAGCTGGTCTCTTACCCTTTTCTGTATTTCCCATATGATACCAGCGGTGACATCAATCTTAGTACTGGATCTTAGTACTGTACATATGTAGGGGTTTTTCAAATCTGCTTATCCATTTTGGATTCTGGAATTTAAAGAACTGAGTTTAATATACAAAATGAACCTACCCATCAACTTGCTTTGCTTGGAATAAAGGGCATGTCTTCTCCAACAATTGCTCATAAAGTACTTTTTACTTTTAAAGTACTCTTTACTTTCAGTGTTTGCAGGGCAGCGGCTGAAGAAGGAGCCAAAAGGGGTTTCTTGTGTGTGTGATTCTTGTGGCTGATTAGCTGCTTTCCCTGGTCAAAGGTCAGAGGGGGCAGGGTTTCTGTTGAGGCAGGTGATTAGCTGTGGGAGGAGCTTATCAGTGTTTGCAGGGCAGCGGCTGAAGAAGGAGCCAAAAGGGGTTTCTTGTGTGTGTGATTCTTGTGGCTGATTAGCTGCTTTCCCTGGTCAAAGGTCAGAGGGGGCAGGGTTTCTGTTGAGGCAGGTGATTAGCTGTGGGAGGAGCTTATCAGTGTTTGCAGGGCAGCGGCTGAAGAAGGAGCCAAAAGGGGTTTCTTGTGTGTGTGATTCTTGTGGCTGATTAGCTGCTTTCCCTGGTCAAAGGTCAGAGGGGGCAGGGTTTCTGTTGAGGCAGGTGATTAGCTGTGGGAGGAGCTTATCAGTGTTTGCAGGGCAGCGGCTGAAGAAGGAGCCAAAAGGGGTTTCTTGTGTGTGTGATTCTTGTGGCTGATTAGCTGCTTTCCCTGGTCAAAGGTCAGAGGGGGCAGGGTTTCTGTTGAGGCAGGTGATTAGCTGTGGGAGGAGCTTATCAGTGTTTGCAGGGCAGCGGCTGAAGAAGGAGCCAAAAGGGGTTTCTTGTGTGTGTGATTCTTGTGGCTGATTAGCTGCTTTCCCTGGTCAAAGGTCAGAGGGGGCAGGGTTTCTGTTGAGGCAGGTGATTAGCTGTGGGAGGAGCTTATCAGTGTTTGCAGGGCAGCGGCTGAAGAAGGAGCCAAAAGGGGTTTCTTGTGTGTGTGATTCTTGTGGCTGATTAGCTGCTTTCCCTGGTCAAAGGTCAGAGGGGGCAGGGTTTCTGTTGAGGCAGGTGATTAGCTGTGGGAGGAGCTTATCAGTGTTTGCAGGGCAGCGGCTGAAGAAGGAGCCAAAAGGGGTTTCTTGTGTGTGTGATTCTTGTGGCTGATTAGCTGCTTTCCCTGGTCAAAGGTCAGAGGGGGCAGGGTTTCTGTTGAGGCAGGTGATTAGCTGTGGGAGGAGCTTATCAGTGTTTGCAGGGCAGCGGCTGAAGAAGGAGCCAAAAGGGGTTTCTTGTGTGTGTGATTCTTGTGGCTGATTAGCTGCTTTCCCTGGTCAAAGGTCAGAGGGGGCAGGGTTTCTGTTGAGGCAGGTGATTAGCTGTGGGAGGAGCTTATCAGTGTTTGCAGGGCAGCGGCTGAAGAAGGAGCCAAAAGGGGTTTCTTGTGTGTGTGATTCTTGTGGCTGATTAGCTGCTTTCCCTGGTCAAAGGTCAGAGGGGGCAGGGTTTCTGTTGAGGCAGGTGATTAGCTGTGGGAGGAGCTTATCAGTGTTTGCAGGGCAGCGGCTGAAGAAGGAGCCAAAAGGGGTTTCTTGTGTGTGTGATTCTTGTGGCTGATTAGCTGCTTTCCCTGGTCAAAGGTCAGAGGGGGCAGGGTTTCTGTTGAGGCAGGTGATTAGCTGTGGGAGGAGCTTATCAGTGTTTGCAGGGCAGCGGCGCGCGCCTATCGGCGCGCGCAGTTTGAACCATCTTTTAGATTTAGGGGAGCTAGTCTCAAGCCCAACGACACATTCTCAAGATGGAGGGGGAGGGAACAGCTGCAGTCGCCTGCGGTTCCTGCGCAATGTTTGCCATCTTGCCAAAGGTGGCAGGCAGCTTTACGTGCAGCAATTGCATGTTGATTGCCCTCCTAAAAGACAAAGTCCAGCAACTGGAGGAACGTGTAGCTACGCTCCAAAGAATTAGAGAGCTGGAGCTCTTCTTGGAAGCAACAGAGCACACCGTCTCCACCAAGGAGGAGACAGGGGACTCCCCTGAGAAGGAGGCTAGTTCACCAACACAGGAGCCCGATATGTGGAGAAACGTGACTCAAAGAAGTAGGAGGCCCAGGGTTCGCTCTGATTGTCTAGAAATACACAATCGCTTTGAGGTCCTCTCCCCTAGCATGGAAGACGAAGAGCAGACTCCATTTGAGGATCTCTCCCTCATTACAGTCGATCACGTATATGAAGATGAGCAGCAAAGTCAGTCCTCAGGGAATGTGCAGGCGACCTTGGAACGGACCGCTCACGGAAGAACCAAGACCAAACCTAAGAGAAGGCGTGTAGTGGTGATAGGGGATTCCCTACTGAGGGGAACAGAAGCAGTGATCTGTGGGCCTGACAAGATGTCTCGGGAAGTGTGCTGTCTCCCCGGGGCTAAGATCCAAGATGTAACTGAACGACTGCAAGGAATCATAAAACCCACTGACAAATACCCCTTCCTCTTGGTTCATGTGGGAACCAATGACACTGCAAGCAATAGCCTCCAGAAGATCAAAAGAGACTACGAGGCTCTGGGCAGGAAATTGAAGCAATTAAATGCACAAATCGTCATCTCATCTGTCCTCCCAGTTGAACGACGTGGCCCAGGGAGAGAGAGGAAAATAGTGGAAGTA
The DNA here is from genome assembly GCF_965153285.1 of Podarcis tiliguerta. Classification (NCBI taxonomy): domain Eukaryota; kingdom Metazoa; phylum Chordata; class Lepidosauria; order Squamata; family Lacertidae; genus Podarcis; species Podarcis tiliguerta. The sequence goes on from NC_139549.1 coordinate 6,998,739, forward strand.
AACAGCTGGCTTCGCAAATGGTGTAAACAGGAACGGTTTGGATTCTTAGATCACGGACTGCAGTTTCTTGAGGATGGACTTCTGGCAAGCGATGGGCTGCACCTCACAACGGTTGGGAGGAATGTTTTTGCCAAAAAACTAAGAAACCTCATCAGGAGGGCTTTAAACTGACTAATGTGGGGGAGGGAGACAGTGCTCCTGAAGGTAGGAGTCTATTAATTGATGAAGATGATCATCCAAATGTCATAGACCAAATGGAGCAAACAGCAAGCAGACCTAGTGGTGGGAGGAAAAAATCCTTAAATAAGAGACACGGGGGAATGACTAATGGACTTCAATGTCTGTACACTAATGCACAAAGCATGGGAAATAAACAAGATGAGCTTGAGCTCTTGGTACAGCAAACTAAATATGACATAATAGGCATCACTGAAACCTGGTGGGATAAGTCCCACGATTGGAATGTAAAAATGGAGGGATACAATCTATTTCAGAGAAACAGACCAGACAAGAAAGGAGGAGGAGTGGCGTTATATGTCAGGGATGTGTATACCTGTGAAGAGATCCAAGATTTAGAACCTCAAAGCCAAAGTGAGAGCATTTGGGTCAAAATTAAGGGAGAGAAGAATAATAGTGACCTCATTGTGGGAGTTTACTATAGATCCCCAAGCCAAACGGAGGACATAGATGATGCCTTCCTGGAACAGATGGCCAAGCATGCAAAAGGAAGGGAGATAGTAGTAATGGGGGACTTCAATTACCCAGATATTTGTTGGATGTCAAACTCAGCCAAGAGCATAAGGTCAAACAGATTCCTCACTGGCCTTGCAGACAACTTCATTGTCCAGAAAGTGGGAGAAGCAACAAGAGGAACAGCCATTTTAGATCTGGTCCTAACCAATGTCGATGACCTGGTTAATGGGGTAGAAGTGGAAGGATCATTAGGCGCAAGTGATCATGCTCTTCTGAAGTTTACTATACAACGGAAAGGAGCAGCCAAGCATACTAGGACTCAATTTCTTGACTTTAAGAAAGCCGACTTCATAAAACTTAGGGAAGTGCTGGGTGAGATCCCATGGACAGTAATACTAAAAGGAAAGGGAGTTCATGATGGCTGGGAGTTTGTTAAGAGGGAGATAGTAAAAGCACAACTTCAGGCAATACCAATGAGACGGAAACATGGAAGGTGCCTAAAGAAGCCAGGGTGGCTATCTAAAGAACTTTTAACTGAGTTAAGATTAAAAAAGGATGTGTACAAAAAATGGAAAAGGGGGGAAACCACCAAAGAGGAATTCAAACAAATAGCCAGCACGTGTAGACACAAAGTCAGAAAAGCTAAAGCACAGAATGAACTCAGGCTTGCTAGAGAGGTTAAAAGCAACAAAAAAGGCTTCTATGGGTATGTTCGTAGCAAAAGGAAGAACAAAGAAACAGTGGGGTCACTCAGAGGAGAAGATGGTGAAATGCAAACAGGGGACACAGAAAGGGCTGAACTCCTCAATGCCTTCTTTGCCTCAGTCTTCTCCGATAAAGAAAACAATGCCCGACCTGAAGAATTTGGAGGAAATGATTCAGCAGAGGAAACACAGCCCAGAATAACTAAGGAGATAGTACAAGAATACTTGGCTAGTTTAGATGTATTCAAGTCTCCAGGGCCAGATGAACTGCATCCAAGAGTATTAAAAGAACTGGCAGATGTGATCTCAGAACCACTGGCAGTCATCTTTGAGAATTCCTGGAGAACAGGTGAAGTCCCGGCAGACTGGAGGAGGGCAAATGTTGTCCCTATTTTCAAAAAGGGGAAAAGAGAGGACCCAAATAATTACCGCCCAGTCAGTCTAACATCAATACCAGGGAAGATTCTGGAGCAGATCATTAAGCAAACAATCTGTGAGCACCTAGAAAGGAATGCTGTGATCACCAATAGTCAGCATGGATTTCTGAAAAATAAGTCATGTCAGACTAACCTGATCTCATTTTTTGACAGAATTACAAGCCTGGTAGATGAAGGGAACGCAGTGGATGTAGTCTACCTTGATTTCAGCAAGGCATTTGACAAGGTGCCCCATGATATTCTTGTAAAGAAGCTGGTAAAATGCGGTCTTGACTATGCTACCACTCAGTGGATTTGTAACTGGCTGACTGACCGGACCCAAAGGGTGCTCATCAATGGTTCCTCTTCATCCTGGAGAAGAGTGACTAGTGGGGTGCCTCAGGGTTCTGTCTTGGGCCCGGTCTTATTCAACATCTTTATCAACGACTTGGATGATGGACTTAAGGGCATCCTGATCAAATTTGCAGATGACACCAAACTGGGAGGGGTGGCTAACACCCCAGAAGACAGGATCACACTTCAAAACGACCTTGACAGATTAGAGAACTGGGCCAAAACAAACAAGATGAATTTTAACAGGGAGAAATGTAAAGTATTGCACTTGGGCAAAAAAAATGAGAGGCACAAATACAAGATGGGTGACACCTGGCTTGAGAGCAGTACATGTGAAAAGGATCTAGGAGTCTTGGTTGACCACAAACTTAACATGAGCCAACAGTGTGACGCGGCAGCTAAAAAAGCCAATGCAATTCTGGGCTGCATCAATAGGAGTATAGCATCTAGATCAAGGGAAGTTATAGTGCCACTGTATTCTGCTCTGGTCAGACCTCACCTGGAGTACTGTGTCCAGTTCTGGGCACCACAGTTCAAGAAGGACACTGACAAACTAGAACGTGTCCAGAGGAGGGCAACCAAAATGGTCAAAGGCCTGGAAACAATGCCTTATGAGGATCGGCTAAGGGAGCTGGGCATGTTTAGCCTGGAGAAGAGGAGGTTAAGGGGTGATATGATAGCCATGTTCAAATATATAAAAGGATGTCACATAGAGGAGGGAGAAAGGTTGTTTTCTGCTGCTCCAGAGAAGCGGACACGGAGCAATGGATACAAACTACAAGAAAGAAGATTCCACCTAAACATTAGGAAGAACTTCCTGACAGTAAGAGCTGTTCGACAGTGGAATTTGCTGCCAAGGAGTGTGGTGGAGTCTCCTTCTTTGGAGGTCTTTAAGCAGAGGCTTGACAACCATATGTCAGGAGTGCTCTGATGGTGTTTCCTGCTTGGCAGGGGGTTGGACTCGATGACCCTTGTGGTCTCTTCCAACTCTATGATTCTATGATTCTATGATTCTATGATACTTTTTATGTTACTCCTCATAGTGGCACACATGGAAATAGTCATGTTATGGTGCACTGCCTTGGGCTTGGACATTAAAGCATGGTATTCTAGAGCTTGGACAATTGCTGTGGCTGAAAATCTGATGTGCCAGATTGTGAGACCAAGGAGAATTCTAACCCCCATCTTTTCTATAATGTGTGGCAACCATTTTTGGATTATATGTGTCAAGAAGGTTGTGTTGTTGTTCAGTGTCTTTATAAATGATTTGGATGAAGGAACTGAGTGGATGCTCATCAGATGTGCAGATGGCACCAAACAGGGAGGGGTAGGTAACACCACTAAAGACACAATCAGGATTCAAAATGACTGTAACAGATTGGAGAGCTGGGCTCAAACTAGCAAAATGAGTTTCAATAGGGACAAATGAAAGGTTCTGCATTTATCAAATAATTCAGGGTCTCCCTAGGCCAGCATACTCCAAGAATGTGCCAGTGTGAGAGACTACCATTCTACTTATCTCAAATCAAAGCCCACCTATCACTCTCAGCATAGAAATGTATTGTGCTGCAGCAAGAAAAATTCACCAAGAACTGACATTTAACGTTCTGAAATTTTCCTCTTTGGAGTTTGTGCTATGATTTAGATGTTTCAAATGTTGATGCCCATTTTATTTCATTCTGTGCTGCTTGTATTTACTTTGTTTCACACTGTATTTTATGTTATTTGTCCATCCCCCCCCCCCCGCCCATTTTTTAAACACACCTGGACTCGGCCCCAGACACACTGATCAGATGTTTGGAAGCTGTGGCTGGATGGTTACGTGGGAGCTGGTTGAAGTTAAATCCTTCGAAGACAGAGGTTCTCTGGCTGGGACGGGACGATATGGGATTGAGGGGGCAACTCCCATCACTTGTGGGGGTGCAATTAGTGCCAGCACCGTCCGTTAAGAGTTTGGGTGTAATCTTTGATACCTCCCTCTCCATGGAGGCGCAGATTACAGCTATAACAAAGGCGGCATTTTTTCATCTCCGCCAAGCTAAGCAGTTGGCTCCTTACCTCTCTCGCCTTGACCTAGCCACTGTGATCCACGTGACGGTCACCTCTAGACTGGATTATTGTAACTCGCTCTATGTGGGGCTGCCCTTGAGACTGACCCAGAAACTCCAGTGGGTGCAGAATGCTGCAGCGAGACTCCTTACGGGGTCTTCGCTGCGAGATCACATTCATCCGGTGCTATACCAGCTGCACTGGCTCCCAGTGGAGTACAGGATCAGGTACCTACGGGACCGCCTCTCCTGGTATGCCCCACAGAGGAACTTACGGTCTTCAAATAAAAACATCTTGAAGGTCCCAGGCCACAGAGAGTTTAGGCTGGCCTCAACTAGAGCCAGGGCTTTTTCGGCTGCGGCTCCAACCTGGTGGAACGCTCTGTCACAAGAGACAAGGGCCCTGCAGGAACTTGACATCTTTCCGCAGGGCCTGCAAGACAGAGCTGTTCCACCAGGCCTTTGGTCAGGGTGCAGCCTGACTCCCTCCTTTGGCAATCTTTACAAAACTTTAGTTTATGGTTGCCATCAATTTTGAATTTGATTTTAATTAATTTTTTATAATGTTTTTATAATGTTGCACTATTTTAGTGTTGTTAGCCGCCCTGAGCCCGGCTTCGGCTGGGGAGGGCGGGATATAAATAAAATTTATTATTATTATTATTATTATTATTATTATTATTATTATTATTATTTGTAATGTTGATCAATGACCATGGTATTATAGATTAAGAGGAAGATTTCCTCCTCTGAGGAATTGTTGCCAAAAGGTGCCAAATGAAGAGAGAGCCATATTAGAATAAAGAATGAGCTTTAATGAAAAGGTGGAAAGTATCAAGCTGACAATTGTGCAAGAAGAAGGAGATGAGGAAGGCAAAGAAACACAGAGCACAATGGGGCTCTGAACTCATTCATGGATTAAATACTTTCAAAGCAGGAGAAATGAAGCACGGCTGGAATTCATGCAAACGATGTTGGCTTCTATGATGGTCCCAGGACAAGACACTGCATCATCTTCACCCATTCAGGATCATTCCTGGCATCATCACACATATGTTCTTCAAGAGTTCAATATATCTAAAAGCACATACTATCGCAACATCCCAACAGGGATTTCCTTTCAAGGAGCCCACCCGTCCTCAGACCTCCAAGGTAGCCACCAAAATTGCTTCCAATGAGACCTGACCCATAGCCATAGCTTCCTACCAGCACAGAATCTCTTAAAGTTGAAGCATAAAACCTCCAAACATCTGTCAATTTTTTGTTGGCAAACATGCCTTGAGACACATTCCAGTTTTAATTTAGACAAAAAGTCGCTTCAGTCACTAAGGCCTAGGGGCCGGATCCGGCCCAATCGCCTTCTAAATCCAGCCCACGGATGGTCCAGGAATCAGCGTGTTTTTACATGAGTAGAATGTGTGCTTTTATTTAAAATGCATCTCTTGGTTATTTGTGGGGTATAGGAATTTGTTCATTTTTCTTCTTCTTCTTCAAAATATAGTCTGGCCCATAGCTGTCAACTTTCCCCCTTTTTTAAGGGAAATTCCCTTATTCCGAATAGTATTGCTCGCAAGAAAAGGGAAAAGTTGACAGCTATGGTCCGCCCCCCCCCCACAAGGTCTGAGGGACAGTGGACTGGCCCCCTGTTGAAAAAGTTTGCTGACCCCTGTGTCAGCTACATCAGGCATTTCCTTTCCCTCACTTGTTATCTCACAGCAGCCATTTCAGCAGATTTCAGCAGAGGTGGGGGCACAGAAGCAGGGCCCCTCTCTCAGCTTTGCTGAGGAGACAGCTCCATTAGGGTCCTCCCTCTCTTGGCTTTCAGCCCACCAATGCCATTCCATCAGGCTGCAGCAGAGGGAGGAGAGAGAAAGAGGAGGGAAGCAAAACCACTCTGTTGGCTCCATTGAGAAAGCAGCTCCACCAGGTTCCTCCCTCTGCCAGCTACAGCTATCAGCTGTAATTCCACCAGGCCGCGGCAGAGGGAGCAGGCATGGAGGAAACGGGAGCAAGAACTCTCCATCAGCTCATTTGGAGACAGCAACTTTTGACTTGTGTTGTGTCTTTTTAGTTTTAAGCCGAAGGGCAGGGACTGGCTTCATAATCTCAGTAAGCTATTTGGCAAACTGTCTTGGCTGAAGCGTCGATAAGAATGCAGTAAATAGGTACACAATAGTTTGAGGGGAGAGACTTCACCAGGCAAGCAAATTACAGCCCTTGAAGCTGTCCCAGAAACTCCAGAGGGTCCAGAATGCTGCAGTGAGGCTCCTCACGGGGTCTCTGCCATGGGAGCATATTCATCCAGTGCTTTTCCAGCTGCACTGGCTCCCGGTGGAGTACAGGGTCAGATTTAAGGTGCTGGTTTTGACCTTTCAAGCCCTTCATGGCCTAGGACCCTCAGTAATACACAATTTGCTGCCACCACTTGGGTCATATTTATAAATATGACCCAAGTGGTGGCAACAAATTGTGTATTACAAATTACGTGATGTCAGGCTTCAGGTACATGGCTCCCCATCCCCTTTGGCAGTAGATAAGCAGAACAAAGCAAAAGGAGTCTCTTACCAGTTAGAAACTTTAATGATCTCAGTGAGAGAACAAAGAATCCATTTCTAGGAATGAAGGTGCTCCCAATTAAGGATTTCACCCACTTCCCCCCTTGTCATCCACGTCACATCCATGTCTTGCAACCTGATTTCACAAGCACTTTGCTTTCTGTGCTGCCACCTTATCTGCTCTCCTTGACCTTGGGCTGAGCAGATGGATGCTTTCCAGTGAAAGAGAGTCTATTAACTCTCTCTCCCCCAGTTCTTCTCCTCCTAGCTGTTCACCACCCAGTTCTTCCCAACTTCTGACTTCTGAACTATGTCCCTCTGCAAACCACTGTATTCCAAATCTATACTATAATGATTTCCAGGCAGCCTTCCAAGCCCAGACAAGAATTAACGAGTCTCTGGCAGTTTTCAATGGTTTCATTTATTCGCAATACAATCAGAGCATGGCTACAGCCCTCTGCTCCATAGAAATCAGCTGGTCACTCTGAGAAATCACTTGCGTCACAACAGGAAAAACGCCAACGTCCCACCTTTCCCCTTTTGCACTACTGTTGCAATCTGACCTTTTCAGCACTTTGGACATGAGCAGAGGGAAGGGGGAAATCTACACTGTCCAAGGATGAGCGCTCAGTCCTCTGCCTATCTGATTGTTGCTTAGTAACCCCTTAGTGATGTATGGAAGTGAGAGCTGGACCATAAAGAAGGCTGATCGCTGAAGAATTGATGCTTTTGAACTATGGTGCTGGAGGAGACTCTTGAGAGTCCCATGGACTGCAAGAACAGACCTATCCATTCTTAAGGAAATCAGCCCTAAGTGCTCACTGGAAGGACAGATCGTGAAGCTGAGGTTCCAATACTTTGGCCACCTCATGAGAAGAGAAGACTCCCTGGAAAAGACCCTGATGCTGGGAAAGGTAGAGGGCAGAAGGAGAAGGGGACGACAGAGGACGAGATGGTTGGATAGTGTTCTCAAAGCTACCAGCATGAGTTTGACCAAACTGCGGGAGGCAGTGGAAGACAGGAGTGCCTGGCGTGCTCTGGTCCATGGGGTGACGAAGAGTCGGACATGACTAAACGACTAAACAACAATAACAACAACAACCCCTCCAGTGCTGTCTATCTCTTCCCCTCCCTCGTCTTGTGGGCTTTCTGTGTCTGCTCTAACTAACTCAGTGAACACTTGGAGAAAGGGGGCTGAGCCCACTTCCTCCTGGTCTAATTGCAGTCTGTCATGTTGAGAGTCACCCCCTGTTTCTCTTCCATCTCCTTCATCTCTTGGTTCGGCTATGCTCCTGACTTATACTGTCCCACTGCTCCTGGGAAGATTCAGGAGCAGGGGGAGAGGGAGACTCCGGCCATTGCTCCTCAGTGCAGCCCTCCTCAGCACGATCCCTGAGATGTGAGCACTGAGGAAGACCCCTTGTTCCACTTGTCTTTGATTAAGATTCCACAGAGCCACATATCAGTTGCACAGTACCTGTTTTGCATGCAGAATATCCAAATTTCAATCCATTGCATCTCCAACCAGGGCTGGGAAAGACCCCTATCAGAAACCCTGGATAGCTACTGACAGTCAGCATAGACAATACAGAGCTGTATGAACCAACGGTCTCACTCCATATGAAGTAGCTCCTGATGCCCCTACTTAAACCAGCCTTTTATTCAGAATCATAAGGACTGGGATTCTGTTTTACTTCTACAGGAAGGACCATATTGCCATGGTAGAGCACCTGCTTTGCATGCAGAAGGCACTCCCTGGCATCTCCAAGTCAAGCTCGGAAAACCACTGCCGGTCACTAAAGACAGCACTGATCTAGATGGACCCAACAGTGTGATTCAGTGTAAAGCAGCCTCCTATATACCTATCCTCCAACTCGTCAATAACGAAGGGATGCTCCTAAGTCAACAGTAAGGATCTCTCTTTGGACAGGTTGCACAGAGAGCATCCACCTTCCACCCCAAAGAAGATTTAGCTTGGTTCCTGTTAGACTTTAAGAAATATTAGGTCCAAAACAAAGTACAACCAGTGGCCAGGGATGGTTGGAGTTGTACCTTAGCAACATTTGGGAAGCCCAAGGAGCCAGTGTTGGGTAGTGATTAGAGTGTTGGACTAAGACCTGGGGAAATAGGGTTCAAAGCCCCACTTGGCCATGAAGGTCACTGGGTGAGCTTGTGCCAGTCAACTCACTCTCAGCCTAAGAAAATTCACAGGATTGTTGTGAGGATAAAATGGGGAGGAGGAGGACTATATGTTCTACCTTGAGCTCCCTGAAGAAAGTGTGGGATACAAATGCGATAAATATTGAATTCATGCAGTTTCCCACTCTTCCACTAACTTATGAGCCTAGTGTGTCCTCCCTTCGGTTCTCTGTTAGCTCAGGAACTCCTTAGGACAAAATACTCCAAAACTGTTCCAGCATGAGAGAATACCCTCTCCCACCTTCCTTTTGAGAAATAAGAGCAGGTAACAAACCAAGAAAGAGAGACATATTTGAATTCAGAATGAGCTTTATTGAAAATATTGAGTGGGCGATTCTACAGGAAGCAGAAATGAACAAGGAAAAAGCACACACAATGGAATGTGGCTCTGAACTTATTACTGGTCTACAGACTTTGAGGAAAGACTTGAAAAGGAGTAAGGAAAGGTTGCTGAGAGCCATTTAAAAGCTGTTGGGCTTCATGATGGTCCCAAAAGCTCAGATTTTTCAGAATCCAGAATGAGACACTCAGTAATGGATCTGCATCATCTTTTCCCGTTGAGGGCCATTCCTGTCACCATCACACATTTGTTCTTCAAGAGTCCAATATATCTAAAAGCACACACTACCACGACGTCCCAGCAGGGCCTTCCTTCCAAAGAGCCCACCCTCCTCAGACCATAAAGGGAACCTCCAATGTAGCCACTGAAATTGCTTCCAAGGAGACCAGACCCATAGCCATAGCCTCCAACCAGCCCAGAACCAGTTAACCATTCTCTCTGGCTCCCAGTACATTCTGCCTAAGAATTTTGGCTCATCTTTCCTTCTCCAGTAAATCTTTCCCTCAGACACTGGGAGCTAACCTGGATGCCATCTGTGACCTTTGCTGTTTTCTGAGGAAACATATTTGTGGAAGTATTTAGATATTCTCTTAATAAACTGATTCCTGTACCTGTGTCTAGAGATGCCCAATGTGTGTTGTTATTCATTAAATTTCCCCCATTAACTCAGTGTCAAAGTGTGCGGCTATCTCAAACCTCATTTTACAAAGTTTGACCTTTTGGGAGGGCTTGCACTGGTTTGGACTCAGTCTGACCCTTATGTTTCTCTCCCCTTATGGTTTTGATCTATGGGCTACTTTTAAAATGAGGCTGCATTTTAAATTGAATTTTAACTTGTATTTTAAATCGGGGGTTTTTCTGGTATGTTTTTATTGTAATTTTACTGGTGTTAGCCGCCCTGAGCCCGGCTCTGACCGGGGAGGGAGGGGTATAAATAAAACCTATTATTATTATTATTATTATTATTATTATTATTATTATTATTATTATTACGGCAAGATGTCTACAGCTTTTGCCATTTTACCTGGGGAGCTGGGGTACTAGGTGCTACTGACCTGACTTTGCACCTTTCTCTGTGCAGTTTGCTTGCCTCTCTCCTCCTCTTCAAGGCTAATTGGTCTGCTAACACAACCACCTTGTGGACATTCTGAGGATTTCTGTCTCTCAAAATGCGAGAACATGTATAGAGAGACTTTTTTCTCCCTTTCTCATATTGCTAGAAGCAGGGGTCATGCACGGTACCAGAATCTTGCAGAATTCAGTGGAAGCAAAAGGATATAGTTCTTCACAAAATGCATAAACCTCTAGATTCAGTACCAGAAGATGTGGTGATTGCCACTGATTTGGAGGGCTTTAAATGCAGATTACAGATCAAAAAATGAAGTCAAGGTTTAAATGTACTGAATATATTTCTTTAACTCGTGTATGCAACAATTTAAAACTGTTATCAAAATACAGTATCTGACTGAGAGGCTGGATAATCCTGCAGCATTAGACTACATTATCACCCACCAAAAATATGTTATTGTCCAAAGTCTTGTAACATATTGATTACAAAAGCTGTACAATACATTCCACACTGTGTACGTATGCAAATACGTACACAGTGTGGAATGTATTGTACAGCTTTTGTAATCAATATGTTACAAAACAACAAGAACTAAACCATTCAGGGGGGCAGAGAGAAAGATATCCTGCAAATGTTCCAATTTTAGTTTGGCCAAAAGCATCTTCAGACAGCTGAGGCCCTGGACACCTTGCTATGCGGAACTGAGGCTTTACATTTAAAAACCAGGACAAACAGGTTATCAGATTGCAGAACAAGCTTTATTGAAAAGGTCAAAGTGAGAGCATTGAAAGGGGCAAAGAAGAAAATCGGTGTAGAAGGATCTTTTTTCTTCTGCACTCTGAAGCAAAGAACGGAGGATGAATTCGAGGAGTGATTGCTTGAATTCAGCTTTTCTGAACCATGGCCGATAGATCTGTATCAAGCCCTCTGATTATCAGTTCAGGATATGCTTCTCAGGTTTAATTGGTCTATGAACAGATGCTAAAACGACGCCCGAACCTCCTTCCCCTCCCGTAACCCAAACCATAGCCGAAACCTCCAGAGCTTCCAAGGAGACCAGACCCATAGCCCAAGCCTCCTACGATCCCGGAACCACCAACGGCACATGGAGTGTTGCCTCCAACAGCCACAGGCTCACAGCTGGCAGAGAGGATGGGACCTGGGATGGTCACAACGCAGGCAGGTGGCTGGATCACGACCTCTGCTGGTGGGATCTGGTTGACGGGTTTAGGGATAATCCCATCTAGGATGCCAAGGTTGGCTGCTCTTTCAGCACCTCCATTTCCATAGCCCAGGCCTCCAAATCCGTAGCCGAATCCTCCATTTCCATACCCGAGACCTCCCAATCCATAGCCAAGACCACCATAGCCAAGACCACCATAGCCAAGACCTCCTGCTGATCCAAACCCAACAGTGGGGGTGGAAGCACAGGATGGGACGGCACAGGATGGACCACAGTCAACCATTGTTGGGTGGAGGTGAGTCTGAAAGCAAAAACACCAAGGGACAAAATAAGTGCAGGGTACATCACTTCAATGAACAGTGGGGAGAATATTTCAGACATAATCATCCTGTGGCATTAGGATATTTTCCCCATTCCCAGTTCACTAATCTCATACCATCTTCCTTTCTCCATCACTGAAAATCAGCTGTCTTTGATAATTCTGAAAACATTAAGCCCTCATGCCTGAAACCTTTATTCTTCTCTGCTTTTGTTACTACAGCCCTTCTCTTCGTTGTGGATCCCAAATCCAGTCCCTGGTGATTTCAGGATGGTCTAGGAATGTCCCCTGCCTCAAGGCCTGTAGAACAATGGCCAATCTGAGTAGATAAAACTGAACTAAGGGTTCCAATGGTCTGTCATGGTATAGGACAACTCCCTATGCTCATTTGAGTCAGGTATTTATTTGGAACCATGAAGATTAGAACCTTACTTTAATTTTAGGGGGAGGACAATTGTTCAGTGGCCGAACACTTGGTTTTTATGCAGAGCATCCCAGGTTCGGTCCTTGGAATCTGCAGCTTGAGCTGCTAAAGTCTCCCGTCTTGAAACTCTGGAGAACTACAGCTGATCAGTGTGGCCAAAACTGAGCTAGATGGACTAACGCTCAGAATCAGGCAGCTAAATACTTGATTTCATAAGGTACATATAGAAAAGAAGACAGCCAACAACTTAAGAGTGTAAGGTTCCTGGTGGAAGGAAGATCTACCCAATTCACAGAGTAATAGAATTTTAGCCTTCTCTTGGAGTTCAGTTACCTGAATGCTCTGACCACTGCAAGAATCATTCAGATATAACATCATATATGCATACACTTGACTTACCAAAGTCTCAGAGGAGTAGAAATGAAGTGAAGGAGATGAAGCCAAAGGAAGCTGTTGGAAGATCTCAGCTCAGGGAGCCCTTTTATACCATTTCATCTGTATCTGCTGGTGGCTCCACATCCAGCTTGGATACACCTCCTTTCCCCTCCGGCTTTAATTAGTAAGCAATTTTTGGAATGCATCATGGCGCTAATTAAGAAACGAGGCAAAAGAGTTAAGTGTTTTCACAGCACCTCACTCTCTTCATAGTTATTCTTCCACAAGACAAAGCTAATAAAAGATTAAGAAAGGTAAAAAAATTTGTCTGTTCCTCCTGGCTGGCAGATCAAAAGGTGTTTTGTCGCCGTTCATTATTTTCAAAATAGTTGTTCATTTTCTCAGAAGTCTAATTGACTTTAATACCCAGGATTTCAGTTCGTCATTCTGTGCACAACACATAGCAGTTTTTGTTTTTGTTTAACCCCCACTCCTGGAGGTAAGATTGGGGGAGAAATTTGATCCAGGTTGTTTTTTCTGAAATGGCATAGCAATTGAAGCAGTGTACTCCTATGAAATCCACACAAATATTTCCATGCAGTTCTGCAGCCAGGTGATGTGTATAAAATTGTGCATAAAAATGGACATACTGTACTAAGTGAAAATAACGTACAAAAAATGCATTATAATCGAGAATATTTTTTGGGGGGGGGAAGAGTTGCTGTTATGCTCAGTTCATGCTTGCTGGGCTTCCCATAGACATCTGGTTGGTCATAGAGAACAAGGCTCTTCCAGTCTTCAATGATGCAAATGTACCATATGGTATGGATAAGTGTATGCAATAAAGCAAGGAAGCGTATGAGAATTTCCACAACTATTTGGGAATTCTTTTCAAAGAAGATATTTGAAGAAATAAAAGGTTCATATAGTCATATAGTGCCAGCTGTTTTCGAAGAACCAGGGATTTAAGGACATAAAAAGGGTCGACTGGATCAGACCAAAGGCCCATCTAACCCAGCATTCTGTTATCACACATGTCTATGGAAAGCTCACCGTCATGGCCTGAATCCGACAGCAGCAGTAGGTATACAAAAGTGTGCTGACAGTAGTTATTGAACATAGTCATCATGGCTTGTGACCATGGATACCCTCATTCTCCAAGAATTTACGTAGTTCTAAAAAGGAATCCTTGTGGATCAGGCTAAAGGTGACCCATTAAGCCCAGCATCCTATTCTCCCAGTGGCCAATCAGATCTCCTAATGGGAAGTCTTCAAACAAGATCTGAATGCAACAGCACAGTCACCACCTGAGATTCCCCGCAACTGGTAATCAGAGGCTTACTGTCTCTGATAGTGGAAATAGAACATGCATACAATGTAGGAAGCTCAGATATATAAGCTAGGTGACCTATGGCTCCTTAAACCAGGGTTACAGTTGCCAAAATGGAATGCCTACTTGCCATGTTGGGGCCAGATGGCTCAAAAGTTGTATTTTTCAATAGAACCTTTTGGCTCCTGAAGTTGGTCATTGAGAACAGAATGAAGTTCATTCTGATTATGCAGATAGAATTAGAATTGTAATAGAATTCTACAGGATGTGCTGCTAGTGTGTGAAAACAGCCAAGATCCATGGATCCCCAGTCATGCACCTCCAGATGGTGGAGACATCAGGCACCATCCTGGTGCCTGGGCATCTGCACTTGGTCGCAAGTGGCCAATAGCCAGGTGCAACATGAGCCGGGCACCTGGTGAATTTCAAACACTGCTATCATAGCTATTGGCCATTTATAGCTCAGCCTCTGGCATTGTTACAAAATGAGAAGAAGCGGGTCTGAATAGGGAACTGTGCACACTTTTCCTTGGATATGAACCTCAGCAATAGAGGAGGTTCCACAGATTCCCCATTCATGTATTGGATGTATTTGCTATAGGCTTAATTTAAGCAGGGCAGAGGGAGCCAACAGGGTTCCCCCCCTAGTTTTTGTGGATTTCACTCACATAATTTCTGACTATTGGCCATGCTGGCTGGAGCTGATGGGAGTGCAGTGATATCTTGTCAGAACCATATACACTACCATGACAGAAGGGAACAAGGACCAAGTGGAGTAAGTTTAAGTAGAAACAGGAATGAAGTTTTTTCAGTGACAGAGGGGTGGCGAGGCAGGTGAGATTAGGAATGGGAGAGAAATTCAATTCAATTGACCCTTAAAGGAAAACAAAATTTATTCACCCTTTTTGAAAAAATGTGCAAACTGAAACATTGCTGTGCTACAAAATCTGTAGCTGTCTGCATTTCCCAGTGCAGTTATCCAAGTACAGTGGAATCTTGGGTCTCAAACTTAATCCGTTTGACTCCATTGGGAAACCAGGGGGGGGCTTCCGATTGGCTGCAGGAGCTTCCTGCCGTCAAGGGGAAACTGCGTCGGGCATTTGGCTTTCAAAAAACATTCCAAAACCGGAACACTTACTTCCAGGTTTTCGGGGTTCGGGAGCTGATTTGTTTGACAACTAAGTCATTCGAGAATCAAGGTAGCACTGTAATGGGTAACAAAATGAATACATTGGAGTAAGCTGTGCCTACAAATGCATATCTTAAAGAAATGAAGGCACAACAATGTATGATATTAAAGAGAATTGCACCGCAGTAATGTGTAGATGAGGGAAATTGAATACAGTGGTACCTCGGGTTACATACGCTTCAGGTTACATACGCTTCAGGTTACAGACTCCGCTAACCCAAGAATAGTGCTTCAGATTAAGAACTTTGCTTCAGGATGAGAACAGAAATCGTGCTCCGGTGGTGCGGCAGCAGCAGGAGGCCCCATTAGCTAAAGTGGTGCTTCAGGTTAAGAACAGCTTCAGGTTAAGAACGGACCTCCGGAACGAAATAAATACTTAACCCGAGGTGTTGTTGTTTAGTCGTTCAGTCGTGTCCGACTCTTCGTGACCCCCTGGACCAGAGCACGCCAGGCACTCCTGTCTTCCACTGCCTGCCACAGTTTGGTCAAACTCATGTTTGTCGCTTCGAAAACACTGTCTAACCATCTCGTCCTCTGTCTTCCCCTTCTCCTTGTGCCCTCCATCTTTCCCAGCATCAGGGTCTTTTCCAGGGAGTCTTCTCTTCTCATGAGGTGGCCAAAGTATTGGAGCCTCAGCTTCACGATCTGTCCTTCCAGTGAGCACTCAGGGCTGATTTCCTTAAGAATGGATGCGTTTGATCTTCTTGCAGTCCATGGGACTCTCAAGAGTCTCCTCCAGCACCATATTTCAAAAGCGTCAATTCTTCGGCGATCAGCCTTCTTTATGGTCCAGCTCTAACTTCCATACATCACTACTGGGAAAACCAGAGCTTGAACTATAGGGAACTTTGTCGGCAAGGTGATTTCTCTACTTTTTAAAATGCTGTCTAGGTTTGTCATTGCTTTCCTCTAACCCGAGGTACCACTGTACAATTGTGTGCTGATGGATTTTTGTGAGGACACTGATACTGGAGATCTCTTAGAATCCGGTATGCATATGCAAAATCTTTGATGATGTCCTAGAGTCCCTTAAGCTGATGAAAGAGCTTTGAAGATCTCTATCTGCTCCCTCTGGGTGCATCTGGTTTGTTTCAAGCATCAGACTCGAAGTCAGCAAAATTAAAAGGAAGGGAGTGGGAATGGTGTTGAGACTATTAGTCTTCCATTATTACAACCACTTAATTTTGTGACCTTTTGTGCTTAGTGAAGTAATTTTGCACATTGTCAACAACTAAATAAAAAATTAGTCAGAAGAGGCAGTCCCTTGGTGGCTTGCAGAACTGTATAAAAGCTCAAGGTTCTTCCAGTTTCTCCAACAGCTTCATCTGACTCTCCTGTCTTCACTACATCTCACCAAAGCAGCAGGTAAGCCTATTTTCTTGGGGGGATATTTCCAAGCTTGTCATAGGTTGACATTAAAGTAAGGCTAGATGGCTCTTCCAATTAGAGCAGGGATGGGTATCCTGTGATCCTTGCAATGTTGCTTCCATCATCCTTGTCCATTGGGAATGCTAGCTGAGAGGACTTGGGATCCTGCAACAACTTCAGGGCCACAGGTTCCCCATCCCTCCTTCACCCCCTGCAGCTTTATAAAATAAATCATCCCTGATTCTTTGGACCTATGTTTAGAACTGGGAAGGAGAACCAGGGGCTTTGCAGATGTTGATGAACTACTGCTCCTATCTTCGATGGCCATTGTTTATGGTGGCTGAGGCAGATGGGAGCTGAAGTCTGGTTGTGCCATTTAGCAAACATGGTAGGAGAAGATCTCCATGGAAATGTCATGTATGCCTGTTAAATATAATTGTGATATTTAGAAGGTGGCACCAGTTTCTATTATCTCTCTTCCTAAATGCCATTTACACACACACATTTCTGCCTTTGATAGCACAAAACTCTGCATTTTACCGATAAGTAAACCCAATTGTATTCACTAATGCTTAATCCCAGGTAAATAGATAACGGATTGCAGCTTTATTTTTTCATACTAATCCCCACCTGGGTCGATAATAGTTTATTGTGGTCCAGTCTGTCAAAAAATGCTTGATAGAATTGTTGACATAACAAGCTTTTTTATTCAGAGCACGATCATGGAAACATGGAGACCTCATAAGGTATGTGAGTATTTTCTTGTTTTTCTACAGTGTCTACCACAGGGGTGTAGTTCTCACTCAGTAGTTATAGTGAGATTCCTATAGTCTCATCACCCTTCTCTGCTGTTCATGCTGGTTGGGTCTGATGCGAGTTGAAGTCTGCAACATCAGAAAAAACTACACACTGACTCCCCCTGATGTACCTTATATATGAGCGTTTATAATTATTTGGCCCTCTGTGGTTCTCATGCTCGATATTCAACTCAGTTCTTCAATTGTATAGTTTAGATTCTTCTTCAGCCATGGTTGACTGTGGTCCACCCCCACTGAAGTGATGTACCCCACACTTATTTTTTCCCTTGGTGTTTTCGCTTTCAGACTCACCTCCACCCAACAATGGTTGACTGTGGTCCATCCTGTGCTGTCCCATCCTGTGCTTCCACCCCCACTGTTGGGTTTGGATCAGCAGGAGGTCTTGGCTATGGTGGTCTTGGCTATGGTGGTCTTGGCTATGGATTGGGAGGTCTCGGGTATGGAAATGGAGGATTTGGCTACGGATTTGGAGGCCTGGGCTATGGAAATGGAGGTGCTGAAAGAGCAGCCAACCTTGGCATCCTAGATGGGATTATCCCTAAACCCGTCAACCAGATCCCACCAGCAGAGGTCGTGATCCAGCCACCTGCCGCTGTTGTGACCATCCCAGGGCCCATCCTCTCTGCCAGCTGTGAGCCTGTGGCTGTTGGAGGCAACACTCCATGTGCCGTTGGTGGTTCCGGGATCGTCGGAGGCTATGGCTATGGGGGCTTGGGCTTTGGGTCTGGCCTCCTTGGAAGCTCTGGAGGTTTCGGGTATGGTTTGGGCTACGGGAGGGGAAGGAAGTTCGGGCGTCGTTTTAGCATCTGTTCATAGACCAATTAAACCTGAGAAGCATATCCTGAACTGATAATCAGAGGGCTTGATACAGATCTATCGGCCATGGTTCAGAAAAGCTGAATTCAAGCAATCACTCCTGGAATTCATCCTCCGTTCTTTGCTTCAGAGTGCAGAAGAAAAAAAGATCCTTCTACACCGATTTTCTTCTTTGCCCCTTTCAATGCTCTTACTTTGACCTTTTCAATAAAGCTTGTTCTGTAATCTGATTACCTGTTTGTCCTGGTTTTTAAATGTAAAGCCTCAGTTCTGCATAGCAAGGTGTCCAGGGCCTCAGCTGTCTGAAGCTCATTTTGGCCAAACTAAAATTGGAACATTTGCAGGATATCTTTCTCTCTGGCCCCCTGAATGGTTTAGTTCTATGTGCTTAAAATAAGGTCCATTCGTTTTGAGAGAATTATCATTTCCCCCTTTTTCAAAACAAGTGCTGAGTCCCCTTTTAGAGTGCCTCAAACCAGTATATCTGAAGGAGCGTCTCCACCCCATTGTTATGCCCGGACACTGAGGTCCAGCTCCGAGGACCTTCTGGCGGTTCCCTCACTGCGAGAGGCCAAGTCACAGGGAACCAGGCAGAGGGCCTTCTTGGTAGTGGTGCCTGCCCTGTGGAACGCCCTCCCATCAGATGTCAAAGCGATAAACAAGTCAGGTCAGTAGCACCTAGTACCCCAGCTCCCCAGTTAAAATGGCAAAAGCTGTAGACATCTCATAAGAAGAAGAAAAAGAAGAAGAAGAAGAAGAAGAAGAAGAAGAAGAAGAAGAAGAAGAAGAAGAAGAAGAAGAAGTAGTTTTATTGATACCCCACCCTCCCCGGTGAGAGCCGGGCTCAGGGCGGCCAACACCAGTAAAATTACAATAAAAACATACCAGAAAAACCCCCGATTTAAAATACAGGTTAAAATTCAATTTAAAATGCAGCCTCATTTTAAAAGTAGCCCATAGATCAAAACCATAAGGGGAGAGAAACATAAGGGTCAGACTGAGACCAAACCAGTCCAAGCCCTCCCAAAAGGTCAAACTCTGTAAAATGAGGTTTGAGATAGCCGCAAACTTTGACACTGAGTTAATGGAGGAAATTTAATGAATAACAACACACACTGGGCATCTCTAGACACAGGTACAGGAATCACTTTATTAAGAGAAGATCTAAATACTTCCACAAATATGTTTCCTCACAAAACAGCAAAGGTCACTGACGGCATCCAGATTAGCTCCCAGTATCTGAGGCAAAGATTTACTGGAGAGGGAAAGATGAGCCAAAATTCTTAGGCAGAATATACTGGGAGCCGGAGAGAATGGTTGACTGGTTCTCGGCTGGTAGGAGGCTATGGCTATGGGTCTGGTCTCCTTGGAAGCAATTTCGGTGGCTACCTTGGAGGTTCCCTTTATGGTCTGAGGAGGGTGGGCTCTTTGGAAGGAAGGCCCTACTGGGACCTCGTGGTAGTGTGTGCTTTTAGATATATTGGACTCTTGAAGAACAAATGTGTGATGGTGACAGGAATGGCCCTCAACGGGAAAAGATGATGCAGATCCATTACTGAGTGTCTCATTCTGGATTCTGTAAAATCTGAGCTTTTGGGACCATCATCAAGCCCAACAGCTTTTAAATGGCTCTCAGCAACCTTTCCTTACTCCTTTTCAAGTCTTTCCTCAAAGTCTGTAGACCAGTAATAAGTTCAGAGCCACATTCCATTGTGTGTGCTTTTTCCTTGTTCATTTCTGCTTCTTGTACAATTGCCCACTCAATATTATCAATAAAGCTCATTCTGAATTCAAATATGTCTCTCTTTCTTGGTTTGTTACCTGCTCTTATTTCTCAAAAGGAAGGGGGGAGAGGGTATTCTCTCATGCTGGAACAGTTTTGGAGTATTTTGTCCTAGGGAGTTCCTGAGCTAACAGAGAACCGAAGGGAGGACACACTAGGCTCATAAGTTAGTGGAAGAGTGGGAAACTGCATGAATTCAATATTTATCACATTTGTATCCCACCCTTTCTTCAGAGAGCTCAAGGTAGAACATACAGTCCTCCTCCTCCTCCCCATTTTATCCTCACAACAATCCTGTGAATTTTGTTAGGCTGAGAGTGACTGGCACAAGCTCACCCAGTGACCTTCATGGCCAAGTAGAGCTTTGAACCCTATTTCCCCAGGTCTTAGTCCAACACCCTAATCACTACACAACACTGGCTCCTTGGGCTTCCCAAATGTTGCTAAGGTACAACTCCAACCATCCCTGGCCACCAGTTGTACTTTGTTTTGGACCTAATATTTCTTAAAGTCTAACAGGAACCAAGTTAAATCTTCTTTGGGGTGGAAGGCGGATGCTCTCTGTGCAACGTTTCCAAAGAGAGATCCTTACTGTTGACTTAGGAGCATCCCTTCGTTATTGAGGAGTTGGAGGATAGGTATATAGGGAGCTGCTTTACACTGAATCACACTGTTGGGTCCGTCTAGATCAGGGCTGTCTTTGGTGACCGGCAGTGGTTTTCCGAGCTTGACTTGGAGATGCCAGGGAGTGCCTTCTGCATGCAAAGCAGGTGCTCTACCATGGCAATATGGTCCTTCCTGTAGAAGTAAAACAGAATCCCAGTCCTTATGATTCTGAATAAAAGGCTGGTTTAAGTAGGGGCATCAGGAGCTACTTCATATGGAGTGAGACCGTTGGTTCATACAGCTCTGTATTGTCTATGTTGACTGTCAGCAGCTATCCAGGGTTTCCGATAGGGGTCTTTCCCAGCCCTGGTTGGAGATGCAGTGGATTGAAACTTGTCAGGAGCATAGCCGAGCCAAGAGATGAAGGAGATGGAAGAGAAACAGGGTGTGACTCTCAACATGACAGACTGCAATTAGAGCAGGAGGAAGTGGGCTCGGCCCCCTTTCTCCAAGTGTTCACTGAGTTAGAGCAGACACAGAAAGCTCACAAGATGAGGGAGGGGAAGAGATAGACGGCACTGGAGGGGTTGTTGTTGTTATTGTTGTTTAGTAGTTTAGTCGTGTCCGACTCTTCGTGACCCCATGGACCAGAGCACGCCAGGCACTTCTGTCTTCCCCTGCCTCCTGCAGTTTGGTCAAACTCATGCTGGTAGCTTTGAGAACACTATCCAACCATCTCGTCCTCTGTCGTCCCCTTCTCCTTGTGCCCTCTACCTTTCCCAGCATCAGGGTCTTTTCCAGGGAGTCTTCTCTTCTCATGAGGTGGCCAAAGTATTGGAACCTCAGCTTCACGGTCTGTCCTTCCAGTGAGCACTCAGGGCTGATTTCCTTAAGAATGGATAGGTTTGTTCTTCTTGCAGTCCATGGGACTCTCAAGAGTCTCCTCCAGCACCATAGTTCAAAAGCATCAATTCTTCGGCGATCAGCCTTCTTTATGGTCCAGCTCTCAGTTCCATACATCACTAAGGGGTTACTAAGCAACAATCAGATAGGCAGAGGACTGAGCGCTCATCCTTGGACAGTGTAGATTTCCCCCTTCCCTCTGCTCACGTCCAAAGTGCTGAAAAGGTCAGATTGCAACAGTAGTGCAAAAGGGGAAAGGTGGGACGTTGGCGTTTTTCCTGTTGTGACACAAGTGATTTCTCAGAGTGACCAGCTGATTTCTATGGAGCAGAGGGCTGTAGCCATGCTCTGATTGTATTGTGAATAAATGAAACCATTGAAAACTGCCAGAGACTTGTTAATTCTTGTCTGGGCTTGGAAGCCTGCCTGGAAATCATTATGGTATAGATTTGGAATACAGTGGTTTGCAGAGGGACATAGTTCAGAAGACAGAAGTTGGGAAGAACTGGGCGGTGAACAGCTAGGAGGAGAAGAACTGGGGGAGAGAGAGTTAATAGACTCTCTTTCACTGGAAAGCATCCATCTGCTCAGCCCAAGGTCAAGGAGAGCAGATAAGGTGGCAGCACAGAAAGCAAAGTGCTTGTGAGATCAGGTTGCAAGACATGGATGTGACGTGGATGACAAGGGGGGAAGTGGGTGGGATCCTTAATTGGGAGCACCTTCATTCCTAGAAATGGATTCTTTGTTCTCTCACTGAGATCATTAAAGTTTCTAACTGGTAAGAGACTCCTTTTGCTTTGTTCTGCTTATCTACTGCCAAAGGGGGTGGGGAGCCATGTACCTGAAGCCTGACATCACGTAATTTGTAATACACAATTTGTTGCCACCACTTGGGTCATATTTATAAATATGACCCAAGTGGTGGCAGCAAATTGTGTATTACTGAGGGTCCTAGGCCGTGAAGGGCTTTAAAGGTCAAAACCAGCACCTTAAATCTGACCCTGTACTCCACCGGGAGCCAGTGCAGCTGGAAAAGCACTGGATGAATATGCTCCCATGGCAGAGACCCCATGAGGAGCCTCACTGCAGCATTTTGCACCCGCTGGAGTTTCTGGGACAGCTTCAAGGGCTGTAATTTGCTTGCCTGATGAAGTCGCTCCCCTCAAACTATTGTGTACCTATTTACTGCATTCTTATCGACGCTTCAGCCAAGACAGTTTGCCAAACAGTTTACTGAGATTATGAAGCCAGTCCCTGCCCTTCGGCTTAAAACTAAAAAGACACAACACAAGTCAAAAGTTGCTGTCTCCAGGTGAGCAGATGGAGAGTTCCTGCTCCCATTTCCTCCCTGCCTGCTCCCTCTGCCGCAGCCTGGTGGAATTACAGCTGATAGCTGTAGCTGGCAGAGGGAGGAACCTGGTGGAGCTGCTCTCTCAATGGAGCCAACTGAGTGGTTTTGCTTCCCTCCTCTTTCTCTCTGCTCCCTCTGCTACAGCCTGATGGAATGGCATTGGTGGGCTGAAAGCCAATAGAGGGAGGACCCTAATGGAGCTGTCTCCTCAGCAGAGCTGAGAGAGGGGCCCTGCTTCTGTGCCCCCACCTCTGCTGAAATCTGCTGAAATGGCTGCTGCGAGATAACAAGTGAAGGAAAGGAAATGCCTGATGTAGCTGACACAGGGGTCACCAAACTTTTTCAACAGGAGGCCAGTCCACTGTCCCTCAGACCTTGTGGGGGGGCTGGATCATGGCTGTCAACTTTTCCCTTTTCTTGCGAGGAATCCTATTCGGAATAAGGGAATTTCCCTTAAAAAGGGGGAAAAGTTGACAGCTATGGGCCAGACTATATTTTGAAGAAGAAGAAAAATGAACAAATTCCTGTACCCCACAAATAACCCAGAGATGCATTTTAAATAAAAGCACACATTCTACTCATGTAAAAACACGCTGGTTCCTGGACCATCTGTGGGCTGGATTTAGAAGGCAATTGGGCCGGATCCGGCCCCCAGGCCTTAGTTTGCCTAACCATAATATGGCATGTCAGGAAAGCTGGTGGAATGGCCATACTTTGCAGAATCCCACCATTAGTAGGTCTGAGCTGTGGAGGTTTCTGCTATGAAAGTCTTGCCTATGCCAGTGCTTATGGCATTGGTTCAGTAGTTCTTTCTCCTGCACCTGTGGGGAATGAAGACTAGAAAGTATTTCTGCCCTTCTCCACTACACAGCAGGGCATGGGAAGGCAACCATTGGCTCTGCTGGCTAATCTACCAAAAGCAGAGATGGGGAAGAGTGTGGAAATTTCCATAGCTTAATCCGACTGCCTGTCTGTCTCGGGTTACATCCTCCTCACCCCGGAGGCTGCTTGCCTGCTTTGTTGCCACATTATTCCTCCTTGGCATCTGATGCTGCTGAGGCTGAAACAGCAGTATTGGCAAGAGATAAGCAGCAGAGCAGCAGAGCTGCTGGAGAGGGAAGGTTGCCTGACCTGACCTAGCTATTCCTACATAACTTTATGACCACTGCTCCATAGCTATTGTTGGTATACTTTTCCATTCACCATATAGATGGCTTTATGAAGCATTTTTGTATCCTTCTGCTGTGCCAAAGAATTCCATGAAACAGTGGGTATATCCCGAATCACTGTTCACAACGTCTGTTTGCGATCTACTTTGGCAGCGTTGGACGCCATAAAATAAGGTTTACAGCCTGTTTTCACCAGATAAGAATCTGATACATTGCTTCTTTCAGAGACTTGCATAGTCTTCATAGACTTTCAGAGACTTATGTTTATTCAGTTTTATGTTTTCAAGAGTGCATATTTTGTGACTTTCAGAGATTCATAAGTTTCCTGTTTATGTGATTTCCTATATTTCATATTATATAAAGAGTGTATATTGATATCGTATCATTGTATTTGGTCATTGTGTTGCCTTGGATATTACTAGCTATTCCTCAGCAGCTTCCTCAGCCCTTGTACCTCGGGTTAAGAACTTAATTCGTTCTGGAGGTCCGTTCTTAACCTGAAACTGTTCTTAACCTGAGGTACCACTTTAGCTAATGGGGCCTCCTGCTGCCGCTGGGCCACAGCCGTGTGATTTCTGTTCTCCTCCTGAAGCAAAGTTCTTAACCCGAGGTACTATTTCTGGGTTAGCAGAGTCTGTGACCTGAAGCGTCTGTAACCTGTAGCGTCTGTAACCCGAGGTACCACTGTACTCACTTTTCTGCCTGCCTGTGCCATCTGCCTGCTGCTCTGTCATCATGTTGCAGTTGCCAACTATTGGCACCTATGAGAACTACACCATGACAACATTTTTTTTTTCCCTTACAGAAATATAGTAGAGAAGGAAAGAGGCAGGGGTAACCTTTGGCTCGTATTTAATCTGGGATAGTAAAAAGACCTCCCACAACTTGTCCATTCTCACAATATGTAAGAGTTGTAGCAGGGTAAAGATACAAGCAGTCATTGTTAGCATGAGAATTGGAGTGTTAGTAGCTTTGTTTTAATATGAGAATTATTGAAACCTATGCAATCAGTGGAAAATTTATTTGCATTTTATATATCTATAAAAAAATTAAATTCATTTTCACTTTTAACAATTATTATCATACATGTCACAATCATTCTACAAATAGGATACTCATAATCCCCGAACTTCCCTCTACCCCTCCATGGTTTCCCTAGATCATCTTTT
Source organism: Podarcis tiliguerta (assembly GCF_965153285.1). Lineage (NCBI taxonomy): Eukaryota > Metazoa > Chordata > Lepidosauria > Squamata > Lacertidae > Podarcis > Podarcis tiliguerta. The sequence continues at coordinate 7,023,920 of NC_139549.1, forward strand.
CAAATTGCATCATATCGTATTCTCCATATTTTCTTAAAACTCAGTTTTTATCATAGTTCTCGCTTCATTGCAAGTGTTGTTGTTTTTAAATCCTCCCAATGTTTTTAATTGTTTACAGTGTTCTTTCAAGTGACTTATAAAATTTTCCCATTCTTTATTAAATTTATTGTCCTCTTGATCTCTGATTTTCCCCGTCATTTTCGCCATTTCTGCATAGTCCATCATCTTTATCAACCATTCTTCTTTTGTAGGTAGTTTGTCCTCCTTCCATCTTTGGGCAAGTAGGATCCGAAATTTTTATTTGCATTCCGTAGCTCAAGACTACAATACCCCAAGGACTGCCTCTCCCCATATAAGCTGACTCAGAAAACTGTGGCTCTCCCACTGATGATGGATTCCAACTCCCAACATCCCCGAGGGTGGACCACACTGGCTGATGAGGAGTTGGGAGTCCAATAAATTCTCTCCCATCCCCAATGAAGGGTATGGGGACATTTGCAACCACCCTGAGAAGCATGGCTGGGTTTGTACAGCTCATCTTTTAATGTCTCATCAAATTCTCTTGAAGAGGAACCTCCAGATTTTGAGTCAAATATTCCAACTGGGCAATTTTTAAGGACGGCTCTATATTAGAACCTTTCCCCTTGCTTCCGGCATTGCTGACCTACAAAAGCTGAGCTGACGAAGCATTGGGGAGGTACTGAAGTCAGAGTTTCTCCCAACATCCCTCAAGGATTTCAAGGCTCTTGGCTAGGGAGCTCCACACATGCTAATTCAGAACAGATCGAGACATTTCTTTGCCTAATTGCTTCCTGGCTTTACCACATCCTCTGTGATCACAGCTTCCTAAGGCATCAAGTGGCCAATGCACCTTCTTCTCTGTTAGCATTCTGCTGACCTAATGGCTGTTACCATTAGTTGGAAGAAAACACCTCTGACCCTGTTTTTTAATTGCAACCACCTCCCCAACAAATCCATTGATTTTTCTGCACACTGAATCATTCCTGAAACTCAACCTCAGTCCACCTGTTGGAAGGCAAGAGTGAAGGCATAGGAGGCACTGAGATCAACTGGGGGGTCTTCACTGATGTCCATACTAAGCTGAAAACTCGCTCCTTCAGAGGGAATGTAAACTTGGGGGTTGGAATAGATGACCCTTGGTTCCCTTCTGACTCTAAGAGTCTATGATTCATCAAAAGCAGGCAACCTCCCGTCCGTCTGATCTAGGGAGCCATTCACTGACTCAGCCTTATTGGTTGAGTTTATTGGTTCTCACCCAGTCTCTCACTGAGGCCGGACAATGGTCTACCACAGGCTTCCTCAACCTCGGCCCTCCATAAGCTTTTGGCCTACAACTCCCATGATCCCTAGCTAGTAGGACCAGTGGTCAGGGATGATGGGAACTGTAGTCTCAAAACATCTGGAGGACCGAGGTTGAGGAAGCCTGGTCTAGCACATCCACTGCCTCACCTGCAGGTGTCAAGAAGAAGCAGAGCTGTGTGTCACTAGCATATTGGCGAAAACATACTCCAAAACTGTATACAACTCCACTCAGCAGTTTCATGTAGATGTTAAACAGCATAAGCAATAAGACTGAACCCTGAGGAACCCCATATTGAAGGCTCCATGGGGCTGAACAGCACTCACCAAGCATAATCCTCTGGAAAAGACCATGCCATGCCATCCACCCCTAACTCATACTATTACTCAGGCATAGGCCAACTCGGCCCTCCAGAAGTTTTGGGACTACAACTCCCATGATCCCTAGCTAACAGGACCAGTGGTCAGGGATGATGGGAACTGTAGTCCCAAAACATCTGGAGGGCCAAGTTTGACATAGAAAATCAGTTTCCTCCAAGAATGCCTGGATCCGTTCCATGACCACCCACTCAGGAGCCTTGCTCTGGAGAGGATTGGCAAGTGGCCAGTAATTACTTAGATTTTCTGAATCCACAAAGGGTTTCTAGTGTGGTATCACCACTGTCTCCTTCAAGCAGGCAGGGACACACACCCCTCTTGCAATGAGGCATTAATTGTCTCCCTGGCCCAGCAGCTGTCCCCTCCCTGCTAATTTTTATCAGCCAAGAGGGGCAAGGGTCCAGAGTGCAAGTGGTTTTGCCCTGACTGATCAAAGCACCTTGTCCACATCCTCGAGCCTTACTAACTGAAACTCACCTAGTGTTACAAAACTAGACAGAGCTCTGGACACCTCTTGAGGTTCGACTGATGTAAACAGTGGAGTCAAGGTATGGAAGCAATTCTATCCTCGAAATGCTTTGCAAACAAGCTGCCATTTTTTCCCCTTCGCCTCCTTCAGGCCAGATTGTAAAAGGCTCAACAATACCTGGAAAAGCTCTGTTGGGCGACACAAGGAGGATGCAATGGAGGCAGCAAAGTATACAGTTTTCACCAGGTAGGCTTGATGATGAGCTGTCATCAGTCTTCAACTGCATTCCACTGGTGTTTTCCTCCACTCATGCTCACATGGACATAATCTGAGCATGACTTGGTTCAGAGGTAGTGAAATTTTGATCATCCTAGTATTACTGAGCTCCACTCTCATCACCCTCACAAAGCTCCTGTGCAACCAACTGGCTGGGGAGTATCCCCCATGGTTTAGTTGGTTTGGAAATAGGTCGAATTTGGGATGGGTCTCTGTCAACTCTTTCAACTGTTACTCCAACTGGAGCTCCACCAACTCACATCAGCACCAGCAAACATGGCCAAGGGACATGGATGATGGGAACTGTAAAAGATAAAGGGACCCCTGACAGTTAAGTCCCGTCACGAACGAATCTGGGCTCATCTCGCCTTACAGGCTGAGGGAGCCGGATCTGTCCGCTCCGCAGACAGTTTTTCCGGGTCATGTGGCCAGCATGACTAAGCCGCTTCTGGTGCAATGGAAACCAGAGCAGCACACGGAAACACCGTTTACCTTCCCGCCGGACTGGTACCTATTAATCTACTTGCACTTTTTGGTGTGCTTTTGAACTGCTAGGTTGGCAGGAGCTGGGACCGAGCAACGGGAGCTCATCCTATCACGGGGATTCGAACCACCGACCTTTTGATCGGCAAGCCCAAGGTTCAGTGGTTTAGACCACAGCGCCGCCCGAGTCCCTGATGGGAGTTGTAATTCAGTAATATTTGGAGGGTCACAGGTCCCCCACACCTGATTTAGTTTCAAACAAGGTGGAGTGGAAGAAACTGTTCAGTTTTGGTTCTCATTTCTCTCTCTCTCTCTCTCTCTTAAATTCAAATCTTCACATTTGAACAGAAATTCACCAACATTTTAGTGCAACTTTTGCCTACATTTTGTATGCTAATTTCACTATCAATTTTATGCACATTTCCCTCTAATATACACATTTTTGTACAGATTGGTTGGAGGAATACATATTCAAATATGAAGAAGTGAATGTTTTGAAGTTTGGGTGTGTTTCAGATCACCTTTTTTGAGACATGCTAAATGATTTCTCATTAAAATGCAGACATAATCAAATTTACCTCCAATCCATAGATGTAACCTTCCGTAGATGCATGCACATTTCTTTGCAAAGCAATTTAAAACATAATGGTGCAGTTATTTGAGTTGGCTTCATCATTTTTTAATGAGGACTATTAAGCTACTGCTACCTGCACGTAGCTTGTGTTGCAAATAAATTACGATCATTACAAGCATTAAATGATGGAAAGATTATAATGAATGCTTTTTGAAGTGCTTTGATGATCTGGGTGTAAATTGAAGAACATCATGCTGAGGTCAATGATAGAGGGAAGATTAGAAATGTTAAGAGTTTTCATACTGCATTGTGACAAAAGCAGTCTAATCCTTAAGTTCCTTCTGCTTAGTCAGGCAAATTTCTGCACATGAACATAAATTTGTCTCCGGCAAAGGAGAAATTTAACGAGAAAAGGGTTGTGTCCTAACCAGTAGGGAGGCTGGAAGAAGAGTATAAAAGCTTAAAATTCTCTCCGAAATTCCATCAGCTTCATTTGACTCTCCCATCTTCACAACAGCATCTTCCCAGAGAAGCAGGTGAGTATGTTTTCTTGAAGGTGTTTTCATTCTTATAGAAAGTTTAGGTTTTCTTGGAAGTATTTTCATTCTTATAGAAAGTTTAGGTAAATCTAGGCTTAGTTGGAACTTCCACTAGACTCTACAATTCTTCAGTACTGGGATAGCTAACCTTTGACCATCCAAATGATTCTGGATTACCACTTCCATCACTTTGGATCATGGTCTGGTGGAAGTTCTAGTCCAGCAACACCTGGAGGGCCACAGATTCTAAATGGTGTCATGTAATAATAATAATAATAATAATAATAATAATTTATACCCCGCCCTCCCCAGTCAAGGCCGGGCTCCCCTCACCTGTAACCCACCAGATGATGCTAGTCTACAGCTCTCATCATTATTGATCATCGTTGGTCATGCTGGCTATTTCCAATGGGAGTTGGAGTCCAGCAACATCTAGAGTCCCACAAGTTAGCTTTGAAACACTGCTTTGAAACACTAGCTTTTTAGCGGGATGATTCAGATTGTCCCTGAATGCTGGTTGTTGTAGACATCCCAGAAATTCCAGGCTGGCCAGTGTTGAAAATGAAATGCTGGACAAACTGAGATGTGGGGTCTGATCTGGCATGCCATTTATATTCTTTGTTCAACCCTCTTTTCCTACTCCTGACCCCAAGTGGCCTCCAAAATGTTGCCCGAAAAGGAATGCAGCCCTCCGGGGGGAGAGGGTATCCCACCTCAGAAATAAACTCTAAAGAAGTAGGGGAGCTACCATGATACATTGAAAACACAGGCTCTCTCATTTGTGTAATAAGGCTACAGAGATTGTGCAGTGGGTGGGAGAAGATGCAAATTGCATACACCCTTTGTGATTCTAATGCATATCTGTTTCTCAAAATTTGTTCTAGATTCATCCCATCACTGAAACCATGGTTTCCTGTGGCCCATCCTGTGCTGTCCCATCCGTTGCTTCCTGCCCCACTGTTGGGTTTGGCTCAGCAGGAAATCTTGGCTCTGGAGGTCTTGGCTATGGCGGTTTTGGCTATGGAAGCCTTGGCTCTGCCGGTTTTGGCTATGGCGGTCTTGGGTACGGTGGCATCGGCTATGGCAGTGGTTATGGCATTGGTTCAGGAGCAAGCACCAACTCAGCACAGCTTGGCACCTTGGATGGGATTATCCCACAACCCATCAACCAGATCCCACCAGCAGAGGTCGTGATCCAGCCACCTGCCTGCGTTGTGACCATTCCAGGGCCCATCCTCTCTGCCAGCTGTGAGCCTGTGGCTGTTGGAGGCAACACTCCATGTGCCGTTGGTGGTTCCGGGATCGTAGGAGGCTATGGGGGCTTGGGCTTTGGGTCTGGCCTCCTTGGAAGCTCTGGAGGTTTTGGCTATGGTTTGGGCTACGGGAGGGGAAGGAGGATCGCGCCTTGTTTTAGAATCTGTTCATAGACCAATTAAACCTGAGAAGCATATCCTGAACTGATAATCAGAGGGCTTGATACAGATCTATCGGCCATGGTTCAGAAAAGCTGAATTCAAGCAATCACTCCTGGAATTCATCCTCTGTTCTTTGCTTCAGAGTGCAGAAGAACAAAGATCCTTCTACACCGATTTTCTTCTTTGCCCCTTTCAATGCTCTTACTTTGACCTTTTCAATAAAGCTTGTTCTGCATTCTGATAACCTGCTTGTCCTGGTTTTTAAATGTAAAGCCTCAGTTCCGCATAGCAAGGTGTCCAGGGCCTCAGCTGTCTGAAGCTGTTTTTGGCCAAACTAAAATCGGAACATTTGCAGGATATCTTTCTCTCTGGCCCCCTGAATAGTTCTATGTGCCATTGGTGGTTCCGGGATCGTAGGAGGCTATGGGGGCTTGGGCTATGGGTCTGGTCTCCTTGGAAGCTCTGGAGGTTTCGGCTATGGTTTGGGCTACGGGAGGGGAAGGAAGTTCGGGTGTCTTTTTAGCATCTGTTCATAGACCAATTAAACCTGAGAAGCATATCCTGAACTGATAATCAGAGGGCTTGATACAGATCTCCCCCTTATGCCTTGTGCCTTATATATGAGCTTTTATAATTATTTGACCCTCTGTGGTTCTCATGCTCCATATTCAACTCAGTTCTTCAATTGTATACTTTAGATTCTTCTTCAGCCATGGTTGACTGTGGTCCACCCCCACTGAAGTGATGTACCCCACACTTATTTTCTCCCTTGGTGTTTTTGCTTTCAGACTCACCTCCACCCAACAATGGTTGACTGTGGTCCATCCTGTGCTGTCCCATCCTGTGCTTCCACCCCCACTGTTGGGTTTGGATCAGCAGGAGGTCTTGGCTATGGTGGTCTTGGCTATGGATTGGGAGGTCTCGGGTATGGAAATGGAGGATTCAGCTACGGATTTGGAGGCCTGGGCTATGGAAATGGAGGTGCTGAAAGAGCAGCCAACCTTGGCATCCTAGATGGGATTATCCCTAAACCCATCAACCAGATCCCACCAGGAGAGGTCGTGATCCAGCCACCTGCCTCCATTGTAACCATCCCAGGGCCCATCCTCTCTTCCAGCTGTGAGCCTGTGGCTGTTGGAGGCAACACTCCATGTGCTGTTAGTGGGCTGGCAGGGAGCTTTGGTGGCTATGGCTATGGGGGTGGCCTTCTTGGAAGCTCTGGGGGTTATGGCTTGGGCTCTGGCAGCTTCAGAAGGGGTGGAATCATTGGAAGGAAGTCTCTTGTGGGATGTTGTGGGAGCGTTTGCTTGTAGACTGATCCAACCTGAGAAGAATATCCTTATGAAACAACCATTGACCAGAGAACTTGATACAGATCCATCGGCCTTGGTTTGGAAGAGCTGACTCCCAAGAACCACTGCTGAAGCGGGGCACTTCATTAACTCCCCACCTTTGCTTTGAAGTCCAGGGGCCAAGATGCTTCTGTGTTCTTTTCATGGACTCTTCTGCAACTATTAATGCCATTTCTGTGACCTTTTAATAAAGCTTTTGCAGCATTCGGATAACACGTGTGTTTTCGTTTTTCACCATTGGCATCCATTCCACACTGCACAGTTTCTTGAAGCTCACAATGCTGAAGCACCTTTCTTGTCCAAACTTAAATGTGGGTGGGCCAGGCAGGAGTACACCTCATTATCACTGACATTTAGCCTTGCTGGCTGGGGCAGGTGGAAAATGACTTCCAACCACTTCTGGAGGGCAATAGGTTCTCCACTCCTAGTTTTCATTCAGGGGTATTCCCCTTGATCTACAAAGCTGAAGAAAGTGGGGTTGAGGAGCAATTTGGGTTATTTGTTTTCCTTTCATCTAACCACTCATGGTTAGGAGAGCCAGTGTGGTGTAGTGGTTAAGAGCGGTAGTCTCGTAAGTCTGGGGAACCGGGTTCGCGTCTCCGCTCCTCCACAAGCAGCTGCTGGGTGACCTTGGGCCACTCACACTTCTTTGAAGTCTCTCAGCCCCACTCAACTCACAGAGTGTTTGTTGTGGGGGAGGAAGGGAAAGGAAAATGTTAGCTGCTTTGAGACTCCTTCTGGTAGTGATAAAGTGGGATATCAAATCCAAACTCCTCCTCCTCTTCTTCTTCTTCTTTTTCTTCTTCTTCTTCTTCTTCTTCTTCTTCTTCTTCTTCTTCTTCTTCCATATTGCAACATTTCTATTGTAGGTTCCACTTTTGTGGCTATTAAGGACCTCGGTACATAGTTACACTATGAAACTCACTCCCAGAGGAGGCAGTGATGGTCACCAATTGATATGGCTTTTTAAAAAAATGATTAGATGTTTTAATGCAGGGGATGTCTATCAGTGGCTACTAGCCATGTTGTGGCTACCAGCCAACCCACAGCTGGAGGTGGTACTGATTCTGAATACTAGTTGGTGGAAACTGCAGGAGAGTAGAATGCTCTGAATATTCCTCAAAGGTTTCCCATGGGAACATCTGGTTGGCTGGTGCGAACAGAATGCTGGACTAGATGGGCCATTTCTCTTATCCATCATGGCTCTTATGTTCTTAAGAAGATATGAGGCATTCTATCACTGGGCTAAAATGAGCTCTTGCATTCAGGTGTGTCACAGAGATGAGACAAAAGTTTTTCTGTATAGGCATGGACTTGGTTCTTCAGATGTTGTTGGATTCCTGAGGGGAGCCTCAGGCCCACCAAGGGTGACCAGTGGTCAAGGATTATGGGAGCTGGGTTCTAGCAACATATGGACCCCAATTGGTCATGCCCATTAATTTCAATGGGTCTGCTCTGTGTAGGACTAAAATGTAAATGGGATAACCCAGAAAGTTCAAGAAGGCAAGGAGGTTTTTTTTTAATGATGCAGCAAGACCTTTATTAAGATAGAGCAAAGTAAAGACAGAGTAGTCTCAAGAGCTTATTAACCCCCTGCCCATCCCCAAACATGTCATAGTCATACAGCAAAGCATAACGATTAACAACGGATATGGCGTTTTTCAATTGAGTAGAACACGGCTTAGGATGCAATTAAAATTGACACTTGCTCCTGACTCAGATATCATGCTGTCTCTGCCCATGACCATTTCATGCTCTGACCATTGTCATTCTATAACATGTGTACTCAGAAGTAAGCCCCACTGAGCTCAAGGAGACTTACTCCCAAGGTCAGTGTGTAGAGGATTACAGTCTAAATAACAAGGGAACCAAAGCAGTATGCATGTAGGAAGACCGATTTCCATTCCTTTCTTTTCTTTTTAACCCACAAAAAGGTGATTTCAACAAAAATACCTTTACAAATCAGCAAGGCAGTTGGATTTGCTTGCCTTCATAATACTTATGGGTTATATCCAGCATTAGTCCTACTCAGAGTTGACCCACTTAATTTAATGGACGTCATTAAGTTAGGGCTATTATTTTCAATAGGTCTACTCTGAGCAGAATTTAGTTGGATACCACTCTATGACTCCAATTATCTACTTTTGGATATGCCTAAGTCTTCCTGGTTCTTTATTGAGGTGGTAAATACTATTCTAGACTATACCAATGGATCATGATAGAAGTTACCTCCATTTTTTGAATGTAATGCATCAAAGAGAAAGCTAACATTTCAGGAAAGAGGAATTTAGCACCTCTCTGACATGCTTGCTTTAGATATGTAAGAATGATGTTTCATGAGTTTTAGGAGGTTGCCTGATGCTGTACCAGACAAATGGTCCATCTAACTAACTCAGGACGGCTAACACTGACTGCCTACGGCTCCTTCCCAGGTCTTCTAAGAGATGCTGGAGATTGAATCTGGAACTGACTGCATGCAAAACATGTGCTTTACAACTGAGCCATAGATTTCCATCACATCAGTGCCACCTACAGTCTGAATTAGCACAGTTCAGGCATATATTTGCCACCTCTGACACAAGTAATGCTAACTTATCCAGTAGATTTCAGAAATTGCATGCAATACTCAGTTGTTAGTTGAATCGATGTTAATATTAGATAATTGCCTTTGGAAGAAAGTCGCTTTCATTTGCAAGACATTGGAAATAAAAAATGTGTTGGATCCAACTCAGATTCAAAAGAGATCCACTGAAATTAAAAAGGCCCAAGTTAGTCATGTCCATTAAGTTCAATGGATCTACTCTAAGTAAGACTAATGTCGGATGCAACCCATTACGATCTTCTCCCTGGAGATGTTCCCCCTGTTTTCAGATCTATATCAACACTTGTGATCTGCACTGTTCTGTTTGATGTTTAAGTATTCTGATATTATGATCTCCCATGTACAGTAGACCCTATGGAGCCTTGTTGTTCCAACAAAGCATGTACTTTGTGTTCCATAAAAAACCTTGCACTGTCAAATCTAAGGGGGGGGGGATGCATAGCATAAGATGAAATGGATTGGGAGGTGGGCGAGCTAAACATGCATACAGAGAGATATAATTTTTAAAAAAAGTTTGAAGACCCGCTTTTCCAGCTGACTTTGGTTGCAAACTTGGGATGCAAAGCATTTCTATATCGTTCCTGAATCAGTTCCGTTTTTTTCCTTCCATTCCTGGTTGGCTTCCTGGGCTGTCTCTTTAGCATGGTCCACAGGGATTGCAAGGGTTGTAGGACAACCTACGTGGACGTCGGGAAAATAGACCGGAACCAGCACAGGGGGTGTTTCCACCCACGGAGACAGGATCACAGCTGGCTGAGAGAATCGGCCCTGGAATCGTCACGACCACGGGGGGTGGTTGGATCACCACTTCCGCTGGAGGGATCTGGTTGATGCAGGAGGGGTTAAGACCACCAACGACACCATAAGGGGTCAGCGACCCACCACCGCATGATGGGATGATGCCACATGACGGGACACATCCGTAGGAGCACATGACCGGTTGATGGACTTGACACTAAGAAAAGAACAAGTTGTGAGTAAAAGGTTGTCTGTGTCAACTGTCTTGGGAATATAGGATGCTCCTACAGACTGAGTCAGGCTAATAGTCCATTGAGCTCAATAATGTCTACACTGACTAGCAGGAGCTCTTCAGGTTTCAGAAAGGATTCTTTCCTGACTATACCTGGAGATGCCCAGGATTGCACCTGGGTTTTGTCCATTGAAGGCTACTAGTCCATGAAGGCTACTAGCAGTTCAAAAGCATGTCAAAGTGCAAGTAGATAAATAGGTACCACTCTGGTGGGAAGGTAAATGGCGTTTCCTTGTGCTGATCTGGTTCGCCAGAAGCGGCTTAGTCATGCTAGCCACATAACCTGGCAGCTGTACGCCAGCTCCCTCAGCCAATAAAGCAAGATGAGCGCTGCAACCCCAGAGTCGGTCACGACTGGACCTAATGGTCAGGGGTCCCTTTACCTTTACCTAGGCCCAATTTGAGTTGAATATATTTCAACAATCCCATCGTTTCAGAGTCAGTAGCACAGAAGTTCATAGAATCATAGAAATATAGAGTTGAGACCACAAGGATCATCTAGTTCAGGCATCCCCAAACTAGGCCCACCAGATGTTTTGGGACTACAACTCCCATCATCCCTAGCTAACAGGACCAGTGGTCAGGGATGATGGGAACTGTAGTAGCAAAAAACCATTTGGAGGGCTGTGTTTGAGATGCCTGATCTAGTTCAATCCCCTGCAATGCAAGAATATGTAGCTGTTCCATACAGGGATCAAACCTGCAACCTTGGTATTATCAGCACTGAATATATTGTAAATGTTTGGTGGGCTGTTGTGGAACAACCCCATTGAAGAAGATAACAGTGGCTGCCTAGATCATCTTGCTGGTTGCAAAGGGGGCCCCATTACAGTTCAAGCTTCAGGACCCCCAAAATGTAGGCCCACCACTATGTCTATCTATTTAAAATACTTTTCACCCGCTCTTCACCGTATCAACAATTCTAGAAATGGGTACATGGGCAATTTTAAAATGCAATGCACAGGAATAGCTTCACAATGGCTACAGGTGAGCAGTGGGTCATGTTTGCATCACTTTCTCCTTTCTCTCCCTCTTTCTGGTACCTAATTTTTGTTTCTCCATCTCTCCCTCTGTCTAGTTACATTCTTCTGGGCACTTCTTGTATTCTTAAAACTCCCTATAGCTGAAGAGAAGCCAGCAAGTCTCTGACAGTCAACAATCCAATCCCAAACGCCTGAAACATATTCCGGATCTTATGTTTTTCTTCCTTCCATCTGGCAGAATAAGGTTGCAAGGAGCTAAGGTAGTGGGGAAAAACAGTACTGTGTGGATTACAGGTGGGTTGTCTCGATTTATAATGCTGCAGCCCAGAAACATAAGAGAATATTATAGGAAGAAAGGAAGAGCCCTATGTTGCTCAGAGAGCTAAAATTTTCCTGGGAAATTTTAGATGAATTGATGGTAAAGCTACCCCGAGAATTTTAGTCCTGTGTGAAGAATAGGCATCTCTCAACTCTTAGCACCCTTCACAAACAACTGTTCCCAGGAGTCTTTGGGGGAAGCCATGACTGTTTAAACTTGTATGATACTGCTTTGAATTCATAGTGCAGATGGAGCTCTAATGTTTGTTCTTATTCCTTCCCCTCCTTTGTAATAGGAAGCTGTTTGTTCCAGTCCTCCCCCATGGAGCACCACAGTACAAATGTGTCTACTCTTCTATGTGTCTGCTCTTCAAATACATGAAAATGACTATTGTATCATCCCTGAATTTTTCTCCAGATGAAACATGCCCAAACTCTCACAGTCTTTCAACCTAGGACTTGGTTTTCAAGACACGCTCTATGAACAGTCTATTTGTGCTCCTTGGCAATTTTATAAGTACAGTGGTACCTCGGGTTAAGTACTTAATTCATTCCGGAGGTCTGTTCTTAACCTGAAACTGTTCTTAACCTGAAACACCACTTTAGGTAATGGGGCCTCCCACTGCTGCCACACCGCTGGAGCCCAATTTCTGTTCTCATCCTGAAGCAAAATTTTTAACCCAAGGTACTATTTCTGGGTTAGCGGAGTCTGTAACCTGAAGCGTATGTAACCTGAAGCGTATGTAACCCGAGGTACCACTGTACTTTCCATCTTGTTTCCATACTAGTCTTCAATTTTTTTTAAAAAAAGTTCATATGAAAATTAGTATTTAAATATGCACTCAATACATATTTATCACAAAAATACACATACCTTTTATCTCAATGTATACATTTATAAAAATGTTATTTTGGACTAAGATTTGCATTTTAAACTCATTTTTCATACTTTTTTTTAAAAAAAAAATGTATAACAAAATTTGAAGTGCCAAATTCTGAATTAGGTATATTCACTGAAAAATGTCGGCTCCAGGTTGCCTCCAGCTAAGTTGTACCCAGAGTAAACCAACTGAAATCAATGGAACTACACACACCCAGCATCTTTCTCTCCAAACTCTCGACATATTGTAGCAAATGTGAAGAACCTTTGGCCCCCCAGAGGTTGCTGAACTACAACTGCCATCAGCCCCAGGAAGGATGATGAGAATTGTAGTTCTGCAACCTCTGGAGGGCCAAAGGTTACCCACACCTGCATTACAGGTAGAGATGGATAGATGATAGATTAGATAGGTAGATAGATAGATGGATGATAGATAGAAAGATCGATATAGATCGATAGATCGATAGATAGATATAGATAGATTAGATAGATTAGATAGATTAGATAGATTAGATAGATTAGATAGATTAGATAGATTAGATAGATTAGATAGATTAGATAGATTAGATAGATAGCTAGATAGCTAGATAGTTAGATACAGATGATAGATAGATAGATATAGATAGAAATTAGATAGATAGATAGATGATAGATAGATAGATAGATGATAGATAGATGATAGATAGAGATAGATAGATAGATAGATGATAGATAGATAGATAGATAGATAGATAGATGATAGATAGATAGATAGATGATAGATAGAGAGAGAGAGAGAGAGATGATAGATAGAGAGATGATAGATAGATAGATGATAGATAGATAGATAGATAGATAGATAGATGATAGATAGATAGATAGATAGATAGATAGATATAGATATAGATAGATGATAGATATAGATAGATAGATAGATGATAGATAGATATAGATGGATAGATAGATGATAATTTATAGCTCATCTTTCCTCCAAGAAGCTCAAGGTGGTTGACATAGTTCACCTCCACATTTTATCCTCACAAGAATCCTGTTAGGAAGGTTAGTCTGAGAGTGAGCTGATTGGTCCAAGGTCATTCAGTGAGCTTCATGATGCCTGGTCTTCTCAGGTCCTAGTCTGACTTTCCAACCACTACACCATACTGGATGCAATGCACTTACCTCTAATCCACAAAGGAGAAGCAGTTGAATGGGATTGATCTTAGAGAAACTGTTGAATGAGCTGAGAACCTCGAAAGCTTTTATACCATTTCTTGGCCATAAAAAAAATGAGTGGGAAGCATCCTTTCTTTCTTTCTTTTTGGCTGAGGGTTCTAATTAGCCTTCAACCGATAGCTCTTGTTTTGTGTGTTTTTCACCCCTCGTTTTGTCTAAGTGCTAACTTTTTAATTTTTTAATCTTCAGGCTTTTGGAAAGAGTGATTAATCTGTCATTTGCCTCGTAGTATGTCATTTGTAATTTTTTACACCTATTGGTTTCTTCTCGCTTCCCATCCTTTGGGGGAAATTCCAAAGAACTAATTGTGGCCCAACCAGACTGAATTCGTGGAACAGATCCTTGGAGTGGGTGAGATTCTTTTTCTTTGTTCCATCAGCAGATCAATAAGAGACAAATAGCTTGGAGCTGTTTTCACACTACAATTAGGGAGGTTGATGAAAAACATGCAAACCCTGAAAAATAATGCTAGCCTTATCAAATGTTAGTTCCCTTTCCATTTAGGGTGTATCCTTGTAAAATCATCAGATGATTTTTGAGTTCCAGTCTTTGTTTCAGAATGGAATTGATTTAACTTAAATCCTCAGATATATATAGATATATATATGTTAAATCAATATGGTGGGATAGTGTTCTCGAAGCTACAAACATGAGTCTGACCAAACTGCGGGAGGCAGTGGAAGACAGGAGTGCCTGGCGTGCTCTGGTCCATGGGGTCACAAAGAGTCGGACATGACTAAACGACTAAACAACAACAAATGTTAAATCAATATCGATAGATCGATGGATAGATCGATGATAGATAGATAGACAGATAGAGATAGAGATAGAGATACAGATACAGATACAGATACAGATACAGATGATACAGAGAGATAGAGAGATATGTATGCTGGGTTATACCCAATGATTGAGTTGGGGATGGAGGAGAAATGGAATTCAGTAGAGATTTACAAGGAAATCTATTGAATTCACACTTTCTAAACCAACATGAGAACCAAAGGACAGCTATCCTTTGAAATTTGCACCTATCCAAACAATCCTTGCAAATAGTTTCCTTTTCAATATATATATTTAAAAATATCAAAACACAAATATTGCAGACCTAGAGCATAATTATGTTTATGTCTGAAAGTCACATGGATCGAAAACGGGGGTTGTACCCAACTGAGTTATACACAGAGTTAGAACCATGGAAATTAATGGACCTAAGTTAGGCATGCCCATTAATTTCAACCGGTCTGCTCTGATTTGGACTAGCAGTGGATACAACTGAGATGGACTTCTTTGTTCTTCAACTGCAGTCTGGATTTTGTCCAAGCAGGAGTGGAAGAATCAAACAAAAAATGACCACCCAATATCTTGAAACCAGAAAAAAACAATCTAGAGTTCCAAGTCATACAACTGAGCATTCACACACACACACACACACACACACACACACCCCTCTCCAGTTAGGGATGCGGGATGTACGGTAACACTTCTGCCTGTAAACCTGGTGAGCTGCTTCTAGTCACTGTTGGCAATAGTAGGCTAGATGAAACAGTGGTCTAACTTGATATTGAACAGCTTCCTGTATGACTTGTTGTTTAGTCGTTTAGTCGTGTCCGACTCTTCGTGACCCCATGGACCAGAGCACGCCAGGCACTTCTGTCTTCCACTGCCTCCCGCAGTTTGGTCAAACTCATGCTGGTAGCTTCGAGAACACTATCCAACCATCTCGTCCTCTGTCGTCCCCTTCTACTTGTGCCCTCCATCTTTCCCAACATCAGGGTCTTTTCCAAGGAGTCTTCTCTTCTCATGAGGTGGCCAAAGTATTGGAGCCTCAGCTTCACAATCTGTCCTTCCAGTGAGCACTCAGGGCTGATTTCCTTAAGAATGGATGCGTTTGATCTTCTTGCAGTCCATGGGACTCTCAAGAGTCTCCTCCAGCACCAGAATTCAAAAGCATCAATTCTTCGGTGATCAGCCTTCTTTATGGTCCAGCTCTCACTTCCATACATCACTACTGGGAAAACCATAGCTTTTACTATACGGACCTTTGTTGGCAAGGTGATGTGACTACAGTTCCCATAATCCTTGATGAGTGACCTTGTTGGCTAGGGTGGATGGCTGTTGGAGTTCACAATATCTAGAGGGCACCATGATGCCTACTCATCATATACGGAGTTGGCACATTTGTCTGTTTCACTCAGAATTGTCAACAGTCACTCTACACCAAGGGTGAAGAACCTCTGGCCCTCCAGATATTGCAGGCCTCCAACTCCCATCAGCCTCGGTTATTGGGACTGATAGGAACTGAAGTCCAACAACATCTAGAAGCCTACACCAAAGGGTCACTTGAGTGAGAAACCTGGACATGTTGGCTTTTTAAAAGACAAATCATGGACTCATGTAAGCTTCCTTCTTAAACTTTTGTCGAAGAAATGCAAACCGGTTTGAAGACTCATTAAGCAGGCTGCAATTTTCCCCTCAGAAGCGGGCGGCATCAGCAGTACTGCTAATGAAGGCACACCAACTCATGTCCAAGACAAAACAACCTCCAGGCTAAGATTCTGCTGAGAAGGTAAACAAATATACAACTTTGTTGTGGGTTGAATTAGAAAACGTACCAATGTAGAGGTGCTTCTTTTCTTCATTTAATTGCCTGTGTCTTTGAACCTTTGTTTCTCACCTCGTTGGCCCACAATAGGTATTAAATAAAGCCGTTTAAAATACTTGAAGGCTATGTTATGGAAATCAGATCACATTATAACCATTTGAAATATGCACCAGGGCATCTCTTTATTTTCTGGTATGCATATCAGGAGAGTCACCTTGCAGATCTGTTCCATAGGTGCTCTGAACATTGTAGAAAGTGCAAAATATTTATAAAGGAATAGTCCCTTCCTCAAATATACTGGAAAAATTCAAAAAGATTCATGAATATTTCAAATAAGTTTGTCCTTTTAAAATCAGCTTATCTAGCAGTTTCCTTGGCATTGCACGGGGGTCTGTGGTTACACATTTTAGGACATTTTCTTGAAAATTATTCTTGTGGTTAGAGCAGAATATGAACCAAGCAAATGCCACCCTCAGCGTCCAATCTTTCATTGCATACACACTTGTTGACAAGAACAAAGCTTTGGCAATTATCCAGAAGTCTAGGCCTTAAACCAAATAATAGAAATCTAAAATTGTATACAAAACTAAACCTATAAATCTACAATAGGCATTGTGTGTGTATATCTCACTTGGGTCTCATTTGCATGTTACATTTAAAGCAGTATCATTCCACTTTGGCCGGTCATGGCTTCCCTTCTCAAATAATTCTGGAAACTGTAGTTTGTTCAGGGTTCTGAGGGTGACCATTTCCCTCACAGAGCAACAATTCCCAGAGCAATTTTAAAATCAATCCCTATTTCCAGGGAACTCTGTGAATTGTAGCTCTGGTAAGGGAACAGGGGGTCTCCTAACAGCTGTCAGTACCCCAACCAACTACAGTTCCCAGCATCCTTTGGGGTAAGCCATGACTGTTTAAGGTGGTATCATGGTGCTTTAAACTTTATTTTCACTTGTTGTTACCCGCTCTGAGCCCGCCTTTGGCCGGGGAGGGTGGGATACAAATAGAATTATTATTGTTGTTGTTGTTATTGTTGTTGTTATTCCAGCCTGTAACTGTCTTGGATTTGCATTTAAATATTCTTTTTCACCTATGGATTACAAAAAAGTTGGATGTTTTTCCTGTGTCTGAAATTACTTTGAGATATTTCATAGCAGGGCTGTCAACTCCCAATATTTGTTAGTGGGGGCTGAGCCCTCTCAATATTTGTCTGCATGTCGCGTGAGGCATCACGATGTTGTATGTCAGCCTTTCTCAACCTGTGGGTCCCCAGATGTTCTTGAACTCCCATCACCCCTAGCTAACAAGGCCAGAGCTCAGGGATGATGGGAGCTGTAGTCCAACAATATCTGGGGACCCACAGGTTGAGAACCGCTGTTGCACCAGACCCAGTACCCAGACATGACACTGTCGCATGTGATGTCCAGGCTTCGCACAGTCAAGCAAGCCAGAAATGTGGAGTTCCTCCTTCTCCTCCTGCCATGGAAGGGAAGCAGCCCATGGCCCATGGTGGCTGTAGCAGCAGCAGCAGGAGGAGGAGCCACCAGCCATGAAAGCAGTGCTGCCACACGATGCCTGGACGTCATGCGTAATGGCATCGCATGAAATGTCCTGGCATCACACACAACTTTGTAATGTCACACGCAGTGCCTGGACACACTGTTGTGGCGTCATGCCCCTCACGCAATCTCTTTCCTGAGTCAGAGACTGGACTGAGGTGGAATGGTGGGAGCCCCTGGACCTTCCCAAGGGCAGCAGGACAGTATTGATTTAGAACAGTGGTTTGCAGAGGGGCATAGTCCAGAGGGGGAAAGCTGGGAAATACCGGGTGAGGAGCAGATAGAAGAGGAAACACTAGGAGACAGACAGCTGGCTGATTCAGTGTCCTTGGACAGCAATCCTGAAGCCCCTCCTTCCCCTAAGACTAGACAAGCTTGGGAAATGATGGAACAGAAAGTGCATTGGCAACAAGATCAGGTTACCCAATGTGGGAGTGATGTAGATTAATGGGGACGGAGGGGGTGAACCTTAACTGGGAGTCACACCATTTCTTAGCGTGCTATGCCTTCTGCTGTGATGATTAAAGAACTTATCTGGTAAGAACTCTCCTTTCATTTGATCTGCTTAATTACTGCCACCGGGGGAGGGATCCGATTTCCCGAAACCTGACAGCGCACCTGTTTTGTAGCAAGGAACTCATAAATGGAATGGAATCAAATCGATTAAAAAAACCACAGATCAATAACGTGGAACTTCCGGTGGCAATCATTTTATTTGTGGGATCAAAGAGTACGCTGGCAGATGGCCAGAGCAGATGGCCAGGAAATCCTAAACAGATGGATGAAACCCACAATGAATATGCACCCACACCACAATTATCGTGTGATAACAATCATACAATATGAGCTTGTCATTGCCCAATTGGCAGAGTGTAGGTTATGATGTGTCAATAAGCACTGAGTGGCCTGCGATGGATCTGGGAGAGTGCTCAGAATAATGTGTGGGATAATTAAAGCCCCAAAAGCTCTATCGTGTGACCTCTGCCAGTTTTGATTGTATCATTATATCATCAGGGCTTGGCCGAAATAGTTTGCTGACAGAGGCAGTGTGGCAAACCGTGATGTCCTGCCTTGCCTAAACCAAAATGCATAGTGGGCAAAGCCAGTCAGGTTATTTTCTCACACGTGGCAGGAAATTTGTGGTGGCCATTTCTGTCCATTTCAATTTCTCCAATTTTCCCAAGGCTTAGGTTTGGCTCAGACATTTCCGCATATGTTTCATTTCCTCCTTAAAAAATAACAGTTGTGTTCCTTCATTCAACAGGGGTGCTTTGGCCAATGGTGAGGAATGATGGGAGTTGTAAACCAATAGCACCGGAGATTCCGTAACCAATCAGAATGGTCCATTCTGTCCATTCTGGCTTCTCTCTGTTTCTCATGTTCCCAGTTTCTTACATGTGTAGCAAAAAGAAAACAAGAAAACCCCATACAAAAATCTATATTCATTTCTCCTAATCTTGTATGCCATTTTGACTAATGTATGCAATTTTTTTGGATGCAATTTTGACAAACAATGCACTTTTGTGTTTTATTTTCACTTAAATTCCACATTTCACATGCACTTTCCATTAATAGACACATTTTCCTATGAGCTCTTTGGTTGGAGAAATGTGCCAGAACATTTGGTGAAGTGGAAATTTTCAAAGGAGAATGGCATCAGATTAAGGGTGTGAAATCAGGAATGAGCTGACATTAAAAAAAGTAAACTGCATCTCGTCCCTAAAGAAAACCCCATAAACTCCTTCCCACTTTCCAGAAAGCAAAAATACTTCAGAACCAAATTAAGAAAGTAACATTTCCATTTCCAGACATCCCAAATCAACTGTCAGCGATGCCCTGGGATCGAAGGAGGAAAGGCAATACAGTGGTACCTCAGGTTACATACGCTTCAGGTTACATATGCTTCAGGTTACATATGCTTCAGGTTACATACGCTTCAGGTTACAGACTCCGCTGACCCAGAAATAGTGCTTCAGGTTAAGAACTTTGCTTCAGGATGAGAACAGAAATCGTGCTCCAGCAGCGTGGCGGCAGCAGGAGGCCCCATTAGCTAAAGCGGTGCTTCACGTTAAGTACAGTTTCAGGTTAAGAATGGACCTCCAGAACGAATTAAATACTTAACCCGAGGTACCACTGTATACAAATTTAATAAATAATAATAATGACAAGAGTATAAGTCAATAATAACATTGGACGTTCAATAACAGGACAGTCAATAATAACATTGACTGCCAAAAAAGGGTAAGGGGATTCTCATAAACTCTCCCTCGCCCTTTTGTAATTCAAGCACTACTTCTGGACAGGAAAAGAAGTGTAAAGAAAATGTAGGAAAGCAAAAACATTGCTTTTCAATTTTTTTTAAAGTGCCTTTAACTTTGTACAAAAAGAACGGTCCTCCTCTTCAGGATTCCAGAAGCATTCACCCAAATCTGCCCAAATTTCAGTGCCCTCCTATGGACATGCCAGGAAGTGCAGGAAGCTGAGGAGGCGATGCAAGGATGTTCCTTTTAAACAAACGAAGAGTGCATATGCCTTTTAGCCACTTTATTAAAGGAAGTACAACACACACACATAATAGTATGCAATAAGCTAGATTCAAAGTAGACCCATTCAAATGAATGAATTGGAGTTAGTCCATTAAATTCAATGGCTTTGCTTTGAATAGGACTAATGCTGCATGCAATACAATCCCTGTAATTTATCCGACGTTTGTCCAGCAAAATTAAAGGGTGGACTTCATTATAGCTTAACATTAGCCTATAAGCATGTGTGTGTGTTTGTTTGTTTGTGTGTCTCTGTGTGTGTGTGTTTAAAAGTTACTATGATTAACAAAACAATGTATTCTTTTACAACTGCTCTGATAAAAATGAAACAAGGCTATTTCTAGTGTGGCAGTCAGAGTTCTTTGAGGATGGAATGCTCAGAAGTGTTTTATTTGCTCACGATAAACTAAGGGTTCATCCAGAAAGCATGGGTCCGAGTAGTTTTCTGCCTGTCCCACACTTTCTAGGCAAAGTCCAAGTGGTTTTGCCCTGGCTCCATTGCTTTCCTTTGGAAAACCTACTCTCTATCAATAAATCAGAACAAATGTCAATCCAGGGGAAACCTGATTGATGTTTGTTCTGGTTTAGCGATAAAGATCAGATTTCCCCAGGAGAAAGCAACAGGCAAGGGCAGGTTTGGATGAGCCCTAAGCTAAGTGATGAAACATGAATTTAAATATATATTCTAATCTCTCTCTCTCTCTTACACACACAGCTGTATACCTAATTTGTTTCATGATTAACCAAATCCTTTAAAAGACCCAGGGACGCGGGTGGTGCTGTGGTCTAAACCACTGAGCCTCTTGGACTTGCCAATCAGAAGGTTGGCAGTTCGAATCCCCACAACAAGGTGAGCTCCTGTTGCTCGGTCCCTGCTCTTGCCCACCTAGCAGTTCGAAAGGATGCCAAAAAGTGCAAGTAGATAAATAGGTACCACTCCGGCGGGAAGGTAAATGGCATTTTCGTGTGTTGCTCTGGTTTCCAGAAGTGGCTTAGTCATGCTGGCCACATGACCCGGAAGCTGTACACCAGCTCCCTCGGCCAGCAAAGCAAGATGAGCACCACAACCCCAGAGTCGTCTGTGACTGGACTTAACTGTCAATGGTCCTTTATCTTTACCTTTTTAAAAAACCCAGAGCATGCTTGTGTGAAGTTCAACACTCTAACCACGATGCCACCACTGGCTCCCATCAGCATCAAAGACTTTCTGAAAAGGAGGTGGATAGTCTTCAAAGATCAACTGGACACTAATCTACAAATCCAGAAGATAATCTAAGCTTTTGGGGAAAGGGGGTTCCAGAGTCCCAGGTACAAAGTTCTAAATGTTCAGTGCCTGCTAACCATGAGAGATACTGGACTAGACAGCCTAACTTTGGCCAAATCCAGCAGGGCTTTCCATATGTTGTTATAGGGTTTGACAAATTGGAGGAGGAGACGATCAACACCTACTACTAGCCACAATAGCTATGTTCCGTCTCTAATGTTGGAGGCAGTAAATGCTTCTGAATACCACTTGCTGAAAACCACAGGAGGGAAGAGTTGTTGTTGTGCTCATGTCCAGCTTACAGGCTTCTCACTGCAACATCTGGTTGGTCCCGTTAGAATAGGATGCTGGACTAGATAGGTTTCTGAGATCTAAATAATAACAACACACAGAATTGTCACTGAGGTAGCTCTGACATATCACACAAAGTGAACTTCCAAGGCCATCTTTGTGGTTCTTTGGTGTGCGGGGCGAATCAAAGGAATTTAAGAGGAAAGGGGAATATTTCTCCTAGATCAGGCTTCCTCAACCTCTGCCCTCCAGATGTTTTGAGACTACAGTTCCCATCATCCCTGACCACTGGTCCTGCTAGCTAGGGATCATGGGAGCTGTAGGCCAAAAACATCTGGAGGGCCAAGGCTGAGGAATCCTGTCCTAGACTAAGCATGTCCAACAGGTAGATTATGATCTAACGGTAGATCACTGGACATCTGTGGTAGATCACGGTAGATGTCCCCCCAACCACAACTTTGCCTGTCAATAACAACTGGTAGATTTTTATAATGTGAGTAGATCACAGTCTCTTGGGAGCTGGATATGCCTAGGAATAGGAAATAGACCTACCAACATTCTTTCCAGGAGAGGAGAGTGCTGTAGATCCCTTCCCTATTCTATAAAATATTATCCTGGTTGTTATCCAAGATTTCTTGTTCTGGAGGCTGTGGGGAGAAGGTGGGAAGAGGCTGCAAAAAAATTAGTGAATGGTGGTTTTAATAAAAGATCTCAACCTAGTTTTTGGAAGATAACGACATCAGTCAATATTACTGTGACATGTTTGTTTTCTCAGCTGCGAACATGATCACAGCAGCAAAATATAACCGAGCCCAATCAGCCAAGCCTTCAAGGTGACTCTTATCACATTGGATTGCTCACTCGTGATGGGGTGTCATTAAAAACAACTGATATCAACAAAGCAATTAAAGGTTCTGAATTTCCACCTGCATTTCCTTAACCCACGCTCTATTTTAGTCTTGAAAACAGCCATCAGAATTCAACGGGCTGCAGTCCCTATTCCAGTAAGAAGCCTCCACCCCAACCTTCAAATCCTTTAATCTGGAGGTGGTGCCCAGGGCTCAGCTTGGAAATATTCAAGATGCAAAGCCTGCATTGCCCAGCACCAGTTTTAGGGCAATATAGTTGGTTCCACTGTGCAGGACACTGAGATGAAGGCATGCAAAAGTCTAATGATGATAATAATCAGTGCTATTTTTCCTAGAAAAAGCAGTGCTGGAACTCACCATGAATGCCTCCCTTGTTCTGTTATAATGGCAATGGCGCCCACCAGAGAAGTGCCAGAACTGAGTTCCGGCGAGTTCCGGCTGAAAAAAGCAATACAGTGGTACCTCGGGCTGCAAACACTTCAGTTTACAGGCGCTTCAGATTACAGACTATGTGAACCCAGAAATAGTAACTTGGGTTAAGAAATTTGCTTCAGGATGAGAACAGAAATCGTGTGGCAGTGGCGAGGCGGCAGCGGGAGGCCACATTAGCTAAAGTGGTGCTTAGGGTTAAGAACAGTTTTAAATTAAGAACAGACCTCCTGAATGAATTAAGTTCATAACCAGAGGTACCACAGTAAGTTCAAGAATCAAGGAATAATAATAATTATTATCGGAATTCAGGCCTCATCATGGGATTGAAACTGCCTTGGTCGCGCTGGTTGATTATCTCCGGCGAGCTAGGGACAAAGGTGAGAGTTGTTTCCTGGTTCTGCTGGATCTCTCAGTGGCCTTTGATACAATCAACCATAACATCCTTCTGGACCGTCTTGAGGGGCTGGCAGCTGGAGGCACTGTTATACAGTGGTTTCGCTCCTTCCTCCTGGGCCGTGTTCAGAAAGTGGTGGTGTGGGATGAGTGTTCAGTCCCTTGGGCCCTCACTTGTGGGGTGCCGCAGGGTTCCGTCCTCTCCCCCATGCTTTTTAACATCTATATGAAGCCGCTGGGAGAGATCATCAGGGGGTTTGGACTGGGTGTCCATCAATATGCAGATGATACCCAGCTCTACCTCTCTTTCAAATCAGAACCAGTGAAGGCGGTGAAGGTCCTGTGTGAGTGCCTGGAGGCAGTTGGAGTATGGATGGCGGCTAATGGATTGAAGTTGAATCCTGACAAGACAGAAGTACTGTTTTGGGCGGACAGGGGGCGGGCTGGTGTGGAGGACTCCCTGATCCTGAATAGGGTAACTGTGGCCCTGAAGGACCAGGTGTGCAGCCTGGGAGTCATTTTGGACTCACAGCTGTCCATGGAGGCACAGGTCAAATCTGTATCCAGGGCAGCTGTTTACCAGCTCCATCTGGTACGTAGGCTGTGACCCTATCTGCCTGCAGAAACCCAGCC
The DNA here is from genome assembly GCF_965153285.1 of Podarcis tiliguerta. Lineage (NCBI taxonomy): Eukaryota > Metazoa > Chordata > Lepidosauria > Squamata > Lacertidae > Podarcis > Podarcis tiliguerta. The sequence continues at coordinate 7,048,337 of NC_139549.1, forward strand.
AGATGGACGGGGTACAAATAATAAATTGTTGTTGTTGTTGTTGTTGTTGTTATACCTATATTTATACAGGTACCTACTGAGAAGTTCCATAAAAAAGCAACTATACCAAAAGGAATTATTGTGAAAATAAGAAATGGGGGGGGGGATTTTGTCCTCACTCTGAGTGTCCTATTACCCCTGGTTGTCCCACTGAAAAGCATAAGACTAGAGGGAGCTGCCTTATACAGTTGCATTGGTTGCTACAAACTCCTGCTTGGCAGGGGGTTGGACTCGATGGCCCTTGTGGTCTAAAAGCCTATGGCGGAAGGTGGCAGCATTTGGGACCTTTGGGTTTAGAGAAAAGGCAAGTAACAAGGACAATCAATCCAATCCTCAATCTCTCATCACTGTCATGTTGGCTCACCAAATACCCTCAAGAGTATCTGTTCACTTGCAAGGACTTGAGGAAGGTGTTAGCAGGTTTCGTGGCCCAGTAGAAGTCCAAATCCACAGGTACACACAGCTATGTCTGCTATGATGATGGGGTATCGTAAGACGCAGGAGACTTTCCTACTATCAGCTCCACAACCTGTTCAGCCAACACAGCTCAGGCTCGTTGTCTTGCTTCACATATCCTACAAATGAAAGCTTGCAGTGGGTGTCGAGCGGAATGGTGATATGAGGACAGGATCCGTAGTGAGTCACACCACACGGAAATGATGCTATCGCTCAGTTGAACTTCTGAACTCTCCATTAGGATTTGATCCAGGCTCTTTTGTGATACCGGCTTGTTTTGGAGAAAGGAACTGAAAGGAATGAGCTGAACGCATAGGAACATATTATTATTATTATTATTACTATTCTTATTCTTATTCTTATTCTTATTCTTATTATTATTATTATTAATACCCTGCCCATCTGGCTGGGTTTCCCCAGCCACTCTGGCCGGTTCCCAACAGAATATTAAAAACATGATAAAATATCAAATATTAAAAACTTCCCTAAACACGGCTGCCTTCAGATGTCTTCTAAAACTTAGATATTTATTTCCTTGACATCTGGTGGGAGAATGTTCCACAGAGAGGGCACCACTACCGAGAAGGCCCTCTGCCTGGTTTCCTGTAACCTCACTTCTCACAATGAGGGAACCACCAGAAGCTAGTGGTGTAGGAAGCTACTGAGTCAGGACATTGGTTCATTCAGTTCAATATTGTCTACAATGTCTGGTAGGGGCTCTCCAGGGATCTATGTTTAACACCCCCCCAAAAAAACCAACAACACCCATCAGTAAGAATAGTGGGCTGTCAGATGTTTCTTCCAGTAACTCATGTGCTCTGTTCACCACTCCCATAAGGTGGAAGGCTCCCCCCTCTCTTTTTCAAACTGACCTTTTACTTCTATCACAAAAGCTCTGCTATCACCCTGGACAAGTCAAAATGTTTATGAACATTCCATTAGCTATAATTTCTTAGCCACTGGGTACTGGAGAGGTAGTGTCAGAGCGGTGGATACAGTTGACGAGTGGGCAACAAACTGAATTTGCACATCGATTGGAGTAACGTTTGTTTTATTTCATTAAGAAATACATTCCCCCACCTGCCCATAGGTCAACATAATTTTTTTTCCCAAGGCAGCCTAAAATAGAGAATTAAAGAATACTAAAATAAAATAGACTAAGGAGCAAATGGTGTCACACAGGTAACAAAACAAAACATAATCACAGCAAAAACGTAACAAGACATAAATTCCATAGCTGACTATTGTTGAGAAGCTTAGGAAAATAGAATGGTGATATCTGAAAGCTAAAGGAATGGAATAATAGTGCTATGGACAATTCCCCCAAAAGGGAGTTCTGGAATGGCAGAGCCACCATAGAGCTATGGGCTTTCTTCATTGCATGGACCTATGGAAGGTGTGCGTACTATGTGATTGCAAAGAATGACTGTGAGTTTCTTCTGTGTAATGTACAATGTTTGTTTCTAATGCATCCCTTTCCTTGAATCCCATCTCTTCAATGAAGCCACAATCACTCTGGGCCCCCTCGCATTTCCATCCTGTTTCTATCCTGAGCCTCCCCACTGCCTTCTTTCCACTCTTCGCACTGACTCAAGTTTCTAGTCCTCATTATTAAAGCTTTCCAGTTTCTGACAGAATCTCCCATTGCCCCTTTCTCTCCTCACCCTCATATCCACATAGCGCCGAGACAGAATATCCCTCCCTCTCCTCATTTGCCAGTGGCAAATTACTGGGCATTGGGATGGTTTTTTGGGGTTGTGAGACCAAAATCTTATTGGTTGTAACACTTCCTCTCATCCAGTTGCATGCACACACACACACACACACACACTTTTATCTCATTGCATAGTGTTTTTCCTGAGTGGGGCTATGACTATGTTGTGAAACATGTTGTCCTATACGTCTTTAATAAGCCATCTAAGGTAAAGGCTGTCAGGAAAGCATGTAGCAAACATCTGAACAAGTTAATCCTGGGAAGACATTCATCCTATTGCAAGACCTGAACAAGCTTCAGCCCTCCATCTGCTTCATGGGGTGACTCATACTCCCTGGGGTAAAAATATTCCCCTTGAAAAATATATTTACTACACAGCTACTCATGCTAGCAGCTCACTTATGACTATGACTGTTGTGGTAGCTGCTCTGAGGAAGCTTAGAGTGACCTGAGATTTGAAGGTGAAAACTTTCCCCTTGTTATTTACATTTCCTTTTTCATTATAAAATATCCCCCCCCCCCTTCTAACTGCTAGTAGTCATAGCCATGGTCGTTGCAACTAGCCTTAGCATCTACAAAATGCAGCTAGGTGTTCCAAAATAAGAGCCTTGCCTCCTCGTATAAATAATAAATCCATTATCCAGATGTGTATACAGTGGTACCTTGGGTTAAGTACTTAATTTGTTCCGGAGGTCCATTCTTAACCTGAAACTGTTCTTAACCTGAAGCACAACTTTAGCTAATGGGGCCTCCTGCTGCCACCGCGCCGCCAGAGCACGATTTCCGTTCTCATCCTGAAGCAAAGTTCTTTACCTGAAGCACTATTTCTGGGTCAGCGGAGTCTGTAACCTGAAGCGTATGTAACCCGAGGTATGACTGTAGTAGGATAAACTAGAATGAAATGTTTTTTAAAAGTAGCATTACAGCTGGATTTCTTGCCTCAATATATAATGCTACTAGAATGAAATAATAATTTAAAAAATAGATAAAAGTAGCATAGAATAAATTAAGATGGGCATCAAACATTTTTAAAAGTTGTAGTCATGATACGAACACCAAATATGACTGTTGCAAAATGTGTGCATTTTGATCTGAAAGGAGTAAAAGCTAAAGGGACCCCTGACCATTAGGTCCAGTCGTGGCCGACTCTGAAGTTATGGTGCTCATCTCGCTTTATTGGCTGAGGGAGCCAGTGTACAGCTTCCGGGTCATGTGGCCAGCATGACTAAGCCCCTTCTGGCGAACCAGAGCAGCACACGGAAACGCCGTTTACCTTCCCGCCGGAGCGGTACTATTTATTTACTTGCACTTTGACGTGCTTTTGAACTGCTAGGTTGGCAGGAGCAGGGACTGAGTAACGGGAGCTCACCCCGTCACGGGGATTCGAACCGCTGACCTTCTGATCGGCAAGTCCTAGGCTCTGTGGTTTAACCCACAGCACCACCCGTGTCTGTCTGAAAGGAGTAGGAGGATGTAAAATGGAAAAACATCCAACACCCTTTTAGAATGTGGGGGCATTTGGGGGGGGTGGTTATTGGGTTATTGTTTTTGGTTTGATTTTATATGTTATACTCTTGTTTTGAGCCACCCTGAGACCTCCAGGTATAGGGCAGTGTATAAGTTGAAATAATAATAATAATAATAATAATAATAATAATAATAAGTGCATAGCTTGAGGGTTGCTCCTAGACAAACCTGTCACTAGAGGCCTAAGTGTCCTCTGTGACTAGAAGTGACTTTTAGCAGCTTCACCTGTTTCGCTAGCTATGGCCATTCCTGACCACTGTAGTCCACTGAAGCATTGGTAACCTTGAGGCTGGATTACTGTAATGCTCTCTGTGTGGGGCTGCCCTTGGCTCTGGTTCAGAAAGCTCCAGCTGATACAAAATATGGCGGCCAGATTGCTGCTGGTCATCAACACATGATACCTTTGTGAAAACAGCTACACTGACTGCTCATCTACTACCCAGCCAAGTTCAAGGTCCTTGTATTAATTTACAAAGCTCTAAACGCCTTATGTCCAGGGAACCTCAGGGAACACCCAAAACCCTTATACCCTAGCTAGGTCACTGAGATCATCTGCAGGAGTGTCGCTGGTGGTTCCAAAAGTTGGCAAGGCTCATTTGATAATAAGAAGAGACTGAGCATTTAAGTGCCATTGGCCCAGTCCTGTGAAATCCTCCGGCAATAAATATTCTACAGGCTCCTTCTGTGCCAACCTTTAAATGCTTGCTGAAAGCTTTTCTATTCTGCCAGGCCTGCGCAGACAATTAAGAGCGTGGCCTTTCATAGCAGTTGATTGATGGCTCTTTTAAACTTTTGTATCCCTTTTATTGTACGGCTTTATGTTTTCACTGCCGTAAACCTATTTGATATATATATTATGACACAGAGGTATGCAAACATTTTAAACAATCAATCCATTGACAAATGCATGTGATCATCCCGGCCAACTTTAAACAAAGAGAGTTTGCCAAGCTTTCTTTTATTGACTGCTTGAACAATGAGCTGTCTTTTAAACTCTGGGAATCGCAAAGCACAACGAAACATATATTTCACACCGGAGCACAATTCTGGCTGATGAAATAGAACCTCAAGGCCGCCTTTCTGTCATCAAGTCAAAACAGCTGCAGATTTGGAAACCGTGTGAGTCACAAAACCGGTTTCCAGGGCAATTGTGGATTTGGGTGGGTGGGAGGCCCCTCTAAAAAGCAGCTTTGTCTAATAGAGATTCATTACTTAGTCTCAGATGTGGGGAATAACCCCAGGTAAACTGTGATTACTATAATAGCAGGCATTTGCTTATGCCGATGGTTTGCCTGGTGCTTTTGAAGAGCACTAGGGTTTCATTGTTCCAAAGAAGCGCTTCCTTTCCTCCCATCCTCCTGGGTATTGTTGTCCCCATTTCTTCGGCTAATGCAGCTTCAATTATTTCCGCGACTATTACAGAGAGGCTGAGCAGATCTTGCCAACGTGGCAATGGGGTGCCGCCTGACTTTGCAGTAAGTAGGCTTTTTTGGTAGAAAGTGCATATTTCATCACAGGCGATGCTTCCTTCCCACCCACCGCACTCCAAGATTTTGGGGATTCAGCACCTATATTTTTAAAGAAAGCTGAATATGCAGAAATGTGCCTCCTTAGGTAGGGAAGGACGCACCTCAAACTCCTCTGTTTAATTTCTGTAAGTGCAGGTATGGGATACGTCTGTCTTAGGTGCTTGGCTGGGGTGGTGGGGGTCTGCTTCACTGGTAAGGAAAGAATCATGCTCTGCCAAGGCCCTTTTCTTCATATTCATTAGGGATAAACAGAACATATGAAGATAGAAAGTGTCTGATGGCTCAAGCCAATGGCCTATTTAAGGCCAGCATCCTGTACTCACAATGGCCAAGCAAATGCCTGTAGGAATTCACAAGTGGGACCCAAGCACAAGAGCACTCTCCCCTCCTTTGGTTTCCAACAACTGGAAGTCAAAAATATCCAACCATGGAAGCAGAGCAGAGCCATTATGGCTAGGTGTCAGGCGGCTGCCGTCAACTCCCACAGCCAGTTGCCCAGGAATGTACAAAGACAAGGAAATGTTTCTTACCATCCACTTTTTATTCAGTATTTACAGAGAGAGGCTATAGAACCCAGCCTCTTGGATAATGGCGTTGTCCCGAGTGAATCTCCACCCCCCATCTCTCCCACTTCCTCATTTGTCACTTCTACGGATGCTGACAAGTGCCCTCTGCCTTTGAGCTCTTTGGGTTGGGATGTGTCCAAGGGAACGGGGGCAATTTGCAGGCCCCCAGCTGGCTCCAGCCCCCCAACCGGCAGCTGGGTGAACTTCGGTCCTTGGAACAGCATCAAAACAGTGGCACACAGCTTCATAAGCCGTCAGAAGCTGGGCACGCAATCCAGCAGAGTTAAGAACTCTTTGCAACGGAAGGGCAGACAGAGGCATATGTAAGCATATTTACAAGCAGTTTATTCAGCGTCGATCAGGACAAAGAAAAATATATCTGTTCTCCTTCATGTCCAACACGAAGAAGCATAAGCAAAAGCTATACGCAATGGAAGTTCCCAGCAGGCTGTCCTGAAAGTAAACAAACATGTGACATACAACAACTCCACATGCCTGTTCTAAAGGTGGAACGGAACATCTATATCCTAACACTTTGCTCTCCTACTTTCAAGGCAGGCTTTCCGGGTTCTAGGAGGGGGGTCTGGAATGCTTTCTAAAGACCCTGTGTTCGTCAGCTGCCGCCCTCCTGGTGCTTCCTCTTCCTCTTCCTCCTCCTCCTCTCCCATCATTTCCCAACTTTTCACCTCATCTGCCTCTGAGCTGTGACCTCCCTCAAACCCCTCTGTAATTCTGAACTGTCTTCCTCTTCTCTAGAAGGGTCAGGCTGGGGAGGCGGTCTCTACCATTCCTCCTCTGCCCAGTCCCTGTCACTAGGAGCCATTGAAAGCCTTCTCCTCCATGAATTGGTCCAATCTTCTTTCAAAGCCATTCAAGTACATTGGCATCCCTACTTCCCGTTGGAGCTAGTTCCACAGTTTAACTCTGCAATGTGTGAAGAAGGACTTCTAAATTCTGTCCTAATAACTTCCACCATTCAGGTTTGTTGAACTCCCATGAGTTCTAGTGTTCTGAGAGAAGGAGAAACACTTATCTCTATCCACTTTCTCCATGCCACCACAATGGGGACTGTTATGCTAGCAGTTCCCAAAGGGGCTCACCCAGAAGGTGGGCTGTCTGTAGATTTGAACAGCAGGCCATTTGTCTGAATGTGGATCCCTGCCCTATGCAATGTCAATGCCTGATTGCAATTAATAAAGGCCACATTCACAGCATAAATGCAATGCCTACAATAACACTTTAATAGCTACAGGATCCTGGGAATCATAGTTTGTCACGAGTGTTGGGAGCTGTTAGGAGATCCCTGTTCCTTCCCAGAGCTACAACTCTGAGTGGTTTAGGATTCCTAAATTAGGAATCAATGCCTCTTTCCAGGGAATTTAGGGAAAAACAATAGCTCCCAGGATTTTTTGATGGAGGAAATGTTTAGAGTTGGATAATAGGGCTTTAAATGTGTGGTGTGACAGACCCTGCAAGTGCCCCTATTTTCCAGGTACAGTCCTGGATTTGCAGATGCCGTACCGGTTTCTGATTTGATCTTGGAATGTCCCACTTTTTCTTGGTAAAGGTAAAGGGACCCCTGACAGTTAAGTCCTGTGGCGAACAATTCTGGGGTTGTAGGGCTCATTTTGCTTTACAGGCTGAGGGAGGCACATTTGTCCACTCTGCAGACAGTTTTTCTGGGTCACATGGCCAGCAGGACTAAGCTGCTTCTGGCGCAACGGAACACCAGCACCAGAGCAGAGCATGGAAGCACCGTTTACCTTCCCGCTGGAATGGTATCATTATTCTACAGTGGTACTTCAGGTTAAGTACTTAATTCGTTCTGGAGGTCTGTTCTTAACCTGAAACTGCTCTTAACCTGAAGCACCACTTTGGCTAATGGGGCCTCCTGCTGCTGCAGCGCCACTGGAGCACGATTTCTGTTCTCATCCTGAAGCAAAGTTCTTAACCTGAAGCACTATTTCTGGGTTAGCGGAGTCTGTAACCTGAAGCGTATGTAACCTGAGGTACCACTGTACTTGGACTTTTTGGCGTGCTTTCGAACTGCTAGGTTGGCAGGAGCAGGGACCGAGCAACGGAAGCTCACCCTGTCATGGGGATTCAAACCACTGACCTTTTGATCAGCAAGTCCTAGGCTCTGTGGTTTAGACCACAGCGCCACCCGCGTCCTCCACTTTTTCTTAAGATGTCCCTAATTTCATCAGAGAAATCTTGGAGGGTGTAAAGCTAGGACTGTCATGTCAGAAGTCTAAATTCTGGCACATTTTGAAATATGGCAACCCTAAGTTGTGCACCTCGTGAGCTAGGGAAATAAGTAACTAAATTACCTTTAGAAGGCATTTGTAGGCAGCTCTGTACAGGGAAGTTTTTTGATGTTTAATGTTTTATTATGTTTTTATATATGTTGGAAGTTGCTCAAAGTGGGTGGGGCAACCCAGACAGGTGGGCAGGGTATAAATATTATCATAATCATCATAATCATCATCATTTTGAATAGGACATCCCTATTTTCATCAGGGAAATATTGTAGGTTATGGTGTTAATGTGACCAAAGACGTAGCCCAGTTTTGAATGATGGAAAGAAGATGGAAAGAAGATGGAAAGAAGAAGATGGAAAGAAGAAACAGTCCCAACTAAGGAAGACTGGCAACAAAAACTGATGGAGTATACAGAAAGCCAAAACTTACAAGAAGATTAAGAAATCAAGAAGAGAGATGTTTTAATAATGAATAGGGAAAATTTGTGGATTATTTGAAGAACTGTTGTAAACAGCTTACATTGTTAGCAGGACTGATATAAACATGTGCAGTGAGAATAACTTAAATAGAATGTAAAGAATAACAAGCAAATAGATTGAAATTGGATATACAGTGGTAAAAGATATAACGTAAGTAACGGCAGAAATGGGGGAAGGGGGTTGATATTACGTTCTGGTGTTTTAAATTGTTAAAATATTTGTAAAATGAGAAATAAAATTCTTTAAAAACCAACAAAATTGTAGCCCAGTTTAACCCACCCTCTGGACCAATGTGTGTCATTTCTTCCTGCTCCAGTGAGGACGCCCCATTGTGCATCACCACAAGGACCTCGAAGCAGTTTAGAATCAAAAATATTCATTAAGAAAAGCAAGCACTAAAAACAAAACATTAAAATATATAATAGAAGCAGTAATTTTATAAATAACAATACTTACGAAAGGCACTGTTCAAAACGGTATAAACAGATTACACACCTGCTAAAATTACATGCCGAGGTAGACTGGCTTGTTGGAACAAAGAAGGGCTTCGACGGGCACCAGAAACAATACAGCCAAGGTGTCTGCCTAATATCAAAGAGCAGGCAGTTCTAAAGGGCACACTAAAGAGTTGGCTTCTTTCGATGGGATGAACCATCTGCCCATAATATGGGTAAATGAGGCTAGGTGCCCACAATAAGACACGGGAGAGTTTTTGAAGAACACCAACAAAAGGCAAACATTATTTTCCTGATTAAAGGCTGGCAAACACCATGGGACGCAGGTGGCGCTGTGGGTAAAAGCCTCAGTGCCTAGGGCTTGCCGATCGAAAGGTCGGCGGTTCGAATCCCAACGGTGGGGTGCGCTCCCGTTGCTCGGTCCCAGCGCCTGCCAACCTAGCAGTTCGAAAGCACCCCCGGGTGCAAGTAGATAAATAGGGACCGCTTACTAGTGGGAAGGTAAACGGCGTTCCGTGTGCGGCTCTGGCTCACCAGAGCAGCGATGTCACGCTGGCCACGTGACCCGGAAGTGTCTCCGGACAGCGCTGGCCCCCGGCCTCTTGAGTGAGATGGGCGCACAACCCTAGAGTCTGTCAAGACTGGCCCGTACGGGCAGGGGTACCTTTACCTTTACCTTTAAACACCATTCCTGATTCGCAGAGCAATTTTTAAAAACCCTTTTTGCCAGACTCAGTGGTGGTAGATGGGTCCAGGCCTGCCAGCCTCTGCCAGCTTCATGATTGTCGCATTTCCCCTTCCAGTCCCCGAATGTGTGCATGGACAGAAGTGTCAGGTCATCAACAGGTTCCTGCTGGCATTAGCCAACAGAAAGCCCCACTGACTTACAGCTCAAACCCTTAATAAGTTGTTGTTGGTTTTTGTCAGCAGTCTAGCTCATGATCACAAGATGCTGGAAGAACTTGGCAGGTGCTTCTTTGACAAACTGGTTCAATAAAGCAGGCATCTTCAACCCTTCCAAAACCTGCTTTTAATCCAAACGTACATTTGGGATGTATTTCTTAATCTTTTACCATATATTTTCATGGTGGCAGTGCTCCTATTGTGACCATCGTTGGATCATGCTGTGACCCACTGGTGGGTCCTGACTCACCAGTTGAAGGCTACTGGTGTTGATGATACTGAGTTAGATGGATTGAGGGTTTGACTACACGGCAGCTTCCCAAGCTTCATACAGAGAAACTAGTTGAACCCTACTGCAATAAGGCATATCCTGTTTTCCAGGACAATAACACACGACAAGGAACTCATAAGTCACTTACTCTCAGCAGCTAGGAATATCCTAACTAGACACTGGAAGGACCTATCAGGAGTGGACACAGGTACCAAAATATATGGGAAACTGCCCTGCTAGAAAATTTAACCAACAAACTTAACCTAAAAGGGGACAAGTGAAGGAGGATGCCTTCACCTCAGTTTGGCACCCCTTTATCACATTTGTTGTTGTTGTTGTTTAGTCGTTTAGTTGTGCCCGACTCTTCGTGACACCCTGGACCAGAGCACGCCAGGCACTCCTGTCTTCCACGGCCTCCCACAGTTTTGTCAAACTCATGTTGATAGCTTCGAGAACACTGTCCAACCACCTCATCCTCTGTCATCCCCTTCTCCTTGTGTCCTCAATCTTTCCCAATATTAGGGTCTTTTCCAGGGAGTCTTCTTTTCTCATGAGGTGGCCATACATACATGGCATAATAAGATAATGACCTATCCCCCACAACAGCATATGAATCAATATTGCTAATCTGACCCGACAACCCCACTCCACCCTTACACATACAAACAAACTATACTGCAACCAGCCAGACACAACCAACCAAGCTCTGGAACCTCCAATCTCTGACAATGCCAATAAAAATATAAATAGGTCCCCCCCCCTCTTTTGCCTCCAACCACACAATAACTATGGCCGAATGTAAACGAACTGTGAAAAAGACTTTATGAATTGAGAGTGGAGATGCTAGGTGTACTTTTCCGCGTTTAATTGTTTGTTTTGTTCCTAGTCCCTGTGTTAGAAGAAAACAGAGTTGTGGTGGTAGTAGCTATGAAAGGGAAGTGGTGGTCTAGTTCAATGATGGAGAACACCTGTGGCCCTCCATCTGTTGTTGGACTACAACCTACCATCATCTCAGCTAGCATGGTCAATACTATGGTGCAACTCCAACTTCTACAACGTGTAGAAGACCACAGGTTCCACCCTGCCATAAAGTCTGATGTCTCCACACACAAACACACACCCCTAAGTGGTTGGGGTTGACACAGAAGAGGTCCTAAGAAAAAGTGTGAGTCTAAGAAGCCACTTTGTAGCCTTAGATCCAATAATAACCTCAGAATTATTGCAGTGTGCTGGAGATTAGACTGGCGCAGACTGCCGCTATCCTTCAAAATCATTAACAACAACCCTGCAGTTGATTTACATATTATAGAAAACAGCTTTCAGGTTCAAAAGACACTGATGTAGTGACTGCAAGGGATTAATTTAAAGTGTCTGGTGATCCTTGAAGATAAGTCTCCAAGACAGCTGTTTTCTCCTGTCCCCACCATGAAACAAGCTATAGAGAAGATGAATCACAGCCATTAGTTTATTAATCAGCTTTAGACAAACTGTGCCTCGGAGGGTTCTGGACAGACTTGAAGGAAATGTGAGGTGCACGTTCTAAGTCTGGGCTGGCTTTCAGCAAACAAAAAACAAACAAACGTTCTGACACTTTCAAAGGCAGGCAAGCGAAATTAAAAGTTGCTTTTGGGAGTGAGGGAGCATCTCAGGAAGACGACTGCTTCTGACTTGTTGGGAAAGAAGCTTGGGAACAGGCAGTTTTTCAAACCAAGGATTGCTGAAATCAGCATTGGTTTGGTGCTCCTCCAATGTTCCCTCACTACAATTAAAAGGAAGCAGAAGGGTGTAACAGCAATGTGTTGCTGCCCTATATTAAAACCAGGTGCTGAGAGACAACGCTCAATTGCTGTAATCAGGGAGGAGGAACAATTATAGCAATTTCAGAGAAGCGCGAGGCATGCGGGAAAATTGGAGCCACATGGGCAGAGGGTGTTTCCTACCCGCGAGGCTCCTGAGGAGATGGTATAAGAGCTCTTCCTCCTCCTCTCTCTTCCAGCCCAATCTGCTGAACCTTGTGAAGAATCAGGTAAGGTCTGTTCAAAGGCAAGATCTCTGTATAGCAAATGAAACACCAATTGTGGGGTGGGAGTTTTTGCATTTGCTTAAAGTGCATGTTTGCTGAGAGGGAAAAACCCACTATGTTGAGCGTGGCTTGCTTGCAGGTAGCAGGGCAAATGTCATGTTAACCTTGAGGGATCAGCTAAGCCTTCGATCCAGCCATAGTCCCACTGCTCATGAGAGCCGGGGGTGGAAGATAAAAGGGGATGCCTCTTTGCTGTGCTAGTTCCCAGGCTGGTACAGGAAAAGAGGCCTGGATCAGGCCCATTGCTATCACGCGACGGCAGCAGGGTCATCTTGAGATCCCTTGCCATCTTACCTCTAACTCTGAAAGCTATGTTTCAGAAGGTTCCATGGGCTCTTGCTGATGGAAATGCCACCAGCCATAGCTTCCACCTGTCTGTCATTTGGGCAGATGTCTTGGGGAAATTCCTTAGTGGTGGGTCTCCTGCATTGATGAAGGCTAGCATAGCAAGGCAAGGCTATGTATAGGGAAACCTAGATGTCATCCAAACAATCCTTCATCACAGCAGGGTGTGTGGTTTTTTTTTGGGGGGGGGTTATATCCAATGTGAGTCTTACTGAGAGAAGTCTCATTGAAGTTAAGGAGGATGACTACCTTAGACTCATTAATTTCAATTGGTCTACTCAGAGTAAAAGTCGCATTGGATGATTACAACCTAGGAGTGGTTTGTGCTGTTATGCCTGGTGTCTGGCTTTCGCACACAACACGTTTTTTGTATTAAAAAAGGAGTTCAAGTGGCTATTTAGATGCAATAAAATGGGTGTGTAGAAACTGGCTGCCCCAATATTCTCTCAGTAGCTAAGTGTTATGGGATATTTATGGTAACATATTTTTAGTTCTCTTTTATGCATGCAAAACTGGGGGTTGCAGGCTTAAAGCAACACGCCAGATTGATGTGGGGGTGGAGGGTGGTGTGGGGGTAGATGAAACAGCCAAGGGATTTTCAAGGTAACAAAAAGAACAAGATGACTGGTGAAGTGGAATATGCATAGTTCAGTGGTAGAACATCTGCTTTGCATGCAGAAGGTCACAGCCTCTATCCCTGGCAATAATAATAATAATAATAATAATAATAATAATAATAATAATAATAAATTTATATCCCACCTATCAGGCTGGGTTTCCCCAGCCATTCTGGACGGCTCCTGACAGAATTAAAAGCACAATAAAACATCAGACATTAAAAACTTCCTTAAACAGGTCTGCCTTCAGATGTCTTCTTCTAAAAATCAGATAGATGTTTACCTTGACATCTACTGGGAGCGCATTCCACAGGGCAGGTGCCACTACTGAGAAGGCCCTCTGCCTGGTTCCCTGTAACCTCACTTCTTGCAGGGAGGGAACCGCCAAAAGGCCCTCGGAGCTGGACCTCAGTGTCCAGGCTGAATGATGGGGGTGGAGACGCACCTTCAGGTATACTGAAGGTATATCTCTGAGTAAGGCTGAGTAAGGTATATCTCTGAGTAAGACTGGGCGAAATTCCTTATCTTAAACCCTTAGAAACTGCTGCCAGGGTTGATAATACTGAGAAAGGTGGCCCAATGGTCTGACTTGGAATAAAGTAGCTACCCATGTTCTGGGGCATTTTTTCAGCCGGAACTCACTGGAACTCAGTTCTGGCAACTCTCAGGTAGACGTCATTGCCATTCAAAGGGAATGAGGGAGGTGTTCATGGTGAGTTCCCGCGCCATTTTTTCTAGAAAAATAGCACTGCTGTATTCCGTTTTTATGAGGGTTCTTCAAATTCCTGTCTGTGACTATATGGAATATGGGGAGGATGTTAGTTTGGTTTCCAATTTATTCCCCACTTCCTGAGACAATACACAAACTGAAATGCAGCCATCCTTTGAAATTTGTTCTCCTCTGAATTTCCAATACAGCTTTCCAACACTGTCCCAATGTGCTCTAAACTTTGTAGATTAGGAAACTGTGTGCATCAAAATACACATATTAGTACAAATAGCATCTTTCAAAAATAAGTATTATTAGGCAAAAATGCAAACGAAAATGTCCATATTAGAAGAAATTTGCATTACAATTCTGATCATTTTTTGTGAGGACATGTATATATGATGCAGAAATATGCAGAATATGAGAAACTCCGAGAATCTGAAATATATAGATTTGTCTATACCTATCTGGGGATTGTGAGTAATAGTCATAGTCATAGTAGTAGTAATGGTAATAGTATTGGTAATAGTAGATGGTAATAGTAGCAGTAACAGTAGTATTGGTAGTGGTAGTAATGGTATTAGTTGTAGCAGTAGTAATAAGAATAAGTAATAGTAGTGGTAAAATAGTAGTAATGATAATAAAAATAGTAAGATGATGAAGATGACAATGAGGATGCAGTTTTTCAGTCAAACTGTTTGTGGTAATGATCAGTTCTCTTCTCCCTGGTGATGGACAAAATTAAGAAGGCCTCTGGTTAAAATTGCCACCCAACTTAAGAACAAATTATTAATTCATTCTCCTTGCTTACAGAAGATCTTACGTCCTTTTTTACAGTATCAGCCATCCAAGTAAATCGGGCCCATTTTAAGACCGGTGCCCCCTGGTTTAACTTAAAATGCAAACAAGCTAGACGACATCTCTGTGCCATTTACAATGAATATAAATCTTCTGGTGCATTAGTATTACCTAGGAGTTACCAACAAGCAAAAACAGCCACCCAACTTTATCTAGAAAGAAGAGAGTGGGGGTTGATTTGCTCATACCCAATGTAAGAATCCTGAAAGTATCTCTTGTGTAGAAGAGACATTGAGGAAAGGCCATAGCTCAGTGGGGTAGAGCAGGGATGTCCAACAGGTCAATGGTGTTTCCTGCTTGGCAGGGGGTTGGACTCGATGGCCCTTGTGGTCTCTTCCAACTCTATGATTCTATGATCTACTGGTCAATCCCCAGGAGGTGTTGGTAGACCAGTCGATCGCAGGCTCCCTTTCCTTTGTGTTGGCAAAAGAGCAACTGGCCCCACCCCCTCAGCCCATCCACCATTCATGCATGATCGCTAGAACGGAAGACGGGGTTTTCGCTGTGAGGCTGATCGCTTCCTTAGCGATCTTTTGGTGAGCAACTTTTCCCCTTTCCCCTTTATCAACATTTTTGAATCTCCTCCCTAAAAGAAGATTGCAGTCTCTTGGGAGTTGGACATCCCTGGAGTAGAGCATCATCTTTGCATGCAGAAGGTCCCAGGTTCAATCCCTAGGACATCTCCAGAGAAAACCCTGTATAGACCCTTGAAAGCCACTGCCAATCAGATACAGGGAACCAGGCAGATGGCCTTCTCAGTAGTGGCGCCCGCCCTGTGGAACGCCCTCCCATCAGATGTCAAGGCGATAAATAACTACCTGACATTTAGAAAACATCTTAAGGCAGCCCTGTTCAGGGAAGTTTTTAATCTGTGATATTTTACTGTATCTTTTGTTTCTATGGAAGCCGCCCAGAGTGGCTGGGGAAACCCAGCAAGATGGGCGGGGTACAAATAATAAATTATTATTATTATTATACTAATGGGAAGCACGCGGGCAGGACCTGGGTGCAACACTCCACACATGCCATTCCCAGAAACTGGTATTCAGAGACATGCTTCCAAAACAGTGTTGGTGAAACATAGCCATCATAGCTAGAGGCCAGTGCTTTAGGTCAGGCCTGTCCAACCGGTCGATCACGATCTACAGGTTGATTGTGGGCTGTCCCTGGTCATTCCTGGTTGAGCTCCAGTGATTGCCCAATCACCCTCAACAACTTAACAACTTTGGTCATCCTCCCCCCAAAAAACTCAACAACTCTGGTCGATCCAATGAGTAGAGCACTGCCAGTTTATTCATAGTGGGAGTAGGTCGCAGTTTCTTGGAAGTTGAACACCCCTGCTTTAGGTTAATTGCTTCATTATTTGTGATATGTGTCTTTCCCCACTTCATTTTAGATTTGCCTCCCACCACATAGCCATGGTTTTCCCTGGGGAGCTTTGTGGCTACAATGTCTCCTGCAGCACAAGCCTCCCCTCAACAACACTCCTATTGCAACCACCAGCTGTTGTGGCTGAAACAACGCTGACGGACCTTGAGATCCTCATCCCGGAGCCCCCGCCTTGTGAAATCCCAGAATGTGGCTTCGATCCATGCCACTTGCCTCCATGGTACTGCCACCTGCCTCCTGAGCCACCCATCATTTTTGCCACCTTCGCCACTTGCCTTCATGAAGCATAAGTGTGGCTTGCCGGCGGCCATCTTGCAATAGGCCCGTTTCAGGCAGGAGGCGCTGCGGACAGGAAGTAGGGGCTGCATTAGGAACAGGAGTCTGGAGCAATGCTCCACACATTGGGGCCACACTTGTTATTGGCGCCTGTCCTTAAAGGTTCAGGATCGGCAGCCATCATCCATTTTGTATATCCATGTAGTAGAAGTTTCAAAACAACAACAATAATAATCACAGGTGCTGTGAATTACAGTTTTAGCCCGAGTCTTTCTTTTTGGAGTGGGGCAATTCAGGTGACTATGTCCAGAGCATTCCAGAAGACGCAGGTTGAGAGGTGGGAGGAGGTGGAGGAAGAGGTGGAAGAGTAGTTAGTAGGCCTAAAATAGCATCAAGGGAACCTTTGGTTCTTCAGACACTGTTGAGCATCATCAATGGTTGGGGATGATTGGAGCTGTACTTCATCCTATTTGCTGGATCCTATGTTCCCATTCCCTGGCCTAAACCATACTTCAAGGGTGGCTGACCAGGGGTCATCCAGATATTGCAAAACTACAACTCCAGTCAACCCCAGCCAGTATTGCCAGTGGTCAAGGGAAACTGTAGTTCATCAGCCTCTCAAGGGCCACAGGTTCCCATACCTGTCATAAGTCTGCCCGCAGTTAAAGCTTTCTTTGTTGGCCATCAGATTGCTTCCTAAACTGCTGGTACCAGAGGCACATTTCCCCTTCCCATTTAAATATCAGTCTTACATCATCCAGGTATTTCCTTTCCGAGTGTGAGTAAAGGGGAGAACTATATGTCATTGGAGTTGCCCACCCAAATGTAATGGCAATGCCTCTTTGGAGGGTATTGTTGAGCCTGTGTCATTAGGCACACCTAATGCAGATTTGTACATTCCTTGAGCCAGATACCTTTCTTCTTATGCTATGTAGAGTGCTGTGTACATAGAAGGTGAAATAAATAATATTATGAAACAAAAGCATCTGGTTCATCAAAGGTATGTTGGAAGCAGAGAACACCAGCAGAGAGTACCATGAAGAACATTAGCAGGCATACACTTCGCAGTAATTCACTGCAATCCTAAACCTGCATACTCAGAAGTAAGATGCACTAAGCGTGCACACACCGGTTTCTTTTGTGGGCCACAAAGTTACGAAACACTGTTTGGATATTAATACAGTAAATGTCAACATTTTAGCGAAGGAGACAAGATGGAGGAGGACCAGGTGGGGAGGACCAACCATAACTTATGTCATGCAAAGATACTTGCAAAGTCCATCTGATGACATCATTAAAGGCATTTGAAAATGTTCTTTGGCTTTGTTACTTAGACAATAGAATGCATTGTACAAAAATATATGTAGTACTTACTCCACCTAATTAGATTCCACCCTATGATTTAGAACGTGGATGGGGAACCTGATGTTGTTGGACTCTAATTCCCATCAGTCCCGGCCAGTATGGCCAATGGTCAGGGATGATGGGATATGTAATCCAGCAATATCCAGAGGGCCGTAAATTCCCCACACCTGTCCTAGTCCAATAATGTCCCAACCAATCAGGGATCATACATTAAAAGCACTCACAGAGGGCTGGGGAGCCCATGTCTATTCAGATGTTGTTGGATTCCCAGCTACCACCAGACCCAGTGGTCAGCAGAGCCAATGGTCAAAAGTTGTAGCTTGGTAACATCTGGAGGACCACAGATTCCCCATTCCTGGGGTAGATAATACTTACCTAGATAGACAAATGGGCTAATTCTAGATAAGTAAGTGGGCATGTTTCTCTGTGCACGTTGCAGACTCCAATTCCCATTATCCCCAGCCAACATGGCCCAGTGGTGGATGTTGTCCATTGGGATTGGTTGGGTGGTAATCAGGGAACACCAACGACAGACAAAGCCAACTTATTCTAATTTTGTCTCTTTCCTTCTCCCTGATGGGTTCTATAAGGGCAACATTGAGACCAAGGAGGAGGTGGAGGAAGCTAACAGTCTGGATTATCTCCTGGGCTGGTTATAAGCAAGAAGTCAGGAAGGTGGGTGAAGGCTAAAGGCAGACTGTGATTGGTAGGACAGTGCCCCCACTTCCCCTAACAGAGCAGTTTCCACTGGTGTGGCCAATGGCCAGGGATCATTGGAGTCATAGTTCAAAATCTGGATTTGTGGAAGTTCCTCATCTATGGCTTAAGAGGTAGCAACGGAAATGTGATAGAAATCAAATACCAAGGAAACATACAATTAAATCCCACACCATCAATTTTATGTGAGTACTAATGAGGTGCTATTGCAACTATCTCCCATAATCATTACATTCCCCACAAACATGACATTTTAATTATGGGCTATTTCAAATTTTCAAAATACCAGTCCATTACTTCCTCACACTGTCTATGGCTAACAACAAAAAAGTAAAAGTAAACAAAAACCACAGTTCATTTGCCAATAAACACAACTATTTTTTACAGTTCAATCCTGCACATGTCTACTCAGAAGTAAGTCATATTGTGTTGACTAGGAATCCTAAGAATCATGGTTCAAGGTCAACCAGAGAGCTTCATGGCTGAGCATGACTAGGCACAAGGGGAAATATTAAAATACAGAGCTGCCCTTGAACAAAGTGAAAGTGTGACTTGAAATCTGAAAGTTCCTCCTCAGTGGGATTTGAGGAAACACCTAAAGACTGGTTGCAAAAACCCAGACATGTTTCTCAGAGAGGTTACACAGGGCCCAATTCCCTTCATTAGGGGTGGGAAACCTGTGGCACCTCCAGACATTGGACTCCCGCAACACCCCATCAGCTTCATCTGTCAGTGTGGCCCATCTACAGGTATGCTGGGAGTTGAGTTCATAATCACTGGGAATGCCAGTTTCCCCTTATAGCTGCCCTAGAAGAAAGATGTCTCATAGAAGAAGTATGGACCACTGAAATCCTCTTGGACTGGTCTATGGCTCTTAGTTGTGATGAATATATATTACTTTCAAAGACAGTACATCTCTGAATACTGTGGAACAGCTTCCCATTGGGATATCAAACGCCACTGGAGAGGACAGCCCTCATCACTTGTATGTGGGCTTCCTAGAATCATCTGATTGGCCACTGTGAGAACAGGATTTTGGATGGTGGTCTGCATTTGTTTTGCACAGAAGCCCCCTCAGAATAAAGGTACCTAAAATTATACAATAAGGTTCAAAATGGAACAGATCTTTATTGCCATGTAGTGTAACTCAGAGAGCTCTTCTGAGGGGAAATGCAAAAGTTGAAGCTGAAAATGGTCCATTCAAGTTGATGTTCCATCCTGAATGACATACAATTTTCTGTTGGAGCACCGTCATCTGCTACCAGACTTCTGACATATTAATATTTATTTACTTACTTACTGCATTTATGTTCTACTTTTCCTCCAAGGAGCTCAAGATGGCACACTTGGTGTTCTCCTGCTCCCTCAACTGTATCCTCACAGCTTCCCTGTGAGGTAGGTTAGGTTGAGAGACTGTGACCTGCCTAAGGTCACCCACTGAGCTTTTTGGCTGAGAGGGGATTAGAACCCTCATCTCTATCAGCATTCTAATCACTATACTACAATGACTTGCAAAGCAAGTCCTCAGTTGACTAACTCAATAAGTAGGCCAGGTGGGGAAAAGATGTAGAATCATCATGAATCATCACTATTTGGCACCTGGGCATAAGAGGTTTCCACAACTGCTAAACAAAAACAAACGGCTACAAAAGTCATGTGCCACCCCCAACTCTCTGCAAGATTCTTGGGGGTTCCAGGGTCTGTGTTCCTTTGGAGAATTGATATACATTGGTACCTTGGTTCTCAAACTCAATCTGTTCCAGAAGTCCGTTCCAAAACCAAAGCGTTCCAAAACCAAGGTGTGCTTTCTCATAGAAAGTAATGCAAAATGGATTAATCCGTTCCAGACTTTTAAAAACAACCCTGAAAACAGCAATTTAATATGAATTTTACTATCTAATGAGACCATTGATCCATAAAATGAAAGCAATAAATAATGTACTGCAGTCACATAATCAATCAATCAGTAGCTGAACTGGGTTCCAC
The DNA here is from genome assembly GCF_965153285.1 of Podarcis tiliguerta. Taxonomy (NCBI): domain Eukaryota; kingdom Metazoa; phylum Chordata; class Lepidosauria; order Squamata; family Lacertidae; genus Podarcis; species Podarcis tiliguerta. Next base: position 7,068,882 of record NC_139549.1, read on the forward strand.
ACAGCCACAAAAAAAGCCAACAAAACACAAAATAAATAGCAAAAACAGAGACCTCAGCATAACATTCGAAACAGAAGTGTGGCACTCAAATCAGAAGCGTAACAATCAAAACAGAGCGCGCTCGGCTTCCAAAAAAAAGTTCGCAAACCGGAACATTTACTTCCGGGTTTGCAGTGTTTGGGTTCTAAGTTGTTTGAGTATCATGGTGTTTGAGAACCAAGTTACCACTGTATGGCAGAGACTCTCATAGTTTAAGAAATATGGTTTATTCACCCATTTACACCTTCAGTCTGCATGGTGTCCAGATCTTACAGCATGGTCATTTCAAGTGGGACTTGTCCCCCACTGTAGGCTTGCCAGAGCAGCGATGTCACGCTGGCCACGTGACCCGGAAGTGTCTTCGGACAGCGCTGGCCCCCGGCCTCTTTGAGTGAGATGGGCGCACAACCCTAGAGTCTGTCAAGACTGGCCCGTACGGGCAGGAGTACCTTTACCTTTACCTTACTCTGAGCCTTATGAGGAATGGTTGAAGGAGCTGGGTATATTTAGCAAGGAAAAGAGGAGACTGAGAGGAAATATGGCTTCAAGTTACAAGAAAGGAGATTCTGACTAAATGTCAGGAATAACTATATGGCGGTAAGAGTTGTTCCAAAGTAGAACAGACTCCCTTGAAAGGTAGTGGACTTTCCTTCATTGGAGGTTTTAAAGCAGAGCTTCGATGGCCATCTGTCATAGATACTATAGTTGGGATTCCTGCATTGCAGGGGGTTGAACTTCATTACTTTTAGGATTTCTTCCAATCTACAATTCTATGACTAAAATGTAGTTTAAAAAAGGTAAAGGACCCCTGACAGTTAAGTCCAGTCATGAACGACTCTGGTGTTGCAACACTCATCTCGCTTTACTGGCTGAGGGAGCCAGCATTTGTCCGCAGATTGTTTTTCTGGGTCATGTGGCCAGCATGACTAAGCCGCTTCTGGCAAAACCAGAGCAATGTACAGAAATGCTGTTTACTTTCCTGCCAGAGTGGTACCTATTTATCTACTTGCACTTTTTTGATATGCTTTCGAACTGCTATGTTGGCAGGAGCTGGGATTGAGCAATGGGAGCTCAGCCCATCATGGGGATTCGAACTGCCAACCTTCCGATCAGCAAGCCTCGGCTCAGTGGTTTAGACCACAGCGCCACCTGCGTCCCAAAGTGTAGTTTAATGCCACCCATAATTTGAAAAGATTCTGAGTGAAGAAGTACCTTCATTGGATGACCCTGAGTTATAGCATTAAGAAAGAAGCAGAAAAACCTGCCTACCTATTGTCTCCACCCCGTGGCCTTTAGCTCTAGACATGTCTAATGTGTTTATTTTGGGTGTGCATAAACAATCCTTGTTTCTCACCTGCCCTACTCCAGGTGATTCCACTCAAACTGTAGGCCATTCAAAGGGGAAATTTGACCCAGTCAAATTTGCTGAGATTTAGGACTCTGTCTGCACTTCCTCTTGTCCCGAGCCTAGAAAGCATGGGTCTGAGCTTTTCTCCATATGCCCCATGCTTTTGAGGCATGGGCCCAAGTGATTCTGCCTTTACCCCACTGCTTTTCCCCAGTAAACTCACACTTTAGCACTAAATCGGAACATACAGCCTGTCAGCTTCGCCTTTGAGCCGGTGCCAACAACTGGGCTCAACCTCTTCAGCCCCGCCTGGGAAAGCACTTCCAGAGACCTTCCACTGCAGGGAAGCAGGTCTAAGTGCAATGGACTCACAGCTTTGAGCTGTGAGCACCAAAGTCAGCAGAGCACAGCAGAGTATGAACTACACAAACGACGGCTCTGAAGCATAACTTCTTTATTCTTTTACAGCTACTGCAAACTAAAATAAACTAAAGACTAACGACTATCGGAGGCTACTGTACTGCATGAGTGTTACAGTTGCTTAAGCAGTCATCTTATCTCTACACAGATAACACTCAGACTTTTTAGCAGAGTCAGGCTGGTGCAGAAGAAGCGATGAGGAGATTCCGCCCACTCCTTTCTGAAAACATTGTCAGTAGATTCTTGCAGTGGGAGGGGTGAAATATCCACACAGCCATCTGCGGAAAACCTGATTGATGTTTGTCTCGATTCAGCGCTAAATCACTGGTTTTCCAGGGTGAAAGTGGAAAGGCAAATGGAAATGTGGAAGAGCCTCAACTTGCCTAAGGGCAAGAGATGATATACCAGTTATGGGGTTCCATCTTCAAAGGGCCAGTTTTTAGTCTGGTTAACCTTCTGGGAGCCACATGTCAGAGGTGCGCAGGACCAGAGAGAAAAATGGGCAGAACAAAAAATGTAAATTTTACATTTATATTTTAGATCCTTTTTACACACACACACACACACACACTGCACTCACTGTCCTCTCTATCCCCCATCCAGACCAGAAAATAGTATTATCAGAATTCCATGAAACATCCCATGCAGGACAAAACACTCAAGGAGATTGCAAAGAGGAGTTGGTGAGGATGAGGTCTGGAAGGAAGTGTGGGAGTTTTTGTTTCTCTAGAATGCATCTCAGAAAATTGGAATCATAAAGGTATGTAAGTATCAGGTGACAGAGACAGATAACTAGGGATGGTTGATGGATGGATGATCTGTGTGGCCCAAAAAGGTTTGGGTTTTTTTCAAAATAAGAAGCAAACACAACATTTCTTTTTCTTTCAAATGCAGAAGCTTTAATGGAGTGCGTGAAAACATTTGCCTGGTGAGCAAATGTCAAAGGGAACAAAAATAAAACATTTTACTCTGAAAGCAAAGGAATCCAAAAGCAGACATGGGTTTAGCAGGACAGTTGAGGCATCAGTAAAACTTGGGCGTCCTTCAGAATAGTTAAACATACAGAAAACCAAAGAAGAAAATAACATTTCATGTCACTGCAATTCCCATTTTGATTACATTAATCAAGGTCAAGAGAAAACGTCTAAGCAGCAGATCTACAATCTAGCATAGAGATGGACACAAGCACCAGGAATGCTGAGCAGCCACAGATCCAGTTGACAGTGTTGTGGATTGAGGGGGCTCAGCACTGATGACACCCAGGCCCATCATATCATCATCAGCCATGAATCCATATTGTAATTTTTCAGGTACCATTTTTTAAAATTATATCCTGTTCCTGTGACTTTGAGCTTAACAGGGAGAACCGCACACCTTGGCAACGGACACTCGGCAGGAAGGTTGGCACAGACCCAAGCGGCCGTATGAGCTTCTGACGGAGCCCCCACCACAGGCGGTGTATTCCCCCCCCCCTACACACACTCCCCAGAGAAAGGGGGAAATGCCAGTTCTCTATGAGTGTGTCAGATGTACATTCCAAACCTGAAAGTGTGCTTCATTCAGCCAGGAATGATTGGAAGAAGCCCAGAGAGAGTTGCCCATTCTGCCTGGGGACATTGTGCTATGAGGAGCACTTTTAACTGGGTGCCTAGTGAAGTACATGACACAGAGGAGTGATCATCATTTCATGTTTAGCCAGCCTCTCTCAGCACTATCAGACCTTACAGTGCAACATCAGAGGGTCCTTAAACATGTATTTCAAAGATTCGCAACATGACTGTGAAGAGGTTCTGACGTTTGCTGTCACTCCATGCTTTGTCAGCAGCTGAGACACCACACACAGCTGAGGAGAGGGAGCCAGAAGTGTGGTAAATAAGGATGCTGAGACTGTCCTCTGTAAGTAAGGGGAGCATTTTAGAGCATTGTGGCTGGATCCCGGCAAGAAGAACTTTTCTGGGGGGACTGGGGCATCGTGAAGGTATACAGGCAAAAAACCCAGGATGGTTTAAAGATAAGTAGGGGGACATTGGTGAGGGAAAGTGGAAGAGGAGGAGGAAAAAGAGGCAACCCACAAAAGGAATCTGAGCTATGTCAGCAATGACAATGTGGATGGGAAAGAGGAAGAGTGGTTAGACAGGTTGAGGATTGCCATTGTGTGGACAGGCGGAGTCCCCCAAAACCCTGGGCAGCCCCCGTGTGGAATAACGACTCAAGACAACATGCTATGGGATTAAAATTAGCCACAACTTTATTATGTTTCAGATGTGGGTAGACCTTGGCTCAGGCACTGGGTGATTATCCCTCCCAGTCCCCAGTCGGGGATCTGGGGAACATCAGGGTTATCCAGAATGTGTGGGGGGGGGGAGATGGGCTGGCTCTGGAGAACACATGTTCAAGCAAAGAGAGCCCGCCCCCGTTACCCCGCCACCGCAGGGGAGAGCAATGACGACCTCTTGGCGTACAGCCAAAGCCTCCCCTCAAAACAACCCCTTTAACAGTATCGCCTGCTGCAAAGAGAAGGGGGGCGTGGGTCACTGCTACACACCACCCCCATTTAGGGAAGATAGACTAAAGGATTCTGCCCAAGGCCTGATACCACCAAAGTTGTGACATTTTGCTACGGGAAAGGCAAACCTGCCAATGCAGGTGAATTCCTTTCAACAGCGACCTTGACATAGCAGCACTCGCGTACCTGTGGAGAAAAGGTTAACCTGCAAAAGAAGTCTTAACTGAGGGTGGGTAGGGTTGTGGCCTTCCTCTCATGGCGTCTTTCCTCCTCATCAAGTAAACGCCCAGTTAAGAAATGGATTGTTAATTGGCTTTCTGGAATTGCCTCCAAAGTCATCACTAAATTGTCCCATGACTCAGGAAGTGAAGGCAGCACAATATAAACCTTTCTCTATTCAGAAAAATGTTCCCCAAATTCATTTAACTGTGAAAATAAATCACGCATTCTTTGAAGGTGTGTTGAAACACATTCACCCTCACTTAGTCTGGCTCAGTCAGTACAGAGTTCTCATTAGAGTAATTTTGCTGCCAGCAGTGTCTCTAATATGTATTGCTCTCAGTGCTTGCCAAATCTCACTTGCTGTTTCAAGGTCTCACACATGAGATAACTGAGACTTCTCTAAACTCAAAATTAAATTGGCATAGGCTTTGTCCTCCAGCCTTTGGTCTGCTTCATCTACTTCTTCATCATCCTCTTTTACAAGAGGGTTAACAATAACAGTCCAACATTGTTCTTTCCTTAAAAACGCCTGCATCTGTAAACTCCATAACATATAATTGGACTCTCCTAGTTTCTCTACTGGAAAATAGAAAGCTCCCCCTTGAGCTCCTGCTCCAAGTCCAGCCATGGCTCCACCCAGCTTTCAGCTTTCCACTCAGTCCTTACTCACACGTGGCTTGAAGAAATGTTCGGCTCCTGGTCTCAAACAGACACTCCCTGCCGATGCCTTCACACAGCCAGCTGCTTGAGAAACGCTGAGTTGCTTCCAGTCTCTGGGTTCTTTTCGCGCTCTGTCTCTGCCCCCTCAGGACTGGGGACTGGACCCATAACCTGTTGGAGGGGGATTTCCAGCCGGTGGCAGAGGACAGAGTGACTCCAGGAGACATAGGTGTAAAAAACCCAAACTAAAACGAAGACTGTATTACTAAACAAGAAACACAAACTCCGGTGGGTGTTATTCCTGCAGGCAGGCTACAAAACTCAGCTTTTTTCTTTTATAACAATGGCCAGCTGCAGCCAATTAATCCCAGAAACTTCTTAAAGGTATACACACATGTTTCTGTGCCAAATGTCCTCTAACAAGAAGCTCTGGAACCAACTGAGGATTCCCAGGTAAGATCATCCCCCAATTGTGTGGGCAGATAGTCCCTCCCCCTACCTGGCCTGATCACCTTGGCAACGCCTCCCCAGGTGGGATTGGGCAACTGGCTGAGGTAGGCGGAGACCTCCAGGTATCCCACCTGGGGAAGGCAAAGCGAAGCCTGTGTTAATAGTGCTGCATAGGGTCCAGGGGGCTGCACGCGACCATGCAAAGGGCGCCCCCCATTTAATGTGGGGAGTGGTCATTCCTAGTGGTGAGCCGGAAAGAGGGAGAAGGGTGAAAGGGGAAGTAAGAGAGCAGACTGTACTCAGAGAATCAAGAGAAGGACTGGATAAGGCTGCTATGGGATTGATGCCCATTTCCAGAAGGTTCCAAATGGAATTTAGTTTAAGAGGGGGCAGCTGATAGGGAAACCACAACAAACCATTTCCTCAAATAACTCCCATCTGAGGTTTTCACTAATGGCAATGATGCAGATATTATCAGTGCTCTACTGGAGGTGGGTGATGAACTGATAGTTCTTTCTAGTAGGCAGTCAAGTATATCAACCATCCTAAGTCACCCCTCCCTTCTTGGTCTTATGCAGGGGTCAGCAAACTTTTTCAGCAGGGGGCCAGTCCACTATCCCTCAGACCTTGTGTGGGTCCGGAATGTATTTTGGAAAAAATATATGTGAATGAATTCCTATGCCCCACAAATAACCCAGAAATTCATTTTAAATAAAAGGACAAATTCTAGTCATGTAAAAACATGCTGATTCCTGGACCATCCACGGGCCGGATGTAGAAGGTGATTGGGCCAGAAAAGAGACATTTGCTGATCAACAGCCTAGCCTGTTGGACTTGGTTGCCTGCACACAACTCCACCCCATTGAGAGCTCTCCATGGTTCAAATCATAGCCTGGACTCATGTTCTGCATTTCAGCGCCTCCTGCTGGGAACAGAACAGTCTGCAGTGTTAAAAGGTAAAAAGGTAAAGGACTCCTGACAGTTAAGTCCAGTTGCGGATGACTCTGGGGTTGTGGCGCTCATCTCACTTTACTGGCTGAGGGAGCCGGCGTTTGTCCGCAGACTGTTTTTCTGGGTCATGTGGCCAGCATGACTAAGCCACTTCTGGCGAAACCAGAGCAATGTACGGAAATGCTGTTTACCTTCCTGCCAGAGTGGTACCTATTTATCTACTTGCACTTTTTTGATGTGCTTTCGAACTGCTAGGTTGGCAGGAGCTGGTACCGAGCATTGGGAGCTCACCCCGTCGCGGGGATTCGAACCACCGACCTTCCAATCGGAAAGCCCTAGGCTCAGTGGTTTAGACCACAGCGCCACCCATGTCCCTTCTGCAGCCTTAATTCCTCCTAAATATATTTGGAGCATCTGTGGTACCACTTCTCTACCTAACTTCATACTCTAAGGATACAACATAATATAAAATGAGGGGCATTGTGTAACAGATGTGTGGAGCATTGGCCCTCCGAATATTGCAGAGTGCAACTTCCATCGTCCCCAGTCACAATGCCTGAATAGCTCAGTTGGTTAGAGCATGGTGCTGATAACAGAAAGGTTGTAGGTTCAATCCCCGTATTGGACAGCTGAAACCTCCTGCATTCCAGGCAGTTGAACTAGATGGTCCTTAGAATCCCTTTCTACTCTGCAATTCTATGATGCTATGATAATTTTTACGTTTGCCTTTTAGACTAGTATTACACATACTATATATGTAGCATTCTTTATCTCTCCCAGGCTGGCAAGTAAGTCGTATTGTCAGAATTAATGGAACACCCCAAACAGGCCTAAGCACCCAAGGAGCCTACAAAGCACAGCTGATGAGGGGCTAGGTTTGGGAGGCTGTATGGCATGGGAAGAGTCTCATGGGCCATAAAGAGAAGGCCAGAGGGTCATGTTTGATCATTACACCTGAATTTCTTTCCCCTATACTATATCTAAGAAACTTAGAAGCTACACATACATAGAGAAGCATACATCTAAGTATCGGGTGACAGACACAGATAGGGATGGGTGATGGTCATACACCTTGCCCAGCAGTTTCTCTGGGGCATCCATCAGCTACTGAATGAGATGGATATTCAGTGCGGTCCTAAAAAAGGTCCTCCTCCCCAAAACCCAATGAGAAGCAAACACAACAGGGTTTTTTCTCTTTCAAATGCAGGCAGGTAAGCTTTAATGAATGAAAAAAGCAGCGTGTGGAAACACTTGCCTGGTGAGCAAATGTCAAAGGGAACAAAAATATTTTACTCTGAAAGATAACAGCACAAAGCGATTGGCATGAGTTTAGCAGGACAGTTGAGGCATCAAAAAACTTGGGCATCCTTCAGAATAGTTGAACATACAGAGAACCAAAGAAGGAGATATTACTTAATGCCTTTGCAGTTTTTTGTTTTGTACATTGAGTTAAGTAGAAGCGCAGGAGGAAAAGCTGAGAAGTCAAAGCAGCAGATCTACAATCTAGCCTAGAGATGGACACAAGCATCAGGAATGCTGAGCAACCACAGATCCAGTTGTCAGAGTTATGGATTGAGGGGGCTCAGCAGTGATGACACCCAGGCCTATGACATCAGGAACAGCCATGAATGCGTATTAGGAGTTTCCAGGTACCATTTTCTTATCCAAATTCTTCTGTTGTGGTGGAGATTGACTTTGATTTTAACAGGGAGAACCGCACACCTTGGCAATTCCACGGGGTTGGCACAGACCCAAGCGGCCGTATGAGCTTCCGCCGGAGCCCCCACCGCAGGCGGTGTATCCCCCCACTCTAACTGGCTCGCAAGAGGCGGCAAGGATTGGTCCTGGGATTACCACACAGATGGGAGACGGCTGGATGACCATTTCAGATGGTGGTAACTGATTGACGCAGCCAACATTGGCTCCAGATGTTATACCGAGGCTAGTCGATGACACTCCGCCCCCGTAGGATGACAAGCCCCCACAAGGTGAACACAGTGAGCCCAGACCACCGACTGGGTAGCTGACACAAGGTGAGGCACAGGATGAGACGCAGCAGGGCTGGCAAGACATCTTGGAGTGATGGAGCTGGGTCTGAAATGACAAGGGACAGGCAAGAGTTAGTGGAAGAAATCAGTTGAGAAAGGGGATGATGAAGTGTATCCTTAGGAGCACTTGTGCAACAATGAGGGACATTGAAGCAGAGGGAAGAGGCCGTGTTAAAAGGGAAATTACAGAGGCTAGTGCTTTGTGGAAGAGCTGGTACCTGCCTTTGTGGATGAGATGCCCTATATTAGGAGTGACCCACACGGTGTCCTCTAGATGTTGTTGGCATGCAACTCCCACCAGCCCCAGCTAATGTTGCCAAAGTCTCAGAATGATCAGAGTTGAAGTCCACGATGTTTAGTGGACACTGCATTGGGTACCTCTGCTCTTGACTCTCATTAGGTATCTCTTACAAAAGACACCTTACAAATGGCATAGAATGATGCAATATCTAAGGTATGTAGGGTGCAGGAAGGAAAAAAAGGTGACCACAGCAAATAATCAAATAATAAAGAGGGACAGGCCATAGCTCAATGGTAGAGCATCTTCCTTGCACAAAGGAGTTCACAAGTTCAATCCCTGGCATGTCCTGGTAGGGCTGGGAGAGTCTCCTGCCTGAAAACCTGGAGAGCTACTGTCCATCCCTGTTTACAGTGCTGACCAAGATGGACCAAAACCCTAAATCAGTTGAAGGCAGCTTCCTAATCACTAGAAAGAAAGACCTACAAAGGGTGTGGGGGTGCCATTGTGGGAAAATTAAAAGAGCAGAGGTTCAAAGCCCCCTCAGCTGTATTAGTGCACTGAGTGAATGGGTGTCCCCTGCCTAAAATGTAGGTTTGGCTTCCTGAATTTTGAAACTAAATAATACATGGTAGCATCTTAAAGGGCTATTCAGTCCAGAGTCTAAAATCATCTAACTGGTTCATTTGGATGCTCCTGCACAGCAGGCCTGAATGTTAAGTCCATCAACAGAATGCACATTTCTCAGGGCCTCCCCAAACCTGGAGTTTGCCATGGTGGACATGCCAGATTATTGCACAGGAACATCAGAGGCTGCTTCAACTGAGTTAGACCCATAATCTATCTCAGAGTTTCTCAAACTTGGTTATCCAGATGTTTTTGGACTGCAACTCCCATCATCCCTAGCTAGCAGGACTTGATGGAAAGTGTAGTCCAAAACAGGGTTTCCACGTATCCGGAATTTCCCTGACATAGCCATTATTCAGCCCTTGTAAACAGTATCCGGGTGATTTTAATTAAAAATAGCTCCAAAACTCATGTTTTGTTTTCTTTTCGAAAGAAAAGCTCAACAGCTTTGCCAAAAAAGCAGCTCAACAGCTTTTCTGTCCCTATTTTCACTTTTTAAACTATGGCAACCTTAGTCCAAAAGCAGATGGAAACCTGAGTTTGGGAAACCCTGGTCTGTCTAGTTTTAGATTATCCACACTGAGCGGCAGCAGATCTCAAAGTTTTTGGAAAGGGTGGCACAAAATAGAGGGGGAAAACAAGAACACAGTTAGATCAGACTTACCTAGTCGCTGAAAAGTCAGGAGGAGTTGAAAGGTGCTAGTGAAAGACTAAAGAGTTGTGATAGCTTTTATACTGTTGTGTGTGGATCAAACCTGCTTTATTGGACATCCTCCTTTTGCCCAAGGGAAGATTTTAGCTAATTTGACTTTAGTCACGAATGTCCACCCATGCCTTATGGCAGCTAATCTGATGAATATGTTTAAACCTGCAGTCCTCTTTCATTTGAGAAAATTACAGGCCTCAATGGGGCTATCTACTACTTCCTACAAAACTGGGTTGCCTCTTCCACCATGCATGTCTGGAGGTTAATGTCCTCAGTGTCCAGGTCCCTTGAGCAACATCTTGCTATCCAGGGTCAACAACTTGCGGGCAGGGATGCCAACTTGAATAAAATATTATGGGGGGCATAATAAAATACAGTCATACCTCGGGATAAATACGCTTCAGGTTGAGCGCTTTCGGGTTGCGCTCTGCGGTGACCCGGATGTAATGGAGTGCGTTACTTCTGGGTTTCACCGCTCGCGCATGCGCAGATGGTCAAAATGACGTCACACGTATGCACGGAAGCTGCGAAACGTGACCCGCTCAGACGCGCTGCCGCATCCTATGTTATGTTCAGGATGCGAATGGGGCTCCAGAATGGATCCCATTCGTATCCTGACGTACCACTGTATTATGGGAATGGTAACTGTGCAGATATGGTCTGCAAGGCATTGAGATTGAAGGATTTAAGTTAGTCCCACGGCTGCTGCTACTGCCACCCTCCTGCACCTTACATTTACAGAATCATCATACCACATGAAACAATCATGGCTTCCCCCAAAGGATCCTGGGAGCCTCAGTTTCTTAAACATGCTGAGTGTTGCTAGGAGATTCCCATACCCTCCAACATTTCTCCGACAAAAATAAGGACACCGCATTCCATAATGATAATTTGACTATTTATACGTCACACATCTTACTGGGTTGCCACAGCTACTCTGGACTGCTTCCAACATACATAAAAACATAATGAAACATTAAGCATTTAAGAAAGCTTTCCTTATACAGGATTGCCTTCAGACAGCTTGGAGGTCGGATAACTCCATACCCCCCAACATTTCTCCAATGAAAAATACGGACATCATAAGGAAAAGTGGGACATTCCGGGATCCATCAGAAACAGGGACAGCTTCTCTAAAACAGGGTCATCCCTGGAAAATAGGGACACTTGGATGGTCTGGGCTCCCTTATTTCCCTCCCAGGGCTACAGTCCCCAGAGTTCACTGGCAAGAGAGATTGATTGTTAAACTACTCTGGGAATTTGTAGCTCTGGGAGGGGCACAGGGTCTCCTAATTACTCTCATCATCTTGAACAAACTGCAGTTCCCAGAATTCTTTGGGGGGAGCCATGACTGTTTAAAGTGGCGTCCTACTATGGTAAACATTTGGTGTGGATGTCACCTCAAGATATAATAGGTTCCTCTGTTCATATTGATGCTCTGTAGGGATGTGGGTGATGCTGTGGTCTAAAACACTGAGCCTCTGCTGAATCAACCCTGGTGATCAATGGGGTGACAGATGTCGCAGTCAGATTGCCCTTTATACAAAAATGTATAAAACAGAACAAAAGATTTGCTGGAGATGTAAAGAAAAGGGAAGGGACATTTTACCATATGTGGTGGGAGTGTAAGATTGAAAAAAAGTTATTGGGAAATGATTTATAACGAATTGAAAAAAATGTTTAAAATAAGATTTGTAAAGAAACCAGAAGCTTTTCTGTTGGGTGTTTTAGGACAAGATGTGAAGAAAGAACTGAGGACACTATTTATGTATGTGAGAACAGCAGCAAGAATTTTAATAGCACAAAACTGGAAGACCAGAGAAATACCATCCAAAGAACAATGGCATGAAAAGTTGATGGAATATGCAGAATTAGCAAAATTGACAGACAAACTGCGTGCAAAAGATAATAGTGACTTTGGAAAAGAATGGGAACCTTTTGTAACATATTTGCAGAAACAATGTAAAAGTATGGATTCTTTGGCAGGATTTAAATAAACATATATAATGTAATTAGAGAGAACAAGAAAGATAACAATATGATAATATACTACTATATATAAGCAGCAGAATGCAGCAAGTGGTTTAACAAATCAGAAATGGAAATGGAGGGAAGCCAAGGGGGGGAGGGGAATTTATAAAATGATTGTTTGCTTAAGTTGAATAATGTATGATATATGTATGAAGACTAATAAAAACTGATTTTTTAAAAAAAAAAACCACTGAGCCTCTTGGGCTTGCTGATCGGAAGGTTGGTGGTTCGAATCCCCGCAACGGAGTGAGCTCCCATTACTCTGTCCCAGCTCCTGCCAACCTAGCTGTTCCAAAGCACACCAGTGCAAGTTGATAAATAGGTACCGCTGCAGCGGGAAGATAAAAGGCATTTCCATGCACTCTGGTTTCCGTCACGGTGTCCCGTTGAGCCAGAAGTGCTTTAGTCATGCTGGCCAAATGGCCTGACCAGCTGTCTGTGGACAAACGCCAGCTCCCTTGACCTGAAAGCAAGATGAGCACCACACCCCCATAGTTGCCTGTGATTGGACTTAACTGTTCAGGGGTCCTTTATCTTTACCTTTTTTACCTATGGATGCTCTGTCTCTCCTGCCCACACCTAAGATTTTTTTTCTCTCCATCCAGTATGGAATGAAGGACCCCAATACAGAGGTGAACCATGGAGCCCTAATGACGAAGCATGTCTTACACAGCTAACTATAACACACACAAAAACCAGCTGCCTCATGGGTTGCTTTGATCTAACTCTCTGAGAGAGGGAATGCCTTTGGCTATCTATAAGCGGATTGCATTGAGCACAGGGTGCTACTTACATTCTATTACTGCAGTTTTAATCATCACCATGGCAGGATAACTGAAAGGTGTGGTTTCATAATAAAACTCTTCTCAAGCATATATTTTTTTATATAATGAGGCTTACACCTGCCAACAAGAAAGGATCAAGTAATAAACTTAAACTACCAGGAGCAGCCACCTGCTCTTAATTCTAAAGCAACAAGGGAGAAATCCAAAGGAATCTGAGCTTCCCAGAAGCTGCCACTCCGAGAAGACACTCCTACAAATTTTAAGTCTACGGGGTTTTTTTAGTCAGCAAACCATATTAGAAATCTTAGAGAAGGATGTTCTTGCACAAATAAGATACAGAAAGGAAATTAGGAATGGGATGGTCCCCCAACTCCTGACCATTTCTTCCCCCTGCCCCTAAAAAAAAAGTTTAAATTTCTTTTAAATTCAAAATGTATGTGGAATATTATAAATATTTTTTCAATCTGTGGATGTGGGTGGCGCTGTGGTCTAAACCACTGAGCCTCTTGGGCTTTCTGATCAGAAGGTCAGTCGTTCGAATCCCCGCAACAGAGTGAGCTCCTGTTGCTCTGTCCCAGCTCCTGCCAACCATTCCCCTATGAGATACATTTGTTAGAAGTTGGTGAGATTTTATTGATTATAAGTTGGTGGGAAGAGCACATTTGTGGATTTTGTAGCAAAGCAGTGTTCTGCCTTCTTGGAATTGAATGAAAATAACAGATACATGATCAACATATTTTAAAATGACTTGAATAAAGGAATGATGCCACAGAAGACAGAATTAGGATTCAAGGTGACCTTGACAGGATTGAGAACTGGGTCAAAACTAAGCAAATAAATTTTGACACGGACAGATGTAAGCTTCAACACATAAACAGGAATAACTAGATACATGAATGTAAGATAGGGGACACCTGGCTTACTAGTCATAGATGTGAAAAGGATCTAGGAGTCTTAACAGACCACCAGATTAACAAAAGTCAAGAGTGTGATGCAGAAGCAAATAAGCTAATGCTATTCTAGGCTGCATCAACAGAAGTCTAGCATTGAGATCATCCCTTTACACTTGTTTGCCTTGACTAGCATTTTCTATTTGCAGACCATTCATGCAGTTTGGAGTTAGCCATGGTCATTGATTTCAATAGGTCTCCTCTGATTCTGAGTCTACTTCTTGTTCTCAGTCTGTCCCAGGATATAATGGAAGAGTGCGTCTTTGGGGATGAAGTCAAAACCATTGTAGAGTTACAGTGCCTTCTGTGACTGTAGGAAGCAATAAGGGAGATACATGTTTTGTGGCAGCTGGAGCAGATGAAGGCGTCTGGTTGTGCTGATGCTTATGTACCATGGTATTTTTTTTTTTCCTGTGCTTCTCCAGCTGGTCATTCCTCCTCCAAGTAAACACTGAATCAAGCAGACATTGGCAGGTCAGCGGTTTATGAGTTAGATATAACTCACTGGATGCATTTTTTTTAATGGGTGCAAATTTAGTTTCCGTTGTCCTCATTAAGGAGAATGGAAGCTAAGGGGCTTCCGGTGTGTTATGGGTTCCGGAAACATAGACAATGAACACAAACCACCACCTTAAACAACAACAACAACAAATTAATGAAAGACACATCAGTGTTGATCTGACTGGAGTAGAATTAGCTACAGCCAAGGACTACAATATCTGAAATGACAGGGTGCAAGAGGTTATAATATAGTTACCCTATAATAATATGAGGAGACCCTATAATATGCTTGCAGCCTTAGAAAATAACATAGGCCAATGTGGCTTTGATATGTGCAGCAAAGGTGATACTCAGCTGTGATTCAGACGTGACTTCCTTTTCCTAAGAAACTGTATAAAAGCACATGGCACAGGACACCGATCTCATCAGACTCAAGCACCTTCTCTCTGTCTCCTGCTACTGCTCTTGGTAAGTGCTTTTCATTCATTCTAATTCTGTATGTGTGGATGAAATAATGAAATCACTAACCATGATGGCTATTCTCTGCTCCCGTGGTTGGAAGCTGAATGCTTCTGAATGCCAGTCGCTGAAATCCTCAGGAGGGGAGAGTTGCTCTCATGCTCTGGTTCTGCTTTTGGGTTTTCCTGAAGATGCATGTATCTAGTTGGTGATTGGGAGAACAGGATGTTGGGCCATTTGCTGACCCAGCAGGTTTTTCTTACGTTCCTAAATATCAGATTTTGGGTCGAGTGGTGTGAGCCACATCCTAGTAAGGGGTGGGGAATCTGTTCATTTTGGTTTCCTCTCAGATACTGTCTCATTCTCTCTCTCTGACCTTCCCAGTAACTTTAGTTCCTCACAGTTTCATACAACTGGCCTGACCTAGCAGGCCCCTTTTATGTCCATCCGTGTTTTGTTTCAGAATGTAAAAATTAGGTAAAATTGCCTGTATTTGCAAACTGAAACACATTTCTTTCTCCATCCCTCGCTGAGAGTAAGAAAACGTCCCCATATAGGGACGCCTTCAGATGCCTTTGTCTTGGGGGCTAATATAACTACATAGCCTCCAACATTTCTCAGATGAAAACAGGGACATCCTAAGGAAAAGCGGGACATCAGAAACCAGGATGGCTTCTGTACATCCGGGACTGTCCCTGGAAAATAGGGACACTTGCATGGTCTGCACATGTTTGCAGGCTGAGTGCCCCAAAAGAGGAAGAGGAAAAGGTATGGTTGACTCGCATCCACAAAGGTGGGTACCAGCTCTTGGTTCATCTTGGTCAGCACTGTGAAAAGGGATGGACAGTAACTCTCCAGGTTTTCAGGCAGGAGTCTCTCCCAGCCCTACCAGGACATGCCAAGGATTGAACTTGTGACCTCCTTTGTGCAAGGAAGATGCTCTACCACTGAGCTATGGCCTGTCCCTTTTTATTATTTGATTATTTGCTGTGGTCACCTTTTTTCCTTCCTGCACCCTACATACCTTAGATATTGCATCATTCTATGCCATTTGTAAGGTGTCTTTTGTAAGAGATACCTAATGAGAGTCAAGAGCAGAGGTACCCAATGCTGCTCTTCCACAAAGCACAAGCCTCTGTAATTTCCCTTTTAGCATGGCCTCTCCCCTCTGCTTCAACGTCCCTCATTGTTGCACAAGTGCTCCTAAGGATACACTTCATCATCCCCTTTCTCAACTGATTTCTTCCACTAACTCTTGCCTGTCACTTGTCATTTCAGACCCAGCTCCATCACTCCAAGATGTCTTGCCAGCCCTGCTGCGTCTCATCCTGTGCCTCACCTTGTGTCAGCTACCCAGTTGGTGGTCTGGGCTCACTGTGTTCACCTTGTGGGGGCTTGTCATCCTACGGGGGCGGAGTGTCATCGACTAGCCTCGGTATAGCACCTGGAGCCAATGTTGGCTGCGTCAATCAGTTACCACCATCTGAAATGGTCATCAAGCCGTCTCCCATCACTGTGGTAATCCCAGGACCAATCCTTGCCGCCTCTTGCGAGCCAGTTAGAGTGGGGGGATACACCGCCTGCGGTGGGGGCTCCGGCGGAAGCTCATACGGCCGCTTGGGTCTGTACCAACCCCGTGGAATTGCCAAGGTGTGCGGTTCTCCCTGTTAAAATCAAAGTCAATCTCCACCACAACAGAAGAATTTGGATAAGAAAATGGTACCTGGAAACTCCTAATACGCATTCATGGCTGCTGCTGATGTCACAGGCCTGGGTGTCATCACTGCTGAGCCCCCTCAATCCACAACTCTGACAACTGGATTTGTGGTTGCTCAGCATTCCTGATGCTTGTGTCCATCTCTAGGCTAGATTGTAGATCTGCTGCTTTGACTTCTCAGCTTTTCCTCCTGCACTTCTACTTAACTCAATGTACAAAACAAAAAACTGCAAAGGCATTAAGTAATATCTCCTTCTTTGGTTCTCTGTATGTTCAACTATTCTGAAGGATGCCCAAGTTTTTTGATGCCTCAACTGTCCTGCTAAACTCATGCCAATCGCTTTGTGCTGTTACCTTTCAGAGTAAAATATTTTTGTTCCCTTTGACATTTGCTCACCAGGCAAGTGTTTCCACACGCTGCTTTTTTCATTCATTAAAGCTTACCTGCCTGCATTTGAAAGAGAAAAAACCCTGTTGTGTTTGCTTCTCATTGGGTTTTGGGGAGGAGGACCTTTTTTAGGACCGCACTGAATATCCATCTCATTCAGTAGCTGATGGATGCCCCAGAGAAACTGCTGGGCAAGGTGTATGACCATCACCCACCCCTATCTGTGTCTGTCACCCGATACTTAGATGTATGCTTCTCTATGTATGTGTAGCTTCTAAGTTTCTTAGATATAGTATAGGGGAAAGAAATTCAGGTGTAATGATCAAACATGACCCTCTGGCCTTCTCTTTATGGCCCATGAGACTCTTCCCATGCCATACAGCCTCCCAAACCTAGCCCCTCATCAGCTGTGCTTTGTAGGCTCCTTGGGTGCTTAGGCCTGTTTGGGGTGTTCCATTAATTCTGACAATACGACTTACTTGCCAGCCTGGGAGAGATAAAGAATGCTACATATATAGTATGTGTAATACTAGTCTAAAAGGCAAACGTAAAAATTATCATAGCATCATAGAATTGCAGAGTAGAAAGGGATTCTAAGGACCATCTAGTTCAACTGCCTGGAATGCAGGAGGTTTCAGCTGTCCAATACGGGGATTGAACCTACAACCTTTCTGTTCTCAGCACCATGCTCTAACCAACTGAGCTATTCAGGCATTGTGACTGGGGACGATGGAAGTTGCAGCTCTGCAATATCCGGAGGGCCAAATGCTCCACACATGTGTTATACAATGCCCCTCGTTTTATATTATGTTGTATCCTTAGAGTATGAAGTTAGGCAGAGAAGTGGTACCACAGATCCTCCAAATATATTTAGGAGGAATTAAGGCTGCAGAAGGGACATGGGTGGCTCTGTGGTCTAAACCACAGAGCCTAGGGCTTGCCAATTGGAAGGTCGGTGGTTCGAATCCCCGCGAGGGGGTGAGCTCCCAATGCTCGGTAGCAGCTCCTGCCAACCTAGCAGTTCGAAAGCACATCAAAAAAGTGCAAGTAGATAAATAGGTACCGCTCCAGCGGGAAGGTAAACAGCGTTTTTGTGCGCGGCTCTGATTTTGCCAGAAGTGGCTTAGTCATGCTGGCCACATGACCCAGAAAAACGGTCTGCGGACAAACGCCAACTCCCTCAGCCAGTAAAGTGAGATGAGTGTGGCAAACCCAGAGTCGTCCGGACTGGACTTAACTGTCAGGAGTCCCTTACCTTTTTAACCTTTTAAGACTGCAGACTGACCTGTTCCCAGCAGGAGGTGCTGAAATGCAGAACTCTCAATGGGGTGTAGTTGTCTGCAGGCAACCAAGCCAAACAGGCTAGGCTGTTGATCAGCAAATGTCTCTTTTTCTCATGTGCAGCCATAAGACCATGGGTAGGCAAACTAAGGCCCGGGGGCCGGATCCAGCCCAATCATCTTCGAAATCTGGCCCGTAGATGTTCCGGGAATCAGCGTGTTTACATGAGTAGAATGTGTCCTTTTATTTAAAATGCATCTCTGGGTTATTTGTGGGGCATAGGAATTCGTTCATTATTATTTTTCAAAATATAGTCCGGCCCCCCACAAGGTCTGAGGGATAGTGGACTGGCCCCCTGCTGAAAAAGTTTGCTGACCCCTGCATAAGACCAAAAAGGGAGGGATGACTCAAGATGGTTGATATACTGAACTGCCCAGTAGAAAGAACTATCAGTTCATCACCCACTTCCAGTAGAGCACTAATAATATCTGCATCATTGCCATAAGTGAAAACCTCAGATGGGAGTTATTTGAGGAAATGGTTTGTTGTGGTTTCCCTATCAGCTGCCCCCTCTTAAACTAAATTCCATTTGGAACCTTCTGGAAATGGGCATCAATCTCATAGCAGCCTTATCCAGTCCTTCTCTTGATTCTTTCTTTCTTGCTTCCTCTTCTTTTGCAGGTTAAACTTTTCTCCTCAGGTACGCAGGCGCTGCTATGTCAAGGTCACTGTTGAAAGGAATTCTCCTGCATTGGCAGGTTTGCCTTTCCTGTAGCAAAACGTCACAACTTTGGTGGTATCAGGCCTTGGGCAGAATCCTTTAGTCTATCTTCCCTAAATGGGGGTGGGTGTGTAGCGGTGACTCACGCCCCCCCCCCCATTTCTTTGCTGCGGCGATACCAGGGTTCCCTGTTAAAGGGGTTGTTTTGAGGGGAGGCTTTGGCCGTGCACCTAGAGGCTGGTAGGCAGCGGCGGGGGGCAATTCCACCACCCCCCGTCACTGAAAAAAGGACTAGGCCGCATTTTGCGGCCTAGTAGGGCCCGCGCCCTACTAGGAGGGACGCGGGTGGCGCTGTGGGTTAAAGCCTCAGCGCTTAGGACTTGCCGATCGAAATGTCAGCGGTTCGAATCCCTGCGACGAGGTGCGCTCCCGTCGTTCGGTCCCAGCGCCTGCCAACCTAGCAGTTCGAAAGCACCTCCGGGTGCAAGTAGATAAATAGGGACCGCTTACCAGCGGGAAGGTGAACGGCGTTTCTGTGTGCTGCGCTGGCTCGCCAGATGCAGCTTCGTCACGCTGGCCACGTGACCCCGAAGTGTCTGCGGACAGCGCTGGCTCCCGGCCTATAGAGTGAGATGAGCGCACAACCCTAGAGTCTGTCAAGACTGGCCCGTACGGGCAGGGGTACCTTTTTAGGGCCCTCGCCACCCTCCTGGGCAGCACGGCCCCTGAGTAGGCCGCTAGGTCGGCCTACCAGCCTTTTGTGATGGCCAGCGGTGGTATGGACCCCAGCTGCGCCAGAGTCATGGGCTCCTTGCATTAAGGCGGCGGCGGGGGGGGGGGGGGCATCATTAACATCCTTTTCTCTGGCCTCCACATTCATATAAGATAATAATAGTGGTCTATTCCTTCCCTGAATTCCCTGTTTTTACGATTTCTGGAGACTTCTGGTTGGCTACTGGGCTAGATGCACCTTTGAGAATGATCAGAAGCACAACAGACCAGTGTGATTTGTACTTTGAAATTTGTACACTTTAATTCTTAGCCTTTTATGGACTTGGTAGCATAAATTTGTACCTTTCTATGCATTCTGAACATTGGATGAAGCAGCTTGAGTGCGCTTTATCATAATAGGTTGCTATGTGCTAAGCACTAAGTTCCACTCAGAGTAAAACCATTGAAATTAAAGGACCCATGCTGGTCAACTTCATTAATGCCAGTGGAACTGCTCTGAGTAGGAGTAGCATTGGATGCACACCATGACCCAAATACCAAATCATATTGGGCTTAATCATAAGGATCCAGGCATCAATTAAGTCAGGTTGAAATAGTTCAAGATGGATGCAGACCAGGTAGGACAGACTGGGTTCATCTGGGGCTGTTAAGAGGATAAGAATCAGACAGAACATAGAAGCAGGAATTGGGGAGGATAACCCACAAAAGGCTGAGCCCTACCAAACTGCTAGATGTGTCTTCCCAAGAGAAGGGGTGGCAGATGGATGCCTTTAGGTGTGGGGTACTCGTTTGGAGCATGAAGTCCTTTTCAGCCCAATGCTACCTGAAACTGCCTCTGGCCTGCTGCCCCACTGGGGAAGCAGTGCCCCACAGGTTCAATGTCTCCGCTCAACAGCTGTTGAAAAGAGGCATCATACTAGCCTGGTGCTTCTTCCCAAGCATGCCTTCTTTGGAGAAAAAAACACTTGTGAAAGACCACCCTGCAGAAATTAACCCCCATGGGGATTGGGGGAGAGAGACACCAGGTCTCCTTTCAGTCAGGAGCTAGCCGGCTGCCGGCTTGCTAACACAGCACACAAAACGTATTTAACTTGAATATTTATTGCAAAACAAGTCGTTCGTCACAACTGCTCCCGCCAAGTAGCCATGCATTAAATCAAGTTGACTCTTCTGAAGAGAACTTCTGGGACATGCAGAATAGCCTGAAATAATGACCCTTACGTTTCATGGTTTGTTTTCTGTCTAAGACCGTCCCCAGTCATCTAGTCTTGGGACTAATAAGGTCAGCAAACTCCCCTTCCGGTGAAGAACTACTCCCCCTCCTATGTGCCGAGCATGACTGAGATTCTTGAGAGAGCTGGCTACCATCCAGCCCGCCCTTTCTGAGCTGATAAGCTGCATTCCTACTAACTCCTGAGAGAGGAGGGTTTGTCTGCCCAATAGTTCCAGTTGTCTGAGAAATCTGCAAGCGTCTCTCTTCTACCTCTGACTGCTTTCTATCTCAGGCTGTACTTCCTGGCTTTGGGTTGGCATGTTCGTGACGCTTTGCCCTGTCTGCTTCCAGCCATATGTTTAGTTGGGTGTTTGTTTTTTAAGCCACCTCATTAGACATTACCCCGTGCCCCAACCAATTTGGGATGGGGATCTAGGATGCCGTGTGTTGTCCCTAGTTTGGCCCAGAGTGAGTTGGGCTGAGTCCAAGGCAGATAGGGAATGTTGGTACAGAACAATTCATTAGGAACATCCATATTAGATATTTGATCTTGATTGAATGTCATATAAGAAGGGGGGAAGCATAAAGCTGGGATAGCTCAGTTGGTAGAGCATGAGGTCCTTAATCTCAAGATTGTGGATTCGAGCCCCACATTGGGCAAAAGATTTCTGCATTTGCAGATTTCTGCATTTCTGCATTTGCAGGTGTAGTACATCCAGTCTAGATCACCCTTGTGATCCCTTCCAATTCTACAATCCTATGAATGAATGGTTATTTCATCCACATCATCCCCAAAACCACATCTGTTTTGAGCAACCACCACTCCTCCTCAAACCTGAGTCTGATTCCCACAGATACGATAATGAAATGGAGACAATAGAACCACTATTGTGATGCAGAGATTTATATTGAAATATTTCTAAGGTGAGCAGCTTAAAGAAGACCAAGAAGGCTGAGTGGTAAAATAGCTCATTGAGGAATGATTTATTTCTGTTCGTTCACAGCTTCGCATTCTCAAGTCAGCCCAAAAGATCCAATTGTCATTTGCAGTCTCACTTCAATCCCTGTATACTTGTGGCATACAAAGGATGAACAGGTTAAATCAGATATGATAAACTGGGCAAAGGATTTAGGACATAACATACAAATGGCAGATTGAAAGAGACTATGGAGAACAGATTTGAAATTCACAACATGTTGTGCACTCAAAGAAAATTATAGGAAAATGATGTACTGGTGGTATCTGACTCCTGCTAAGTTATCCAAAATGTATACAACAAGCTCCAGTATTTGTTGGAAGTGCAAAGAAAATTAGGGTACCTTTTATCATATGGGGTGGTCATGCAATATAAAGTCTTTGGGGGAATTTATATACAATGAATTGAAAAAAAATGTTTAAAATAACATTTGTCAAAAAGCTAGAAGCATTTCTATTAGGAATTACAGGTTCTGGTATCCCAAAAGACCAGAAAAGACTGTTTATGTGTGCGACAATGGCTGCAAGGATGCTACTAGCCCAAAGATGGAAAGAACCAACAGTTCTGACCAAGGAAGAATGGCAAGCCAAACTGCTGGACTACGCAGAAATGGCAAAACTGTCTGGGAGACTCAGGAATCCAGAAGATAACGACTTTAAAAAGGATGGGGGAAATGTATAATTTACTTAGGAAACAAAGAGAAACGTTAGCAGGACTCTAAAAACAACTTGTAAAGAAATGAAAAATATGGATAATTCAGAGAGATGGAAACTGTGGAGAACGTAGTGATATGTAGCTTGAGAAAGGCAATGGGGGGAAGTCACAAGAGCCAGAGAATCTCATATATGGATATGGTAAAAGTCCCCCCCTCCCTCGTTTTATTATTTTGAATCTGTTATTGTAAAAACCATTAAAATATATTTTTAAAAATCCCTGTATACTTGAGATCATGTCTGTGACCTTTGGCTCTGTGGGAGCCCCATCAACCACCATTCAAGATTTTATATTTCATTATAGATTATTGTATTCCCTGGTTGCATGCCTTTGTTGGAAGCACATATGCTTAATTACAAATGCCACCTTGTCTCAACCTTTATATTATTTGATTATGCAAATGAATGCAAATATGGGTCACATCCATTGTTCTCAGATTTCAAAATGCCCAATTTTTTAAAATCAAAATCTCAAGGTTTCTGGGGTTTTATTTTCAAAAATAATAAGTATTCTCATCTGCAATGTTCCTTGTATTTTTCTATTTAAGCCATTTTCATTTCAAGTTAGTATTTTTAATCTGCCATTATGGTTTAATTTAAGGAAAAATATTTTTTTATTATTCCTGCTTTTTTATGTGTTTGTTACTCTTCCTCTTCTTCCTGTTTATCAGTGCTATCCTCAGGTAATTCCTCTATCCCCCTTTCTGCTCCTGTCACGAGCATCCCTTCTCCTAATTCTTATATTAAATTTTTCATCTGAAATTTCTGCGCTTCAGATATATCCCTGCATTGTTGTTTCTTGATTTTACATGTAAAAGAGACTCCCTTCAGGAACTCCCATCTATATGGAATTTGCTTATTTCTCAGAGCATCTGTCAAAAAATTGGAATTAGCTTGGTTTTTTTAGACGTTGGACAGGGATTTCTTTTAGAATAATTTTATTTTTCTCCCCTATCTATAATCTATTCTGATAGTTCGTTTGTATTATTTGGTCTCTGATTTGGCATAAATTAAAAATTACCAGACAGTCTCCTGGTAACTTTTTTTCACCTTTGCAAAGCTTGATTTAATTCAGGAGATTTAATCAATCGAGTTTTCCATCAGTTCTTCCTGTACCTCTATCTAATTAAACAACTCCATAATCAATTTGGACCTTATATCTTCCTCTGGTTCTTCTGAAATTCATCTAAGACAGAGAATCATTTCCTTCTGACACATTTCCAAAACCCCAATCGCATCTCAGGCTTCTTCTTGGGAGACACTAGCCTCTGACACGTCCTCTTTAATTTTTCCTGGCCTTTTCTCAATTCCAACCCTTCTGCCCGAACCCTCTTTGTTTTTCTTCTCTAATCTCATGTGTCTTGGTTTTTAGCTCCTGTACTGATAGTCCCCGTGCCCTAGTGTTCCCATCCACATTGTCATTGCTGACACAACTCAGTTTCCTTTTGTGGGTTGACTCTTTTTCCTCCTCCTCTTCCCCTTTCCCTCACAAATGTCCCGCTACTTATCTCTAAACCATCCTCGGGTTTTTGCCTGTATACCTTCACGATGCTCCAGTCCCCCCAGAAAAGTTCTTCTTCCAGGATCCAGCTCTAAAAGGCTGCCCTTACTTACGGAGGACAATCTCAGCATCCTTATTTACCACACTTCTGGCTCCCTCTTCTCAGCTGTGTGTGGTGTCTCAGCTTTTGAGCAAAGCAAACGTCAGAACCTCTTCACAGTCATGTTGCAAATCTTTGAAATACGTGTTTAAGGACCCTCTGATTTTGCACTGTAAGGTCTGATGACACTGAGAGAGGCTGGTTAAACGTGAAATGCTGATCACTCCTCTGTGTCATGTACTTCACTAGGCACCCAGTTAAAAGCACTCATCATAGAACAATGTCCCCAGGCAGAATGGGCAACTCTCTCTGGGCTTCTTCCAATCATTCCTGGATGAATGAAGCACACTATCAGGTGTGGAATGTACATCTGACACACTCATAGAGAACTGGCGTTTTCCCTTTTTCTGGGGTGAATGGATCTTTCCCGAGCCATGTTCTAGGTCTGCGGGAAAGGGAGAGAAATAGAAAGAGCACCCCTTCTTTCCCCTTGATACCCTTGACCATCTGAGTGTTATCTATGTAGAGATTAGATGGCTGAGTGAGAGCTGTAACACTCGTTCAAGCCAGTACCGC
Organism: Podarcis tiliguerta; assembly: GCF_965153285.1. Taxonomy (NCBI): domain Eukaryota; kingdom Metazoa; phylum Chordata; class Lepidosauria; order Squamata; family Lacertidae; genus Podarcis; species Podarcis tiliguerta. The sequence continues at coordinate 7,093,742 of NC_139549.1, forward strand.
TTGATTTAGCTTGCAGTAGCTATTAGAAATAAAAGAAGTTATGCTTCACAGCTTTCTTCCGTGTTGTTTATACTCTGCTGAGTTTGGTGCTCACAACTCACAGTTGTGGGTCCAGTTCACTTAGACCTGCTTTCCAGGAGTGGGAGGTCTCTGGACGTCACCTAGCCCAATCAGGGCAGATCCAGTTGTTGAGCCCAGTAGTTGGTATTGGCTCAAAGGCGTACTGACCGGGGTGTGCACATGGACCGATGAGGGAGGGGATACTTGCCTAGCTAGCCAGATCAGCCGAATCAACCCTGGCAATCAATGGGACAATAGATGTTGCAGCCAGATTGCCCTCACATCCAAATATATAAAATCATAACTATCTAATACTTATTGCAATGGTGTTTGCTGCAGCTGAAATAACTAACTATGCCATTATGTTCCCTACATTTCTGATTTATATTATTACATGTGAGGACCCTTTTTTATGATATATATATGGGGGCCGTTCTTTTTAGATGTAGTGCTGTAGCCAGCTAAGTTCTACTCAGTTTACACCTATTGGAAATAATGTATCTAAGATAGACATGCCCCCCCCCCCATGACTAGGAGTGAAACCTAGGAATGAGTAAAAGAAATGAAAAATGAACAGAACCAAAAATATAATTATGATGCAGATAGATAGTGTTTATTGTAGTGGAAAGAGGAGATCATGAAAGCATTTCTTAGGTGAGCGGCTTCAAATAGGTTGACAATCCTTTCAGCCGCAAAGGACTTAAATCACAAAGGTACAGATGTATTTATAATTGATACAAGGCAAAGGTACAGAAGGGAAGGAAGAGATTCTCAGGGAACTGGAAGCATCAGAACTCTTGCAGGCCTGAAGCATATTCAGAGTGCCATCAATGAGTGATAGAAAGGAAATAGAAAGGATGTGCTAAAGAGAGATAGAAGGAAAGCTCAAAGAAGCATTGATCAGGGATGTGTAGGCGAGAGTGTCAGAGATGCTGAGCAACCTTTTGATCCAATCCATTCTGGTTTGTCTGGATGGTGAAGGCTCAGCATTCCTGACACCATACAATCAGAGAATTGTAGAGTTGGAAGGGACCACAAGGGCCATCAAGTCCAACCCTCTGCAATGCAGGAATCTCAACTACAGCATCCATGACAAATGGCCATTAGACGTTGATCCATGGTGTGCATTTCAGGTACCATTCCCCACACCCCGTTCCTATGGGGGATCACAATCCCATTCGAAAGAGAGACAAGCTCATCTTCGTCTCAGTATAGGAACTGTCACTGGACGAGAAGAGAGATTGTAAGCAAAAGAATTTGGCTGCATCACTGAAGGCAGCTGCATTGCTGATGAAGGAGCATGCATGCTAGCCTGAGTTATCTGGGCAGGGCCTGGGGCTGGGGAGAGTCATGCTTGTTCCCAGTTCCTAAATTCAATCACCAGCTGTGCTATAAACGGCTGAAGAGTTCTGTAGGTTGACTGCACTATTACTTCATTAGGTGTGATTAATATCATAATGGGTGTCTTTCTAGCTGTAGTCGTCGTAGAACAACTGGTGTGAATCTGGAAAAAATAACATGGAAGTGTTTAAGATGGTGTACACTAATGTATACTCGGATTCTGTTTTAATTAAAAATTTTGCATCAATAAATACCATGAGCAATCTTTTCTGAAAGTGGTGTCCAATTACATCACAGTAAATACTAAAATTTAGCAAGCAGATAGATTTTTAACAAGGAGATATACAGGCAAAAAAAGAAAGAAAAACCCTCATCCTCCCAACTTTTCCTCCCTTTGTGTGGGGAGAATGAAGTCTTCGTTCCTCACACTCCTGTAAAGCAACAGCATGAGGCGAGACAAAACTACAGTGGTGCCTCGCAAGACGAAAAGAATCCGTTCCGCGAGTCTTTTCGTCTTGCGGTTTTTTGGTCTTGCGAAGCAAGCCCATTGACGGAGTAGCGCTATTGACAATTTAAGGGCTAAAAACGGCTTTTTAAGGCTTGGGGGATTAGCGGTTTTGCTGCTAAAATGCTTTTAGCAGCTTAGCGATTCAGGAAAAGGGGTTTTGGAGCAGAAAAAAAATTCAAAATTTTTCGTCATTTTGTGTCTTGCGAAGCAAGCCCATGGGGAAATTTGTCTTGTGAAGAGCCTCTGCAGATGGAAAACCCTTTTGTCTTGCGGGTTTTCCGTCTTGCGAGGCATTCGTCTTGCGGGGCACCACTGTACAAATTTGAGGAGGGGAGAATACAAGGTCAAAGAGTGACTAGTGACCTTGGGTGGTCTTTGGTTACTTTGTTAAAGGCTTAGTCAGATAAAAAAACTCTCCTGTACAGTCGTACCTTGGAAGTCGAACAGAATCCATTCCGGAAGTCCGTTCGACTTCAGAAACATTCAGAAACCAAAGCGCGGCTTCTGATGGGATGCAGGAAGCTCCTGCAGCCAATTGGAAGCCACAGAAGCCACATTGGATGTTCGGCTTCCAAAAATTGTTCGCAAACAGTCACTTCCGGGTTTCTGCCGTTCAGGAACCAAAGCGTTTGAGAACTATGCTGTTCAAAAACCAAGGTACGACTGTAGTACCCTCAGTATGTGAATAGAGTGAATCCTCATTCCTCATAATGCACTTTGTGTCCCTGGATTAGACAATCCACTCAGGCTACAACAAATCCATTACACTATTCCAGCTATGTAAGTATTTTCATGTTTCCACTGCGATTCACACCAAATCTATGAGGCAAATGTGAAAGTTTGCAACTTTCTAATTACCCTGTTCCTCAAAAATAAAATTAAAAAATGTCTAGTAGCACATTAGAGACCAACTACATTTGTTCTGGGTATAATCTTTTGTGTGCATGCACACTTCTTCAGATATTCTGAAACAGAAATCACCAGACCTTAACAGTGTCTTCAAAATTTTTTACACATCACTTGGGAAGATAGGCGAACTAATATCAGTGTACTGAAAAAAGCAAAGATCACCAGTGTTGAAGCAATGATTCTTCAACTTCATTGGACTGGTCATGCTATGTGGATGCCTGATGATCGTCTTCCAAAGCAACTACTGAACTTAAAAAGGGAAATGGAAAGTGTAATGCTGGTGGTCAACAAAAGAGGTATAAAGACTGTCTCAAGGCAAATCTTTAAAAATGTAGTATAAACACTGACAACTGGCCTGTGAGCGCTCCAGTTGGAGAACAGCCTTTACCAAAGGTGTCATGGGCTCTGAAGACACTCATACTCAGGACGCAAGGGAGAAAAGTGTGAAGAGGAAGGCCCCCTTGGCAAATCCACACCGTGATCAAATCCTGCCCAGAAACCAATGTCCCCACTGTGGAAGGACGTGTGGATCCAGAATTGGCCTCCACAGTCACTTAGGGACTCATTGTTAAAACCATGTTTATCGAAGGTAATCTTACTCGGTTATGAGTTATAAAAAAAGATGAATGAAGATATATAGTGGAGACATTTCTCAGGAAGGTAGTAGGAGATGGGTGATTGACTCAATGGGTATGGTAAACCTATTGACGACTGTTAATGATGGCAATTAGTCCCACAGGAAAAAGCAAGGGATAGTATGAAGATGACCAAAAATAGTTTTACCTGTTCCTTAAGCTTTCAAAGATCACTGCAGATGGTGACAGCAGTCACAAAATTAAAAGACGCCTGCTCCTTGGGAGAAAGGCGATGGCAAACCTAGACAACATCTTAAAAAGCAAAGACATCACCTTGCCAACAAAGGTCCGTATAGTAAAAGCTATGGTTTTCCCAGTAGTGATGTATGGAAGTGAGAGCTGGACCATAAAGAAGACTGAGAGAGTCCCATGGACTACAAGAAGAACAAACCTCTCCATTCTTAAGGAAATCAGCCCTGAGTGCTCTCTGGAAGGACAGATCGTGAAGCTGAGGCTCCAATACTTTGGCCACCAGCATGAGAAGAGAAGACTCCCTGGAAGAGACCCTGATGTTGGGAAAGATGGAGGGCACAAGGAGAAGGGGGCGACAGAGGACGAGATGGTTGGACAGTGTTCTCGAAGCTACAAACATGAGTCTGACCAAACTGCGGGAGGCAGTGGAAGACAGAAGTGCCTGGCGTGCTATGGTCCATGGGGTCATGCAGAGTCGGACACGACTAAACGACTAAACAACAACAAAGTTTTTAAAACACAATCCCTAACGAATCTACTCCGGAGTCACAGAATGCCTCTGTGCCCTTTTCCTATGAAAGCTGTCATTTAAAAACAACTTACCAACAGAAGGAATGGCTGAGCAACCGAAGTCAAGGGAAGCTGGAAGACTCTGGTGGGGAAGACAGAAATGTCTGGAGCATTTATACCGTTTGCTTTTGGCTTCCACGCCTTGAGTCAGCATTGCTCTTTCCTAATGGGCACTTGGAACAAATGCCTAGAAATCTTACAAACATTTTTCTTTCAATGATTAACCCCACAGGGGAAGAGTGTGATCTCATTCAAGAGTTTATATTTCATTATAGATTATTATAATCCCTGGCTGGATGCCTTTGTTGGAAGCACATATCCTTAATTACTAATGCCACCTTGTCTCAACCCTTATATTATCTGATTATACAAATGAATGCAAATATGGGTCACATCCATTGTTTTCACATTTCAAAATGCCTAATTTTAAAAAAACAAAATTTCAAGGTTTCTGGGGTTTTATTTTCAAAAACAATAAGTATTCTTATCTGAGAGCCAGTGTGGTGTAGTGGTTAAGAGCGGTAGTCACGTAATCTGGGTAACCGGGTTCGCGTCTCCGCTCCTCCACATGCAGCTGCTGGGTGACCTTGGGCCAGTCACAGTCTCTCAGCCCCACTCACCTCACAGAGTGTTTGTTGTGGGGGAGGAAGGGAAAGGAGAATGTTAGCCGCTTTGAGACTCCTTAAAGGGAGTGAAAGGCGGGATATCAAATCCAAACTCTTCTTCTTCTTCATCTGCAATGTTCCTTGTATTTTTCTATTTAAGCCATTTTCATTTCAAGTTAGTATTTTTAATCTGCCCTTCTGGTTTAATTTAAGAAAAAAATTATATATATATATATATATATATATATATATATATATATATATATATAATTCCTGCTTTAATTATGTGTTTGCTACTCTTCCTCTTCTTCCTGTTTATCAGTGCTATCCTCAGGTAATTCCTCTATCCCCCCTTTTGCTTTTTGCTCCTGTCACGAGCATCCCTTCTCCTAATTCTTATATTAAATTTTTCATCTGAAATTTCTGCACTTCAGATATATCCCTGCATCGTTGGTTCTTGTTTTTATACGTAAAAGAGACTCCCTTCAGGAACTCCCATCTATATGGAATTTGCTTATTTCTCAGAGCATCTGTCAAAACATTGGAATTAGCTTGGTTTTTTTAGAAGTTGGACGGGAATTTCTTTTAGAAAAATTTTTTTTCTCTCCCCTATCTGTAATCTGATACTCTGTTTGTATTATTTGGTCTCTGATTTTGCGTAAATAAAAATTACCAGACTGTCTCCTGGTAACTTTTTTTCACCTTTGCAAAGCTTGATTTAATTCAGAAGATTTAATCAATCGAGTTTTCCATCAGTTCTTCCTGTACCTCTATCTAATTAAGCAACTCCTTAATCAATTTGGACCTTATATCTTCCTCCGGTTCTTCTGAAATTCTCTATGACAGAGAATCATTTCCTTCTGACACATTTCCAAAACCGCAATGGCATCCCAGGCTGATACCTGGGAGACATTAGCCTCCGCCACCTCCTCTGTAATTTTTCCTGGCCTTTCCTCAATTCCAACCCTTCTGCCTCTAATTTTTCTTCCTCTAATCCCTGTGTCTTGGTTTTTAGCTCTGTACTGATAGTCCCCGTGCCGTAGTGTTCCCATCCACATTGTCATTGCTGACACAACTCAGATTCCTTTTGTGGTTGCCTCTTTTTCCTCCTCCTCTTCCACTTTCCCTCTTATCCCCCTACTTATCTCTGAAGCATCCTGGGGTTTTTGCCAATATACCTTCACAATGCCCCAGTCCTCCAGAAAAGTTCTTCCTGCCAGGATCCAGCCACAATGCTCTAAAATGCTGCCCTTATTTACAGAGGACAGTCTCAGCATCCTTATTTACCACACTTCTGGCTCCCTCTACTCAGCTGTGTGTGGTGTCTCTGCTGCTGAGCAAAGCAGGGAGTGACAGCAAACGTCAGAACCTCTTCACAGTCATGTTGCAAATCTTTGAAATACATGTTTAAGGACCCTCTGATGTTCCACTGTGAGGTCTGATGGCACTGAGAGAGGCTGGCCAAACATGAAAAGATGGTCACTCCTCTGTGTCATGTACTTCACTAGGCACCCAGTTAAAAGTGCTCATCATAGAACAATGTCCCCAGGCAGAATGTGCATCTCTCTCTGGGTTTCTTCCAATCATTCCTGTCTGAATGAAGGGCACTGTCAGGTTTGGAATGTACATCTCACACACTTATAGAGAACTGGCATTTTCCCCTGTCTCTGGGGTGAATGGAATCTTTCCCTAGCCATGTTCTAGGTCTGCGGGAGAGGGAGAGAAACAGAGAGAGCACCCCTTCTTTCCCCTTGATACCCTTGACCGAAGAATGGTGCACTCCTATCTGGGATGGCCATCCTCTTTCACCAAGCATGCAGCTTCAGGTGTGTGTGTGTGTGTGTGGATATTTTCACCCCCTCCCATTGTGAGAATCTCCTGATATGATGTTTTCAGAAAGGAGGGGGAGGAAACTGCTCTTCGATTCTTCCTCTCCTGCCTGACTCTGTGGGGAGTCTGAGTGTTATCTATGTAGAGATTAGCTGGCTGAGTGATAGCTGTAACACTCATTCAAGCCAGTAGCACTTCAGTTTTAGCTTGCAGTAGCTATTAGAAATGAAAGAAGTTATGCTTCACAGCTTTCTTCAGTCTTTTTTATACTCTGCTGAGTTTGGTGCTCACAACTCACAGTTCTGGGTCCAGTTCACTTAGTCGTGCTTTCCTGGAGTCTACGTAAACTTTCCTTTACACTTGTTTGCCTTGAACAGCATTTTTTATTTGCAGACCATTCACACAGTTTAGAGTTAGCAATGGTCAATGAGTCTACTTCTTGTTCTCAGTCTGTCTCAGGAGATAATGGAAGAGTGCGTCTTTGGGGATGAAGTCAAAACCATTGTAGAGTTACAGTGCCTTCTGTGACTGTAGGAAGCAATAAGGGAGATACATGTTTTTTGGCAGCTGGGGCAGATGAAGGAGTCTGGTTGTGCTGATGCTCGTGTACCATGGTGTGTTTTTTTTCTTTCTGTGCTTCTCCAGCTGGTCATTCCTCCACCAAGTAAACACTGAATCAAGCAGACATTGGCAGGTCAGCGGTTGATGAGTTAGGTATACCTCACTAGATGCATTTTTTTTTTAATGGGTGCAAATTTAGTTCCCATTGTCCTCATTAAGGAGAATGTAAGCTAAGGGGCTTCCGGTGTGTTATGGGTTCCGGAAACATAGACAATGAGCACAAACCACCACCTTAAACAACAACAACAAATTAATGAAAGACACATCAGTGTTGATCTGACTGGAGTAGAATTAGCTACAGCCAAGGACTATAATATCTGAAATGAGAGGGTGCAAGAGGTTATAATATAGTTACCCTATAATAATATGAGGAGACCCTATAATATGCTTGCAGCCTTAGAAAATAACATAGGCCAAAGTAGCTTTGATATGTGCAGCAAAGGTGATACTCAGCTGTGATTCAGACGTGACTTCCTTTTTCTAAGAAACTGTATAAAAGCACATGGCACAGGACACCGATCTCATCAGACTCAAGCACCTTCTCTCTGTCTTCTGCTACTGCTCTTGGTAAGTACTTTTCATTCATTCTAATTCTGTATGTGTGGATGAAATAATGAAATCACTAACCATGATGGCTATTCTCTGCTCCCCTGGTTGGAAGCTGAATGCTTCTGAATGCCAGTCGCTGAAATCCTCAGGAGGGGAGAGTTGCTCTCATGCTCTGGTTCTGCTTTTGGGTTTTCCTGAAGATGCATCTATCTAGTTTGTGATTGTGAGAACAGGATGTTGGGCCATTTGCTGACCCAGCAGGTTTTTCTTATGTTCCTAAATATCAGATTTTGGGTCGAGTGGTGTGAGCCACATCCTAGTAAGGGGTGGGGGAATCTGTTCATTTTTGTTTCCTCTCAGATACTCTCTCTCTCTCTCTCTCTCTCTCTCTCTCTCTCTCTCTCTCTTTCTCTCTCTCTCCCTGACCTTCCCAGTAACTTTAGTTCCTCACAGTTTCATACAACTGGCCTGACCTAGCAGGCACCTCTTATGTCCATTCATGTTTTGTTTCAGAATGAGAAAAATTAGGTAAAATTGCCTTTATATGCAAACTGAAACAAATTTCTTTCTCCATCCCTCGCTGAGAGTAAGAAAACGTCCCCATACAGGGACGCCTATAGATGCCTTTGCCTTGGGGGCTAATATAACTACATAGCCTCCTCTCGCTGAGAGTAGTTCTGGTTCTGCATACCCTCCAAAATTTCTTCTATGAAAATAGGGACATCCAGTGCTTTCTTTCTGGAGAAATAGGTGCCAGTACTCACCATGAAGTTGTTACAGTAAGAGCCACAATTTTTAACGAGAGAGAGAGAGAGATGTGCCGGTATTACGTACCCTTGAGTACCCTCTGGGGGGAAGTACTGGGGACATCTATTACCATAATAATAATAATTTTACTATCTAAATCCTACTTGTCTGACTGGGTAGCCCCAGCCCCTCTAGGAGAAAAACAATATACACAAAAACAGAATAAAACATTAAACATTAAAAAAAAAAAAAAACTTCCCCATACAGGGATGCCTTCAGATGCTTTTGTCTTGGGGGCTAATATAACTCCATAGCCTCCAACATTTCTCAGATGAAAATAGGGACATGCTAAGGAAAAGCGGGACATCAGAAACCAGGATGGCTTCTGTAAATCCGGGACTGTCCCTGGAAAATAGGGACACTTGCATGGTCTGCACATGTTTACAGGCTGAGTGTCCCAAAACAGGAAGAGGAAATGGTATGGTTGACTCGCATCCACAAAGGTGGGTACCAGCTCTTGGTCCATCTTGGTCAGCAGTGTGAAAAGGGATGGACAGTAACTCTCCAGGTTTTAAGGCAGGAGTCTCTCCCAGCCCTACCAGGACATGCCAAGGATTGAAATTGTGACCTCCTTTGTGCAAGGAAGATGCTCTACGACTGAGCTATGGCCTGTCCCTCTTGATTATTTGCTGTGGTCAACTTTTTTTCCTTCCTGCACCCTACATACCTTAGATATTGCATCATTCTATGCCATTTGTAAGGTGTCTTTTGTAAGAGATACCTAATGAGAGTCAAGAGCAGAGGTACCCAATGCAGCTCTTCCACAAAGCACTAGCCTCTGTAATTTCCCTTTTAACATGGCCTCTCCCCTCTGCTTCAACGTCCCTCATTGTTGCACAAGTGCTCCTAAGGATACACTTCATCATCCCCTTTCTCAACTGATTTCTTCCACTAACTCTTGCCTGTCACTTGTCATTTCAGACCCAGCTCCATCACTCCAATATGTCTTGCGAGCCCTGCTGCGTCTCATCCTGTGCCTCACCTTGTGTCAGCTACCCAGTCGGTGGTCTGGGCTCACTGTGTTCACCTTGTGGGGGCTTGTCATCCTACGGGGGCGGAGTGTCATCGACTAGCCTCGGTATAGCACCTGGAGCCAATGTTGGCTGCCTCAATCAGTTACCACCATCTGAAATGGTCATCCAGCCGTCTCCCGTCTGTGTGGTAATCCCAGGACCAATCCTTGCCGCCTCTTGCGAGCCAGTTAGAGTGGGGGGATCGACCGCCTGCGGTGGGGGCTTCGGCGGAAGCTCATACGGCCGCTTGGGTCTGTACCAACCCCGTGGAATTGCCAAGGTGTGCGGTTCTCCCTGTTAAAATCAAAGTCAATCTCCACCACAACAGAAGAATTTGGAAAAGAAAATGGTACCTGGAAACTCCTAATACGCAGTCATGGCTGCTGCTGATGTCATAGGCCTGGGTGTCATCACTGCTGAGCCCCCTCAATCCACAACTCTGACAACTGGATCTGTGGTTGCTCAGCATTCCTGATGCTTGTGTCCATCACTATGCTAGATTGTAGATCTGCTGCTTTGACTTCTCAGCTTTTCCTCCTGCGCTTCTACTTAACTCAAAGTACAAAACAAAAAACTGCAAAGGCATTAAGTAATATCTCCTTCTTTGGTTCTCTGTATGTTCAACTATTCTGAAGGATGCCCAAGTTTTTTGATGCCTCAACTGTCCTGCTAAACTCATGCCAATCGCTTTGTGTTATCTTTCAGAGTAAAATATTTTTGTTCCCTTTGACATTTGCTCACCAGGCAAGTGTTTCCACATGCTGCTTTTATCATTCATTAAAGCTTACCTGCCTGCATTTGAAAGAGAAAAAACCCTGTTGTGTTTGCTTCTCATTGGGTTTTGGGGAGGAGGACCTTTTTTAGGACCGCACTGAATATCCATCTCATTCAGTAGCTGATGGATGCCCCAGAGAAACTGCTGGGCAAGGTGTATGACCATCACCCACCCCTATCTGTGTCTGTCACCCGATACTTAGATGTATGCTTCTCTATGTATGTGTAGCTTCTAAGTTTCTTAGATATAGTATAGGGGAAAGAAATTCAGGTGTAATGATCAAACATGACCCTCTGGCCTTCTCTTTATGGCCCATGAGACTCTTCCCATGCCATACAGCCTCCCAAACCTAGCCCCTCATCAGCTGTGCTTTGTAGGCTCCTTGGGTGATTAGGCCTGTTTGGGGTGTTCCATTAATTCTGACAATATGACTTACTTGCCAGCCTGGAAGAAATAAAGAATGCTACATATATAGCATGTCTAAAAGGCAAACTTAAAAATTATCATAGCATCATAGAATTGCAGAGTAGAAAGGGATTCTAAGGACCATCTAGTTCAACTTCCTGGAATGCAGGAAGTTTCAGCTGTCCAATATGGGGAGTGAACCTACAACCTTTCTGTTATCAGCACCATGCTCTAACCAACTGAGCTATTCAGGCATTGTGACTGGGGACGATGGAAGTTGCAGCTCTGCAATATCCGGAGGGCCAAATGCTCCACACATCTGTTATACAATGCCCCTCGTTTTATATTATGTTGTATCCTTAGAGTATGAAGTTAGGCAGAGAACTGGTACCACAGATGCTCCAAATATATTTAGGAGGAATTAAGGCTGCAGAAGGGACATGGGTGGCGCTGTGGTCTAAACCACTGAGCCTAGGGCTTTCCGATTGGAAGGTCGGTGGTTTGAATCCCCGCAACGGGGTGAGCTCCCAATGCTCGGTAGCAGCTCCTGCCAACCTAGCAGTTCGAAAGCATATCAAAAAAGTGCAAGTAGATAAATAGGTTATCTATCCATTCTTAAGGAAATCAGCCCGGAGTGCTCACTGGAAGGACAGATCATGAAGCTGAGGCTCCAATACTTTGGCCACCTCATGAGAAGAGAAGACTCACTGGAAAAGACCCTGATGCTGGGAAAGATGGAGGGCACAAGGAGAAGGGGACGACAGAGGACGAGATGGTTAGACAGTGTTCTCGAAGCTACAAACATGAATCTGACCAAACTGCGGGTGGCAGTGGAAGACAGAAGTGTCTGGCGTGCTCTGGTCCATGGGGTCACGAAGAGTCGGACACGACTGAACGACTAAACAACAACAACAATTTATAGTAGATAAATAGGATAAATAGGTTCCACTCTGGCAGGAAGGTAAACAGCATTTCCGTACATTGCTCTGGTTTCGCCAGAAGCGGCTTAGTCATGCTGGCCACATGACCCAGAAAAACAGTCTGCGGACAAATGCCGGCTCCCTCAGCCAGTAAAGCGAGATGAGCGCCACAACCCCAGAGTCATCCGCAACTGGACTTAACTGTCAGGAGTCCTTTACCTTTTTACCTTTTAACACTGCAGACTGTTCTGTTCCCAGCAGGAGGCGCTGAAATGCAGAACATGAGTCCAGGCTGTGATTTGAACCATGGAGAGCTCTCAATGGGGTGGAGTTGTGTGCAGGCAACCAAGTCCAACAGGCTAGGCTGTTGATCAGCAAATGTCTCTTTTCTGGCCCAATCACCTTTTGAATCTGGCCTGTGGATGGTCCAGGAATCAGCATGTTTTTACATGAGTAGAATTTGTCCTTTTATTTAAAATGAATTTGTGGGGCATAGGAATTCATTCATATATTTTTTTTCCAAAATATATTCCGGACCCACACAATGTCTGAGGGATAGTGGACTGGCCCCCTGCTGAAAAAGTTTGCTGACCCCTGCATAAGACCAAGAAGGGAGGGGTGACTTAGGATGGTTGATATACTGGACTGCCCAGTAGAAAGAACTATCAGTTCATCAGCCACTTCCAGTAGAGCACTAATAATATCTGCATCATTGCCATTAGTGAAAACCTCAGATGGGAGTTATTTGAGGAAATGGTTTGTTGTGGTTTCCCTATCAGCTGCCCCCTCTTAAACTAAATTCCATTTGGAACCTTCTGGAAATGGGCATCAATCCCATAGCAGCCTTATCCAGTCCTTCTCTTGATTCTCTGAGTACAGTCTGCTCTCTTACTTCCCCTTTCACCCTTCTCCCTCTTTCCGGCTCCCCACTAGGAATGACCACTCCCCACATTAAATGGGGGGCGCCCTTTGCATGGGCGCGTGCAGCCCCCTGGACCCTATTAACACAGGCTTGGCTTTGCCTTCCCCAGGTGGGATACCTGGAGGTCTCCGCCTACCTCAGCCAGTTGCCCAATCCCACCTGGGGAGGCTAGGTAGGGGGAGGGACTACCTGCCCACACAATTGGGGGATCATCCTACCTGGGAATCCTCAGTTGGCTCCGGAGCTTCTTGTTAGGGGACATTTGGCACAGAAACATACCTTTAAGAAGTTTCTGGGATTAATTGGCTGCAACTGGCCGTTGCTATAAAAGAAAAAAGCTGAGTTTTGTAGCCTGCCTGCAGGAATAACACCCACCAGAGTTTGTGTTTCTTGTTTAGTAATACAGTCTTCGTTTTAGTTTGGGGTTTTTACACCTATTTCTCCTGGAGTCACTCTGTCCTCTGCCACCGGTTGGAAATCCCCCTCCAACAGGTTATGGGTCCAGTCCCCAGTCCTGAGTGGGCAGAGACAGAGCGCAAAAAGAACCCAGAGACTGGAAGCAACTCAGCGTTTCTCAAGCAGCTGGCTGTGTGAAGGCATCAGCAGGGAGTGTCTATCTTCCCTAAATGGGGGTGGTGTGTAGCAGTGACTCACGCCCCCTTCTCTTTGCAGCAGGCGATACTGTTAAAGGGGTTGTTTTGAGGGGAGGCTTTGGCTGTACGCCAAGAGGTCGTCATTGCTCTCCCCTGCGGTGGCGGGGTAACGGGGGCAGGCTCTTTCTGCTTGAACATACATTCTCCAGAGCCAGCCCATCTCCCCCACACACACTCTGGATAACCCTGATGTTCCCCAGATCCCCGACTGGGGACTGGGAGGGATAAACACCCAATGCCTGAGCCAAGGTCTACCCACATCTGAAACATAATAAAGTTGTGGCCAATTTTAATCCCATTGCATGTTGTCTTGAGTCGTTATTCCACACGGGGGGCCGCCCAGGGGTTGGGGGACTCCGCCTGTCCACACAATGGCAATCCACAACCTGTCTAACAACTCTTCCTCTATCCCATCCACATTGTCATTGCTGACATAGCTCAGATTCCTTTTGTAGGTTGCCTCTTTTTCCTCCTCCTCTTCCACTTTCCCTCACCAGTGTCCCCCTACTTATCTCTAAACCATCCTGGTTTTTTTGCCTGTATGCCCGCATGATGCCCCAGTCCCCCCAGAGAAGATCTTCTTGCCAGAATCCAGCCAAAATGCTCTAAAATGCTGCCCTTACTTACAGAGGACAGTCTCAGCATCCTTATTTACCACACTTCTGGCTCCCTCTCCTCAGCTGCGTGTGGTGTCTCAGCTGTTGAGCAAAGCAAACGTCAGAACCTCTTCACAGTCATGTTACAAATCTTTGAAATATGTGTTTAAGGACCCTCTGAGGTTGCACTGTAAGGTCTGATGACGCTGAGAGAGGCTGGCAAAACGTGAAATGATGATCACTCCTATGTGTCATGTACTTCACTAACCACCCAGTTAAAAGCGCTCATCATAGAACAATGTCCCCAGGCAGAATGGGCAACTCTCTCTGGGCTTCTTCCAATCATTCCTGGCTGAATGAAGCGCACTTTCAGGTTTGGAATGTACATCTGACACACGCATAGAGAATTGGCATTTTCTCCTTTCTCTGGGGTGTGTGTGTGTGGATATTTTCACCCCCTTCCATTGCGATAATCTCTTGATATGGTGTTTTCAGAAAGGAGGGGGAGGAAACTGCTCTTCGCTTCTTCTTCTCCTGCCTGACTGTGGGGAGTCTGAGTTTTATGTATGTAGACATTAGATGGCTGAGTGAGAGCTGTAGCACTCATTTAAGCCAGTAGCGCTTCAGATTTAGCTTGCAGTAGCTATTAGAAATAAAAGAAGTTATGCTTCACACCTTTCTTCCGTGTTGTTTATACTCTGCTGAGTTTGGTGCTCACAACTCACAGTTGTGGGTCCAGTTCACTTAGACCTGCTTTCCAGGAGTGGAAGGTCTCTAGAAGTGCTCCAGTCTCCTAGCCCAGTCGGGGCAGATCCAGTTGTTGAGCGCAGTCATTGGCATCGGCTCAAAGGCGTACTGACAGGGGGGTGCACATGGACCGATGAGGGAGGGAGGGGACACTTGCCTAGCTAGCCAGATCAGCCGAATCAACCCTGGCGATCAATGGGCAATGGATGTTGCAGCCAGATTGCCCCCACCTCCAAATATATAAAATCATAACTACCTAATACTTATTGCAGTGGTGTTTGCTGCTGCTGAAATAACTAACTAACTATGGCATTATGTTCCCTACATTTCTGATTTATATTATTACATGTGAGGACCCATTTTTATAATATATATGGGGGCTGTTATTTTTAGATGTAGGGCTGTAGCCAGCTAGGTTCTACTCAGTGTAGACCAATTGAAAATAATGTATTTAAGATAGACATGCCTAGGAGTGAAACCTAGGAATGAGTAAAAGAAAGGAAAAATAAACAGAACCAAAAATATAATTATGATGCAGATAGATAGCGTTTATTCTAGTGGAAAGAGGAGATCATGAAAGCATTTCTTAGGTGAGCGTCTTCAAATAGCTTGACAATCCTTTCAGCCACAAAAGAGTTAAATGACAAAGTGACAGATGGATTTATAATTGACACAAGGCAAAGGTACACAGGGGAAGGAAGAGATTCTCAGGGAACTGGAAGCATCAGATCTCTTGCAGGCCTGAAGCATATTCAGAGTGCCATCAATGAGTGATAGAAAGAGAAAAAGAAAGGATGCGCTAAAGAGCGATAGAAGGAAGCTCAAAGAAGCATTGATCAGGGATGTGTAGGCGAGAGTGTCAGAGATGCTGAGCAACCTTTTGATCCAATCCATTCTGGTTTGTCTGGATGGTGGAGGCTCAGCATTCCTGACACCATAAAATCATAGAATTGTAGAGTTGGAAGGGACCACAAGGGCCTTCAAGTCCAACCCTCTGCAATGCAGGAATCTCAGCTACAGCATCCATGACAAATGGCCATTAGACGTTGATCCATGGTGTGCATTTCAGGTACCATTCCCCACACCCTGTTCCTGTGGGGGATCACAATCCCATTCAAAAGAGAGACAAGCTCATCTTTCTCTCAGTATAGGTTCCAGTGGACGAGAAAAGAGCTTCAAAAGAAGAGAATTTGGTGGAATCCGTGAAGGCAGCTGCATTGCTGGTGAAGGAGCAAGCATGCTAGCCTCAGTTATCTGGGCATGGGTGGGGCTGGGGAAAGTCGTGTTTGTTCCCTGTTTCATGACATCAATCTCCATCTCCACCATTATTGTCATCGGCCTAAGTGTTCCGTCATCTGCCCGCATCATTACTTCAATAGGCATGCTGCATGTCATAATGGGTGTCATTACAGCTGTAGTCATCGTAGAACAACTGGTGTGAATCTGGAAAAAAATAACATGAAAGTGTTAAAGATGGTGTACACTAATGTCTACTCGGATTCTGTTTAATTACAAATTTTGCATCAATAAATACTATGAACAATCTTTTCTGAAAGTGGTGTCCAGTTACATCACAGTAAATAGCAAAATATAGCAAGCAGATTTTTAGCAAGGTGATATACAGAAACACCCCCCCCCCAAAAAAAAAAACCTCATCCTCCCAAATTTTTTCTCCCTTTTCATGGGGAGAATGAGGTCTTCGTTCCTCACACACCTGCATGGCAACAGATTGAGGCGAGTCAAAACTACAAATTTGAGGAGGGGGGGTATACAAGTTCAAAGAGTGACCTTAGGTGGTCCATGGTTACTTTGTTAAAGGCTTGGTCAGATAAAAAAACTCTCCTATACAGTTGTACCTCAGAAGTCGAACAGAATCCATTCCGGAAGTCCGTTCAACTTCAGAAACATTCAGAAACCAAAGCGCGGCTTCTGATGGGATGCAGGAAGCTCCTGCAGCCGATCCGAAGCCACAGAAGGCCCATTAGATGTTCGGCTTCCAAATATAGTTGTCAAACTGGAACAGTATTTTCATATTTCCACTGCGATTCACACCAAATCTATGAGGCAAATGTGAAAGTTTGCAACTTTCTAATTACCCTGTTCCTCAAAAATAAAATTAAAAAATGTCTAGTAGCACCTTAGAGACCAACTAAGTTTGTTTTGGGTATAAGGTTTTGTGTGCGTACACACTTTTTCAGATACTCTGAAACAGAAGTCACCAGAACATAACAGTGTCCTTGAAAAATTTTACACATCACTTGGGAAGACAGGCGAACTGTCAGTGTACTGGAAGAAGCAAGGATCACCAATGTTGAAGCAATGATTCTTCAACTTCATTGGACTGGTCATGTTGTGTGGATGCCTGATGATCGTCTTCCAAAGCAACTACTCTATTCCAAACATAAAAATGGAAAGTATAATGCTGGTGGTCAACAAAATAAGTTTAAAGACTGTCTCAAGGCAAATATTAAAAATATGTAGTATAAACACTGACAACTGGCCTGCGAGTGCTCCAGTTTTAGAACTGCCTTTGCCAAAGGTGTCATGGGCTCTGAAGACACTCATACTCAGGACTCAAGGGAGAAACGTGCTATGAGGAAGGCCCCCTTGGCAAATCCACACCGTGATCAAATCCTGCCCAGAAACCATTGTCCCCACTGTGTAAGGACGTGTGGATCCAGAATTGGCCTCCGCAGTCACTTAGGGACTCATTGTTAAAACCATGTTTATGGAAGACAATCTTACTCGGTTATGAGTTATTAAAAAAGAAGAATGAAGATATATAAGGGATGAGATTTCTCATTAAGTTAGTAGGAGATGGGTGATTGACTCAATGGGTATGGTAAACCTATTGACGACTGTTAATGACTGAAATAAGTCCTACAGGAAAAAGCAAGGGATAGTATGCAGATGACAAAAATAGCTCTAGCTGTTCCTTAAGTTTTCAAAACACAATCCCTAGCGAATCTCCTCCAGAGTCACAGAATGCCTCTGCACCCTTTTCCTATTAAAGCTTTGATTTAAAGACAACTTACCAAGAGCAGGAAAGGCTGAGCAACTGAAGTCAAGGGAAGCTGGAAGACTCTGGTGAGGAAGACAGAAATGTCTGGAGCATTTATAGCATTTGCTTTTGGCTTCCACGCCTTGAGTCAGCGTTGCTCTTTCCTAATGGACACTTGGCACAAATGCCTAGAAATCTCACAAACATTTTTCTTTCAATGATTAACCCTGCGGGGGAAGAGTGTAATCTCATTCAAGAGTTTATATTTCTTTATAGATTATTATAGTCCCGGGTTAGATGCCTTTGTTGGAAGCACATATCCTGAATTACTAATGCCACCATGTCTCAACCCTTATATTATGTGATTATACAAAAGGACGCAAATATGGGTCACAGCCAGTGCTTCTCTTTCTGGGGGGACGCAGGAGGGCGCACACCCCTAAACAATTTGCATTTAAGGTCTACATTTCGCCTCATTGAGGGGCAGTATTTCAATATGACTAGGAAAACCAGAGTAGCCCTTGACATTGTTTTAGGGAAAAAAGCACTGGTGACATCCATTGTTTTCAGATTTTAAAATGCCCAGTTTTTTAATCAAAATCTCAATGTTTCTGGGGTTTCATTTCCAAAAGCAATAAGTATTCTCATCTGCAATGTTCCTTGTACTTTGCTTGATATATGCCTCTCTTGATATCTGCTAATGTTTAGCCTGGTATATGTTTTCCATATGTATTATTTCTAAGAGATCATAATTACACACACAGTAACAGCTACAAAGAAGATGGTAGACTTGTCCCTTCCCCTATGTTTTCAATGTTTTTGTTAATATAGGCAGTTGGGATTTTTTATCTTGAAAGTCTGAGAAAAAAGAAAATGAAGGAGGCTTCTCTGATCATCTCCTTTATCTTCCAGCTCCCTCAAGAGCTAGTGTTAGTCCCCATCTCTCCCAACAACAGCAACAACAAGAAGAGACAATGAATACATACGCACATTGCGCAGACATGGAATTGGATAGCACTGAGCTGGCAGATACCAGGCGTTCCTCTGCAATGTTTGCCATGATTGAGCAATTATTTTGGCTCTGAAACAGTCATGAGAAGAACAATAATGCTACAAACTAATTAAAAATAGCACAGAGCCTCCCACAATGAGGTGGAATGTAAAACGTACATGGAACTTGGTTTGGAATGCAAGGCAGCTTCTTGGAACAGATTCCATGGCAGTTCTGCAGGCTTCAGATTGCAGGCACACTAATGAATGGATTACATTCAAAACCGGATGGAAGCAACGCTCATATTCTTTTTTGCACTGTGACCCAATATGCTGAATAAAGAGACACATTCAGAAAAGAATCTATATTTCACTATAGATTCTTATAGTCCCTGGCTGGATGCCTTTGTTGGAAGCACATAACCTTAATTACTAATACCACCTTGTCTCAACCCTTATATTATTTGATTATACAAATGAATGCAAATATGGGTCACATCCATTGTTTTCAGATTTCAAAATGCCCAATTTTTAAAAATCAAAATCTCAAGGTTTCTGGGGTTTTATTTTAAAAAACAAGAAGTATTCTCATCTGAAATGTTCCTTGTATTTTTCTATTTATTTATTTTTTAAAAGAATAATTTTATTAACACTCAATCAAATCACATTAATTCCAAATTACAGAGCCAAATTTTAAATTTCTGTTGGGGGTACCCATATTTCGAGCTCCGAAAGGGATCCGATCATCTTATTGCTGCTGCTTTGATGTTCACAGTTCTGTCCAAATAATGTTCACAATTCTGTCCAATCCTCTCTTTGTTGTTTTCCTCATCTCTTCTTGTTGTTTTTGTATATTTTTCCTTTCTCTTTGTGACCTCTGATAGTCTCCACAAGCGAGTTGAAAACAAACACATTTATAATCCTGTGTGGGTTTTTCCATTCATCCAAGAGTCATATTCAGACGGCAGACGCACTGAATCACTTCCATAGAAAAAACAATCTTACCGTCTGCTCATTAATCTTCGCAGGCCTGTCACTCCCTTCTCGATCTTCTCAGGGGGTTCTGCCAGGAGTCCAATATAATAACAAAGCCATGGCTTCCTCCCCCTTGATCATCAATCCTGCAACAAAGCCTGCCAACATGGCGACTCTCTTTTTATAACTGAGTCATTCCAAAAGCCTTTCATTCTTTTCCAGATCTCCATAAGCCAAGCCTTTGGTTAGTAATTCATTTCCACACCATTCTTAATCATCCCGCTTGTAGTCAATTGTGCAACGGTTCTTCTTGGGGAGGGATTGTTAGGTAATCACATTGTATTTTTCTATTTAAGCCATTTTCATTCCAAGTTAGTATTTCTAATCTGCCATTCTGGTTTAATTTAAGGAAAAATAATTATTATTTTTTATTCCTCCTTTAATTATGTTTTGTTACTCTTCCTCTTCTTCCTGTTTATCAGTGCTATCCTCAGGTAATTCCTCTATCCCCCTTTCTGTTCCTGTCACGAGCATTCCTTCTCCTAATTCTTATATTAAATTTTTCATCTGAAATTTCTGCGCTTCAGATATATCCCTGCATTGTTGTTTCTTGATTTTACATGTAAAAGAGACTCCCTTCAGGAATTCCCATCTATATGGAATTTGCGTATTTCTCAGAGCATCTGTCAAAAAATTGGAATTAGCTTGGTTCGTTTGTATTATTTGGTCTCTGATTTGGCGTAAATTAAAAATTACCAGACAGTCTTCTGGTAACCTTTTTTCACCTTTGCAAAGCTTGATTTAATTCAGAAGATTTACTCAATCGAGTTTTTCATCAGTTCTTCCTGTACCTCCATCTAATTATACAACTCCTTAATCAATTTGGACCTTAGATCTTCCTCTAGTTCTTCTGAAATTCATCTAAGACAGAGAATCATTTCCTTCTGAAACATTTCCAAAACCCCAATCGCATCTCAGGCTTCTTCTTGGGAGACACTAGCCTCCACCACCTCCTCTTTAATTTTTCCTGGCCTTTTCTCAATTCCAACCCTTCTGCCTGAACCCTCTTTGTTTTTCTTCCTCTAATTCCTGTGTCGTGGTTTTTAGCTCCTGTACTGATTGTCCCCATGCAATAGTGTTCCCATCCACATTGTCATTGCTGACACAACTCAGATTCGTTTTGTGGGTTGATTCTTTTTCCTCCTCCTCTTCCACTTTCCCTCAGAAATGTCCCCCTACTTATCTCTAAACCATCCTGGGGTTTTTGCCTGTATGCCTGCATGATGCCCCAGTCCCCCCAGAAATGTTATTCTTACCGGGATGCAGCCAAAATGCTCTATAATGCTGCCCTTACTTACAGAGGACAGTCTCAGCATCCTTATTTACTACACTTCTGGCTCCCTCTCCTCAGCTGTGTGTGGTGTCTCAGCTGTTGAGCAAATCAGGGAGTGACAGCAAACATCAGAACGTCTTCACAGTCATGTTGCAAATCTTTGAAATGCTTGTTTAAGGACTCTCTGATGTTGCACTGTAAGGTCTGATGATGCTGAGAGAGGCTTGCTAAACGTGAAATGATGATCACTCTTCTGTGTCATGTACTTCACTAGGCACCCAGTTAAAAGCGCTCATCATAGAACAATGTCCCCAGGCAGAATGTGCAACTCTCTCTGGGTTTCTTCCAATCATTCCTGGCTGAATGAAGTGCGCTGTCAGGTTTGGAATGTACATCTGACACACACATAGAGAACTGGCCTTTACCCCCTGTCTCTGGGGTGAATGGAATCTTTCCCTAGCCATGTTCTAGGTCTGCGGGAGAGGGAGAGAAACAGAGAGAGTACCCCTTCTTTCCCCTTGATACCCTTCACCCAAGAACAGTGCACTCCTATCTGGGATGGCCATCCTCTTTCACCTAGCATGCAGCTTCAGGTGTGTGTGTGTGTGTGGATATTTTTACCCCCTCCCATTGCGAGAATCTCCTGATATGATGTTTTCAGAAAGGAGGGGGAGGAAAGTGCTCTCTGCTTCTTCCTCCCCTGCCTGACTCCATGTGGAGTCTGAGTGTTATCTATGTAGACATTAGATGTCTGAGTTAGAGCTGTAACACTCATTCAAGCCAGTAGCGCTTTAGTATTAGTTTGCAGTAGCTATTAGAAATAAAATAAGTTAGGCTTCATAGCTTTCTTCCGTGTTGTTTATACTCTTCTGAGTTTGGTGCTCACAACTCAGAGTTCTGGGTCCAGTTCACTTAGACCTGCTTTCCAGGAGTGGAAGGTCTCTAGAAGTGCTCCAGTCTCCTAGCCCAGTCGGGGCAGATCCAGTTGTACAGCCCTGTCATTGGCATCGGCTCAAAGGTGTACTGACAGGGGGGTGCACATTGACCGATGAGGGAGGGAGGGGACACTTGCCTAGCTAGCCAGATCAGCCGAATCAACCCTGGCGATCAATGGGCAATGGATGTTGCAGCCAGATTGCCCTCACCTCCAAATATATAAAATCATAACTACCTATTACTTCTTGCAGTGGTGTTTGCTGCTGCTGAAATAACTAACTATGGCATAATGTTCCCTACATTTCTGATTTATATTATTACATGTGAGGACCCATTTTTATAATATATATGGGGGCTGTTATTTTTAGATGTAGGGCTGTAGCCAGCTAAGTTCTACTCAGTGTAGACCAATTGAAAATAATGTATCTAAGATAGACATGCCCCCCCCTTGCCTAGGAGTGAAACCTAGGAATGAGTAAAAGAAATGAAAAATGAACAGAATCAAAAATATAATTATGATGCAGATAGACAGCGTTTATTGTTGTGGAAAAAGGTGATCATGAAAGCATTTCTTAGGTGAGCGGCTTCAAATAGCTCGACAATCCTTTCAGACACAAAAGAGTTAAATGACAAAGGGACAGATGAATTTATAATTGACACAAGGCAAAGGTACACAGGGGAAGGAAGAGATTCTCAGGGAACTGGAAGCATCAGAACTCTTGCAGGCCTGAAGGATATTCAGAGTGCCATCAATGAATGATAGAAAGGAAACAGAAAGATGTGCTAAAGAGAGATAGAAGGAAAGCTCAAAGAAGCATTGATCAGGGATGTGTAGGCGAGAGTGTCAGAGATGCTGAGCAACCTTTTGATCCAATCCATTCTGGTTTGTCTGGATGGTGGAGGCTCAGCATTCCTGACACCATACAATGATAGAATTGTAGAGTTGGATGGGACCACAAGGGCCATCAAGTCCAACCCTCTGCAATTCAGGAGTCTCAGCTACAGCATCCATGACAAATGGCCATTAGACATTGATCCATGGTGTGCATTTCAGGTACCATTCCCCACACCCTGTTCCTGTGGGGGATCACAATCCCATTCAAAAGAGAGACAAGCTCATCTTCGTCTCAGTATAGGAACTGGATGAGAAGGGAGATTGTAAGCAAAAGAATTTGGTTGCATCAGTGAAGGCAGCTGCATTGCTGATGAAGGAGCAAGCATGCTATCCTGAGTTATCTGGGCAGGGCTGGGGCTGGGGAAAGTCGTGTTTCTTCCCTGTTTCATGACATCAATCTCCATCTCCACCCACATTGTCATCGGCCTAAGTGTTCCGTCGGCTTCCTGCACTGTTACTTCAATAGGCATGCTGCATTTCATAATGGGTGTCATTCCAGCTGTAGTCATCGTAGAACAACTGGTGTGAATCTGGAAAAAAATAACATGAAAGTGTTTAAGATGGTGTACACTAATGTCTACTCGGATTCTGTTTTAATTACAAATTTTGCATCAAGAAATACTATGAGCAATCTTTTCTGAAAGTGGTGTCCAGTTACATCACAGTAAATAGCAAAATATAGCAAGCAGATTTTTAGCAAGGTGATATACAGAATCAAAAAAAACCCCTCATCCTCCCAAATTTTTCCTCCCTTTTTGTGGGGAGAATGAGGTCTTCGTTCCTCACACACCTGCATGGCAACAGCATGAGGCGAGTCAAAACTACAAATTTGAGGAGGGGGGGTATACAAGTTCAAAGAGTGACCTTAGGTGGTCCATGGTTACTTTGTTAAAGGCTTAGTCAGATAAAAAAACTCTCCTATACAGTTGTACCTCAGAAGTCGAACAGAATCCATTCCGGAAGTCCGTTCAACTTCAGAAACATTCAGAAACCAAAGCAGAAGCTTCTGATGGGATGCAGGAAGCTCCTGCAGCCGATCGGAAGCCACAGAAGCCCCACTGAATGTTCGGCTTCCAAATATAGTTGTCAAACTGCAACAGTATTTTCATATTTCCACTGCGATTCACACCAAATCTATGAGGCAAATGTGAAAGTTTGCAACTTTCTAATTACCCTGTTCCTCAAAAATAAAATTAAAAAATGTCTAGTAGCACCTTAGAGACCAACTAAGTTTGTTCTGGGTATAAGCTTTTGTGTGCATACACACATCTTCAGATACTCTGAAACAGAAGTCACCAGACCATAACAGTGTCTTTGAAAAATTTTACACATCACTTGGGAAGACAGGCAAACTAATATCAGTGTACTGGAAGAAGCAAAGATCACCAGTGTTGAAGCAATGATTCTTCAACATCAACTTCATTGGACTGGTCATGTTGTGTGGATGCCTGATGATCGTCTTCCAAAGCAACTACTCTATTCCAAACATAAAAATGGAAAGTGTAATGCTGGTGGTCAACAAAATAAGTTTAAAGACTGTCTCAAGGCAAATCTTAAAAATATGTAGTATAAACACTGACAACTGGCCTGCGAGTGCTCCAGTTTTAGAACTGCCTTTGCCAAAGGTGTCATGGGCTCTGAAGACACTCATACTCAGGACTCAAAGGAGAAACGTGCTATGAGGAAGGCCCCCTTGACAAATCCACACCGTGATCAAATCCTGCCCAGAAACCAATGTCCCCACTGCGGAAGGACCTGTGGATCCAGAATTGGCCTCCACAGTCACTTAGGGACTCATTGTTAAAACAATGTATATGGAAGGTAATCTTACTCGGTTATGAGTTATTTAAAAAGAAGAATGAAGATACATAGTGGAGACATTTCTCAGGAAGGTAGTAGGAGATGGGCGATTGACTCAATGGGTATGGGAAACCTGTTGACGACTATTAATGACTTAAATAATTCCTACAGGAAAAAGCAAGGGATAGTATGTAGATGACAAAAATAGCTTTAGCTGTTCCTTGAGTTTTCAAAACACAATCCCTAGCGAATCTCCTCCAGAGTCACCAAATGCCTCTGTGCCCTTTTCCTATTAAAGCTTTGGTTTAAAGACAACTTACCAAGAGCAGGAAAGGCTGAGCAACCGAAGTCAAGGGAAGCTGGAAGACTCTGGTGAGGAAGACAGAAATGTCTGGAGCATTTATACCGTTTGCTTTTGGCTTCCACGCCTTGAGTCAGCCTTGCTCTTTCCGAATGGGCACTTGGCACAAATGCCTAGAAATCTCACAAACATGTTTCTTTCAATGACTAACCCCGCAGGGGAAGAGTGTAATCTCATTCAAGAGTTTATATTTCTTTATAGATTATTATAGTCCCGGGATGTATGCCTTTGTTGGAAGCACATATCCTTAATTACTAATGCCACCTTGTCTCAACCCTTATGTTATTTGATTACACAAAAGGACGCAAATATGGGTCACACCCAGTGCTTTTTTCTGGGGGCACACATACCCCTAAACAATTTGCGTTTAAGGTCTACGTTTGGCCTCTTTGAGGGGCAGTATTTCAATACGAGTAGGAATATCAGAGTAGCCCTTGACATTGTTTTAGGGG
Source organism: Podarcis tiliguerta (assembly GCF_965153285.1). NCBI lineage: Eukaryota > Metazoa > Chordata > Lepidosauria > Squamata > Lacertidae > Podarcis > Podarcis tiliguerta. The sequence goes on from NC_139549.1 coordinate 7,119,143, forward strand.
AAAAAAACACTGGTGACATCCATTGTTTTCAGATTTTAAAATGCCCAGTTTTTTAATCAAAATCTCAAAGATATTGGGATTTCATTTCCAACAGCAATAAATATTTTCATCTGCAATGTTCCTTGTACTTTGCTTGATATATGCCTCTCTTGATATCTGCTAATGTTTAGCCTGGTATATGTTTTCCATATAAATTATTTCGAAGAGATCATAATTACACACACACAGTAACAGCTACAAAGAAGATGGTAGACTTGTCCCTTCCCCTATGTTTTCAATGTTTTTGTTAATATAGGCAGTTGGGGTTTTTTATCATGAAAGTCTGAGAAAAAAGAAAATGAAGGAGGCTTCTCTGATCATCTCCTTTATCTTCCAGCTCCCTCAAGAGCTAGTGTTAGTCCCCATCTCTCCCAACAACAACAACAACAAGAAGAAGAGACACTGAATACATATGCACATTGCGCAGACATGGAATTGGATAGCACTGAGCTGGCAGATACCAGGCGTTCCTCTGCAATGTTTGCCATGATTCAGCAATTATTTTGGCTCTGAAACAGTCATGAGAAGAACAATAATGCTACAAACTAATTAAAAATAACACAGAGCCTCCCACAATGAGGTAGAATGTAAAATGTTCATGTAGCTTGGTTCGGAATGCAAGGGAGCTTCTTGGAACAGATTCCATGGCAGTTCTGCAGGCTTCAGATTGCAGGCACGCTAATGAATTACATTCAAAGCAGGATGGACGCAACGCTCATATTCTTTTTTGCACTGTGACCCAATATGCTGAATAGAGATACATTCAGAAATGAAGTAATAAACTCAAATCCACCATATTCTCTAATCTTAGTAATTGTTAATATAAGGGCCTTGGGCAGAATCCTTTAGTCTATCTTCCCTAAATGGGGGTGGGGGTGTAGCGGTGACTCACGCCCCCTTCTCTTTGTGGCAGTAATACCAGGGTTCATTGTTAAAGGGGTTGTTTGAGGGGAGGCTTTGGCCGTACGCCGAGAGGTCATCATTGCTCTCCCCTGCGGTGGCGGCGTGACTGCTTGAACATATGTTCTCCAGAGCCAGCCCATCCCACCCATCCAGACACTCTGGATAACCCTGATGTTCCCCAGATCCCTGGCAGGGAACTGGGAGGGATAAACACCCAGTGCCTGAGCCAAGGTCTACCCACATCTGAAACCTAATAAAGTTGTGGCCAATTTTAATCCTATAGCACATTGTCTTGAGTCGTTATTCCACACGGGGGTCGCCTAGGGTTTTGGGGGACTCCGCCTGTCCACACAATGGCAATCCTCAACCTGTCTAACAACTCTTCTTCTTTCCCTTCCAAATTTTCATTGCTGACACAACTCAGATTCCTTTTGTGGGTTGACTCTTTTTCCTCCTCCTCTTCCACTTTCCCTCACAAATGTCCCCCTACTTATCTCTAAACCATCCTGGGTTTGTTTTTTTGCCTGTATACCTTCACTATACCCCAGTCCCCCGCAGAAAAGTTCTTCTTGCCAGGATCCAGCCACAATGCTCTAAAATGCTGCCCTTACTTACAGAGGACAGTCTCAGCATCCTTATTTACCACACTTCTGGCTCCCTCTCCTCAGCTGTGTGTGGTGTCTCAGCTGTTGAGCAAAGCAGGGAGTGACAGCAAATGTCAGGATGCTGCCCAAATCCCTAGAAATCTTACAAAGTTTTTCTTTCAATAATTAAACCCATGGGGGAAGAGTGTAATCTCATTCAAGAGTTTATATTTCACTATAGATTCTTCAAGTCCCCGGCTGGATGCCTTTCTTGGAAGCACATATCCTTAATTACTAATGCCACCTTGTCTCAACCCTTATATTATTTGATTATGCAAATGAATGCAAATATGGGTCACATCCATTGTTTGCAGATTTCAAAATGCCCAATTTTTAAAAATCAAAATCTCAAGGTTTCTGGGGTTTTATTTTAAAAAACAAGAAGTATTCTCATCTGCAATGTTCCTTGTATTTTTCCATTTAAGCCATTTTCATTCCAATTTAGTATTTCTAATCTGCCATTCTGGTTTAATTTAAGGGAAAATAATATATTTTTTATTCCTGCTTTAATTATGTGTTTGTTACTCTTCCTCTTCTTCCTGTTTATCAGTGCTTGTCGTTGTTTAGTCGTTTAGTCGTGTCCGACTCTTCGTGACCCCATGGACCAGAGCACGCCAGGCACTTCTATCCTCCACTGCCTCCCGCAGTTTGATCAAACTCATGCTGGTAGCTTCAAGAACACCATCCAACCATCTCATCCTCTGTCGTGCCCTTCTCCTTGTGCCCTCCATCTTTCCCAACATCAGGGTCTTTTCCAGGGAGTCTTCTCTTCTCATGAGGTGGCCAAAGTATTGGAGCCTCAGCTTCACAATCTGTCCTTCCAGTGAGCACTCAGGGCTGATTTCCTTAAGAATGGATACGTTTGATCTTCTTGCAGTCCAAGGGACTCTCAAGAGTCTCCTCCAGCACCATAATTCAAAAGCATCAATTCTTCGGCGATCAGCCTTCTTTATGGTCCAGCTCTCACTTCCATACATCACTACTGGGAAAACCATAGCTTTTACTATACGGACCTTTGTTGGCAAGGTGATATCTCTACTTTTTAAAATGCTACCTAGGTTTGTCATTGCTTTTCTCCCAAGAAGCAGGCGTCTTTTAATTTCGTGACTGCTGTCACCATCTGCAGTGATCATGGAGCCCAAGAAAGTAAAATCTCTTACTGCCTCCATTTCTTCCCCTTCTATTTGCCAGGAGGTGATGGGATCAGTGGCCATGATCTTCGTTTTTTTGATGTTGAGCTTCAGACCATATTTTGCGCTCTCCTCTTTCACCCTCAATCAAAGGTTTTTTAATTCCTCCTCACTTTCTGCCATCAAGGTTGTGTCATCTGCATATCTGAGGTTGTTGATATTTCTTCCGGCAATCTTGATTGCGGCTTCTGATTCATCTAGCCCAGCCTTTCGCATGATGAATTCTGCATATAAGTTAAATAAGCAGGGAGATAATATACAGCCTTGTCGTACTCCTTTCCCAATTTTGAACCAATCAGTTGTTCCATATCCAGTTCTAACTGTAGCTTCTTGTCCCACATAGACATTTCTCAGGAGACAGATGAGGTGATCAGGCACTCCCATTTCTTTAAGAACTTGCCATAGTTTGCTGTGGTCGACACAGTCAAAGACCTTTGCATAGTCAATGAAGCAGAAGTAGATGTCTTTCTGGAACTCTCTAGCTTTCTCCATAATCCAGCGCATGTTTGCAATTTGGTCTCTGGTTCCTCTGCCTCTTCTAAATCCAGCTTGCACTTCTGGGAGTTCTCGGTCCACATACTGCTTGAGCCTTCCTTGTAGAATTTTAAGCATAACCTTGCTAGCGTGTGAAATGAGTGCAATTGTGCAGTAGTTGGAGCATTCTGTGGCACTGCCCTTCTTTGGGATTGGGATGTAGACTGATCTTCTCCAATCCTCTGGCCACTGCTGAGTTTTCCAAACTTGCTGGCATATTGAGTGTAGCACCTTAACAGCATCATCTTTTAAAATTTTAAATAGTTCAGCTGCAATACCATCACTTCCACTGGCCTTGTTATTTGCAGTGCTTTCTAAGGCCCATTTGACTTCACTCTCCAGGATGTCTGGCTCAAGGTCAGCAATCACACTACCTGGGGTGTACGAGACATCCATATCTTTCTGGTATAATTCCTCTGTGTATTCTTGCCACCTCTTCTTGATGTCTTCTGCTTCTGTTAGGTCCTTACCACTTTTGTCCTTTATTATGGTAATCTTTGTACGAAATGTTCCTTTCATATTTCCGATTTTCTTGAACAGATCTCTGGTTCTTCCCATTCTGTTGTTTTCCTCTATTTTTTGCATTGCTCGTTTAAGAAGGCCTTCTTGTCTCTCCTTGCTATTCTTTGGAAATCTGCATTCAATTTCCTGTATCTTTCACTATCTCCCTCGCATTTTGCTTGCCTTCTCTCCCCAGCTATTTGTAAGGCCTTGCTGGACAGCCACTTTGCTTTCTTGCATTTCTTTTTCATTGGGATGGTTTTAGTTGCTGCCTCCTGTATAATGTTGCGAGCCTCCACCCATAGTTCTTCAGGCACTCTGTCCAGCAAATCTAAATCCTTAAACCTGTTCCTCACTTCCACTGTGTATTCATAAGGGATTTGGTTTAGATTGTATCTTACCGGCCCAGTGGTTTTTCCTACTTTCTTCAGTTTAAGCTTGAATTTTGCTATAAGAAGCTGATGATCTGAGCCACAGTCAGCTCCAGGTCTTGTTTTTGCTGACTGTATAGAGCTTCTCCATCTTTGGAGATGGAGTGCTATCCTCTGGTAATTCCTCTATCCCCCCTTCTGCTCCTGTCACGAGCATCTCTTCTCCTAATTCTTATATTAAATTTTTCATCTGAAATTTCTGTGCATCAGATATATCCCTGCATTGTTGTTTCTTGACTTTATATGTAAAAGAGACTCCCTTCAGGAATTCCCATCTATATGGAATTTGCTTATTTCTCAGAGCATCTGTCAAAAAATTGGTTTTTTTAGAAGTTGGATTGGAATTTCATTAGATTAATTTTATTTTTCTCTCCTATCTGTAATCTATTCTGATAGTTCGTTTGTAATATTTGGTCTCTGATTTGGCATAAATTAAAAATTACCAGACAGTCTCCTGGTAACTTGTTTTCACCTTTGCAAAGCTTGATTTAATTCAGAAGATTTAATTAATCGAGTTTTCCATCAGTTCTTCCTGTACCTCTATTTAATTAGACAACTCCTTAATCAATTTGGACCTTATATCTTCCTCTGGTTTTTCTGAAATTCATCTAAGACAGAGAATCATTTCCTTCTGACACATTTCCAAAACTGCAATGGAATCCCAAGCTGCTTCCTGGGAGACACTAGCCGCCACCTCTTTAATTTTTCCTGGCCTTTTCTCAATTCCAACCCTTCTGCCTGAACCCTCTTTGTTTTTCTTCCTCTAATCGCTGTGTCTTGGTTTTTAGCTCCTGTACTGATAGTCCCCGTGCCATAGTGTTCCCATCCACATTGTCATTGCTGACACAACTCAGATTTTTGTGGGTTGACTCTTTTTCCTCCTCCTCTTCCCCTTTCCCTCACAAATGTCCCCCTACTTATCTCTAAACCATCCTGGGTTTTTTTGCCATATTTTTTGAAATATGTGTTTAAGGACCCTCTGATGTTCCACTGTAAGGTCTTGAATGCACTGAGAGAGGCTGGCTAAACGTGGAATGATCACTCCTCTGTGTCATGTACTTCACTAGGCACCCAGTTAAAAGCGCTCATCATAGAACAATGTCCTCAGGCAGAATGTGCAACTCTCCCTGGGCTTCTTCCAATCATTCCTGGCTGAATGAAGCACACTGTCAGGTTTGGAATGTACATCTGACACACTCATAGAGAACTGGCATTTTCCCTTTCTCTGTTTCTCTGGGGTGAATGGAATCTTTCCCTAGCCATGTTCTAGGTCTGCGGGAGATGTTTTCAGAAAGGTGGGGGAGCAAACTGCTCTTCGCTTCTTCCTCTCCTGCCTGACTCTGTGGGGAGTCTGAGTGTAATCTATGTAGAGATTAGATGGCTGAATGAGAACTGTAACTCTCATTCAAGCCAGTAGCGCTTGAGTTTTAGCTTGCAGTAGCTATTAGAAATAAAAGAAGTTCTGCTTCACAGCTTTCTTCCGTGTTGTTTATACTCTGCTGAGTTTGATGCTCACAACTCACAGTGGTGGGTCCAGTGCACTTAGACCTGCTTTCCAGGAGTGGAAGGTCTCTGGAAGTACTCCAGTCAACTAGCCCAGTTGGGGCAGATCCAGTTGTTTAGCCCAGTCCTTGGCATCGGCTCAAAGGTGTACTGACAGGGGGGTGCACATGGATCCTTGAGGGAGGGAGGAGAAACTTGCCTACCTAGCCAGATCAGTTGAATCAAACCCTGGCAATCAATGGGCAATGGATGTTGCAGCTAGATCGCCCTCACATCCAAATATATAAAATCATAACGACCTAATACTTATTGCAGTGGTGTTTGCTGCTGCTGAAATAACTAACTAACTATGGCATTATGTTCCCTACATTTCTGATTTATATTATTACATGTGAGGACCCTTTTTATATGGGGACTGTTCTTTTTAGATGTAGGGCTGTAGCCAGCTAAGTTCTACTCAGTGTAGACCTACTGGAAACAATGTATCTAAGATAAACATGCCCCCCCCATGCCTAGGAGTGAAACCTAGGAATGAGTAAAAGAAATGAAAAATGAACAGAACCAAAAATATAATTATGATGCAGATAGATAGTGTTTATTGTAGTGGAAAGAGGAGACCATGAAAGCATTTCTTAGGTGAGCGGCTTCAAATAGGTCGACAATCCTTTCAGACACAAATGAGTTAAATGACAAAGTGACAGATGAATTTATAATTGACACAAGGCAAAGGTACACAGGGGAAGGAAGAAATTCTCAGGGAACTGGAAGCATCAGAACTCTTGCAGGCCTGAAGCATATTCAGAGTGCCATCAGTGAGTGATAGAAAGGAAACAGAAAGGATGTGCTAAAGAGAGATAGAAGGAAAGCTCAAAGAAGCATTGATCAGGGATGTGTAGGCGAGAGTGTCAGAGATGCTGAGCAACCTTTTGATCCAATCCATTCTGGTTTGTCTGGATGGTGGAGGCTCAGCATTCCTGACACCATACAATCATAGAATTGTAGAGTTGGAAGGGACCACAAGGGCCATCAAGTCCAACCCTCTGCAATTCAGGAATCTCAACTACAGCATCCATGACAAATGGCCATTAGACGTTGATCCATGGTGTGCATTTCAGGTACCATTCCCCACACCCCGTTCCTGTGGGAAAGAGAGACATTCAAAAGAGAGACAAGCTCATCTTCGTCTCATTATAGGAACTGTCGCTGGACGAGAAGGGAGATTGTAAGCAAAAGAATTTGGTTGCATCAGTGAAGGCAGCTGCATTGCTGATGAGGGAGCAGGCATGCTAGCCTGAGTTATCTGGGCAGGGCTGGGGTTGGGGAAAGTCGTGTTTGTTCTCTGTTTCATAACATCAATCTCCATCTCCACCCACATTGTCATCGGCCTAAGTGTTCCGTCGGCTTCCTCCACTATTACTTCAATAGGCATGCTGCATTTCATAATGGGTGTCATTACAGCTGTAGTCATCGTAGAACAACTGGTGTGAATCTAGAAAAAAATAACATGGAAGTGTTTAAGATGGTGTACACTAATGTCTACTTGGATTCTGTTTAATTACAAATTTTGCATCAATAAATACTATGAGCAATCTTTTCTGAAAGTGGTGTTCAGTTACATCACAGTAAATAGTAAAATACAGCAAGCAGATAGATTTTTAGCAAGGCGATATACAGACACAAAATAACCAAAAAAAACCCCATATCCTCCCAACTTTTCCTCCCCTTTTGGGGGGGAGAATGAGGTCTTCGTTCCTCACACACCTGCATGGCAACAGCATGAGGCGACTCAAAACTACAAATTTGAGGAGGGGAGAATACAAGTTCAAAGAGTGACTAGTGACCTTAGGTGGTCCTTGGTTACTTTGTTAAAGGCTTAGTCAGATAAAAAAAAACTCTCGTATACAGTCGTACCTCAGAAGTCAAACAGAATCCATTCCGGAAGTCCGTTCGACTTCAGAAACATTCAGAAACCAAAGCGCGGCTTCTGATGGGATGCAGGAAGCTCCTGCAGCCGATCTGCAGCCACAGAAGCCCCATTGGATGTTCGGCTTCCAAAAATAGTTCGCAAACTGGGACAGTCACTTCCGAGTTTGCGCCGTTTGGGAACCAAAGCGTTTGAGAACTATGCTGTTCGAAAAGCAAGGTACGACTGTATTACCCTTACTATGTGAATAGAGTGAATCCTCATTCCTCATAATGCACTTTGTGTCCCTGGATTAGACAATCCACTCAGGCTACAACAAATCCATTACAATATTCCAGCTATGTAAGTATTTTCATATTTCCACTGTGATTCACGCCAAATCTATGAGGCAAATGTGAAAGCTTGCAACTTTCTAATTACCCTGTTCGTCAAAAATAAAATAAAAAAATGTCTAGTAGCACATTAGAGACCAACTACGTTTGTCCTTGGTATAAGCTTTTGTGTGCGTACACACTTCTTCAGATACTCTGAAACAGAAGTCACAAGACCTTAACAGTGTCTTCAAAAATTTTACACATCACTTGGGAAGACAGGCGAACTAATGTCAGCGTACTGGAAGAAGCAAAGATCACCAGTGTTGAAACAATGATTCTTCAACATCAACTTCGTTGGACTGGTCATGTTATGTGGATGCCTGATGATCGTCTTCCAAAGCAACTACTCTATTCCGAACATAAAAATGGAAAGTGTAATGCTGGTGGTCAACAAAAGAGGTTTAACGACTGTCTCAAGGCAAATCTTAAAAAATGTAGTATAAACACTGACAACTGGCCTGCGAGCGCTCCAGTTTTAGAACTGCCTTTGCCAAAGGTGTCATGGGCTCTGAAGACACTCGAACTCAGGACGCAAGGGAGAAAAGTCTGAAGAGGAAGGCCCCCTTGGAAAATCCACACCGTGATCAAATCCTGCCCAGAAACTAATGTCCCCCTTGTGGAAGGACGTGTGGATCCAGAATTGGCCTTCACAGTCACTTAGGGACTCATTATTAAAACCATGTTTATGGAAGAGAATCTTACTCGGCTATGAGTGATTACCAAGGAAGAAAGAAGATATATAAGCAGGGACATTTCTCAGGAAGGTAGTAGGAGATGGGTGATTGACTCAATGGGTATGGTAAACCTATTGACGACTGTTAATGACTTAAATAAGTCCTACAGGAAAAAGCAAGGGATAGTATGCAGATGACAAAAATAGCTTTAGCTGTTCCTTGAGTTTTCAAAACACAATCCCTAGCGAATCTCCTCCAGAGTCACAGAATGCCTCTGTGCCCTTTTCCTATTAAAGCTTTGATTTAAAGACAACTTACCAAGAGCAGGAAAGGCTGAGCAACTGAAGTCAAGGGAAGCTGGAAGACTCTGGTGAGGAAGACAGAAATGTCTGGAGCATTTATACCGTTTGCTTTTGGCTTCCACGCCTTGAGTCAGCCTTGCTCTTTCCTAATGGACACTTGGCACAAATACCTAGAAATCTCACAAACATGTTTCTTTCAATGATTAACCCCGCAGGGGAAGAGTGTAATCTCATTCAAGAGTTTATATTTCATTATAGATTATTATAGTCCCGGGATGGATACCTTTGTTGGAAGCACATATCCTTAATTACTAATGCCACCTTGTCTCAACCCTTATGTTATTTGATTACACAAAAGGACGCAAATATGGGTCACACCCAGTGCTTTTTTCTGGGGACACACATACCCCTAAACAATTTGCGTTTAAGGTCTACGTTTGGCCTCATTGAGGGGCAGTATTTCAATACGAGTAGGAAAATCAGAGTAGCCCTTTTAGGAAAAAAAACACTGGTGACATCCATTGTTTTCAGATTTTAAAATGCCCAGTTTTTTGCTTGATATATGCCTCTCTTGATATCTGCTAATGTTTAGCCTGGTATATGTTTTCCATATAAATTATTTCAAAGAGCTCATAATTACACACACACAGTAACAGCTACAAAGAAGATGGTAGACTTGTCCCTTCCCCTATGTTTTCAATGTTTTTGTTAATATAGGCAGTTGGGGTTTTTTATCATGAAAGTCTGAGAAAAAAGAAAATGAAGGAGGCTTCTCTGATCATCTCCTTTATCTTCCAGCTCCCTCAAGAGCTAGTGGTAGTCCCCATCTCTCCCCAACAACAACAACAAGAAGAAGAGACAATGAATACATATGCACATTGCGCAGACATGGAATTGGATAGCACTGAGCTGGCAGATACCAGGCGTTCCTCTGCAATGTTTGCCATGATTCAGCAATTATTTTGGCTCTGAAACAGTCATGAGAAGAACAATAATGCTACAAACTAATTAAAAATAACACAGAGCCTCCCACAATAAGGTAGAATGTAAAATGTACATGTAGCTTGGTTCGGAATGCAAGGGAGCTTCTTGGAACAGATTCCATGGCAGTTCTGCAGGCTTCAGATTGCAGGCACACTAATGAATGGATTACATTCAAAACAGGATGGATGCAATGCTCATATCCTTTTTGCACTGTGGCGCAATATGCTGAATAATGAGACACATTCCGAAACACAGAAATAAACTCAAATCCACCATATTCTCTAATCTTGGTAACTGTTAATATAAGGGCCTTGGGCAGAATCCTTTAGTCTATCTTCCCTAAATGGGGGTGGGGGTGTAGCGATGACCCACACCCCCCCCTTCTCTTTCCAAAGGTGATACCAGGGTTCCATGTAAAAAAGGGTTGTTTGGCCGTACGCCGAGAGGCTCTCCCCTGCGATGGTAGCATAACAGGGGCGGGCCCTCTCTGCTTGAACATATGTTCTCCAGAGCCAGCCCATCCCACCCATCCAGACACTCTGGATAACCCTGATGTTCCCCAGATCCCTGGCAGGGAACTGGGAGGGATAAACACCCAGTGCCTGAGCCAAGGTCTACCCACATCTGAAACCTAATAAAGTTGTGGCCAATTTTAATCCCATAGCACATTGTCTTGAGTCATTATTCGACACGGGGGTCGCCTAGGGTTTTGGGGGACTCCGCCTGTCCACACAATGGCAATCCTCAACCTGTCTAGCAACTCTTCTTCTTTCCCTTCCAAATTTTCATTGCTGACACAACTCAGATTCCTTTTGTGGGTTGACTCTTTTTCCTCCTCCTCTTCCACTTTCCCTCACCAATGTCCCCCTACTTATCTCTAAACCATCCTGCTTTTTTGCCTATATACCTGCATGATGTCCCAGTCCCCCCAAAAAACTTATTCTTGCCAGGATCCAGCCAGAATGCTCTAAAATGCTGCCCTTACTTACAGAGGACAGTCTTAGCATCCTTATTTACCACACTTCTGGCTCCCTCTCCTCAGCTGTGTGTGGTGTCTCAGCTGCTGAGCAAAGCAGGGAGCGACAGCAAATGTCAGGATTCTGCCCAAATGCCTAGAAATCTCACAAAGTTTTTCTTTCAATTATTAAACCCATGGGGGAAGAGTATAATCTCATTCAAGAGTTTATATTTCAGTATAGATTCTTCAAGTCCCCGGCTGGATGCCTTTGTTGGAAGCACATATCCTTAATTACTAATGCCACCTTGTCTCAACCCTTATATTATTTGATTATACAAATGAATGCAAATATGGGTCACATCCATTGTTTTCAGATTTCAAAATGCCCAATTTTTAAAAATCAAAATTTCAAGGTTTCTGGGGTTTTATTTTGAAAAAACAAGAAGTATTCTCATCTGCAATGTTCCTTGTATTTTTCTATTTATTTATTTTCATTCCAAGTTAGTATCTGTAATCTGCCATTCTGGTTTAATTTAAGGGGGAAAATTATTTTTTTATTCCTGCTTTAATTATGTGTGTGTTACTCTTCCTCCTCTTCCTGTTTATCAGTATCTATCCTCAGGTAATTCCTCTCTCCCCCTTTCTGCTCCTGTCACGAGCATCCCTTTTGTGGGTTGACTCTTTTTCCTCCTCCTCTTCCAGTTTCCCTCACAAATGTCCCCCTACTTATCTCTAAACCATCCTGGGTTCTTTGCCTGTATACCTTCGCGATGCCCCAGTCCCCCCAGAAAAGTTCTTCCTGCCAGGATCAAGCCAGAATGCTCTATAATGCTGCCCTTACTTACAAAGGACAGTCTCAGCATCCTTATTTACCACACTTCTGGCTCCCTCTCCTCAGCTGTGTGTAGTGTCTCAGCTGCTGAGAAAAGCAGGGAGTGACAGCAAACGTCAGAACCTCTTCACAGTCATGTTGCAAATCTTTGAAATATGTGTTTAAGGACCCTCTGATGTTCCACTGTAAGGTCTTGAATGCGCTGAGAGAGGCTGGCTAAACGTGGAATGATCACTCCTCTGTGTCATGTACTTCACTAGGCACCCAGTTAAAAGCGCTCATCATAGAACAATGTCCTCAGGCAGAATGTGCAATACTCCCTGGGCTTCTTCCAATCATTCCTGGAAGAATTAAGTGCACTTTCAGGTTTGGAATGTACATCTGACACATGCATAGAGAACTGGCATTTTCCCCTTTCTCTGGGTGCATTGAATCTTTCCCTAGCCATGTTCTAGGTCTGTGGGAGAGGTAGCGAGGTGGAAAGAGCACACCTTCTTTTCACTTTATTTCTATTCAAATATTGTATGCCCTTGACCAAAGAACGGTGCACTCCTATCTGGGATGGCCATCCTCTTTCACTGAGCATGCAGCTTTGGGGTGTGTGTGGATATTTTCACCCCCTCCCATTGCGAGAATCTCCTGATATGATGTTTTCAGAAAGGAGGGGGAGGAAACTGCTCTTTGCTTCTTCCTCTCTGTCCTGACTCTGTGGGGAGTCTGAATGTTATCTATGTAGAGATTAGATGGCTGAGTGAGAACTGTAACAGTCATTCAAGCCAGTAGCGCTTGAGTTTTAGCTTGCAGTAGCTATTAGAAATAAAAGAAGTTATGCTTCACAGCTTTCTTCCGTGTTGTTTATACTCTGCTGAGTTTGATGCTCACAACTCACAGCAGTGGGTCCCATGCACTTAAACCTGCTTTCCAGGAGTGGAAGGTCTCTGGAAGTACTCCAGTCAACTAGCCCAGTTGGGACAGATCCAGTTGTTTAACCCAGTCCTTGGCATCGGCTCAAATGCGTACTGACAGGGGGATGCACATGGATCCTTGAGGGAGGGAGGAGAAACTTGCCTACCTAGCCAGATCAGCCGAATCAACCCTGGCGATCAATGGGCAATGGATCTTGCAGCTAGATCGCCCTCACATCCAAATATACAAAATCATAACTACCTAATACTTATTGCAGTGGTGTTTGCTGCTGCTGAAATAAGTAACTAACTATGGCATTATGTTCCCTACATTTCTGATTTATATTATTACATGTGAGGACCCTTTTTATACTATATATGGGGGCTGTTCTTTTTAGATGTAGGGCTGTAGCCAGCTAAGTTCTACTCTGTGTAGAGTTACTGGAAATAATGTATCTAAGATAGACATACTCCCCCCCCCCATGCCTAGGAGTGAAACCTAGGAATGAGTAAAGGAAATGAAAAATGAACAGAACCAAAAATATAATTATGATGCAGATAGATAGCGTTTATTGTTGTGGAAAGAGGAGATCATGAAAGCATTTCTTAGGTGAGCGGCTTCAAATAGGTCGACAATCCTTTCAGCCACAAAAGAGTTAAATCACAAAGGGACAGATGAATTTATAATTGACACAAGGCAAAGGTACACAGGGGAAGGAAGAAATTCTCAGGGAACTGGAAGCATCAGAACTCTTGCAGGCCTGAAGCATATTCAGAGTGCCATCAGTGAGTGATAGAAAGGAAACAGAAAGGATGCGCTTAAGAGAGATAGAAGGAAAGCTCAAAGAAGCAATGATCAGGGATGTGTAGGCGAGAGTGTCAGAGATGCTGAGCAACCTTTTGATCCAATCCATTCTGGTTTGTCTGGATGGTGGAGGCTCAGCATTCCTGACACCATACAATGATAGAATTGTCGAGTTGGATGGGACCACAACGGCCATCAAGTCCAACCCTCTGCAATGCAGGAATCTCAACTACAGCATCGATGACAAATGGCCATTAGACGTTGATCCATGGTGTGCATTTCAGGTACCATTCCCCACACCCCGTTCCTGTGGGAAAGAGAGACATTCAAAAGAGAGACAAGCTCATCTTCGTCTCATTATAGGAACTGTCGCTGGACGAGAAGGGAGATTGTAAGCAAAAGAATTTGGTTGCATCAGTGAAGGCGGCTGCATTGCTGATGAGGGAGCAGGCATGCTAGCCTGAGTTATCTGGGCAGGGCTGGGGTTGGGGAAAGTCGTGTTTGTTCCCTGTTTCATGACATCAATCTCCATCTCCACCCACATTGTCATCGGCCTAAGTGTTCCGTCGGCTTCCTGCACTATTACTTCAATAGGCATGCTGCATTTCATAATGGGTGTCATTACAGCTGTAGTCATCGTAGAACAACTGGTGTGAATCTGGAAAAAAATAACATGGAAGTGTTTAAGATGGTGTACACTAATGTCTACTTGGATTCTGTTTAATTACAAATTTTGCATCAATAAATACTATGAGCAATCTTTTCTGAAAGTGGTGTCCAATTGCATCACAGTAAATAGTAAAATATAGCAAGCAGATAGATTTTTAGCAAGGCGATATACAGACACAAAATAACCAAAAAAACCCTTATCCTCCCAACTTTTCCTCCCTTTTTGTGGGGAGAATGAGGTCTTCGTTCCTCACACACCTGCATGGCAACAGCATGAGGCGACTCAAAACTACAAATTTGAGGAGGGGAGAATACAAGTTCAAAGAGTGACTAGTGACCTTAGGTGGTCCTTGGTTACTTTGTTAAAGGCTTAGTCAGATAAAAAAAACTCTCCTATACAGTCGTACCTCAGAAGTCAAACAGAATCCATTCCGGAAGTCCGTTCGACTTCATAAACATTCAGAAACCAAAGCGCGGCTTCTGATGGGATGCAGGAAGCTCCTGCAGCCGATCTGCAGCCACAGAAGCCCCATTGGATGTTCGGCTTCCAAAAATAGTTCGCAAACTGGGACAGTCACTTCCGGGTTTGCGGCGTTCGCAACCAAAACGTTTGAGAACTATGCTGTTCAAAAACCTAGGTACGACTGTATTACCCTTGGTATGTGAATAGAGTGAATCCTCATTCCTCATAATGCACTTTGTGTCCCTGGATTAGACAATCCACTCAGGCTAAAACAAATCCATTACAATATTCCAGCTTTGTAAGTATTTTCATGTTTCCACTGCGATTCACACCAAATCTATGAGGCAAATGTGAAAGTTTGCAACTTTCTAATTACCCTGTTCCTCAAAAATAAAATAAAAAAATGTCTAGTAGGACCTTAGAGACCAACTAAGTTAGTTCTGGGTATAAGCTTTTGTGTGCATGCACACTTCTTCAGATACTCTGAAACAGAAGTCACCAGACCTTACAGTGTCTCAGAAAAAAATTACACATCAATTGGGAAGACAGGCGAACTAATATCAGTGTACTGGAAGAAGCAAAGATCACCAGTGTTGAAACAATGATTCTTAAACATCAACTTCGTTGGACTGGTCATGTTATGTGGATGCCTGATGATCGTCTTCCAGAGCAACTACTCTATTCATAACATGAAAATGGAAAGTGTAATGCTGGTGGTCAACAAAAGGAGTTTAAAGACTGTCTAAAGGCAAATTTTAAAAATTGTAGTATAAACACTGACAACTGGCCTGCGACTGCTCCAGTTGGAGAACAGCCTTTGCCAGAGGTGTCATGGGCTCTGAAGACACTCATACTCAGGACGCAAGGGAGAAACGTGCTATGAGGAAGGCCCTCTTGGCAAATCCACACCGTGATCAAATCCTGCCCAGAAACCAATGTCCCCACTGTGGAAGGACGTGTGGATCCAGAATTGGCCTCCACAGTCACTTAGGGCCTCATTGTTAAAACCATGTTTATGGAAGACAATATTACTCGGCTATGAGTGATTACCAAAGAAGAATGAAGATATATAGGGGAGACATTTCTCATGAAGTTAGTAGGAGATGGGTGATTGATTCAATGGGTATGGTAAACCTATTGACGACTGTTAATGACTGAAATAAGTCCTACAGGAAAAAGCAAGGGATAGTATGCAGATGACCAAAGATAGCTCTAGCTGTTCCTTGAGTTTTCAAAACACAATCCCTAGCGAATCTCCTATAGAGTCACAGAATGCCTCTGTGCCCTTTTCCTATTAAAGCTTTGATTTAACGACAACTTACCAAGAGCAGGAAAGGCTGAGCAACCGAAATCAAGGGAAGCTGGAAGACTCTGGTGAGGAAGACAGAAATGTCTGGAGCATTTATACCATTTGCTTTTGGCTTCCACGCCTTGAGTCAGCGTTGCTCTTTCCTAATGGACACTTGGCACAAATGCCTAGAAATCTCACAAACATGTTTCTTTCAATGATTAACCCCGCGGGGGAAGAGTGTGATCTCATTCAAGAGTTTATATTTCATTATAGATTATTATAGTACCTGGATGGATGCCTTTGTTGGAAGCACATATCCTTAATTACTAATGCCACCATGTCCCAACCCTTATGTTATTGGATTATACAAAAGGACGCAAAAAAAAAAAAAAATGTGTTTAAAGTCTACGTTTGGTCTCATTGAGAGGCAGTATTTCAGTATGAGTAGAAAAACCAGAGTAGCCCTTGACATTGTTTTAGGGGGGGGGGGAGCACTGGTGACATCCATTGTTTTCAGATTTTAAAATGCCCAATTTTTTAATCAAAATATCAATATTTCTGGGGTTTCATTTCCAAAAACAAGAAGTATTGCCGGACTATTTTGAATTGGGCGATGGTCTGTGCCTACAGATCTGTACACAGAATCTGTCAACCATCCCAGTCATCTTTTTGTCTTTGCCTAACAGCAAAAGGCCAAATTTTTGCTTTTGCGGGAGGTCAGTGAGCCTCACCAGTAGGAGATCCATGATCTTACTACGTGCCTCTTCATAATAGGGACATCTAAAGAACAAGTGTTCTGGGCTTCTTATCTCTCCCAATGGACAGGTGCAAAGTCTCTGAGCATAGGGGACTTTTATAAAAGTTCCACCCAGGACCGGCGAGGGAAGAGCCGAGCTTCTGGCGAGTGTAAAGGCCCTTCTTGCAACCCTAGATACGAGAAAGAAGAGATATGCTGCCGGTGCGGCTATATATCTCTTGATTTCTCCAATTCTATAGTCGTGGCACCTTGCACAGTCCTGCTGTCTCTCGGTGTCTAATATTCTTTGCCTGACCGTAGCATTTGCCTGGCCCAAGCCCAGACTTAGAAGGGCTTGAGGGGCAAAATCCAGTTTCCGGAGGGTGTTCAGGACTGCAGTCTGCCAGCCCGACTGGAATTGGTCACAGAGGATCAATGGGGCTATCCTTCAGGGGAGCAGGTTCAATGTCAGCCATTTGCAGATTGATGTTAGGCAGATGCTAGCCTCCACTTTCATCCATCCCCATTTCCAATCTAACCCATGTGTTTGAGACACACCTGGGGACTTGGAGGAGAGCGCTAAGAAGTCTAGATTGAACTCTCTCAAGTGGGGAGAAAGCAGAGAAAGGTGGGCCCAAAAAGGAACCATAGAGGAGTTGTGCCAAAGTTTTGGCCTTGTATAATTTTAGAGCTGCGGACAGCCTCCCACAATGTAAAACGTACATGTAACTTGGTTCGGAATGAAAGGGAGCTTCTTGGAACAGATTCCATGGGAGTTCTGCAGGCTGCAGATTGCAGGCACGCTAATGAATGGATTACATTCAAAACAGGATGGATGCAATGCTCATATCCTCTTTGCACTGTGACCCAATATGCTGAATAAAGAGACACATTCAGAAATGCAGTAATAAACTCAAATCCACCATATTCTCTAATCTTGGGAACTGTTACTCACAGTTACTCACGTGCGTGCGCATACACATGTGTATATATATAAAGACACCAGTAATTTATGTAAATGGAAAATATAAAGAAGACAAAACATTAACAAATATCAGAGTGACAGACATCAGTATTAGTACAATAAAATAAAATAGATGGAAATAGCCTTCCTAATTGAATCAGGCGTTTGTCATGAGTCAGTGACTCATTCTGGGAAATACTTTAGTAGTAGCATACTTTTCAGCAACTAGTGAAATGTTCAAAATGGTAGATCCTCTCAGACTTCAATGGGCAAAAGGGCTAGAATATTTACACAGACACTGCACCTTGACGGGTGGAAATTCTGAACATACATTTGACTTCTGCTTTAATAGATGAGATTGAAGTTGGATCCAGATACAATGGAGGTCCTCACAATCTAGAAGTTTATTTTGAGACCCACTTAAGATAGGGGAAATGAAACTATGGTGCTCCAGATGTTGTTGAACTCCAAAACCCCTCAGCTCCAACCAACATGGCCAAAGGTCAGGGAAAATGAGAATCATAGACAAAGAACATCTGAAAGACCACAGAGATCCCACCCGCATTTCATACTATCCAACTTTCCCAATTTCCCAGGTATTATGAAAGCCATCCCAGCTTCTCATTTGATCCTGGAATGTCCCTATTTTTCCCACCAGTGCTGCCACCACCAAGCTCAGGGAGGAGGAGGATCTGGCCCATGTCCTGGGTGCTGGCCAAAACTGTGGCTACAAGGTAACATCCCACGGCCTCTCCATGGCCTCTTTCCTTGGGCTGCTCATAGCAGCTGCTGGAGAGAAAGAAAGGAGCTACACCATATTCCAGGGCTCAGCAAACCTTTTCAACAGGGGGCCGGTCCACTGTCCCTCAGACCTTGTGGGGTGCCAGAATATATTTTTTGGGGGGGAAATGAACGAATTCCTATGCCCCACAAACAACCCAGAGATGCATTTTAAATAAAAGGACACATTCTACTCATGTAAAAACATGCTCATTCCCAGACCGTACATGGGCCAGATTTAGAAGGCGATTGGACCAGATCCAGGCCCCAGGACTTAGTTTGCCTATCCATGCCATATACTATAAAGTTATCAGAAAGACCATTCATTATTAATTCTCACAGATGGTCACTCAACAGTCAGCAATAAGTGGATTCATTAACATCATTTTCTCTGGCCTCCACATTCATATAAGATAATAATAGTGGTCTATTCCTTCCCTGAATTCCCTGTTTTTAGGATTTCTGGAGACTTCTGGTTGGCTACTGGGCTAGATGCACCTTTGCTTTGATCCAGCAGAGAATGATCGGAAGCACAGCAGACCAGTGTGATTTGTACTTTGAAATTTGTACACTTTAATTCTTAGCCATTTATGGACATGGTAGCATAAATTTGTACCTTTCTATGCATTCTGAACATTGGATGAAGCAGCTTGAGTGTGCTTTATCATAATAGGTTGCTATGTGCTAAGCACTAAGTTCCACTCAGAGTAAAACCATTGAAATTAAAGGACCCACGCTAGTCAACTTCATTAATGCCAGTGGAACTGCTCTGAGTAGGAGTAGCACTGGATACACACCATGACCCAAATACCAAATCATATTGGGCTTAATCATAAGGATCCAGGCATCAATTAAGTCAGGTTGAAATAGTTCAAGATGGATGCAGACCAGGTAGGACAGACTGGGTTCATCTGGGGCTGTTAAGAGGATAAGAATCAGACAGAACACAGAAGCAGGAATTGGGCAGGATAACCCACAAAAGGCTGAGCCCTACCAAACTGCTGGCTGTGTCTTCCCAAGAGAAGGGGTGGCAGATGGATGCTTTTAGGTGTGGGGTACTCGTTTGGAGCATGAAGCCCTTTTCAGCCCAATGCTACCTGACACTGCCTCTTGCCTGCTGCCCCACTGGGGAAGCAGTGTCCCACAGAAGAAGAAGAAGAAGAAGAAGAAGAAGAAGAAGAAGAAGAAGAAGAAGAAGAGGAGGAGGAGGAGTTTGGATTTGATATTCCGCTTTATCACTACCCAAAGGAGTCTCAAAGCGGCTAACATTCTCCTTTCCCTTCCTCCCCCACAACAAACACTCTGTGAGGTGAGTGGGGCTGAGAGACTTCAGAGAAGTGTGACTGGCCCAAGGTCACCCAGCAGCTGCATGTGGAGGAGCGGAGACACGAACCCGGTTCCCCAGATTACAAGTCTGCCACTCTTAACCACTACACTACACTGGCTCTCAATGTCTCCACTCAACAGCTGTTGAAAAGAGGCATCATACTTGCCAGGTGCTTCTTCCCAAGCATGCCTTCTTTGGAGAAAAAAAACACTTGTGAAAGACCACCCTGCAGAAATTAACACCCATGGAGATTGGGGGAGAGAGACACCAGGTCTCCTTTCTGTCAGGAGCTAGCCGGCTGCCAGCTTGCTAACACAGCACACAAAACGTATTTAACTTGAATATTTATTGCAAAACAAGTCGTTCGCCACAACTGCTCCCGCAGAGCAGCCATGCACCAAATCAAGTTGACTCTTCTGAAGAGTCCTTCCGGGACCTGAAGAATAGCCTGAAATTCTGACCCTTACGTTTCGTGGTTTGTTTTCTGTCTAAGACCATCCCCAATCATCTAGTCTTGGGACTAATGAGGTCAGCAAACTCCCCTTCCGGTGAAGAACTACTCCCCCTCCTATGTGCCGAGCGTGACTGAGATTCTTGAGAGAGCTGGCTACCATCCAGCCTGCCCTTTCCGAACTGATAAGCTGCATTCCTACTAACTCCTGAGAGAGGAGGGTTTGTCTCTCCACTAGTTCCAGTTGTCTGAGAAATCTGCAAGCGTCTCTGTTCTACCTCTGACTGCTTTCTACCTCGGGCTGTACTTCCTGGCTTTGGCTTGGCATGTTCATGACGCTTTGCCCTGTCTGCTTCCAGCCATATGTTTAGTTGGGTGTTTGTTTTTTAAGCCGCCTCATTAGACATTACCCCGTGCCCCAACCAATTTGGGATGGGGATCTAGGATGCCGTGTGTTTTCCCTAGTTTGGCCCAGAGTGAGTTGGGCTTATTGGGGGCTGAGTCCAAAGCAGATAGGGAATGTTGGGTAGAGAACAATTCATTAGGAACATCCATATTA
This sequence comes from Podarcis tiliguerta, assembly GCF_965153285.1. Lineage (NCBI taxonomy): Eukaryota > Metazoa > Chordata > Lepidosauria > Squamata > Lacertidae > Podarcis > Podarcis tiliguerta. Next base: position 7,139,886 of record NC_139549.1, read on the forward strand.
GAATTTTGATCTTGGTTGAATGCCATATAAGAAGTGGGGAAGCATGAAGCTGGGATAGCTCAGTTGGTAGAGCATGAGGTCCTTAATCTCAAGATTGTGGGTTCAAGCCCCACATTGGGCAAAAGATTTCTGCATTTGCAGGTGCTGTAGTACATCCAATCTAGATCACCCTTGTGATCCCTTCCAATGCTACAATTCTATGAAAGAATAGTTATTTCATCCGCATCACCCACAAAACCACATCTGTTTTGAGCAGCCACCACTCCTCCTCAAACCTGAGTCTGATTCCCACAGATAAGATAATGAAATGGAGACAATAGAACCACTATTGTGATGCAGAGATTTATATTGAAATATTTCTAAGGTGAGCAGCTTTAAGAAGACCAAGAAGGCTGAGTGGTAAAATAGCTCATTGAGGAATCATTTATTTCTGTTCGTTCACAGCTTCACATTCTCGAGTCAGTCCAAAAGATCCAATTGTCATTTGCAGTCTCACTTCAATCCCTGTATACTTGTGGCATACAAAGGATGAACAGGTTAAATCAGATATGACAAACTGGGCAAAGGACTTAGGACATAACATACAAATGGCAGATTGGAAGAGACTATGGAAAACAGATTTGAAATTCACAGCATGTTGTGCGCTCAAAGAAAATTATAGGAAAATGATGTACTGGTGGTATCTGACTCCTGCTAAGTTATCCAAAATGTATAGAACAAGCTCCAATATTTGTTGGAAGTACAAAGAAAATTAGGGTACCTTTTATCATATGTGGTGGTCATGCAATATAAAGTCTTTGGGGGAATTTATATACAATGAATTGAAAAAAAATGTTTAAAATAACATTTGTCGAAAAGCTAGAAGCATTTCTATTAGGAATTACAGGTTCTGGTATCCCAAAAGACCAGAAAATACTGTTTATGTGTGTAACAATTGCTGCAAGGATGCTACTAGCCCAAAGATGGAAAGAACCAACAGTTCTTACCAAGGAAGAATGGCAAGCCAAACTGCTGGACTACGCAGAAATGGCAAAACTGTCTGGGAGACTCAGGAATCCAGAAGATAACGACTTTAAAAAGGATGGGGGAAATGTATAATTTAATTAGGAAACAAAGAGAAACGTTAGCAGGACTCTAAAAACAACTTGTAAAGAAATGAAAAATATGGATAATTCAGAGATATGGAAACTGTGGAGAACGTAGTGATATGTAGCTTGAGAAAGGCAATGGGGGGAAGTCACAAGAGCCAGAGAATCTCATATATGGGTATGGTAAAAGTCCCCCCCCCCTCGTTTTATTATTTTGAATCTGTTATTGTAAAAACCATTAAAATATATTTTTAAAAATCCCTGTATACTTGAGATCATGTCTGTGACCTTTGGCTCTGTGGGAGCCCCATCAACCACCATTCAAGATTTTATATTTCATTATAGATTATTGTATTCCCTGGTTGCATGCCTTTGTTGGAAGCACATATGCTTAATTACAAATGCCACCTTGTCTCAACCTTTATATTATTTGATTATACAAATGAATGCAAATATGGGTCACATCCATTGTTCTCAGATTTCAAAATGCCCAATTTTTAAAAATCAAAATCTCAAGGTTTCTGGGGTTTTATTTTCAAAAATAATAAGTATTCTCATCTGCAATGTTCCTTGTATTTTTCTATTTAAGCCATTTTCATTTCAAGTTAGTATTTTTAATCTGCCATTATGGTTTAATTTAAGGAAAAATATTTTTTTATTATTCCTGCTTTTTTATTTGTTTGTTACTGTTCCTCTTCTTCCTGTTTATCAGTGCTATCCTCAGGTAATTCCTCTATCCCCCTTTCTGCTCCTGTCACGAGCATCCCTTCTCCTAATTCTTATATTAAATTTTTCATCTGAAATTTCTGCGCTTCAGATATATCCCTGCATCGTTGGTTCTTGATTTTACATGTAAAAGAGACTCCCTTCAGGAACTCCCATCTATATGGAATTTGCTTATTTCTCAGAGCATCTGTCAAAAAATTGGAATTAGCTTGGTTTTTTTAGACGTTGGACAGGGATTTCTTTTAGAATAATTTTATTTTTCTCCCCTATCTATAATCTATTCTGATAGTTCGTTTGTATTATTTGGTCTCTGATTTGGCATAAATTAAAAATTACCAGACAGTCTCCTGGTAACTTTTTTTCACCTTTGCAAAGCTTGATTTAATTCAGGAGATTTAATCAATCGAGTTTTCCATCAGTTCTTCCTGTACCTCTATCTAATTAAACAACTCCATAATCAATTTGGACCTTATATCGTCCTCTGGTTCTTCTGAAATTCATCTAAGACAGAGAATCATTTCCTTCTGACACATTTCCAAAACCCCAATCGCATCTCAGGCTTCTTCTTGGGAGACACTAGCCTCTGCCACCTCCTCTTTAATTTTTTCCTGGCCTTTTCTCAATTCCAACCCTTCTGCCCGAACCCTCTTTGTTTTTCTTCTCTAATCTCATGTGTCTTGGTTTTTAGCTCCTGTACTGATAGTCCCCGTGCCCTAGTGTTCCCATCCACATTGTCATTGCTGACACAACTCAGATTTTTGTGGGTTGACTCTTTTTCCTCCTCCTCTTCCACTTTCCCTCACAAATGTCCCCCTACTTATCTCTAAACCATCCTGGGGTTTTTGCCTGTATACCTTCACGATGCTCCAGTCCCCCCAGAAAAGTTCTTCTTCCAGGATCCAGCTCTAAAATGCTGCCCTTACTTATGGAGGACGATCTCAGCATCCTTATTTACCACACTTCTGGCTCCCTCTTCTCAGCTGTGTGTGGTGTCTCAGCTTTTGAGCAAAGCAAACGTCAGAACCCCTTCACAGTCAGGTTGCAAATCTTTGAAATACGTGTTTAAGGACCCTCTGATTTTGCACTGTAAGGTCTGATGACGCTGAGAGAGGCTGGTTAAACGTGAAATGCTGATCACTCCTCTGTGTCATGTACTTCACTAAGCACCCAGTTAAAAGCACTCATCATAGAACAATGTCCTCAGGCAGAATGGGCAACTCTCTCTGGGCTTCTTCCAATCATTCCTGGATGAATGAAGCACACTATCAGGTGTGGAATGTACATCTGACACACTCATAGAGAACTGGCGTTTTCCCTTTTTCTGGGGTGAATGGATCCTTCCCGAGCCATGTTCTAGGTCTGCGGGAAAGGGAGAGAAATAGAAAGAGCACCCCTTCTTTCCCCTTGATACCCTTGACCATCTGAGTGTTATCAATGTAGAGATTAGATGGCTGAGTGAGAGCTGTAACACTCGTTCAAGCCAGTACCGCTTGATTTAGCTTGCAGTAGCTATTAGAAATAAAAGAAGTTATGCTTCACAGCTTTCTTCCGTGTTGTTTATACTCTGCTGAGTTTGGTGCTCACAACTCACAGTTGTGGGTCCAGTTCACTTACACCTGCTTTCCAGGAGTGGGAGGTCTCTGGACGTCACCTAGCCCAATCGGGGCAGATCCAGTTGTTGAGCCCAGTAGTTGGCATTGGCTCAAATGCGTACTGACCGGGGTGCGCACATGGACCGATGAGGGAGGGGATACTTGCCTAGCTAGCCAGATCAGCCGAATCAACCCTGGCAATCAATGGGACAATGGATGTTGCAGCCAGATTGCCCTCACCTCCAAATATATAAAATCATAACTATCTAATACTTATTGCAATGGTGTTTCCTGCAGCTGAAATAACTAACTATGCCATTATGTTCCCTACATTTCTGATTTATATTATTACATGTGAGGACCCTTTTTTATGATATATATATGGGGGCCGTTCTTTTTAGATGTAGTGCTGTAGCCAGCTAAGTTCTACTCAGTTTACACCTATTGGAAATAATGTATCTAAGATAGACATGCCCCCCCCCCCATGACTAGGAGTGAAACCTAGGAATGAGTAAAAGAAATGAAAAATGAACAGAACCAAAAATATAATTATGATGCAGATAGATAGTGTTTATTGTAGTGGAAAGAGGAGATCATGAAAGCATTTCTTAGGTGAGCGGCTTCAAATAGGTTGACAATCCTTTCAGCTGCAAAGGACTTAAATCACAAAGGTACAGATGTATTTATAATTGATACAAGGCAGAGGTACAGAAGGGAAGGAAGAGATTCTCAGGGAACTGGAAGCATCAAAACTCTTGCAGGCCTGAAGGATATTCAGAGTGCCATCAATGAGTGATAGAAAGGAAATAGAAAGGATGTGCTAAAGAGAGATAGAAGGAAAGCTCAAAGAAGCATTGATCAGGGATGTGTAGGCGAGAGTGTCAGAGATGCTGAGCAACCTTTTGATCCAATCCATTCTGGTTTGTCTGGATGGTGAAGGCTCAGCATTCCTGACACCATACAATCAGAGAATTGTAGAGTTGGAAGGGACCACAAGGGCCATCAAGTCCAACCCTCTGCAATGCAGGAATCTCACCTACAGCATCCATGACAAATGGCCATTAGACGTTGATCCATGGTGTGCATTTCAGGTACCATTCCCCACACCCTGTTCCTGTGGGGGATCACAATCCCCTCGAAAGAGAGACAAGCTCATCTTCGTCTCAGTATAGGAACTGGACGAGAAGGGAGATTGTAAGCAAAAGAATTTGGTAGATTCCGTGAAGGCAGCTGCATTGCTGGTGAAGGAGCAAGTATGCTAGCCTGAGTTATCTGGGCAGGGCTGGGGCTGGGGAGAGTCATGCTTGTTCCCAGTCCATCACCAGCATTATAACAACCGGCCGAAGTGTTCTGTAGACTCCCTGCAATATTTCATTAGGTATGATTAATGTCATAATGGGTGTTATTACAGTTGTAGTCGTCGTAGAGCAACTGGTGTGAATCTGGAAAAAATAACATGGAAGTGTTTAAGGTGCTGTACACTAATGTCCACTCGGATTCTGTTTTAATTACAAATTTTGCATCAATAAATACTATGAGCAATCTTTTCTGAAAGTGGTGTCCAATTACATCACAGTAAATAGTAAAATTTAGCAAGCAGATAGATTTTTAACAAGGAGATATACAGGCAAAAAAGGGAAAAAAAACGCTCATCCTCCCAACTTTTCCTCCCTTTGTGTGGGGAGAATGAAGTCTTCGTTCCTCACACTCCTGTAAAGCAACAGCATGAGGCGAGACAAAAGTACAGTGGTGCCTCGCAAGACGAAAAGAATCCGTTCCGCGAGTCTTTTCGTCTTGCGGTTCTTTCGTCTTGCGAAGCAAGCCCATTGACGGAGTAGCGCTATTAGCTCTATTGACAATTTAAGGGCTAAAAACGGCTTTTTAAGGCTTGGGGGATTAGTGGTTTTGCTGCTAAAATGCTTTTAGCAGCTTAGCGATTCAGGAAAAGGGGTTTTGGAGCGGGGGGAAAATTCAAAAATTTTCATCATTTTTCGTCTTGCGAAGCAAGCCCATAGGGAAATTCGTCTAGTGAAGCGCCTCTGCAGCCGGAAAACCCTTTCGTCTTGCGGGTTTTCCGTCTTGCGAGGCATGCGTCTAGCGGGGCACCACTGTACAAATTTGAGGAGGGGAGAATACAAGGTCAAAGAGTGACTAGTGACCTTGGGTGGTCTTTGGTTACTTTGTTAAAGGCTTAGTCAGATGAAAAAACTCTCCTGTACAGTCGTACCTTGGAAGTCGAACGGAATCCATTCCGGAAGTCCGTTCGACTTCAGAAACCAAAGCGCGGCTTCTGATGGGATGCAGGAAGCTCCTGCAGCCAATTGGAAGCCACATTGGATGTTCGGCTGCCAAAAATTGTTCGCAAACAGTCACTTCCAGGTTTCTGCCGTTCGGGAACCAAAGCGTTTGAGAACTATGCTGTTCGCAAACCAAGGTACGACTGTAGTACCCTCAGTATGTGATTAGAGTGAATCCTCATTCCTCATAATGCACTTTGTGTCCCTGGATTAGACAATCCACTCAGGCTAAAACAAATCCATTACACTATTCCAGCTATGTAAGTATTTAGATGTTTCCACTGCGATTCACACCAAATCTATGAGGCAAATATGAAAGTTTGCAACTTTCTAATTACCCTGTTCCTCAAAAATAAAATAAAAAAATGTCTAGTAGCACCTTAGAAACCAGCTACGTTTGTTCTGGGTATAAACTTTTGTGTGCATGCACACTTCTTCAGACACTCTGAAACAGAAGTCACCAGACCTTAACAGTGTCTTCAAAAAATTGTACACATCACTTGGGAAGATAGGCGAACTAATATCAGTGTACTGAAAAAAGCAAAGATCACCAGTGCTGAAGCTTCATTGGACTGGTCATGCTATGTGGATGCCTGATGATCGTCTTCCAAAGCAACTACTGTATTCTGAACTTAAAAAGGGAAATGGAAAGTGTAATGCTGGTGGTCAACAAAAGAGGTATAAAGCTGTCTCAAGGCAAATCTTTAAAAATGTAGTATAAACACTGACAACTGGCCTGTGAGCGCTCCAGTTGGAGAACAGCCTTTACCAAAGGTGTCATGGGCTCTGAAGACACTCATACTCAGGACTCAAGGGAGAAACATGCTATGAGGAAGGCACCCTTGGGAAATCCACACCGTGATCAAATCCTGCCCAGAAACCAATGTCCCCACTATGGAAGACGTGTGGATCCAGAATTGGCCTCCACAGTCACTTAGGGACTCATTGTTAAAACCATGTTTATCGAAGGTAATCTTACTCGGTTCTGAGTTATTAAAAAAGAAGAATGAAGATATATAGTGGAGACATTTCTCAGGAAGGTAGTAGGAGATGGGTGATTGACTCAATGGGTATGGTAAACCTATTGACGACTGTTAATGGTGGCAATTAGTCCCACAGGAAAAAGCAAGGGATAGTATGCAGATGACCAAAAATAGCTTTACCTGTTCCTTAAGTTTTCAAAGATCACTGCAGATGGTGACAGCAGTCACGAAATTAAAAGACGCCTGCTCCTTGGGAGAAAGGCGATGGCAAACCTAGACAACATCTTAAAAAGCAGAGACATCACCTTGCCAACAAAGGTCCGTATAGTAAAAGCTATGGTTTTCCCAGTAGTGATGTATGGAAGTGAGAGCTGGACCATAAAGAAGGCTGATCGCCGAAGAATTGATGCTTTTGAATTATGGTGCTGGAGGAGACTCTTGAGAGTCCCATGGACTACAAGAAGAACAAACCTCTGCATTCTTAAGGAAATCAGCCCTGAGTGCTCTCTGTAAGGACAGATCATGAAGCTGAGGCTCCAATACTTTGGCCTCCTCATGAGAAGAGAAGACTCCCTGGAAGAGACCCTGATGTTGTGAAAGATGGAGGGCACAAGGAGAAGGGGACGACAGAGGACGAGATGGTTGGACAGTGTTCTCGAAGCTACAAACATGAGTCTGACCAAACTGCGGGAGGCAGTGGAAAACAGGAGTGCCTGGCGTGCTCTGGTTCAATGGGGTCATGCAGAGTCGGACACGACTAAACGACTAAACAACAACAAAGTTTTTAAAACACAATCCCTAGCGAATCTACTCCGGAGTCACAGAATGCCTCTGTGCCCTTTTCCTATGAAAGCTGTCATTTAAAAACAACTTACCAACAGAAGGAATGGCTGAGCAACCGAAGTCAAGGGAAGCTGGAAGACTCTGGTGGGGAAGACAGAAATGTCTGGAGCATTTATACCGTTTGCTTTTGGCTTCCACGCCTTGAGTCAGCATTGCTCTTTCCTAATGGACACTTGGCACAAATGCCTAGAAATCTCACAAACATTTTTCTTTCAATGATTAACCCCACAGGGGAAGAGTGTGATCTCATTCAAGAGTTTATATTTCATTATAGATTATTATAATCCCTGGATGGATCCATTTGTTGGAAGCACATATCCTTAATTACTAATGCCACCTTGTCTCAACCCTTATATTATCTGATTATACAAATGAATGCAAATATGGGTCACATCCATTGTTTTCAGATTTCAAAATGCCTAATTTTTTAAAAGAAGAACGGTGCACTCCTATCTGGGATGGCCATCCTCTTTCACCGAGCATGCAGCTTAAGGGTGTGTGTGTGTGTGTGGATATTTTCACCCCCTCCCATTGCGAGAATCTCCTGATATGATGTTTTCAGAAAGGAGGGGGAGGAAACTGCTCTTCGCTTCTTCCTCTCCTGCCTGACTCTGTGGGGAGTCTGAGTGTTATCTATGTAGAGATTAGCTGGCTGAGTGAGAGCTGTAACACTCATTCAAGCCAGTAGCACTTCAGTTTTAGCTTGCAGTAGCTATTAGAAATGAAAGAAGTTATGCTTCACAGCTTTCTTCAGTCTTTTTTATACTCTGATGAATTTGGTGCTCACAACTCACAGTTCTGGGTCCAGTTCACTTAGTCGTGCTTTCCAGGAGTCTAAGTAAGCTTTCCTTTACACTTGCTTGCCTTGAACAGCATTTTTTATTTGCAGACCATTCACACAGTTTAGAGTTAGCAATGGTCATTGATTTCAATAGGTCTCCTCTGATTCTGAGTCTACTTCTTGTTCTCAGTCTGTCTCAGGAGATAATGGAAGAGTGCGTCTTTGGGGATGAAGTCAAAACCATTGTAGAGTTACAGTGCCTTCTGTGTCTGTAGGAAGCAATAAGGGAGATACATGTTTTTTGGCAGCTGGGGCAGATGAAGGAGTCTGGTTGTGCTGATCCTTGTGTACCATGGTGTTTTTTTTCTTTCTGCGCTTCTCCAGCTGGTCATTCCTCCACCAAGTACACACTGAATCAAGCAGACATTGGCAGGTCAGCGGTTTATGAGTTAGATATAACTCACTGGATGCTTTTTTTTTAATGGGTGCAAATTTAGTTCCCAATGTCCTCATTAAGGAGAATGGAAGCTAAGGGGCTTCCGGTGTGTTATGGGTTCCGGAAACATAGACAATGAACACAAACCACCACCTTAAACAACAACAACAACAAATTAATGAAAGACACATCAGTGTTGATCTGACTGGAGTAGAATTAGCTACAGCCACGGACTATAATATCTGAAATGAGAGGGTGCAAGAGGTTATAATATAGTTACCCTATAATAATATGAGGAGACCCTATAATATGCTTGCAGCCTTAGAAAATAACATAGGCCAATGTGGCTTTGATATGTGCAGCAAAGGTGATACTCAGCTGTGATTCAGACGTGACTTCCTTTTTCTAAGAAGCTGTATAAAAGCACATGGCACAGGATACCGATCTCATCAGACTCAAGCACCTTCTCTCTCTCTTCTGCTACTGCTCTTGGTAAGTACTTTTCATTCATTCTAATTCTGTATGTGTGGATGAAATAATGAAATCACTAACCATGCTGGCTATTCTCTGCTCCCCTGGTTGGAAGCTGAATGCTTCTGAATGCCAGTCGCTGAAATCCTCAGGAGGGGAGAGTTGCTCTCATGCTCTGGTTCTGCTTTTGGGTTTTCCTGAAGATGCATGTATCTAGTTGGTGATTGGGAGAACAGGATGTTGGGCCATTTGCTGACCCAGCAGGTTATTCTTATGTTCCTAAATATCAGATTTTGGGTCGAGTGGTGTGAGCCACATCCTAGTAAGGGGTGGGGGAATCTGTTCATTTTGGTTTCCTCTCAGATACTGTCTCATTCTCTCTCTCTGACCTTCCCAGTAACTTTAGTTCCTCACAGTTTCATACAACTGGCCTGACCTAGCAGGCCCCTTTTATGTCCATCCGTGTTTTGTTTCAGAATGTAAAAATTAGGTAAAATTGCCTGTATTTGCAAACTGAAACACATTTCTTTCTCCATCCCTTGCTGAGAGTAAGAAAACGTCCCCATACAGGGACGCCTTCAGATGCCTTTGTCTTGGGGGCTAATATAACTCCATAGCCTCCAACATTTCTCAGATGAAAACAGGGACATCCTAAGGAAAAGCGGGACATCAGAAACCAGGATGGCTTCTGTACATCCGGGACTGTCCCTGGAAAATAGGGACACTTGCATGGTCTGCACATGTTTGCAGGCTGAGTGTCCCAAAACAGGAAGAGGAAATGGTATGGTTGACTCGCATCCACAAAGGTGGGTACCAGCTCTTGGTCCATCTTGGTCAGCACTGTGAAAAGGGATGAACAGTAACTCTCCAGGTTTTCAGGCAGGAGTCTCTCCCAGCCCTACCAGGACATGCCAAGGATTGAACTTGTGACCTCCTTTGTGCAAGGAAGATGCTCTACCACTGAGCTATGGACTGTCCCTCTTTATTATTTGATTATTTGCTGTGGTCACCTTTTTTTCCTTCCTGCACCCTACATACCTTAGATATTGCATCATTCTATGCCATTTGTAAGGTGTCTTTTGTAAGAGATACCTAATGAGAGTCAAGAGCAGAGGTACCCAATGCTGTTCTTCCACAAAGCACAAGCCTCTGTAATTTCCCTTTTAGCATGGCCTCTCCCCTCTGCTTCAACGTCCCTCATTGTTGCACAAGTGCTCCTAAGGATACACTTCATCATCCCCTTTCTCAACTGATTTCTTCCACTAACTCTTGCCTGTCACTTGTCATTTCAGACCCAGTTCCATCACTCCAAGATGTCTTGCCAGCCCTGCTGCGTCTCATCCTGTGCCTCACCTTGTGTCAGCTACCCAGTTGGTGGTCTGGGCTCACTGTGTTCACCTTGTGGGGGCTTGTCATCCTACGGGGGCGGAGTGTCATCGACTAGCCTCGGTATAGCACCTGGAGCCAATGTTGGCTGCGTCAATCAGTTACCACCATCTGAAATGGTCATCAAGCCGTCTCCCATCACTGTGGTAATCCCAGGACCAATCCTTGCCGCCTCTTGCGAGCCAGTTAGAGTGGGGGGATACACCGCCTGCGGTGGGGGCTCCGGCGGAAGCTCATACAGCCGTTTCGGTCTGTACCAACCCCGTGGAATTGCCAAGGTGTGCGGTTCTCCCTGTTAAAATCAAAGTCAATCTCCACAACAACAGAAGAATTTGGATAAGAAAATGGTACCTGGAAACTCCTAATACGCATTCATGGCCGCTGCTGATGTCACAGGCCTGGGTGTCATCACTGCTGAGCCCCCTCAATCCATAACTCTGACAACTGGATCTGTGGTTGCTCAGCATTCCTGATGCTTGTGTCCATCTCTATGCTAGATTGTAGATCTGCTGCTTTGACTTCTCAGCTTTTCCTCCTGCGCTTCTACTTAACTCAAAGTACAAAACAAAAAACTGCAAAGGCATTAAGTAATATCTCCTTCTTTGGTTCTCTGTATGTTCAACTATTCTGAAGGATGCCCAAGTTTTTTGATGCCTCAACTGTCCTGCTAAACTCATGCCAATCGCTTTGTGCTGTTATCTTTCAGAGTAAAATATTTTTGTTCCCTTTGACATTTGCTCACCAGGCAAGTGTTTCCACACGCTGCTTTTATCATTCATTAAAGCTTACCTGCCTGCATTTGAAACCCTGTTGTGTTTGCTTCTCATTGGGTTTTGGGGAGGAGGACCTTTTTTAGGACCGCACTGAATATCCATCTCATTCAGTAGCTCATGGATGCTCCAGAGAAACTGCTGGGCAAGGTGTATGACCATCACCCACCCCTATCTGTGTCTGTCACCCGATACTTAGATGTATGCTTCTCTATGTATGTGTAGCTTCTAAGTTTCTTAGATATAGTATAGGGGAAAGAAATTCAGGTGTAATGATCAAACATGACCCTCTGGCCTTCTTTGTATGGCCCATGAGACACTTCCCATGCCATACAGCCTCCCAAACCTAGCCCCTCATCAGCTGTGCTTTGTAGGCTCCTTGGGTACTTAGGTCTGTTTGGGGTGTTCCATTAATTCTGACAATATGACTTACTTGCCAGCCTGGAAGAAATAAAGAATGCTACATATATAGTATGTGTAATACTAGTCTAAAAGGCAAACGTAAAAATTATCATAGCATCATAGAATTGCAGAGTAGAAAGGGATTCTAAGGACCATCTAGTTCAACTGCCTGGAATGCAGGAGCTTTCAGCTGTCCAATACGGGGATTGAACCTACAACCTTTCTGTTATCAGCACCATGCTCTAACCAACTGAGCTATTCAGGCATTGTGACTGGGGACGATGGAAGTTGCAGCTCTGCAATATCCGGAGGGCCAAAGGCTCCACACATCTGTTACACAATGCTGCTCATTTTATATTATGTTGTATCCTTAGAGTATGAAGTTAGGCAGAGAAGTGGTACCACAGATGCTCCAAATATATTTAGGAGGAATTAAGGCTGCAGAAGGGACATGGGTGGCGCTGTGGTCTAAACCACTGAGCCTAGGGCTTTCCGATTGGAAGGTCGGTGGTTTGAATCCCCGCAACGGGGTGAGCTCCCAATGCTCGGTAGCAGCTCCTGCCAACCTAGCAGTTCGAAAGCATATCAAAAAAGTGCAAGTAGATAAATAGGTTCCACTCTGGCAGGAAGGTAAACAGCATTTCCGTACATTGCTCTGGTTTTGCCAGAAGCGGCTTAGTCATGCTGGCCACATGACCCAGAAAAACAGTCTGCGCACAAATGCCGGCTCCCTCAGCCAGTAAAGCGAGATGAGCGCCACAACCCCAGAGTCATCCGCAACTGGACTTACGTAACTGTCAGGAGTCCTTTACCTTTTTACCTTTTAACACTGCAGACTGTTCTGTTCCCGGCAGGAGGCACTGAAATGCAGAACATGAGTCCAGGCTGTGATTTGAACCATGGAGAGCTCTCAATGGGGTGGAGTTGTGTGCAGGCAACCAAGTCCAACAGGCTAGGCTGTTGATCAGCAAATGTCTCTTTTCTGGCCCAATCACCTTCTAAATCCGGCCCGTGGATGGTCCAGGAATCAGCCTGTTTTTACATGACTAGAATTTGTCCTTTTATTTAAAATGAATTTGTGGGGCATAGGAATTCATTCAAATATTTTTTTTTCCCCAAAATATATTCTGGACCCACACAAGGTCTGAGGGATAGTGGACTGGCCCCCTGCTGAAAAAGTTTGCTGACCCCTGCATAAGACCAAGAAGGGAGGGGTGACTCAAGATGGTTGATATACTGAACTGCCCAGTAGAAAGAACTATCAGTTCATCACCCACTTCCAGTAGAGCACTGATAATATCTGCATCATTGCCATTAGTGAAAACCTCAGATGGGAGTTATTTGAGGAAATGGTTTGTTGTGGTTTCCCTATCAGCTGCCCCCTCTTAAACTAAATTCCATTTGGAACCTTCTGGAAATGGGCATCAATCCCATAGCAGCCTTATCCAGTCCTTCTCTTGATTCTCTGAATACAGTCTGCTCTCTTACTTCCCCTTTCACCCTTCTCCCTCTTTCCGGCTCACCACTAGGAATGACCACTCCCCACATTAAATGGGGGGCACCCTTTGCATGATCGCGTGCAGCCCCCTGGACCCTATGCAGCACTATTAACACAGGCTTGGCTTTGCCTTCCCCAGGTGGGATACCTGGAGGTCTCCGCCTACCTCAGCCAGTTGCCCAATCCCACCTGGGGAGGCGGTGCCAAGGTGATCAGGCCAGGTAGGGGGAGGGACTACCTGCCCACACAATTGGGGGATCATCTTACCTGGGAATCCTCAGTTGGCTCCAAAGCTTCTTGTTAGGGGGCATTTGGCACAGAAACATACCTTTAAGAAGTTTTTGGGATTAATTGGCTGCAACTGGCCGTTGCTATAAAAGAAAAAAGCTGAGTTTTGTAGCCTGCCTGCAGGAATAACACCCACCAGAGTTTGTGTTTCTTGTTTAGTAATACAGTCTTCGTTTTAGTTTGGGTTTTTTACACCTATGTCTCCTGGAGTCACTCTGTCCTCTGCCACCGGCTGGAAATCCCCCTCCAACAGGTTATGGGTCCAGTCCCCAGTCCTGAGTGGGCAGAGACAGAGCGCGAAAAGAACCCAGAGACTGGAAGCAACTCAGCGTTTCTCAAGCAGCTGGCTGTGTGAAGGCATCGGCAGGGAGTGTCTATCTTCCCTAAATGGGGGTGGTGTGTAGCAGTGACTCACGCCCCCCTTCTCTTTGCAGCAGGCGATACTGTTAAAGGGGTTGTTTTGAGGGGAGGCTTTGGCTGTACGCCAAGAGGTCGTCATTGCTCTCCCCTGCGGTGGCGGGGTAATGGGGGCAGGCTCTTTCTGCTTGAACATACGTTCTCCAGAGCCAGCCCATCTCCCCCCCACACACACTCTGGATAACCCTGATGTTCCCCAGATCCCCGACTGGGGACTGGGAGGGATAAACACCCTATGCCTGAGCCAAGGTCTACCCACATCTGAAACTTAATAAAGTTGTGGCCAATTTTAATCACATAGCACGTTGTCTTGAGTCGTTATTCCATACGGGGGCTGCCCATGGTTTTGGGGGACTCCGCCTGTCCACACAATGGCAATCCTCAACCTGTCTAACAACTCTTCCTCTATCCCATCCACATTGTCATTGCTGACATAGCTCAGATTCCTTTTGTGGGTTGCCTCTTTTTCCTCCTCCTCTTCCACTTTCCCTCACCAGTGTCCCCCTACTTATCTCTAAACCATCCTGGTTTTTTTGCCTGTATGCCTGCATGATGCCCCAGTCCCCCCAGAGAAGATCTTCTTGCCAGAATCCAGCCAAAATGCTCTAAAATGCTGCCCTTACTTACGGAGGACAGTCTCAGCATCCTTATTTACCACACTTCTGGCTCCCTCTCCTCAGCTGCGTGTGGTGTCTCAGCTGCTGAGCAAAGCAAACGTCAGAACCTCTTCACAGTCATGTTGCAAATCTTTGAAATATGTGTATAAGGACCCTCTGATTTTGCACTGTGAGGTCTGATGACGCTGAGAGAGGCTGGCTAAACGTGAAATGATGGTCACTCCTATGTGTCATGTACTTCACTAGGCACCCAGTTAAAAGCGCTGATCATAGAGCAATGTCCCCAGGCAGAATGGGCAACACTCTCTGGGCTTCTTCCAATCATTCCTGGCTGAATGAAGCGCACTTTCAGGTTTGGAATGTACATCTGACACACGCATAGAGAATTGGCATTTTCTCCTTTCTCTGGGGAGTGTGTGTGTGGATATTTTCACCCCCTTCCATTGCGATAATCTCTTGATATGGTGTTTTCAGAAAGGAGGGGGAGGAAACTGCTCTTCGCTTCTTCTTCTCCTGCCTGACTGTGGGGAGTTTTATGTATGTAGACATTAGATGGCTGAGTGAGAGCTGTAACACTCATTTAAGCCAGTAGCGCTTCAGATTTAGCTTGCAGTAGCTATTAGAAATAAAAGAAGTTATGCTTCACACCTTTCTTCCGTGTTGTTTATACTCTGCTGAGTTTGGTGCTCACAACTCACAGTTGTGGGTCCAGTTCACTTAGACCTGCTTTCCAGGAGTGGAAGGTCTCTAGAAGTGTTCCAGTCTCCTAGCCCAGTCGGGGCAGATCCAGTTGTTGAGTGCAGTCATTGGCATTGGCTCAAAGGTGTACTGACAGGGGGGTGCACATGGACCGATGAGGGAGCGAGGGGACACTTGCCTAGCTAGCCAGATCAGCCGAATCAACCCTGGCGATCAATGGGCAATGGATGTTGCAGCCAGATTGCCCTCACCTCCAAATATATAAAATCATAACTACCCAATACTTATTGCAGTGGTGTTTGCTGCTGCTGAAATAACTAACTAACTATGGCATTATGTTCCCTACATTTCTGATTTATATTATTACATGTGAGGACCCATTTTTATAATATATATGGGGGCTGTTATTTTTAGATGTAGGGCTGTAGCCAGCTAGGTTCTACTCAGTGTAGACCTATTGGAAATAATGTATTTAAGATAGACGTGCCTAGGAGTGAAACCTAGGAATGAGTAAAAGAAAGGAAAAATAAACAGAACCAAAAATATAATTATGATGCAGATAGGTAGCGTTTATTCTAGTGGAAAGAGGAGATCATGAAAGCATTTCTTAGGTGAGCGTCTTCAAATAGCTCGACAATCCTTTCAGACACAAAAGAGTTAAATGACAAAGTGACAGATGAATTTATAATTGACACAAGGCAAAGGTACAGAAGGGAAGGAAGAGATTCTCAGGGAACTGGAAGCATCAGATCTCTTGCAGGCCTGAAGCATATTCAGAGTGCCATCAATGAGTGATAGAAAGAGAAAAAGAAAGGATGCGCTAAAGAGAGATAGAAGGAAGCTCAAAGTAGCATTGATCAGGGATGTGTAGGCGAGAGTGTCAGAGATGCTGAGCAACCTTTTGATCCAATCCATTCTGGTTTGTCTGGATGGTGGAGGCTCAGCATTCCTGACACCACACAATCAGAGAATTGTAGAGTTGGAAGGGACCACAAGGGCCATCAAGTCCAACCCTCTGCAATGCAGGAATCTCAGCTACAGCATCCATGACAAATGGCCATTAGACGTTGATCCATGGTGTGCATTTCAGGTACCATTCCCCACACCCTGTTCCTGTGGGGGATCACAATCCCATTCAAAAGAGAGACAAGATCATCTTTCTCTCAGTATAGGTTCCAGTGGACGAGAAAAGAGCTTCAAAAGAACAGAATTTGGTAGATTCCGTGAAGGCAGCTGCATTGCTGGTGAAGGAGCAAGCATGCTAGCCTCAGTTATCTGGGCATGGGTGGGGCTGGGGAAAGTCGTGTTTGTTCCCTGTTTCATGACATCAATCTCCATCTCCAGCCCCATTGTCATTGGCCTAAGTGTTCCGTCTGCTTCCTGCACTGTTACTTCAATAGGCATGCTGCATTTCATAATGGGTGTCATTACAGCTGTAGTCATCGTAGAACAACTGGTGTGAATCTGGAAAAAAATAACATGAAAGTGTTTAAGATGGTGTACACTAATGTCTACTCGGATTCTGTTTAATTACAAATTTTGCATCAATAAATACTATGAACAATCTTTTCTGAAAGTGGTGTCCAGTTACATCACAGTAAATAGCAAAATATAGCAAGCAGATTTTTAGCAAGGTGATATACAGCAACAACCCCCCCCCAAAAAAAAACCTCATCCTCCCAAATTTTTTCTCCCTTTTCGTGGGGAGAATGAGGTCTTCGTTCCTCACACACCTGCATGGCAACAGCATGAGGCGAGTCAAAACTACAAATTTGAGGAGGGGGGTATACAAGTTCAAAGAGTGATCTTAGGTGGTCCATGGTTACTTTGTTAAAGGGTTAGTCAGATAAAAAAACTCTCCTATACAGTTGTACCTCAGAAGTCGAACAGAATCCATTCCGGAAGTCCGTTCAACTTCAGAAACATTCAGAAACCAAAGCGCGGCTTCTGATGGGATGCAGGAAGCTCCTGCAGCCGATCCGAAGCGACAGAAGGCCCATTAGATGTTCGGCTTCCAAATATAGTTGTCAAACTGGAACAGTATTTTCATATTTCCACTGCGATTCACACCAAATCTATGAGGCAAATGTGAAAGTTTGCAACTTTCTAATTACCCTGTTCCTCAAAAATAAAATTAAAAAATGTCTAGTAGCACCTTAGAGACCAACTAAGTTTGTTTTGGGTATAAGCTTTTGTGTGCGTACACACATCTTCAGATACTCTGAAACAGAAGTCACCAGACCATAACAATGTCTTTGAAAAGTTTTACACATCAATTGGGAAGACTGGCGAACTAATGTCAGCGTACTGAAAAAAGCAAAGATCACCAGTGTTGAAGCAATGATTCTTCAACTTCATTGGACTGCTCATGCTATGTGGATGCCTGATGATCGTCTTCCAAAGCAACTACTGTATTCTGAACTTAAAAAGGGAAATGGAAAGTGTAATGCTGGTGGTCAACAAAAGAGGTTTAAAGACTGTCTCAAGGCAAATCTTAAAAAATGTAGTATAAACACTGACAACTGGCCTGCGAGCATTCCAGTTGGAGAACAGCCTTTGCCAAAGGTATCATGGGCTCTGAAGACACTCGAACTCAGGACGCAAGGGAGAAAAGTGTGAAGAGGAAGGCCCCCTTGGCAAATCCACACAGTGCTCAGAAACCAATGTCCCCACTGTGTAAGGACCTGTGGATCCAGAATTGGCCTCCACAGTCACTTAGGGACTCATTGTTAAAACCATGTTTATGGAAGACAATCTTACTCGGTTATGAGTTATTAAAAAAGAAGAATGAAGATATATAAGGGATGAGATTTCTCATTAAGTTAGTAGGAGATGGGTGATTGACTCAATGGGTATGGTAAACCTATTGACGACTGTTAATGAATGAAATAAGTCCTACAGGAAAAAGCAAGGGATAGTATGCAGATGACAAAAATAGCTCTAGCTGTTCCTTAAGTTTTCAAAACACAATCCCTAGCGAATCTCCCCCAGAGTCACAGAATGCCTCTGTGCCCTTTTCCTATTAAAGCTTTGATTTAAAGACAACTTACCAAGAGCAGGAAAAGCTGAGCAACCGAAGTCAAGGGAAGCTGGAAGACTCTGGTGAGGAAGACAGAAATGTCTGGAGCATTTATACCATTTGCTTTTGGCTTCCACGCCTTGAGTCAGCGTTGCTCTTTCCTAATGGACACTTGGCACAAATGCCTAGAAATCTCACAAACATTTTTCTTTCAATGATTAACCCTGCGGGGGAAGAGTGTAATCTCATTCAAGAGTTTATATTTCTTTATAGATTATTATAGTCCCGGGTTGGATGCCTTTGTTGGAAGCACATATCCTGAATTACTAATGCCACCATGTCTCAACCCTTATATTATGTGATTATACAAAAGGACGCAAATATGGGTCACAGCCAGTGCTTCTCTTTCTGGGGGGACGCAGGAGGGCGCACACCCCTAAACAATTTGCATTTAAGGTCTACATTTGGCCTCATTGAGGGGCAGTATTTCAATATGACTAGGAAAACCAGAGTAGCCCTTGACATTGTTTTAGGGAAAAAAGCACTGGTGACATCCATTGTTTTCAGATTTTAAAATGCCCAGTTTTTTAATCAAAATCTCAATGTTTCTGGGGTTTCATTTCCAAAAGCAATAAGTATTCTCATCTGCAATGTTCCTTGTACTTTGCTTGATATATGCCTCTCTTGATATCTGCTAATGTTTAGCCTGGTATATGTTTTCCATATATATTATTTCTAAGAGATCATAATTACACACACACAGTAACAGCTACAAAGAAGATGGTAGATTTGTCTATTCCCCTAGGTTTTCAATGTTTTTGTTAATATAGGCAGTTGGGATTTTTTATCTTGAAAGTCTGAGAAAAAAGAAAATGAAGGAGGCTTCTCTGATCATCTCCTTTATCTTCCAGCTCCCTCAAGAGCTAGTGTTAGTCCCCATCTCTCCCAACAACAACAAGAAGAAGAAGGGACACTGAATACATATGCACATTGCGCAGACATGGAATTGGATAGCACTGAGCTGGCAGATACCAGGCGTTCCTCTGCAATGTTTGCCATGATTCAGCAATTATTTTGGCTCTGAAACAGTCATGAGAAGAACAATAATGCTACAAACTAATTAAAAATAGCACAGAGCCTCCCACAATGAGGTGGAATGTAAAACGTACATGGAACTTGGTTTGGAATGCAAGGGAGCTTCTTGGAACAGATTCCATGGCAGTTCTGCAGGCTTCAGATTGCAGGCACACTAATGAATGGTATTACATTCAAAACAGGATGGATGCAACGCTCATATCCTTTTTGCACTGTGACCCAATATGCTGAATAAAGAGACACATTCAAAAAAGCAGTAATAAACTCAAATCCACCATATTCTCTAATCTTGGTAACTGTTAATATAAAGGCCTTGGGCAGAATCCTTTAGTCTAGCTTCCCTAAATGGGGGTGGGGGTGTAGCGGTGACTCACGCCCCCTTCTCTTTGCAGCGGTGATACCAGGGTTCCCTGTTAAAGGGGTTGTTTGAGGGGAGGCTTTGGCCGTACGCAGAGAGGGCATCATTGCTCTTCCCTGCGACGGTAGCGTAACAGGGGCAGGTTCTCTCTGCTTGAACATATGGTCTCCAGAGCCAGCCCATCTCCCCCCCACACACACACTCTGGATAACCCTGGTGTTCCCCAGATCCCCGGCGGGGGACTGGGGGGGGATAAACACCCAATGCCTGAGCCAAGGTCTACCCACATCTGAAACATAATAAAGTTGTGGCCAATTTTAATCCCATAGCACGTTGTCTTGAGTCATTATTCCACATGGGGGCCACACAGGGTTTGGGGGACTCCGCCTGTCCACACAATGGCAATCCTCAACCTGTCTAACAACTCTTCCTCTTCTCTATCCACATTGTCATTGCTGACACAACTCAGATTCCTTTTGTGGGTTGACTCTTTTTCCTCCTCCTCTTCCACTTTCCCTCACCAGTGTCCCCCTACTTATCTCTAAACCATCCTGGGTTAGTTTTTTTGCCTGTATACCTTCAGGATGCCCCAGTACCCCCAGAAAAGTTCTTCTTGCCAGGATCCAGCCACAATGCTCTAACATGCTGCCCTTACTTACAGAGGACAGTCTCAGCATCCTTATTTACCACACTTCTGGCTCCCTCTCCTCAGCTGTGTGTGGTTTCTCAGCTGTTGAGCAAAGCAGGGAGTGACAGCAAACGTCAGGATTCTGCCCAAATGCCTAGAAAGCTCACAAAGTTTTTCTTTCAATAATTAAACCCATGGGGGAAGAGTGTAATCTCATTCAAGAGTTTATAATTCACTATAGCTGGCTGGATGCCTTTGTTGGAAGCACATATCCATAATTACTAATGCCACCTTGTCTCAACCCTTATATTATTTGATTATACAAATGAATGCAAATATGGGTCACATCCATTGTTTTCAGATTTCAAAATGCCCAATTTTTTAAAATCAAAATCTCAAGGTTTCTGGGGTTTTATTTTAAAAAACAAGAAGTATTCTCATCTGCAATGTTCCTTGTATTTTTCTATTTATTTATTTTTTAAAAAATTATTTTTATTAACACTTAATCAAATCACATTAATTCCAAATTACAGAGCCAAATTTTAAATTTCTGTTGGGGGTACCCATATTTCGAGCTCTGAAAGGGATCCATTCATCTTATTGCTGCTGCTTTGATGTTCACAATTCTGTCCAATCCTCTCCTTGTTGTTTTCCTCATCTCTTCTTGTTGTTTTTGTATATTTTTCCTTTCTCTTTGTGACCTCTGATAGTCTCCACAAGCGAGTTGAAAACAAACATTTTTATAATCCTGTGTGGGTTTTTCCATTCATCCAAGAGTCCTATTCAGACGGCAGACGCATTGAATCACTTCCATAGAAAAAACAATCTTACCGTCTGCTCATTAATCTTCGCAGGCCTGTCACTCCCTTCTCGATCTTCTCAGGGGGTTCTGCCAGAAGTCCAATATAATAACAAAGCCATGGCTTCCTCCCCCTTGATCATCAATCCTGCAACAAAGCCTGCCAACATGGCGACTCTCTTTTTATAACTGCGTCATTCCAAAAGCCTCTTCATTCTTTTCCAGATCTCCATAAGCCAAGCCTTTGGTTAGAAATTCATTTCCACACCGTTCTTAATCATCCCGCTTGTAGTGAATTGTGCAACAGTTCTTCTTGGGGAGGGATTGTTAGGTAATCACATTGTATTTCTCTATTTAAGCCATTTTCATTCCAAGATAGTATTTATAATCTGCCATTCTGGTTTAATTTAAGGGAAAATATTAATTATTTTTTATTCCTGCTTTAATTATGTCTTTGTTACTCTTCCTCTTCTTCCTCTTTATCAGTGCTATCCTCAGGTAATTCCTCTACCCCCCTTTCTGTTCCTGTCACGAGCATCCCTTCTCCTAATTCTTATATTAAATTTTTCATCTGAAATTTCTGCGCTTCAGATATATCCCTGCATTGTTGTTTCTTGATTTTACATGTAAAAGAGACTCCCTTCAGGAATTCCCATCTATATGGAATTTGCGTATTTCTCAGAGCATCTGTCAAAAAATTGGAATTAGCTTGGTTCGTTTGTATTATTTGGTCTCTGATTTGG
The DNA here is from genome assembly GCF_965153285.1 of Podarcis tiliguerta. Lineage (NCBI taxonomy): Eukaryota > Metazoa > Chordata > Lepidosauria > Squamata > Lacertidae > Podarcis > Podarcis tiliguerta. Next base: position 7,161,822 of record NC_139549.1, read on the forward strand.
CGTAAATTAAAAATTACCAGACAGTCTTCTGGTAACCTTTTTTCACCTTTGCAAAGCTTGAATTAATTCAGAAGATTTAATCAATTGAGTTTTTCATCAGTTCTTCCTGTACCTCCATCTAATTATACAACTCCTTAATCAATTTGGACCTTAGATCTTCCTCTGGTTTTTCTGAAATTCATCTAAGACAGAGAATCATTTCCTTCTGACACATTTCCAAGGCCGCAATCACATCATAGGCTGCTTCCTGGGAGACACTAGCCTCCGCCACCACCCCTTTAATTTTTCCTGGCCTTTTCTGAATTCCAACCCTTCTGCATGAACCCTCTTTGTTTTTCTTTCTCTAATCTCATGTGTCTTGGTTTTTAGCTCCTGTACTGATTGTCCCCATGCCATAGTGTTCCCATCCACATTGTCATTTCTGAAACAACTCAGATTCCTTTTGTGGGTTGATTCTTTTTCCTCCTCCTCTTCCCCTTTCCCTCATAAATGTCCCCCTACTTATCTCTAAACCATCCTGGGCTTTTTGCCTGTATGCCTGCATGATGCCCCAGTCCCCCCAGAAAAGTTATTATTGCCTGGAACCCGCGAGAATGCTCTAAAATGCTGCCCTTACTTACAGAGTACAGTCTTAGCATCCTTATTTACCACACCTCTGGCTCCCTCTCCTCAGCTGTGTGTGGTGTCTCAGCTGCTGAGCAAAGCAGGGAGTGACAGCAAACGTCAGAACCTCTTCACATTCATGTTGCAAATCTTTGAAATACGTGTTTAAGGACCCACTGATGTTGCACTGTAAGGTCTGATGACGCTGAGAGAGGCTTGCTAAACGTGAAATGGTGATCACTCCTCTGTGTCATGTACTTCACTAGGAACCCAGTTAAAAGCGCTCATCATAGAACAATGTCCCCAGGCAGAATGGGCAACTCTCTCTGGGCTTCTTCCAATCATTCCTGGCTGAATGAAGCACACTGTCAGGTTTGGAATGTACATCTGACACACGCATAGAGAACTGGCATTTTCCCCTTTCTCTGGGGTGAATGGAATCTTTCCCTAGCCATGTTCTAGGTCTGCGGGAGAGGGAGAGAAACAGAGAGCACCCCTTCTTTCCCCTTGATACCCTTGACCGAAGAACGGTGCACTCCTATCTGGGATGGCCATCCTCTTTCACCTAGCATGCAGCTTCAGGTGTGTGTGGGTGTGTGTATATTTTAACCCCCTCCCATTGCGAGAATCTCCTGATATGATGTTTTCAGAAAGGAGGGGGAGGAAACTGCTCTCTGCTTCTTCCTCCCCTGCCTGACTCCATGTGGAGTCTGAGTGTTATCTATGTAGACATTAGATGCCTGATTTAGAGCTGTAGCACTCATTCAAGCCAGTAGCGCTTTAGTATTAGTTTGCAGCAGCTATTAGAAATAATAGAAGTTAGGTTTCATAGCTTTCTTCCGTGTTGTTTATACTCTTCTGAGTTTGGTGCTGACAACTCAGAGTTCTGGGTCCAGTTAACTTAGACCTGCTTTCCAGGAGTGGAAGGTCTCTAGAAGTGCTCCAGTCTCCTAGCCCAGTCGGGGCAGATCCAGTTGTTGAGCGCAGTCATTGGCATCGGCTCAAAGGCGTACTGACAGGGGGGTGCACATTGACCGATGAGGGAGGGAGGGGACACTTGCCTAGCTAGCCAGATCAGCCGAATCAACCCTGGCGATCAATGGGCAATGGATGTTGCAGCCAGATTGCCCTCACCTCCAAATATATAAAATCATAACTACCTATTACTTATTGCAGTGGTGTTTGCTGCTGCTGAAATAACTAACTATGGCATTATGTTCCCAACATTTCTGATTTATATTATTACATGTGAGGACCCATTTTTATAATATATATGGGGGCTGTTATTTTTAGATGTAGGGCTGTAGCCAGCTAAGTTCTACTCAGTGTAGACCTGTTGGAAATTATGTATCTAAGGTAGACATGCCCCCCCCCCTTGCCTAGGAGTGAAACCTAGGAATGAGCAAAATAAGTGAAAAATGAACAGAACCAAAAATATAATTATGATGCAGATAGACAGCGTTTATTGTTGTGGAAAGAGGAGATCATCAAAGCATTTCTTAGGTGAGCGGCTTCAAATAGGTCAACAATCCTTTCAGCCACAAAAGAGTTAAATGACAAAGGGAGAGATGAATTTATAATTGACACATGGCAAAGGTACACAGGGGAAGGAAAAGATTCTCAGGGAACTGGAAGCATCAGAACTCTTGCAGGCCTGAAGGATATTCAGAGTGCCATCAATGAGCGCTAGAAAGGAAATAGCAAGGATGCGCTAAAGAGAGATAGAAGGAAAGCTCAAGGAAGCATTGATCAGGGATGTGTAGGCAAGAGTGTCAGAGATGCTGAGCAACCTTTTGATCCAATCCATTCTGGTTTGTCTGGATGGTGGAGGCTCAGCATTCCTGACAGCATACAATCAGAGAATTGTAGAGTTGGAAGGGACCACAAGGGCCATCAAGTCCAACCCTCTGCAATGCAGGAATCTCAACTACAGCATCCATGACAAATGGCCATTAGACGTTGATCCATGGTGTGCATTTCAGGTACCATTCCCCACACCCTGTTCCTGTGGGGGATCACAATCCCCTCGAAAGAGAGACAAGCTCATCTTCGTCTCAGTATAGGAACTGTCGCTGGACGAGAAGGGAGATTGTAAGCAAAAGAATTTGGTTGCATCAGTGAAGGCAGCTGCATTGCTGGTGAAGGAGCAAGCATGCTATCCTGAGTTATCTGGGCAGGGCTGGGGCTGGGGAAAGTCGTGTTTCTTCCCTGTTTCATGACATCAATCTCCATCTCCACCCACATTGTCATCGGCCTAAGTGTTCCGTCGTCTTCCTGCACTGTTACTTCAATAGGCATGCTGCATTTCATAATGGGTGTCATTACAGCTGTAGTCATCGTAGAACAACTGGTGTGAATCTGGAAAAAAATAACATGAAAGTGTTTAAGATGGTGTACACTAATGTCTCCTCGGATTCTGTTTAATTACAAATTTTGCATCAAGAAATACTATGAGCAATCTTTTCTGAAAGTGGTGTACAGTTACATCACAGTAAATAGTCAAATATAGCAAGCAGATAGATTTTTAGTAAGGTGATATACAGACACAAAATAACAAAAAAAAAAAACCCTTATCATCCCAACTTTTCCTCCCTTTTTGTGGGAAGAATGAGGTCTTCGTTCCTCACACACCTGCATGGCAACAGCATGAGGCGAGTCAAAACTAAAAATTTGAGGAGGGGGGTATACAAGTTCAAAGAGTGACCTTAGGTAGTCCTTGGTTACTTTGTTAAAGGCTTAGTCAGATAAAAAAAACCTCTCCTATACAGTCGTACCTCAGAAGTCGAACAGAATCCATTCCGGAAGTCCGTTCAACTTCATAAACGTTCAGAAACCAAAGCGCGGCTTCTGATGGGATGCAGGAAGCTCCTGCAGCCGATCTGCAGCCACAGAAGCCCCATTGAATGTTTGGCTTCCAAAAATAGTTCACAAACTGGGACAGTCACTTCCGGGTTTGCGGCGTTCGGGAACCAAAGCGTTTGAGAACTATGCTGTTCGAAAACCAAGGTACGACTGCATTACCCTTGGTATGTGAATAGAGTGAATCCTCATTCCTCATAATGCACTTTGTGTCCCTGGATTAGACAATCCACTCAGGCTAAAACAAATCCATTCCACTATTCCAGCTTTGTAAGTATTTTCATGTTTCCACTGCGATTCACAACAAATCTATGTGGCAAATGTGAAAGTTTGCAGCTTTCTAATTACCCTGTTCCTCAAAAATAAAATTTAAAAATGTCTAGTAGCATCTTAGAGACCAACTAAGTTTGTTTTGGGTATAAGCTTTTGTGTGCATACACACTTCTTCAGATACTCTGAAACAGAAGTCACCAGACCTTAACAGTGTCTTTGAAAAATTTTACACATCACTTGGGAAGACAGGCAAACTAATATCAGTGTACTGAAAAAAGCAAAGATCACCAGTGTTGAAACAATGATTCTTCAACATCACCTTCATTGGACTATTCATGTTATGTGGAGGCCTGATAATCGTCTTCCAAAGCAACTACTCTATTCCAAACATAAAAATGGAAAGTGTAATGCTGGTGGTCAACAAAATAAGTTTAAAGACTGTCTCAAGGCAAATCTTAAAAAATGTAGTATAAACACTGACAACTGGCCTGCGAGCATTCCAGTTGGAGAACAGCCTTTGCCAAAGGTGTCATGGGCTCTGAAGACACTCAAACTCAGGACGCAAGGGAGAAAAGTGTGAAGAGGAAGGCCCCCTTGGCAAATCCACACCATGATCAAATCCTTCCCAGAAACCAATGTCCCCAATGTGTAAGGACGTGTGGATCCAGAATTGGCCTCCACAGTCACTTAGGGACTCATTGTTAAAACCATGTATATGGAAGGTAATCTTACTCGGTTATGAGTTATTTAAAAAGAAGAATGAAGATACATAGTGGAGACATTTCTCAGGAAGGTAGTAGGAGATGGGTGATTGACTCAATGGGTATGGTAAACCTGTTGACGACTGTTAATGACTAAAATAAGTCCTACAGGAAAAAGCAAGGGATAGTATGCAGATGACAAAAATAGCTTTAGCTGTTCCTTGAGTTTTCAAAACACAATCCCTAGCGAATCTCCTCCAGAGTCACAGAATGCCTCTGTGCCCTTTTCCTATTAAAGCTTTGATTTAAAGACAACTTACCAAGAGCAGGAAAGGCTGAGCAACTGAAGTCAAGGAAAGCTGGAAGACTCTGGTGAGGAAGACAGAAATGTCTGGAGCATTTATACCGTTTGCTTTTGGCTTCCACGCCTTGAGTCAGCATTGCTCTTTCCTAATGGGCACTTGGCACAAATGCCTAGAAATCTCACAAACATGTTTCTTTCAATGATTAACCCCGCAGGGGAAGAGTGTAATCTCATTCAAGAGTTTATATTTCATTATAGATTATTATAGTCCCGGGATGTATGCCTTTGTTGGAAGCAGATATCCTTAATTACTAATGCCACCTTGTCTCAACCCTTATGTTATTTGATTACACAAAAGGACGCAAATATGGGTCACACCCAGTGCTTTTTTCTGGGGGCACACATACCCCTAAACAATTTGCGTTTAAGGTCTACGTTTGGCCTCTTTGAGGGGCAGTATTTCAATACGAGTAGGAATATCAGAGTAGCCCTTGACATTGTTTTAGGGGAAAAAACCACTGGTGACATCCATTGTTTTCAGATTTTAAAATGCCCAGTTTTTTAATCAAAATCTCAAAGATTTTGGGATTTCATTTCCAACAGCAATAAATATTTTCATCTGCAATGTTCCTTGTACTTTGCTTGATATATGCCTCTCTTGATATCTGCTAATGTTTAGCCTGGTATATGTTTTCCATATAAATTATTTCGAAGAGATCATAATTACACACACACAGTAACAGCTACAAAGAAGATGGTAGACTTGTCCCTTCCCCTATGTTTTCAATGTTTTTGTTAATATAGGCAGTTGGGGTTTTTAATCATGAAAGTCTGAGAAAAAAGAAAAAGAAGGAGGCTTCTCTGATCATCTCCTTTATCTTCAGCTCCCTTAAGAGCTAGTGGTAATCCCCATCTCTCCCCAACAACAACAACAAGAAGAAGGGACACTGAATACATATGCACATTGCGCAGACATGGAATTGGATAGCACTGAGCTGGCAGATACCAGGCGTTCCTCTGCAATGTTTGCCATGATTCAGCAATTATTTTGGCTCTGAAACAGTCATGAGAAGAACACTAATGCTACAAACTAATTAAAAATAACACAGAGCCTCCCACAATGAGGTAGAATGTAAAATGTACATGTAGCTTGGTTCGGAATGCAAGGGAGCTTCTTGGAACAGATTCCATGGCAGTTCTGCAGGCTTCAGATTGCAGGCACGCTAATGAATTACATTCAAAACAGGATGGACGCAACGCTCATATTCTTTTTTGCACTGTGACCCAATATGCTGAATAAAGAGACACATTCCGAAACACAGAAATAAACTCAAATCCACCATATTCTCTAATCTTGGTAACTGTTAATATAAAGGCCTTGGGCAGAATCCTTTAGTCTAGCTTCCCTAAATGGGGTTGGGGGTGTAGCGATGACTCACGCCCCCCTTCTCTTTGCGAAGGCGATACCAGGGTTCCATGTAAAAAAGGGTTGTTTGAGGGGAGGCTTTGGCCGTACGCCGAGAGGGCGTCATTGCTCTCCCCTGCGATGGTAGCGTAACAGGGGCGGGCCCTCTCTGCTTGAACATATGTTCTCCAGAGCCAGCCCATCCCACCCATCCACACACTCTGGATAACCCTGATGTTCCCCAGACCCCCAACTGGGGACTGGGAGGGATAAACACCCAGTGCCTGAGCCAAGGTCTACCCACATCTGAAACCTAATAAAGTTGTGGCCAATTTTAATCCCATAGCATATTGTCTTGAGTCATTATTCCACACGGGGGCCGCCTAGGGTTTTGGGGGACTCCGCCTGTCCACACAATGGCAATCCTCAACCTGTCTAACAACTCTTCTTCTTTCCCTTCCAAATTGTCATTGCTGACACAACTCAGATTCCTTTTGTGGGTTGACTCTTTTTCCTCCTCCTCTTCCACTTTCCCTCACAAATGTCCCCCTACTTATCTCTAAACCATCCTGCTTTTTTTGCCTGTATACCTGCATGATGACCCAGTCCCCCCAAAAAACTTATTCTTGCCAGGATCCAGCCAGAATGCTCTAAAATGCTGCCCTTACTTACAGAGGACAGTCTCAGCATCCTTATTTACCACACTTCTGGCTCCCTCTCCTCAGCTGTGTGTGTTGTCTCAGCTGCTGAGCAAAGCAGGGAGTGACAGCAAACGTCAGAACCTCTTCACAGTCATGTTGCAAATCTTTGAAATATGTGTTTAAGGACCCTCTGATGTTCCACTGTAAGGTCTTGAATGCGCTGAGAGAGGCTGGCTAAACGTGGAATGATCACTCCTCTGTGTCATGTACTTCACTAGGCACCCAGTTAAAAGCGCTCATCATAGAACAATGTCCCCAGGCAGAATGTGCAATACTCCCTGGGCTTCTTCCAATCATTCCTGGAAGAATTAAGTGCACTTTCAGGTTTGGAATGTACATCTGACACACGCATAGAGAACTGGCATTTTCCCCTTTCTCTGGGTGCATTGAATCTTTCCCTAGCCATGTTCTAGGTCTGTGGGAGAGGTAGCGAGGTGGAAAGAGCACACCTTCTTTTCACTTTATTTCTATTCAAATATTGTATGCCCTTGACCAAAGAACGGTGCACTCCTATCTGGGATGGCCATCCTCTTTCACTGAGCATGCAGCTTTGGGGGGTGTATGTGGATATTTTCACCCCCTCCCATTGCGAGAATCTCCTGATATGATGTTTTCAGAAAGGAGGGGGAGCAAACTGCTCTTCGCTTCTTCCTCTCCTGCCTGACTGTGTGGGGAGTCTGAATGTTATCTATGTAGAGATTAGATGGCTGAGTGAGAACTGTAACAGTCATTCAAGCCAGTAGCGCTTGAGTTTTAGCTTGCAGTAGCTATTAGAAATAAAAGAAGTTATGCTTCACAGCTTTCTTCTGTGTTGTTTATACTCTGCTGAGTTTGATGCTCACAACCCACAGCAGTGGGTCCCATGCACTTATACCTGCTTTCCAGGAGTGGAAGGTCTCTGGAAGTACTCCAGTCAACTAGCCCAGTTGGGACAGATCCAGTTGTTTAGCCCAGTCCTTGGCATCGGCTCAAATGCGTACTGACAGGGGGGTGCACATGGACCGATGAGGGAGGGAGGGGACACTTGCCTAGCTAGCCAGATCAGCCGAATCAACCCTGGCGATCAATGGGCAATGGATGTTGCAGCTAGATCGCCCTCACATCCAAATATATAAAATCATAACTACCTAATACTTATTGCAGTGGTGTTTGCTGCTGCTGAAATAACTAACTAACTATGGCATTATGTCCCCTACATTTCTGATTTATATTATTACATGTGAGGACCCTTTTTATACTATATATGGGGGCTGTTCTTTTTAGATGTAGGGCTGTAGCCAGCTAAGTTCTACTCTGTGTAGACTTACTGGAAATAATGTATCTAAGATAGACATACTCCCCCCCCCCCATGCCTAGGAGTGAAACCTAGGAATGAGTAAAAGAAAGGAAAAATGAACAGAACCAAAAATATAATTATGATGCAGATGGACAGCGTTTATTGTAGTGGAAAAAGGAGATCATGAAAGCATTTCTTAGGTGAGCGGCTTCAAATAGGTCGACAATCCTTTCAGCCACAAAAGAGTTAAATCACAAAGGGACAGATGAATTTATAATTGACACAAGGCAAAGGTACACAGGGGAAGGAAGAAATTCTCAGGGAACTGGAAGCATCAGAACTCTTGCAGGCCTGAAGCATATTCAGAGTGCCATCAGTGAGTGATAGAAAGGAAACAGCAAGGATGCGCTTAAGAGAGATAGAAGGAAAGCTCAAAGAAGCAATGATCAGGGATGTGTAGGCGAGAGTGTCAGAGATGCTGAGCAACCTTTTGATCCAATCCATTCTGGTTTGTCTGGATGGTGGAGGCTCAGCATTCCTGACACCATACAATGATAGAATTGTCGAGTTGGAAGGGACCACAAGGGCCATCAAGTCCAACCCTCTGCAATTCAGGAATCTCAACTACAGCATCGATGACAAATGGCCATTAGACGTTGATCCATGGTGTGCATTTCAGGTACCATTCCCCACACCCCGTTCCTGTGGGGGATCACAATCCCATTCGAAAGAGAGACAAGCTCATCTTCGTCTCAGTATAGGAACTGTCGCTGGACGAGAAGGGAGATTGTAAGCAAAAGAATTTGGTTGCATCAGTGAAGGCAGCTGCATTGCGGATGAAGGAGCAAGCATGCTATCCTGAGTTATCTGGGCAGGGCTGGGGCTGGGGAAAGTCGTGTTTCTTCCCTGTTTCATGACATCAATCTCCATCTCCAGCCACATTGTCATCGGCCTAAGTGTTCCGTCTGCTTCCTGCACTGTTACTTCAATAGGCATGGTGCATTTCATAATGGGTGTCATTCCAGCTGTAGTCATCGTAGAACAACTGGTGTGAATCTGGAAGAAAATAACATGGAAGTGTTTAAGATGGTGTACACTAATGTCTACTCGGATTCTGTTTAATTACAAATTTTGCATCAAGAAATACTATGAGCAATCTTTTCTGAAAGTGGTGTCCAGTTACATCACAGTAAAAAGCAAAATATAGCAAGCAGATTTTTAGCAATGTGATACACAGAAACAACCCCCCCCCCAAAAAAAAAAAACCCTCATCCTCCCAAATTTTCCCTCCCTTTTTGTGGGGACAATGAGGTCTTCGTTCCTCACACACCTGCATGGCAACAGATTGAGGTGAGTCAAAACTACAAATTTGAGGAGGGGGGGTATACAAGTTCAAAGAGTGACTAGTGACCTTAGGTGGTCCATGGTTACTTTGTTAAAGGCTTAGTCAGATAAAAAAACTCTCCTGTACAGTCGTACCACGGAAGTCGAACAGAATCCATTCCGGAAGTCCGTTCCACTTCATAAACGTTCAGAAACCAAAGCGCGGCTTCTGATGGGATGCAGGAAGCTCCTGCAGCCGATCGGAAGCCACAGAAGCCCCACTGGATGTTCGGCTTCCAAATATAGTTGTCAAACTGGAACAGTATTTTCATATTTCCACTGCGATTCACACCAAATCTATGAGGCAAATGTGAAATCTTGCAACTTTCTAGTTACCCTGTTCCTCAAAAATAAAATTAAAAAATGTCTAGTAGCACCTTAGAGACCAACTAAGTTTGTTTTGGGTATAAGCTTTTGTGTGCATACACACTTCTTCAGATACTCTGAAACAGAAGTCACCAGACCTTAACAGTGTCTTTGAAAAATTTTACACATCACTTGGGAAGACAGGCAAACTAATATCAGTGTACTGGAAGAAGCAAAGATCACCAGTGTTGAAGCAATGATTCTTCAACATCACCTTCATTGGACTATTCATGTTATGTGGAGGCCTGATGATCGTCTTCCAAAGCAACTACTCTATTCCAGGCATAAAAATGGAAAGTGTAATGCTGGTGGTCAACAAAAGAGGTTTAAAGACTGTCTCAAGGCAAATTTTAAAAATTGTAGTATAAACACTGACAACTGGCCTGCGAGCATTCCAGTTTTAGAACAGCCTTTGCCAAAGGTGTCATGGGCTCTGAAGACACTCGAACTCAGGATGCAAGGGAAAAAAATGTGAAGAGGAAGGCCCCCTTGGCAAATCCACACCGTGATCAAATCCTTCCCAGAAACCAATGTCCCCCCGTGGAAGGACGTGTGGATCCAGAATTGGCCTCCACAGTCACTTAGGGACTCATTGTTAAAACCATGTTTATGGAAGGTAATCTTACTCGGTTATCAGTTATTAAAAAAGAAGAATGAAGATATATAGTGGAGACATTTCTCAGGAGGGTATTAGGAGATGGGTGATTGACTCAATGGGTATGGTAAACCTATTGACGACTGTTAATGACTGAAATAAGTCCTACAGGAAAAAGCAAGGGATAGTGAGCAGATGACCAAAAATAGCTCTAGCTGTTCCTTAAGTTTTCAAAACACAATCCCTAGCGAATCTCTTCCAGAGTCACAGAATGCCTCTGTGCCCTTTTCCTATTAAAGCTTTGATTTAAAGACAACTTACCAAGAGCAGGAAAAGCTGGGCAACTGAAGTCAAGGGAAGCTGGAAGACTCTGGTGAGGAAGACAGAAATGTCTGGAGCATTTATACCATTTGCTTTTGGCTTCCACGCCTTGAGTCAGCGTTGCTCTTTCCTAATGGACACTTGGCACAAATGCCTAGAAATCTCACAAACACTTTTCTTTCAATGATTAACCCCGCGGGGGAAGAGTGTAATCTCATTCAAGAGTTTATATTTCATTATAGATTGTTATAGTTCGGGTTGGATGCCTTTGTTGGAAGCACATATCCTGAATTACTAATGCCACCATGTCCCAACCCTTATATTATGTGATTATACAAAAGGACGCAAATATGGGTCACAGCCAGTGCTTCTCTTTCTGGGGGGACGCAGGAGGGCGCACACCCCTAAACAATTTGCATTTAAGGTCTACATTTGGCCTCATTGAGGGGCAGTATTTCAATATGACTAGGAAAACCAGAGTAGCCCTTGACATTGTTTTAGGGAAAAAAGCACTGGTGACATCCATTGTTTTCAGATTTTAAAATGCCCAGTTTTTTAATCAAAATCTCAATGTTTCTGGGGTTTCATTTCCAAAAGCAATAAGTATTCTCATCTGCAATGTCCCTTGTACTTTGCTTGATATATGCCTCTCTTGATATCTGCTAATGTTTAGCCTGGTATATGTTTTCCATATAAATTATTTCGAAGAGATCATAATTACACACACACAGTAACAGCTACAAAGAAGATGGTAGACTTGTCCCTCCCCCTATGTTTTCAATGTTTTTGTTAATATAGGCAGTTGGGATTTTTTATCTTGAAAGTCTGAGAAAAAAGAAAATGAAGGAGGCTTCTGTGATCATCTCCTTTATCTTCCAGCTCCCTCAAGAGCTAGTGTTAGTCCCCATCTCTCCCAACAACAACAACAACAATAAGGGACACTGAATACATATGCACATTGCGCAGACATGGAATTGGATAGCACTGAGCTGGCAGATACCAGGCGTTCCTCTGCAATGTTTGCCATGATTCAGCAATTATTTTGGCTCTGAAACAGTCATGAGAAGAACAATAATGCTACAAACTAATTAAAAATAGCACAGAGCCTCCCACAATGAGGTGGAATGTAAAACGTACATGGAACTTGGTTTGGAATGCAAGGCAGCTTCTTGGAACAGATTCCATGGCAGTTCTGCAGGCTTCAGATTGCAGGCACACTAATGAATGGATTACATTCAAAACCGGATGGAAGCAACGCTCATATTCTTTTTTGCACTGTGACCCAATATGCTGAATAAAGAGACACATTCAGAAAAGAATCTATATTTCACTATAGATTCTTATAGTCCCTGGCTGGATGCCTTTGTTGGAAGCACATATCCTTAATTACTAATGCCACCTTGTCTCAACCCTTATATTATTTGATTACACAAATGAATGCAAATATGGGTCACATCCATTGTTTTCAGATTTCAAAATGCCCAATTTTTAAAAATCAAAATCTCAAGGTTTCTGGGGTTTTATTTTAAAAAACAAGAAGTATTCTCATCTGAAATGTTCCTTGTATTTTTCTATTTATTTATTTTTTTAAAAATAATTTTATTAACACTCAATCAAATCACATTAATTCCAAATTACAGAGCCAAATTTTAAATTTCTGTTGGGGGTACCCATATTTCGAGCTCCGAAAGGGATCCGATCATCTTATTGCTGCTGCTTTGATGTTCACAGTTCTGTCCAAATAATGTTCACAATTCTGTCCAATCCTCTCTTTGTTGTTTTCCTCATCTCTTCTTGTTGTTTTCGTATATTTTTCCTTTCTCTTTGTGACCTCTGATAGTCTCCACAAGCGAGTTGAAAACAAACATTTTTATAATCCTGTGTGGGTTTTTCCATTCATCCAAGAGTCAAATTCAGACGGCAGACGCACTGAATCACTTCCATAGAAAAAACAATCTTACCGTCTGCTCATTAATCTTCGCAGGCCTGTCACTCCCTTCTCGATCTTCTCAGGGGGTTCTGCCAGGAGTCCAATATAATAACAAAGCCATGGCTTCCTCCCCCTTGATCATCAATCCTGCAACAAAGCCTGCCAACATGGCGACTCTCTTTTTATAACTGAGTCATTCCAAAAACCTTTCATTCTTTTCCAGATCTCCATAAGCCAAGCCTTTGGTTAGTAATTCATTTCCACACCGTTCTTAATCATCCCGCTTGTAGTCAATTGTGCAACGGTTCTTCTTGGGGAGGGATTGTTAGGTAATCACATTGTATTTTTCTATTTAAGCCATTTTCATTCCAAGTTAGTATTTCTAATCTGCCATTCTGGTTTAATTTAAGGAAAAATAATTATTATTTTTTATTCCTCCTTTAATTATGTTTTGTTACTCTTCCTCTTCTTCCTGTTTATCAGTGCTATCCTCAGGTAATTCCTCTATCCCCCTTTCTGTTCCTGTCACGAGCATTCCTTCTCCTAATTCTTATATTAAATTTTTCATCTGTAATTTCTGAGCTTCAGATATATCCCTGCATTGTTGTTTCTTGATTTTACATGTAAAAGAGACTCCCTTCAGCAATTCCCATCTATATGGAATTTGCGTATTTCTCAGAGCATCTGTCAAAAAATTGGAATTAGCTTGGTTCGTTTGTATTATTTGGTCTCTGATTTGGCGTAAATTAAAAATTACCAGGCAGTCTTCTGGTAACCTTTTTTCACCTTTGCAAAGCTTGATTTAATTCAGAAGATTTACTCAATCGAGTTTTTCATCAGTTCTTCCTGTACCTCCATCTAATTATACAACTCCTTAATCAATTTGGACCTTAGATCTTCCTCTAGTTCTTCTGAAATTCATCTAAGACAGAGAATCATTTCCTTCTGAAACATTTCCAAAGCCGCAATCACATCATAGGCTGCTTCCTGGGAGACACTAGCCTCCGCCACCTCCTCTTTAATTTTTCCTGGCCTTTTCTCAATTCCAACCCTTCTGCCCGAACCCTCTTTGTTTTTCTTCCTCTAATCCCTGTGTCTTGGTTTTTAGCTCCTGTACTGATTGTCCCCATGCCATAGTGTTCCCATCCACATTGTCATTTCTGAAACAACTCAGATTCCTTTTGTGGGTTGATTCTTTTTCCTCCTCCTCTTCCACTTTCCCTCACAAATGTCCCCCTACTTATCTTTAAACCATCCTGGGTTTTTTGCCTGTATATCTTCACGATACACCAGTCCCCCCAGAAAGGTTCTTCTTGCCAGAATCCAGCCACAATGCTCTAAAATGCTGCCCTTACTTACAGAGGACAGTCTCAGCATCCTTATTTACCACACTTCTGGCTCCCTCTCCTCAGCTGTGTGTGGTGTCTCAGCTGCTGACAAAGCAGGGAGTGACAGCAAACGTCAGAACCTCTTCACAGTCATGTTGCAAATCTTTGAAATACATGTTTAAGGACCCTGTGATGTTCCAGTGTGAGGTCTGATGGCACTGAGAGAGGCTGGCCAAACATGAAAAGATGGTCACTCCTATGTGTCATGTACTTCACTAGGCACCCAGTTAAAAGTGCTCATCATAGAACAATGTCCCCAGGCAGAATGTGCAACTCTCTCTGGGTTTCTTCCAATCATTCCTGGCTGAATGAAGCACACTGTCAGGTTTGGAATGTACATCTGACACACGCATAGAGAACTGGCCTTTACCCCCTGTCTCTGGGGTGAATGGAATCTTTCCCTAGGGATGTTCTAGGTCTGCGGGAGAGGGAGAGAAACAGAGAGAGCACCCCTTCTTTCCCCTTGATACCCTTTACCCAAGAACAGTGCACTCCTATCTGGGATGGCCATCCTCTTTCACCTAGCATGCAGCTTCAGGTGTGTGTGTGTGTGGATATTTTAACCCCCTCCCATTGCGAGAATCTCCTGATATGATGTTTTCAGAAAGGAGGGGGAGGAAACTGCTCTCTGCTTCTTCCTCCCCTGCCTGACTCCATGTGGAGTCTGAGTGTTATCTATGTAGACATTAGATGGCTGAGTTAGAGCTGTAACACTCATTCAAGCCAGTAGCGCTTTAGTATTAGTTTGCAGTAGCTATTAGAAATAAAAGAAGTTAGGATTCATAGCTTTCTTCCGTGTTGTTTATACTCTTCTGAGTTTGGTGCTCACAACTCAGAGTTCAGGGTCCAGTTCACTTAGACCTGCTTTCCAGGAGTGGAAGGTCTCTAGAAGTGCTCCAGTCTCCTAGCCCAGTCGGGACAGGTCCAGTTGTACAGCCCAGTCATTGGCATCGGCTCAAAGGTGTACTGACAGGGGGTGCACATTGACCGATGAGGGAGGGAGGGGACACTTGCCTAGCAAGCCAGATCAGCCGAATCAACCCTGGCGATCAATGGGCAATGGATGTTGCAGCCAGATTGCCCTCACTTCCAAATATATAAAATCATAGCTACCTAATACTTATTGCAGTGGTGTTTGCTGCTGCTGAAATAACTAACTGTGACATTATGTTCCCTACATTTCTGATTTATATTATTACATGTGAGGACCCTTTTTATAATATATATGGGGGCTGTTATTTTTAGATGTAGGGCTGTAGCCAGCTAAGTTCTCCTCAGTGTAGACCTATTGAAAATAATGTATCTAAGATAGACATGCCCCCCCCCCATTCCTAGGAGTGAAAGCTAGGAATGAGTAAAAGAAATGAAAAATGAACAGAACCAAAAATATAATTATGATGCAGATAGATAGCGTTTATTGTTGTGGAAAGAGGAGATCATGAAAGCATTTCTTAGGTGAGCTGCTTCAAATAGGTCGACAATCCTTTCAGACACAAATGAGTTAAATGACAAAGGGACAGATGAATTTATAATTGATACAAGGCAAAGGTACACAGGGGAAGGAAGAGATTCTCAGGGAACTGGAAGCATCAGAACTCTTGCAGGCCTGAAGCATATTCAGAGTGCCATCAATGAGTGATAGAAAGGAAACAGAAAGGATGCGCTTAAGAGAGATAGAAGGAAAGCTCAAGGAAGCATTGATCAGGGATGTGTAGGCGAGAGTGTCAGAGATGCTGAGCAACCTTTTGATCCAATCCATTCTGGTTTGTCTGGATGGTGGAGGCTCAGCATTCCTGACACCATACAATGATAGAATTGTAGAGTTGGATGGGACCACAAGGGCCATCAAGTCCAACCCTCTGCAATTCAGGAGTCTCAACTACAGCATCCATGACAAATGGCCATTAGACATTGATCCATGGTGTGGATTTCAGGTACCATTCCCCACACCCCGTTCCTGTGGGGGATCACAATCCCATTCGAAAGAGAGACAAGCTCATCTTCGTCTCAGTATAGGAACGGGATGAGAAGGGAGATTGTAAGCAAAAGCATTTGGTTGCATCAGTGAAGGCAGCTGCATTGCTGATGAAGGAGCAAGCATGCTATCCTGACTTATCTGGGCAGGGCTGGGGCTGGGGAAAGTCGTGTTTCTTCCCTGTTTCATGACATCAATCTCCATCTCCACCCACATTGTCATCGGCCTAAGTGTTCCGTCGTCTTCCTGCACTGTTACTTCAATAGGCATGCTGCATTTCATAATGGGTGTCATTCCAGCTGTAGTCATCGTAGAACAACTGGTGTGAATCTGGAAAAAAATAACATGGAAGTGTTTAAGATGGTGTACACTAATGTCTACTTGGATTCTGTTTAATTACAAATTTTGCATCAATAAATACTATGAGCAATCTTTTCTGAAAGTGGTGTCCGGTTACATCACAGTAAATAGCAAAATATAGCAAGCAGATTTTTAGCAATGTGATACACAGAAACAACCCCCCCCCCAAAAAAACCCTCATACTCCCAAATATTCCCTCCCTTTTTGTGGGGAGAATGAGGTCTTCGTTCCTCACACACCTGCATGGCAACAGCATGAGGCGACTCAAAACTACAAATTTGAGGAGGGGGGTATACAAGTTCAAAGAGTGACCTTAGGTGGTCCTTGGTTACTTTGTTAAAGGCTTAGTCAGATAAAAAAAACCTCTCCTATACAGTCGTACCTCAGAAGTCGAACAGAATCCATTCCGGAAGTCCGTTCGCCTTCATAAACGTTCAGAAACCAAAGCGCGGCTTCTGATGGGATGCAGGAAGCTCCTGCAGCCGATCCGAAGCCACAGAAGGCCCATTAGATGTTCGGCTTCCAAATATAGTTGTCAAACTGGAACAGTATTTTCATATTTCCACTGCGATTCACACCAAATCTATGAGGCAAATGTGAAATCTTGCAACTTTCTAATTACCCTGTTCCTCAAAAATAAAATTAAAAAATGTCTAGTAGCACCTTAGAGACCAACTAAGTTTGTTTTGGGTATAAGCTTTTGTGTGCATACACACTTCTTCAGATACTCTGAAACAGAAGTCACAAGACCTTAACAGTGTCTTCAAAAATTTTACACATCACTTGGGAAGACAGGCGAACTAATGTCAGCGTACTGGAAGAAGCAAAGATCACCAGTGTTGAAACAATGATTCTTCAACATCAACTTCGTTGGACTGGTCATGTTATGTGGATGCCTGATGATCGTCTTCCAAAGCAACTACTCTATTCCAAACATAAAAATGGAAAGTGTAATGCTGGTGGTCAACAAAAGAGGTTTAACGACTGTCTCAAGGCAAATCTTTAAAAATGTAGTATAAACACTGACAACTGGCCTGCGAGCATTCCAGTTGAAGAACAGCCTTTGCCAAAGGTGTCATGGGCTCTGAAGACACTCGAACTCAGGATGCAAGGGAGAAAAGTGTTAAGAGGAAGGCCCCCTTGGCAAATCCACACCGTGATCAAATCCTGCCCAGAAACCAATGTCCCCACTGTGTAAGGACATGTGGATCCAGAACTGGCCTCCACAGTCACTTAGGGACTCATTATTAAAACCATGTTTATGGAAGAGAATCTTACTTGGCTATGAGTGATTACCAAGGAAGAAAGAAGATATATAGGGGAGACATTTCTCATGAAGTTAGTAGGAGATGGGTGATTGATTCAATGGGTATGGTAAACCTGTTGACGACTGTTAATGACTGAAATAAGTCCTACAGGAAAAAGCAAGGGATAGTATGCAGATGACCAAAGATAGCTCTAGCTGTTCCTTGAGTTTTCAAAACACAATCCCTAGCGAATCTCCTCCAGAGTCACCAAATGCCTCTGTGCCCTTTTCCTATTAAAGCTTTGGTTTAAAGACAACTTACCAAGATCAGGAAAGGCTGAGCAACCGAAGTCAAGGGAAGTTGGAAGACTCTGGTGAGGAAGACAGAAATGTCTGGAGCATTTATACCGTTTGCTTTTGGCTTCCACGCCTTGAGTCAGCCTTGCTCTTTCCTAATGGACACTTGGCACAAATGCCTAGAAAACTCACAAACATGTTTCTTTCAATGATTAACCCCGCAGGGGAAGAGTGTAATCTCATTCAAGAGTTTATATTTCATTATAGATTATTATAGTCCCAGGATGTATGCCTTTGTTGGAAGCACATATCCTTAATTACTAATGCCACCTTGTCTCAACCCTTATGTTATTTGATTACACAAAAGGACGCAAATATGGGTCACACCCAGTGCTTTTTTCTGGGGGCACACATACCCCTAAACAATTTGCGTTTAAGGTCTACGTTTGGCCTCTTTGAGGGGCAGTATTTCAATACGAGTAGGAATATCAGAGTAGCCCTTGACATTGTTTTAGGAAAAAAACCTCTGGTGACATCCATTGTTTTCAGATTTTAAAATGCCCAGTTTTTTAATCAAAATCTCAAAGATTTTGGGATTTCATTTCCAACAGCAATAAATATTTTCATCTGCAATGTTCCTTGTACTTTGCTTGATATATGCATCTCTTGATATCTGCTAATGTTTAGCCTGGTATATGTTTTCCATATATATTATTTCTAAGAGATCATAATTACACACACACAGTAACAGCTACAAAGAAGATGGTAGACTTGTCCCTTCCCCTATGTTTTCAATGTTTTTGTTAATATAGGCAGTTGGGGTTTTTTATCTTGAAAGTCTGAGAAAAAAGAAAATGAAGGAGGCTTCTCTGATCATCTCCTTTATCTTCCAGCTCCCATAAGAGCTAGTGTTAGTCCCCATCTCTCCCAACAACAACAAGAAGAGACACTGAATACATATGCACATTGCGCAGACATGGAATTGGATAGCACTGAGCTGGCAGATACCAGGCGTTCCTCTGCAATGTTTGCCATGATTCAGCAATTATTTTGGCTCTGAAACAGTCATGAGAAAACAATAATGCTACAAACTAATTAAAAATAACACGGAGCCTCCCACAATGAGGTGGAATGTAAAATGTACATGGAACTTGGTTCGGAATGCAAGGGAGCTTCTTGGAACAGATTCCATGGCAGTTCTGCAGGCTTCAGATTGCAGGCACGCTAATGAATGGATTACATTCAAAACAGGATGGATGCAATGCTCATATCCTTTTTGCACTGTGACCCAATATGCTGAATAAAGAGACACATTCAGAAAAGCAGTAATAAACTCAAATCCACCATATTCTCTAATCTTGGTAACTGTTAATATAAAGGCCTAGGACAGAATCCTTTAGTCTAGCTTCCCTAAATGGGGGTGGGGGTGTAGCGGTGACTCACGCCCCCCTTCTCTTTGCAGCGGTGATACCAGGGTTCCCTTTTAAAGGGGTTGTTTGAGGGGAGGCTTTGGCCGTACGCCGAGAGGTCGTCATTGCTCTCCCCTGCGACGGTAGCGTAACAGGGGCGGGCTCTCTCTGCTTGAACATATGTTCTCCAGAATCAGCCCATCTCCCCCACACACACTCTGGATAACCCTGATGTTCCCCAGATCCCTGGCGGGGGACTGGGAGGGATAAACACCCAATGCCTGAGCCAAGGTCTACCCACATCTGAAACATAATAAAGTTGTGGCCAATTTTAATCCCATAGCACATTGTCTTGAGTCATTATTCGACACGGGGGCCGCCTAGGGTTTTGGGGGACTCCGCCTGTCCACACAATGGCAATCCTCAACCTGTCTAACAACTCTTCTTCTTTCCCTTCCAAATTTTCATTGCTGACACAACTCAGACTCCTTTTGTGGGTTGACTCTTTTTCCTCCTCGTCTTCCAGTTTCCCTCACAAATGTCCCCCTACTTATCTCTAAACCATCCTGGGTTCTTTGCCTGTATACCTTCGCGATGCCCCAGTCCCCCCAGAAAAGTTCTTCCTGCCAGGATCAAGCCAGAATGCTCTATAATGCTGCCCTTACTTACAGAGGACAGTCTCAGCATCCTTATTTACCACACTTAGGCTCCCTCTCCTCAGCTGTGTGTGTTGTCTCAGCTGCTGAGCAAAGCAGGGAGTGACAGCAAACGTCAGAACCTCTTCACAGTCATGTTGCAAATCTTTGAAATATGTGTTTAAGGACCCTCTGATGTTCCACTGTAAGGTCTTGAATGCGCTGAGAGAGGCTGGCTAAACGTGGAATGATCACTCCTCTGTGTCATGTACTTCACTAGGCACCCAGTTAAAAGCGCTCACCATAGAACAATGTCCCCAGGCAGAATGTGCAATACTCCCTGGGCTTCTTCCAATCATTCCTGGAAGAATTAAGTGCACTTTCAGGTTTGGAATGTACATCTGACACACGCATAGAGAACTGGCATTTTCCCCTTTCTCTGGGTGCATTGAATCTTTCCCTAGCCATGTTCTAGGTCTGTGTGAGAGGTAGCGAGGTGGAAAGAGCACACCTTCTTTTCACTTTATTTCTATTCAAATATTGTATGCCCTTGACCAAAGAACGGTGCACTCCTATCTGGGATGGCCATCCTCTTTCACTGAGCATGCAGCTTTGGGGTGTGTGTGGATATTTTCACCCCCTCCCATTGCGAGAATCTCCTGATATGATGTTTTCAGAAAGGAGGGGGAGCAAACTGCTCTTCGCTTCTTCCTCTCCTGCCTGACTGTGTGGGGAGTCTGAATGTTATCTATGTAGAGATTAGATGGCTGAGTGAGAACTGTAACAGTCATTCAAGCCAGTAGCGCTTGAGTTTTAGCTTGCAGTAGCTATTAGAAATAAAAGAAGTTATGCTTAACAGCTTTCTTCCGTGTTGTTTATACTCTGCAGAGTTTGATGCTCACAACTCACAGCAGTGGGTCCCATGCACTTAAACCTGCTTTCCAGGAGTGGAAGGTCTCTGGAAGTACTCCAGTCAACTAGCCCAGTTGGGACAGATCCAGTTGTTTAGCCCAGTCCTTGGCATCGGCTCAAATGCGTACTGACAGGGGGATGCACATGGATCCTTGAGGGAGGGAGGAGAAACTTGCCTACCTAGCCAGATCAGCCGAATCAACCCTGGCGATCAATGGGCAATGGATCTTGCAGCTAGATCGCCCTCACATCCAAATATACAAAATCATAACTACCTAATACTTATTGCAGTGGTGTTTGCTGCTGCTGAAATAACTAACTAACTATGGCATTATGTTCCCTACATTTCTGATTTATATTATTACATGTGAGGACCCTTTTTATACTATATATGGGGGCTGTTCTTTTTAGATGTAGGGCTGTAGCCAGCTAAGTTCTACTCTGTGTAGACTTACTGGAAATAATGTATCTAAGATAGACATACTCCCCCCCCCCCATGCCTAGGAGTGAAACCTAGGAATGAGTAAAGGAAATGAAAAATGAACAGAACCAAAAATATAATTATGATGCAGATAGATAGCGTTTATTGTTGTGGAAAGAGGAGATCATGAAAGCATTTCTTAGGTGAGCGGCTTCAAATAGGTCGACAATCCTTTCAGCCACAAAAGAGTTAAATCACAAAGGGACAGATGAATTTATAATTGACACAAGGCAAAGGTACACAGGGGAAGGAAGAAATTCTCAGGGAACTGGAAGCATCAGAACTCTTGCAGGCCTGAAGGATATTCAGAGTGCCATCAATGAGCAATAGAAAGGAAACAGAAAGGATGCGCTTAAGAGAGATAGAAGGAAAGCTCAAAGAAGCAATGATCAGGGATGTGTAGGCGAGAGTGTCAGAGATGCTGAGCAACCTTTTGATCCAATCCATTCTGGTTTGTCTGGATGGTGGAGGCTCAGCATTCCTGACACCATACAATCGTAGAATTGTCGAGTTGGAAGGGACCACAAGGGCCATCAAGTCCAACCCTCTGCAATGCAGGAATCTCAACTACAGCATCGATGACAAATGGCCATTAGACGTTGATCCATGGTGTGCATTTCAGGTACCATTCCCCACACCCCGTTCCTGTGGGAAAGAGAGACATTCAAAAGAGAGACAAGCTCATCTTCGTCTCATTATAGGAACTGTCGCTGGACGAGAAGGGAGATTGTAAGCAAAAGAATTTGGTTGCATCAGTGAAGGCAGCTGCATTGCTGGTGAAGGAGCAAGCATGCTAGCCTGAGTTATCTGGGCAGGGCTGGGGTTGGGGAGAGTCGTGTTTGTTGCCTGTTTCATAACATCAATCTCCATCTCCACCCACATTGTCATCGGCCTAAGTGTTCCGTCGGCTTCCTCCACTATTACTTCAATAGGCATGCTGCATTTCATAATGGGTGTCATTCCAGCTGTAGTCATCGTAGAACAACTGGTGTGAATCTAGAAAAAAATAACATGGAAGTGTTTAAGATGGTGTACACTAATGTCTACTTGGATTCTGTTTAATTACAAATTTTGCATCAATAAATACTATGAGCAATCTTTTCTGAAAGTGGAGTCCAATTGCATCACAGTAAATAGTAAAATATAGCAAGCAGATAGATTTTTAGCAAGGCGATATACAGACACAAAATAACCAAAAACCCCCTCATCCTCCCAACTTTTCCTCCCTTTTTGTGGGGAGAATGAGGTCTTCATTCCTCACACACCTGCATGGCAACAGCATGAGGCGACTCAAAACTACAAATTTGAGGAGGGGAGAATACAAGTTCAAAGAGTGACTAGTGACCTTAGGTGGTCCTTGGTTACTTTGTTAAAGGCTTTTTTTTTTTTTATCTGACTAAGCCTCTCCTATACAGTCGTACCTCAGAAGTCAAACAGAATCCATTCCGGAAGTCCGTTTGACTTCATAAACGTTCAGAAACCAAAGCGCGGCTTCTGATGGGATGCAGGAAGCTCCTGCAGCCGATCTGCAGCCACAGAATCCCCATTGGATGTTCGGCTTCCAAAAATTGTTCGCAAACTGGGACAGTCACTTCCGGGTTTGCGGCGTTCGCAACCAAAACGTTTGGGAACTATGCTGTTCAAAAACCTAGGTACGACTGTATTACCCTTGGTATGTGAATAGAGTGAATCCTCATTCCTCATAATGTACTTTGTGTCGCTAATTAGACAATCCACTCAGGCTAAAACAAATCCATTACAATATTCCAGCTTTGTAAGTATTTTCATGTTTCCACTGGGATTCACACCAAATCTATGAGGCAAATGTGAAAGTTTGCAACTTTCTAATTACCCTGTTCCTCAAAAATAAAATAAAAAAATGTCTAGTAGGACCTTAGAGACCAACTAAGTTAGTTCTGGGTATAAGCTTTTGTGTGCATGCACACTTCTTCAGATACTCTGAAACAGAAGTCACCAGACCTTACAGTGTCTCAGAAAAAAATTACACATCAATTGGGAAGACAGGCGAACTAATATCAGCGTACTGGAAGAAGCAAAGATCACCAGTGTTGAAACAATGATTCTTAAACATCAACTTCGTTGGACTGGTCATGTTATGTGGATGCCTGATGATCGTCTTCCAAAGCAACTACTCTATTCATAACATGAAAATGGAAAGTGTAATGCTGGTGGTCAACAAAAGGAGTTTAAAGACTGTCTAAAGGCAAATTTTAAAAATTGTAGTATAAACACTGACAACTGGCCTGCGACTGCTCCAGTTGGAGAACAGCCTTTACCAGAGGTGTCATGGGCTCTGAAGACACTCATACTCAGGACGCAAGGGAGAAACGTGCTATGAGGAAGGCCCTCTTGGCAAATCCACACCGTGATCAAATCCTGCCCAGAAACCAATGTCCCCACTGTGGAAGGACGTGTGGATCCAGAATTGGCCTCCACAGTCACTTAGGGCCTCATTGTTAAAACCAAGTTTATGGAAGACAATCTTACTCGGCTATGAGTGATTACCAAAGAAGAATGAAGATATATAGGGGAGACATTTCTCATGAAGTTAGTAGGAGATGGGTGATTGATTCAATGGGTATGGTAAACCTATTGACGACTGTTAATGACTGAAATAAGTCCTACAGGAAAAAGCAAGGGATAGTATGCAGATGACCAAAGATAGCTCTAGCTGTTCCTTGAGTTTTCAAAACACAATCCCTAGCGAATCTCCTCCAGAGTCACAGAATGCCTCTGTGCTCTTTTCCTATTAAAGCTTTGATTTAAAGACAACTTACCAAGAGCAGGAAAGGCTGAGCAACCGAAGTCAAGGGAAGCTGGAAGACTCTGGTGAGGAAGACAGAAATGTCTGGAGCATTTATACCGTTTGCTTTTGGCTTCCACGCCTTGAGTCAGCCTTGCTCTTTCCTAATGGACACTTGGCACAAATGCCTAGAAATCTCACAAACATGTTTCTTTCAATGATTAACCCCGCGGGGGAAGAGTGTGATCTCATTCAAGAGTTTATATTTCATTATAGATTATTATAGTCCCGGGTTGGATGCCTTTGTTGGAAGCACATATCCTTAATTACTAATGCCACCATGTCCCAACCCTTATGTTATTGGATTATACAAAAGGACGCAAAAAAAAAAAAAAGTGTTTAAAGTCTACGTTTGGTCTCATTGAGAGGCAGTATTTCAGTATGAGTAGAAAAACCAGAGTAGCCCTTGACATTGTTTTGGGGGGGGGGGAGCACTGGTGACATCCATTGTTTTCCGATTTTAAAATGCCCAATTTTTTAATCAAAATATCAATATTTCTGGGGTTTCATTTCCAAAAACAAGAAGTATTGCCGGACTATTTTGAATTGGGCGATGGTCTGTGCCTACAGATCTGTACACAGAATCTGTCGACCATCCCGGTCATCTTTTTGTCTTTGCCTAACAGCAAAAGGTCAAATTTTTGCTTTTGCGGGAGGTCAGCGAGCCTCACCAGTAGGAGATCCATGATCTTACTACGTGCCTCTTCATAAGAGGGACATCTAAAGAACAAGTGTTCTGGGCTTCTTATCTCTCCCAATGGACAGGTGCAAAGTCTCTGAGCATAGGGGACTTTTATAAAAGTTCCACCCAGGACCGGCGAGGGAAGAGCCGAGCTTCTGGCGAGTGTAAAGGCCCTTCTTGCAACCCTAGATACGAGAAAGAAGAGACATGCTGCCGGTGCGGCTATATATCTCTTGATTTCTCCAATTCTATAGTCGTGGCACCTTGCACAGTCCTGCTGTCTCTCGGTGTCTAATATTCTTTGCCTGACCGTAGCATTTGCCTGGCCCAAGCCCAGACTTAGAAGGGCTTGAGGGGCAAAATCCAGTTTCCGGAGGGTGTTCAGGACTGCAGTCTGCCAGCCCGACTGGAATTGGTCACAGAGGATCAATGGGGCTATCCCTCGGGGGAGCAGGTTCAATGTCAGCCATTTGCAGATTGATGTTAGGCAGATGCTAGCCTCCACTTTCATCATCCCCATTTCCAATCTAACCCATGTGTTTGAGACACACCTGGGGACTTGGAGGAGAGCGCTAAGAAGTCTAGATTGAACTCTCTCAAGTGGGGAGAAAGCAGAGGAAGGTGGGCCCAAAAAGGAACCATAGAGGAGTTGTGCCAAAGTTTTGGCCTTGTATAATTTTAGAGCTGCGGACAGCCTCCCACAATGTAAAACGTACATGGAACTTGGTTCGGAATGCAAGGCAGCTTCTTGGAACAGATTCCATGGCAGTTCTGCAGGCTTCAGATTGCAGGCACGCTAATGAATGGATTACATTCAAAACAGGAGGGACACAATGCTCATATTCTTTTTTGCACTGTCACCCAACATGCTGAATAAAGAGACACATTCAGAAAAGCAGTAATAAACTCAAATCCACCATATTCTCTAATCTTGGGAACTGTTACTCACAGTTACTCACGTGCGTGCGCCTACACATGTATATATATATATATATATATATATATATATATATATATATAAAGACACCAGTAATTTATGTAAATGGAAAATATAAAGAAGACAAAACATTAACAAATATCAGAGTGACAGACATCAGTATTAGTACAATAAAATAAAATAGATGGAAATAGCCTTCCTAATTGAATCAGGCGTTTGTCATGAGTCAGTGACTCATTCTGGGAAATACTTCAGTAGTAGCATACTTTTCAGCAACTAGTGAAATGTTCAAAATGGTAGAGCCTCTCAGACTTCAATGGGCAAAAGGGCTAGAAGATTTACACAGACACTGCACCTTGACGGGTGGAAATTCTGAACATACATTTGACTTCTGCTTTAATGGATGAGATTGAAGTTGGATCCAGATACAATGGAGGTCCTCACAATCTAGAAGTTTATTTTGAGACCCACTTAAGATAGGGGAAATGAAACTATGGTCCTCCAGATGTTGTTGAACTCCAAAACCCCTCAGCTCCAACCAACATGGCCAATGGTCAGGGATGATGAGAATCATAGACAAAAAACATCTGAAAGACCACAGAGATCCCACCCGCGTTTCATACTATCCAACTTTCCCAATTTCCCAGGTATTATGAAAGCCATCCCAGCTTCTCATTTGATCCTGGAATGTCCCTATTTTTCCCACCAGTGCTGCCACCACCAAGCTCAGGGAGGAGGAGGATCTGGCCCATGTCCTGGGTGCTGGCCGAAACTGTGGCTGCAAGGGAGCATCCCACGGCTTCTCCATGGCCTCTTTCCTTGGGCTGCTCATAGCAGCTGCTGGAGAAGAAGAAAGGAGCTACACCATATTCCAGGGCTCAGCAAACCTTTTCAGCAGGGGGCCGGTCCACTGTCCCTCAGACCTTGTGGGGTGCCAGACTATATTTTTTTTTGGGGGGGGGGAAATGAACGAATTCCTATGCCCCACAAATAACCCAGAGATGCATTTTAAATAAAAGGAAACATTCTACTCATGTCAAATTTGCGGATGATACAACAGTGGTGGGGCTCATTAGTGAGAACGATGAGACTGCTTATAGGAAAGAAGTACAGGGGTTAATTCAATGGTGTAAAGAAAACAATCTTATGCTTAACACCAAAAAAACCAAAGAACTCATAGTTGATTTTAGGAGAAAGAAAAGTGCATTTTTACCATTGCACATAAATGGCGAGGAGGTGGAGAGGGTTGGTAGTTTTAAATACCTGGGCATTTATATCTCTGAGGACCTCTCATGGACTGCAAATATTAACATGGTTGTGAGGAAGGTGCAGGGGAGGTTGTATTTCCTGAGAATGCTCAGGGGACTGAATCTATCTCAGCACCTACTCCGGTCCTATTATCACAGTACCATCGAGAGTGTCTTAACCTACAGTATATTATCGTGGTATGGAAGTAGCTCTGAAATGGATAAAAAAGCTTTACTGAGAATAACTAAAATTGCCCAGAATGTTATTGGGCTCCAGCTACCAACTCTGGATGAGATCTTCACGTCTCGCACTTTGAAGAAGTCACACAATATCCTGAGAGATCCCACCCATCCTGCTCACAACTTCTTTGAACTGTTGCCTTCGGGCAGAAGATGTAGGACAATGAAAACACGAACCACACGCCTTCTGAATAGTTTCTATCCAAGAGCTCTGATTGTACTAAATAATGATCTCAGGGCCAGTTGTAAGAAATAGCAAGCAGGGAGTAGGAAGGAATGAGATAGGGTTAGGTTATGTTATGCCTTTAATAGGTTATGTTATATTCTGGATTATGTATGTTTTATAGATTATGTCTGAATGGGATGAGAGTGTTGGAGGTACGTGCAAATGTGTATGTGAATCCGGTCTTTGGGTGGGTGTTTGATTTTCGTTGTTGTGTATACTGTGTATATACGGACAATGACAAATAAATTTCTAATCTCTAATCTCTCTTCTAAAAACATGCTCATTACCAGACCGTACATGGGCCAGATTTAGAAGGCGATTGGACCAGATCCAGGCCCCAGGCCTTAGTTTGCCTATCCATGCCATATACTATAAAGTTCTCAGAAAGACCTTTCATTATTAATTCTCACAGATGGTCACTCAACAGTCAGCAATAAGTGGATTCATTAACATCATTTTCTCTGGCCTCCAGATTCATATAAGATAATAATAGTGGTCTATTCCTTCCCCGAATTCCCTGTTTTTAGGATTTCTGGAGACTTCTGGTTGGCTACTGGGCTAGATGCACCTTTGAGAATGATCAGAAGAACAACAGACCAGTGTGATTTGTACTTTGAAATTTGTACACTTTAATTCTTAGCCTTTTATGGACTTGGTAGCATAAATTTGTACCTTTCTCTGCATTCTGAACATTGGATGAAGCAGCTTGAGTGCGCTTTATCATAATAGGTTGCTATGTGCTAAGCACTAAGTTCTACTCAGAGTAAACCATTGAAATTAAAGGACCCACGCTAGTCAACTTCATTAATGCCAGTGGAACTGCTCTGAGTAGGAGTAGCACTGGATGCACACCATGACCCAAATACTAAATCAAATTGGGCTTAATCATAAGGATCCAGGCATCAATTAAGTCAGGTTGAAATAGTTCAAGATGGATGCAGACCAGGTAGGACAGACTGGGTTCATCTGGGGCTGTTAAGAGGATAAGAATCAGACAGAACATAGAAGCAGGAATTGGGGAGGATAACCCACAAAAGGCTGAGCCCTACCAAACTGCTAGCTGTGTCTTCCCAAGAGAAGGGGTGGCAGATGGATGCTTTTAGGTGTGGTGTACTCGTTTGGAGCATGAAGCCCTTTTCAGCCCAATGCTACCTGACACTGCCTCTTGCCTGCTGCCCCATTGGGGAAGCAGTGTCCCACAGAAGAAGAAGAAGAGTTTAGATTTGATATCCCACTTTATCACTACCCGAAGGAGTCTCAAAGCCGCTAACATTCTCCTTTCCCTTCCTCCCACACAACAAACACTCTGTGAGGTGAGTGGGGTTGAGAGACTTCAGAGAAGTGTGACTAGCCCAAGGTCACCCAGCAGCTGCATGTGGAGGAGCGGGGAAGAGAACCCAGTTCCCCAGATTACAAGTCTACCACTCTTAACCACTACACCACACTGGCTCTCAATGTCTCCACTCAACAGCTGTTGAAAAGAGGCAATCATACTTGCCAGGTGCTTCTTCCCAAGCATGCCTTCTTTGGAGAAAAAAAACACTTGTGAAAGACCACCCTGCAGAAATTAACCCCCATGGAGATTGGGGGAGAGAGACACCAGGTCTCCTTTCTGTCAGGAGCTAGCCGGCTGCCGGCTTGCTAACACAGCACACAAGACATATTTAGCTTGAAGATTTATTGCAAAACAAGTCGTTCGCCACAACTGCTCCCGCCGAGCAGCCATGCACCAAATCAAGTTGACTCTTCTGAAGAGTCCTTCCGGGACCTGCAGAATAGCCTGAAATTCTGACCCAGACATTTCGTGGTTTGTTTTCCATCTAAGATCGTCCTCATTCATCTAGTCTTGGGACTAATAGGGTCAGCAAACTCCCCTTCCGATGAAGAGCTACTCCACCTCCTATGTGCCAAGCGTGACTGAGATTCTTGAGAGAGCTGGCTACCATCCAGCCTGCCCTTTCCGAACTGATAAGCTGCATTCCTACTAACTCCTGAGAGAGGAGGGTTTGTCTGCCCAATAGTTCTAGTTGTCTGAGAAATCTGCAAGCGTCTCTGTTCTACCTCTGACTGCTTTCTATCTCAGGCTGTACTTCCTGGCTTTGGCTTGGCGTGTTCATGACTCTTTGCCCTGTCTGCTTCCAGCCATATGTTTAGTTGGGTGGGGTTTTTTTAAGCCGCCTCATTAAACATTACCCCATGCCCCAACCAATTTGGGATGGGGATCTAGGATGCCATGTGTTTTCCCTAGTTTGGCCCAGAGTGAGTTGGGCTGAGTCCAAGGCAGATAGGGAATGTTGGTACAGAACAATTCATTCGGAACTTCCATATTAGATTTTTGATCTTGACTGAAGTGGGGAAGCATGAAGCTGGGATAGCTCAGTTGGTAGAGCATGAGGCCCTTAATCTCAAGATTGTGGGTTCAAGCCCCACATTGGGCAAAAGATTTCTGCATTTGCAGGTGCTGTACTACATCCAGTCTAGATCACCCTTGTGATCCCTTCCAATGCTACAATTCTATGAATGAATAGTTATTTCATCCGCATCACCCACAAAACCACATCTGTTTTGAGCAACCACCACTCCTCCTCAAACCTGAGTCTGATTCCCACAGATAAGATAATGAAATGGAGACAATAGAATCACTACAGTGGTACCTCAGGTTACAGATGCTTCAGGTTAGAGATGCTTCAGGTTACATACTCTGCTAACCTAGAAATAGTACCTCAGGTTAAGAACTTTGCTTCAGGGTGAGAACAGAAATTGTGCAGTGGCAGCGGGAGGCCCCATTAGCTAAAGTGGTACCTCAGGTTAAGAACAGTTTCAGGTTAAGAACGGATCTCCAGAACGAATTAAGTTCTTAACCTGAGGTACCACTGTATTGTGATGCAGATAATTATATTGAAATACAGTGGTACCTTGGGTTACAGACGCTTCAGGTTACAGACTCCGCTAACGCAGAAATAGTACCTCGGGTTAAGAACTTTGCTTCAGGATGAGAACAGAAATCATGCAGCGGCCGTGCAGCGGCAGCAGGAGGCCCCATTAGCTAAAGTCGTGCTTCAGGTTAAGAACAGTTTCAGGTTAAGAACAGACCTCTGGAACAAATTAAGTTCTTAATCCAAGGTACCACTGTATTTCTAAGGTGAGCAGCTTCAAGAAGGCCAAGAAGGCTGAGTGGTAAATAGCTCGTTGAGGAATCATTTAGTTCTGTTCATTCACAGCTACATGTTCTCGAGTCAGTCTGAAAGATCCAATTGTCATTTGCAGTTCCACTTCAATCCCTGTATGCTTGTGGTATACAAAGGATTAAAAGGTTAAATCAGCTATGATAAACTGGGCAAAGGACTTAGGATGTAACATACAAGTGGCAGATTGAAAGAGGCTATGGAGAACAGATTTGAAATTCACAGCATGTTGTACGCTGAAAGAAAATGATAGGAAAATGATGTACTGGTGGTATCTGAATCCTACTAAGTTATCCAAAATGTATAGAACAAGCTCCAGTATTTGTTGGAAGTGCAAAGAAAATTAGGGTACCTTTTATCATATGTGGTGGTCATGCAATATAAAGTCTTTTGGGGAATTTACATACAATGAATTGAAAAAAATGTTTAAAATAACATTTGTCAAAAAGCTAGAAGCATTTCTATTAGGAATTACAGGTTCCAATATCCCAAAAGACCAGAAAAGACTGTTTATGTGTGCGACAAGGGCTGCAAGGATGCTACTAGCCCAAAGATGGAAAGAACCAACAGTTCTGACCAAGGAAGAATGGCAAGCCAAACTGCTGGACTACGCAGAAATGGCAAAACTGTCTGGGAGACTCAGGAATCCAGAAGATAACGACTTTAAAAAAGGATGGGGGAAATGTAGAACTTACTTAGGAGACCATTGTAAACAAATAGAAATGTTAGCTGGACTCTAAAAATAACTTGTAAAGAAACGAAAAATATGGATAATTCAGAGAGATGGAAACTGTGGAGAACATAGTATATGTAGCTTTAGAAAGGCGATGAGGAGAAGTCACAAGAGCCAGAGAATCTCATATATGGATATGGTAAAAGTTTCCCCCTTCTTTTTATTATTTTGAATCTGTTATTGTAAAAACCAATCAAAAATATTTTTTAAAAATCCGTGTATACTTGTGATCATGTCTGTGACCTTTGGCTCTGTGGGAGTCCCATCAACTACCATCTCAAGAGGACTCCTTTCATTTGCTGCCGTGTCATTTGGGATGACTCCCTGTTCCTGTTAATTGCGGTGTGGCATGATTTCTGCCTCCCCTTGATTAATACTTTGGAGGTGCAATAAAATAACACTAATAAGGTGGTGCTGGCTAGGGTTGTAGTGGAGCGGCAATTTCCAAATGGAACAGTTGCCTTTTGCCTTTGCTGTACTGTTTGTACTTTCTACGTGCCGCCCGCCTCTCGGAGTATTGCAAAGATAATCTTTCACACATTTCGCTCCAGGGCACACGCTATACTTCCTCATTATTATTCATTACAGTTACAAGAGCCAGGCAAAGAATTGCGAATGTTTCCTTTGATCCTTTTGGCACCTACCCAACTAGTCGATTCATTAAGCATTAAGGGATGGGTATTACTGAAACCTCAATCCAGCAGTCTTGTTGACTGTAATTAAAAAGGAACACCATTTGGTCGAAGGCAGCAACGCTTCTGAATATCAGTTTCTGGAAACTGCAGGAGGGGAGAGGCTTGTTGTGCTTGCGAATTTTGTGCAGGCATCTGGTTGTGAGAACAGGATACTGGACTAAGGTTACCAGATTTCTTTCAGCGAATCCGGGGACACTTTAAATAAATAAATACTACACGTTCGGGACGTTGATGCTGCAGCGATGGTGGTGGCAGAGAGGCAGCCGCTGCCCTGACCTCAACCACCACGTTTCCCCTTCCTCCAAGGCTTCTATCTCCTTTCTCCATGAGCCTGGGCAGCCCGAGTTGTTGGTTCTTTGGTGGTGGTGGGGAAACAGTGCTCGGTAGGTCAGGCATGGAAGGCGGAGGAGGGCCAAGAGTGGCGGTGACGGTGAGGCTCGGGCAGCGCGATGCCGCCCTTCCCATCGGAGCAGACTCAATCCCATTCCTACTTGTGTGCAAGCAGGAGGGGGCGGGGATCCCTCAGATGAGAAGGGAGGCTTCACACTGCCTTTCAGAGCTTGCGTGCAAGCAGGAGGGGGCAGGGATCTCTTAATTAGGCAACGGGAAGCCTCCCTTCCCAGCTGAGGGATACCCTTAGTTGCTGGGGTCAGGGAAGGTGGAGTAAGCCCGGAAGCTGCATCTTAGAGCCCCTGCACCACCATCATATGGGGACTTCTGAGCAGTTCCTGAAGCCAGCCAGAGCCAACTGTCCCGGGGACATTAGATGAAATCCGGGGACATTCCAGGGATGGAATTTGTCCGGGGACTTATTCACAAATCCAGGGACTTTCCCCTGGAAATGGGGACGACTGGTAACCCTAGACTAAATGGGCCAGTACAACCCAAGGCTTCAAGAAATCACTTTATCCTAATCTTCTAAAATATATCCTTTCCACAGACTTAATTGAACCCCTGGGGGCTCTGTGTTCCATCTTCGTTGCATTGACTTACATCAAAAATTAAAACCGGATAGTATAAAAATAATCTGATTTAGATTTTTCCTGGCTATCTTTCTAGTTGTCTCTGTGTGAGATATCCCAGATTCTATGAAACCAATAATCAGTCAATGGAGTTAAGCAAATTTCCATTGACTGGCTATTGACATTCTTCTTGCCACTAATAATAGAAAAACCAGTGACCTATGAATTATTCTGGGATTTGTATTGCTTTCTATTGAAAGCAAGGTCAAGGCTGGATCTGGTGTTAATGGTTGATCCATGTTTTGAAAGATAATGGTAAAAACCTTTATTCAAAAATTATATAAAACCTCACATTCCCATTATATGTGCATATAAGTTCCTATAGTCTTAAAGTCCTACCAGCAAAATGGAGAAATATTTGTATTGATTTTGGAAAGGCATACTGGAAGCAAATATCACCTAAGTATGATTTTTAAAGTGGATTTTGAGAAGATTCAGTTTTTAAAGAAGCATTTACCAAAATCTGATCCCATTTATCCAACTTACATTCTTCAATTTGATATTTAAGGTCACCCTCCCAGGCTATCCTAAGACTTGGTGGAGAGCCAACTGCCTGGCTTATTAGTAATTTGTAAATACTGGATACCAAGCCTTTAGAAATCAGAGATTTAGGAACAATTAAGGATTCAAGAGTAGTTAGAGAACGCCAACAATCCCCCTTATTGGCTAAAGATTATTGCAGTTATTTGAAGTGTGTCGCAAGAGTAGTGCATGCTCTGGTTATCTTCCGCTTGGACTACTGCAATGCGCTCTACATGGGGCTAGCTTTGAAGGTGACCCGGAAACTGCAATTAATCCAGAATGCGGCAGCTAGACTGGTGAGTGGGAGCAGCCGCCGAGAACACATAACACCGGTCCTAAAAGACCTACATTGGCTCCCAGTATGTTTCCAATAACAATTCAAAGTGTAGGTGCTGACCTTTAAAGCCCTAAACAGCCTCTGTCCAGTATACCTGAAGGAGTATCTCCACCCTCATTGTTAGGTCCGGACACTTAGGTCCAGCTCTGGTGGTTCCCTCCCTGCGAGAAGCAAAATTACAGGGAACCAGGCAGAGGGCCTCTTCGATGGTGGTGCCCACCCTGTGGAATGCCCTCCCATCAGATGTCAAAGAAATAAACAACTATCAGACTTTTAGAAGACATCTGAAGACACCCACGATTTCCGGTGTCTGTGTCTGCACAGACACAATTTCTGGCATTTACACAGATGCCATTTCCGGCACCATAGAAGCAAGTACCCGCACCGCGCCGCACCGCACCACACTGCTTTAGCGTAGCACGCAGGGACTCGCCGAGTGGCTGTTTTGGTTTGGGGGCAGCTTGTGGGCCAGCTAAATGACCGCTGTGGGCCGCTTGTGGCCCATAGGCCTTAGGTTGCTGACCCCTGCGAACACCACCACAAATGAATTAGCAGGAACTGAGAGAACTTCCAAAATGCTGCATCCATCTCAAGCCTAGCATAACTGCACATGACTAAAACATCCTTCCGCCTCCAAGAGCTATTGGCAGTGGTGTCGATGCCGTTCAGGTGGCCCCGAGAAAGTACAAACAGTACAGTAAAGTGCAACAGGTAGCTGCCCATTTTGGCAGCCGCCAGACATTTCTCTGTGTAAGGATTGTAGCCATCATTGGCTCATTATTTTTAAATTAAGCCTCCAAAGCACTCATCTTGGGGCGGGGTGTGTGTGGAAATCATTTCACACAGCAATTAACAAGAACAAAGTCTTTCTGAATGAGGTGGCATAACATCAGATGAAAGGAATCACTTTGGCATGTGGTTGAGGGAACTCCCACACGGCTAATGGTCAAAAACAGGGTTGTAAATATCCAGGGACTGCATGTAACAATTAGATCTTTAGGGCTGCCTCAGGACTCTGACCTTGTGAATTGAAGACTATAAAAGGATGTCATACACAGCTCTGTTCTAACAGCGTCAGTCGGCAGCCTTTGTCTCCATCTTCGCATAGTCGGCTTCTTCGGCTGCTGGTGGTATGAACCCTTTTTAACTGAATCTCTTGGGGGAAGAATGTCTCTCTTTGGAATGTGTTGTCGTGCTTTTGCTTTCAAATGTTAATAGTTTGGACTTGTGTTTAAGTTGGGATTGTTGGGCTGCTTGAGACAGTTAGCATCTAGAGTTTCTGTGGGTAATTAGCTGAAATAGACATTTTCACGAGGGAGGCAGGTGGCATTGTGGTCTAAACCACAGAGCCTAGGGCTTGCTGATCAGAAAGTTGGGGGTTCGAATCCCCGTGACGGGGTGAGCTCCCGTTGCTCGGTCCCTGCTCCTGCCAACCTTGCAGTTTGAAAGCATGTCAAAGTGCAAGTACAGTGGTACCTCAGGTTAAGAACTTAATTCATTCTGGAGGTCCGTTATTAACCTGAAACTGTTCTTAACCTGAGGTACCACTTTAGCTAATGGGGTCTCCTGCTGCCGCCGCTGCGCAATTTCTGTTCACATCCTGAAGCAAAGTTCTTGACCCGAGGTACTATTTCTGGGTTAGCGGAGTCTGTATCCTGAAGCGTCTGTAACCTGAAGCACCTGTAACCCAAGGTACCATTGTAGATAAATAGGTACCCCTCCGGCAGGAAGGTAAACGGCGTTTCTGTGCGCTGCTCTTTGCCAGAAGCGGCTTAGTCCTGCTGGCCACATGACCCGGAAGCTGTATGCCGGCTCCCTCGGCCAATAAAGCAAGATGAGCGCCGCAACTCCAGAGTCGTCTGTGACTGGACCTAATGGTCAGGGGTCCCTTTACCCTTTACCTTAGGCATTTTCACAGTCACGATGGAGATGTGTGATTCACAGATCTTGTCCAAAACCAAAGAAATTAGATTTTAAAGTTGATTACAGAGGCCTACCCTTCCCCCCCCCAAAGGTAAATATTTCTTGTTCAAATAATAAGTAGCTCAGTGTTGAACCACAACACTTGCCACCACCACCAATGCCAGAACGACTGAGCTGCAGCGATCTGACAGGTGACACACGTCACCATGAATGCCACTGTTTACTGTGATGGCAAGCCTTTATTTTATTGCAAGGAAAAGTAAAAATGGGCGGTGAGGAAGGTGCCTGTCACCTGAGGCAAAAAAATTAAAAAATTACCCCAGGAAACCCATCAGGTCAACCCATGTACCTTCATATTCTCACACTTTGTGTTGGGTTTCCTAGATCTATGTCTCAGATAGAAATTGGAATGAGACTCTTCAGACATCCCTGCTGGTCTCACTGCAAAGGTCTCTCACTCACCCCTTGCCCACCTGCATGGTTGCGCCCCCTCAAAATTGTGCACCTAGGGTCATTGCCTCATTCCCCCCCCCCCTGTCCAGCTCATGAAAGGTAGTTCACACATCCTTTGTGAAATATACTCGGAGTCGAGAGTGGATTTCATGCTCTTTATTCAGCTCGTAGTGGTGAGGAGGAATGGAAGTTCCCCCAGAACGTCTGCCTTATATACATTATTTACACAATGGGCCCCATGTAATTGGTTAATTCTGGGATTCTCCTGTAGGCTAATCAGGTTGTGGATTCCCTTCCACCTGGAGCTGGATTGGGTGGCTCCTGTGGACCAATCAGACTGCTGCATTCTGAATCCTATTGTTCTAGGACCAATCAGACTGCTGCCTTTTGGATCCTATTCAACTCAGTACATACTCAGTACCTTGTATTCTTGCCTTGTTGTACTACCTGTGGGTGAGGAACAGAGTCCCCATTCTCCCTGTGGGGGGGGGCGGGCGGGCGGGGAGCAGGTGGGAAGATGATGGATGGAGCCCTAATGAGATCCCCACTTCTGTTTCCCCCCTCCCCTTAAATGTTTGCAATGGCCTCTCTTCTCAACGTTGCAGAAGGCAAGTGAAAATGGGGTATCTATACAAAAGTGAAAGTTCTGGCAGCTGTATATTATAATTTAATCTATCCAATTTTAATGCTTTCAAAAGTATTTCCCCCAATGCCTTTAACTGTACAATTAAGGTCATAATTTAAAGAGGGACTTTATAGACACCAGCATTTGCCTGCTTAAATTTTAACATAATGTATTCTACCCCACATTATTTCAGGTTCATGGCCTCCTTTTCAGGAAAGCTCAACGTCCCCATACACATAGCCTATTTCTCTCCACATGATGTGACTTCTGTAAACTTTATGCTCGACTTGCTCAACCCTGGCATAACAATGCGTAAGTCCTCATAGTGCCCTCATTCCCAACGGCAATGCTAGACAGTGAGGTGTTCAAATCAAGGTTCTGGTCCACTGTAATAAGAAAGGTTCAAAGTCAAACCATAAGGTCAGGTTCCCACCTCTACAGATGAGCCAAGGTTGGGATCCTAGGATCAGTCCCAAAATCACAGGCCAGTGGAAGTCCCAAAGCAGACTTTTCTCAAACACACCTTCTCTCAAACCCAAGGAGTCCCATGATCTGGTCAACCAGTCAACTGGGCTGTGTTCTCGCACCTACCTCTGAAAGTGTTCCCAATGCCTGAGAGCCCACCATGTTCATGCAGATGGGGTGTGCTGGCCCCTGGGTTACCCAAAAGACGAGGTCCATGTCTGGTCTGTGGTCAAAGGTGCAATGTGGAGGCAGTCCGTAGCAGCTGAAGCTGGGTGCAGGGCAGGGAGTCGGGTGAAGTCAGGAACAGGCATGCAAGCAGGGAGCCAGGGCGGGTCTGGAGTTCAGGAAGGAAAGCAGGACAGGGTTCAGGCAGGAACTAGCAACCAACAATGTTGCTCCCTCAACTTAGGACTGGGGCTGGCCAGCTTTTATCTGCCCCGAGGCATAGGGCGGCCCCAATCCTCAGGTGACTCGCCTCTCCTGGCCTGGAGGTGAGCACTCCTTCTGTGAGAACTTAGTTCCCTCCGCCTCTCTGCCCTGAGCCTCTGCAGCTCAGGAGAGGCTGGAGGGTTACCGGACCCAGAGGCAACCTCAGCTTTCTCTGACGGGGCTGAGATTGGAGCATTTGCCAGCAATGGGTCCTCCATCACCTCAGGAACCAGAGCAGACTCAGCTGGTGCCTGCACCTGAGGATCCAGCACAGGTAAGGACCCTTCAGGTTCATGCCCAAGCCCCGGCTCAGCTGGTTCTGGAGGCGGGGAATCCTGTGCAGGCTGGGATCTTTCAGGTTCAGCATCCGAGTCCGAATCCCAGGCCATCACATTGGGGCCACCTTTGGTTCTGATGATGTGTCGACTTTCCCTGGTTCCCGTGAACTGGTGGCTGCCCTTTCAACATCTTCTGAAGTCCCTTGAGTGCCTCCCACCCCCAACCTCCCCTTCCCCATCTTCAACTTGTCCCAGTGTATACCAATCATAGCTACATCCTTCACCGGGATCCCCTTCTCCTTCCCTGGTGCCCTGCCAGTTCATGACTCCCAGTATGTTTCTGAGCACAACTCAAAGTGTTGGTGCTGACCTTTAAAGCCCTAAACAGCCTCGGTCCTTTATACCTGAAGGAGCATCTCCACCCCCATCATCCAGCCCAGACACTGAGGTCCAGCACCGATGGCCTTCTGGTGGTTCCCTCGCTGCGAGAAGCCAAGTTACAGGGAACCAGGCAGAGGCCCTTCTCGGTAGTGGTGCCTGCCCTGTGGAACACCCTCCCAGCAGAGGTCAAGGCAATAAACAACTATTTTACTTTTAAAAGACAACTGAAGGCGGCCCTGTTTAGGGAAGTTTTTAATGTCTGACTCTGTATTGTTTTTAATATTCGGTTGGAAGCCGTGCAGAGTGGCTGGGGAAACGAAGCCAGATGGGCAGGGTATTATTATTATTATGACATGTGGCAGTACAGTACTCCACAACAGCACCCCCACCCATGTATCTGGAGGGCTCCCTGGTTACACCCTTCTTGGTCCATTGCCTGAAATGTTGTGCTGACAGCTTTCTTACTGAGAGAAGGATGAGCTTGTCCCTTTTTTGAATGGGAACATGATCCCCAGAGGAAGGGGGGGATGGTATGTGAAGTGCACATATTGGAGTAACAGCTGATGAGTATATGGGCCCAGGTGTCAGAAATCCAGAGACTCCCCTTCCAGATAAGTCCAATTTGATTGGATCAAGGATCTCTCTCTCAACGTCTCTGCCACTCCACCTTCATCTCACTGCCCAATGTTCCTTTCTGTTTTGATGCTCTCTCTCTTAGATTTGTACTTTTTTGCTTCCTTTCTATCCAGGCGACCCTGAATAATAGAAGCTTGCCACCCATTGATGGATCTCTGGACATTCTTCAGGCCTGAAGCAGTTACGATGCTGCCCGTTTCCCAAGAAGCTCTGCTTTCCCCGGTGTACCTTTAACCAGTCATTAATCTTTTGCTCTTTTACACTGCGGTGTATTCTTTCCCTTTATGAAGTTGCTTAATGTATGGGTTCTTTCATGCCACTGTCCCCCACCCCACCCAATAAATCTAACTTATCAGCAGCACAATTAAAGTGATATGGTTCTACTGAGTTTTCATTTCATATTCTCACTTGCAGCTTTCAGGCTGAGTCACAACAACAACAACAGCAAAGTTTGTTCTGGGTATAAGCTTTTGCGTGTCAAGGTCCCCAAGCCACCCCTCAAATAACTCACAACTCACACATAAATTTTTGTTTAAGGTTATTGGCATAATTTTAGCCACAACTTTATTAAAATACATATCTGTGAGTGGTTGCTTAGGCATTGGTTAAGACTATTTGTCCCCCCCCCCCCCGGCCTGGGGACAGAACTGACATACGAACTCTATCAGATACCAGTAAGGGAAAACAATATTGGGGAGCAATGGAGCTGAGCACAGACCCTCAGCGCTCACCGGCATGACGGGCATAGCAAGGTCAAGCAAACCCTCCAAACTCAGGGCGGGTGATCCGGCTCAAGCAGCGAAAGAGAAGGCACCAAGCTGCGTGCTCGGAATTTAAACAGTTCAGTCCCTCCCACCAAATTTGCAACAAGTAAATTCCCCCAGCAACACAGCCATCCAATTAAATGCCAGGGTGATATTTTATCACCCTACCTGGCAACAGAGGGGTGACTCAGCAGACCCCACCACAGTGGCGTAGCATGGGGGGTGCAGGGGGGGCCGGCTGCACCGGGTGCAACATCTGGGGGGAGCGCGCTCGCACTCGCAGCTCTCTGCCCCTACCTGGCTCACTCACTCTCTCTCACTGCAGTGCTGGCTGTGCGAATCCGAGCCGTCGCGTCGCCGCCCACTGTGGAGGGGAGGGTGCCAGGCGTGCGGTGCGGTGCGGAGAGAGAGCGAGGAACTATCTGGGGGAGGGACAGTGCAGCGGGGGGGGGCGCAAATTACTTGCCTTGCCCCGGGTTAGGGGGCGCAAATTACTTGCCTTGCCCCGGGTGCTGACAACCCACGCTACGCCACTGCCCCACCGCAACACATGCTCTCATTTAGAGAGAACACACATTGTGTGCATGAATACTTCTTCAGATACACTGAAACACAAGTCACCAGACCCTGATATATAGTGGGAGAAAAACCCCACCCTGCCCTCCCACTATATATAAAGGTCTGGTGCACACGAAAGCTTATACCCAGAAAGTGTGTCCTCCCTAAAAGAGGGCATGTGTTGCGGTGAGACCTGGAGGCTGACCTTCTTGGTGTGGGTGGGTATATTGGACAGCCACAACACCCGACTGGTAGGTCCCTCGTTGCTGGTTTTAGTCTGGCCTATGGTGTGCTGTCTCAACGGATCGAGGGACCTATATATAACTATGCACGTGACCCAGAGCTTCCTCTTTTGGCTCGTGGATCGGAACACCCACCCACCTCTCCCTACATTTAGGGCATTTTGCGATTGACCTTGCTATGCCGTCGGGCATCGTCTGTCGTTGGGACAGGGGCGAGGCAGGAATTTTCCCCACTTGGCTGATGGCTGTTGCCATTTGGGTTTCGCCTGCTGCGTAGCAAATAGTCACAACTTGTAAGGTTGCAGATAGACACTGGTTCAGGTGATAGAGATGGGAGAACAGTCTTGCCATCCTTATGTGAAGGGTATTCCGTTAAAGGAATCCAGGGACTCATCTTGGTTTGGTCAATCCCCATGAGGGGGTTGTGCCCGTGACTTAGTCCAGGGGAGCAGCTGGGGAGTGAACAGAGCCTGTACCCAGGCTTTCTACCTACCTACCCTTGGCTGACCTATGATAGAGATCTGGGTCAGCGCTACCTGCAAGGGTGCAGGGAGCTAGTCGAACCAGAGCCTATGCAACCATTCACTTTCTGTAATCAATAACGTTGTGACCTAAATTCTGCCAAAAACCAAACTAAAATTTGAGTCAAATGTGTTTTTATTTAGGGGGGGGAGGTCTCTGGGTCTGAACACACAACAAACTTAGTTGGTCTCTAAGGTGCTACTGGACAATTTTTTGTCCAGGCACGCCTGGAGGATGCGGACCATTTGGATCCCTTCCAATCGGGATTCAGGCCTCACCATGGGACTGAAACTGCCTTGGTCGCGCTGGTTGATGATCTCCGGCGAGCTAGGGACAAAGGTGAGAGTTGTTTCCTGGTTCTGCTGGATCTCTCAGCGGCCTTTGATACAATCGACCATAACATCCTTCTGGACCGTCTAGAGGGGCTGGGAGCTGGGGGCACTGTTATACAGTGGTTTCGCTCCTTCCTCCTGGGCCGTGTTCAGAAAGTGGTGGTGGGGGATGAGTGTTCAGACCCCTGGGCCCTCACTTGTGGGGTGCCTCAGGGTTCCGTCCTCTCCCCCATGCTTTTTAACATCTATATGAAGCCGCTGGGAGAGATGATCAGGGGGTTTGGACTGGGTGTCCATCAATATGCAGATGATACCCAGCTCTACCTCTCTTTCAAATCAGAACCAGTGAAGGCGGTGAAGGTCCTGTGTGAGTGTCTGGAGGCGGTTGGAGGATGGATGGCGGCTAATGGATTGAAGTTGAATCCTGACAAGACAGAAGTACTGTTTTTGGGGGACAGGAGGCGGGCTGGTGTGGAGGACTCCCTGGTCCTGAATAGGGTAACTGTGCCCCTGAAGGACCAGGTGCGCAGCCTGGGAGTCATTTTGGACTCACAGCTGTCCATGGAGGCACAGGTCAATTCTGTATCCAGGGCAGCTGTCTACCAACTCCACCTGGTACGCAGGCTGAGACCCTACCTGCCCGCGGACTGTCTCGCCAGAGTGGTGCATGCTCTGGTTATCTCCCGCTTGGACTACTGCAATGCGCTCTACGTGGGGCTACCTTTGAAGGTGACTCGGAAACTACAACTAATCCAGAATGCGGCAGCTAGACTGGTGACTGGGGGCAGCCGCCGAGACCACATAACACCGGTCTTGAAAGACCTACATTGGCTCCCAGTACGTTTCCGAGCACAATTCAAAGTGTTGGTGTTGACCTTTAAAGCCCTAAATGGCCTCGGCCCAGTATACCTGAAGGAGCGTCTCCACCCCCATCGTTCTGCCCGGACACTGAGGTCCAGCTCCGAGGGCCTCCTGGCGGTTCCCTCATTGCGAGAAGCAAAGCTACAGGGAACCAGGCAGAGGGCCTTCTCGGTAGTGGCGCCCGCCCTGTGGAACGCCCTCCCAGCAGATGTCAAAGCGATAAATAACTACCTGACATTTAGAAGACATCTTAAGGCAGCCCTGTTCAGGGAAGTTTTTAATCTGTGATATTTTACTGTATTTTTTGTTTCTATGGAAGCCGCCCAGAGTGGCTGGGGAAACCCAGCCAGATGGGCGGGGTACAAATAATAAATTATTATTATTATTATTATTATTATTATTATTATTATTATTATTATTTTGACTGCGTCAGACCAACACGGCTACCTACCTGAATCAACAACAACAACAGTTTTATTATTGACCTGGTACCCATCAAGAGATGCTACGAGTCTGTATAATATGGGATAGTTATTTATTTCTATGTAAAATGAAATGTCCTGTATTGAGGGCCTTCTCAGTAGTGGCATGTGCCCTGTGGAATGCCCTCCCATCAGATGTCAAAGAGAAAAACAACTACTAGATTTTTAGAAGACATCTGAAAGCAGCCCTGTTTAGGGAAGCTTTTAATGTTTAATAGGTTATTGTATTTTAATATTCCATTGGAAGCCTCCCAGAGTGGCTGGAGAAACCCAGCCAGATGGGTGGGGTATAAATTATTATTATTATTATTATTATTATTATTATTATTATTATTATTATTATCCAGGCTTGGGGTTGGAAAAAGTTGGGCAGAATGCTAGTACTACTGTCACCTCTATCTTAGTTCTGTTAAACCCAGTGCCTTTTTTCTTTTAAAAATAATACGTTTAGGGGTACTCTCATTTTCCTACTCATATTGAAATACTGCCCCTCAATGAGGCCAAACTTAGATTCACAAAATGTTTAGGGGTATGCGTACCCCTGCGTCCCCCCAGAAAAAAGCACTGGTTAAAAATGAAGAATAAGAGAAGAGTTTGGATTTGATATCCCACTTTATTACTACCTGAAGGAGTCTCAAAGCAGCTAACATGAGGTGAGTGGGGCTGAGAGACTTCACCACACTAGCTGAAAAGCACTGAAGTCACAGGGCAGCCTCTGGGTTTGGTGGCTAGAAGATGGAGGGATCCAGCTCAGCTGCTCCTCACCTGATCTGATAAAAGCTATGGATAAGGATTCAAGAACCATGTTCCTCCATGCTCACAGAGCCAGTGTGGTGTAGTGGTTAAAAGCGGTGGACTCGTAATCTGGTGAACTGGGTTCGCTTCCCCGCTCCTCCACATGCAGCTTGAGCTAGTCACACTTCTCTGAAGT
This sequence comes from Podarcis tiliguerta, assembly GCF_965153285.1. Taxonomy (NCBI): domain Eukaryota; kingdom Metazoa; phylum Chordata; class Lepidosauria; order Squamata; family Lacertidae; genus Podarcis; species Podarcis tiliguerta. Next base: position 7,205,774 of record NC_139549.1, read on the forward strand.
CTCTCAGCTCCACTCACCTCACAGAGTGTTTGTTGTGGGGGAGGAAGGGAAAGGAGATTGTTAGCTGCTTTGAGACTCCTTAGGGGGAGTGAAAGGCGGGATATCAAGTCCAAACCCAAACCCAAATGACATAAAGTCAGACCAAACAGGTTTTCTTTTTTCCCCTTCAGCCTCTAAAGACTCTCAGCCTATTAATAAGTTTTGTGTGGTGAGTTCCCGCCCCCTCCCAGGAAGAAATAAAGACACAGGACACCAATAATTAAGGTTAATGGGCGGAATATGCCACAACTTTATTGATTACAGGAAAGAGTGGTATTGGCTTAGGCATTAGCCCTATAGACTAGCCGGCTTCAGCCCGATTGCATGAAGACCTGCAAGGGTTAACCACCAGTAGAGGGAGTCCTGCTGAGGCACGTCAACTAGGACCCCCCCCCCCGTAGTCACCGCTTGGGGGCATGCCTTAGGCCCACACCTCCATAGGCTTCGGACAGGGAAACGCTCCCCGGAGTCCTTTATTGGACTACCCTTTTCTGTGGGGGGAGGCGATGGCGCTTCCCTCCCCCCCCCATACGCTTAACCCTCCCTGGCCAATGCCTAACCGCCAATGCCGAGGAGTTGTGACAAGTTGCTACGAGACAGACAAAAAACCAAGACCAACCAAAGTCCATAGCAAGTCAGGGAGCCTATCTAAGGGGAGGGAGGGTGGGCAACTGAATCAGCTGGCTTGCGCGGATGCAAAGAGGGGGAGCCTCAGCCACGCCAGCTCTAAATAGGGCAAGCCACACCCCCTTCCCCAGCCAGCCGATTGGCTGGCGGAGAGGATGACGCTGCCGAGGATTTCCCTGATCTCGTGGGGAATGGGCGTGAAGCCTGCAACCCCACCTCCTCCCAAGCTCGGAAGTGGCTTTGTGTGCCAACACAAACACTCCATTGGTGCTTCCTGCTGCTCATTTCCCCATTGGCTTATTGCTTGCTTCCTTGATCACTCTCCTTCCCCTCATGTGTTTTCGTTCCTCCACCCCTCCTCTGGCCACTTTCCCTCACCCTTGCCTGCTCTTGCGCTTGCTCTGGAAGTCCCTGCTCTCTGGATGCAGAGACAAACATGACTTTCTGCAAAATAGGTGCCTGCATCATTTTTCACCAGCAGCTAGGGAGCTGGATAAATCCATTCTGGGATAAAGTGCTGTGCAAGTATCACTGGGGCCAAGGTTGCAAAACTAACAGTGTCAGCCTACAAACAAATATGGCTGATAAAGTGAGTCAGGGCATTGGAATACGTTCACTTGGTATAATCGAATCTATGTTTTGTAATAACCATTATAGCTATGCTATGAAGCATTCCAATTCCTTCATTAATTTCCATGCATTCACATGCCTGTGGCTTATTTACCTGACAGATGGTGATCCAGCCTCTGTTTTAAATCCTCCAGAAGTCCATTGTACCTCTCTTACCATCAGAAATGCCTGATGGTCGGAATCTCCTTTCTTCTCATTTGAATCTTTTGGTTCTGGTCCTACACTCAGGAGCAGCAAAAAAACAAGCTCGCTCCATCTTCCATGTGATGGAAGGAATGTCTACAGAAGTGACAAGTCCCTGAGAGATTTTGAACAGTGGACTGCACTACTTTGGAACGTGGTGGACTGTCCTTCTCCTAGATGACCCCCAAGGTCCCTTCCGTCTCCACACTTCCATGGTTCTATGAATAACTACAAATCTAATAAAAGGAAACTCAATGGAACCACAACCAATGGTGATACAGATAGGTGAGATTTATTGTAGTGGGAGGTCAGGTGCATGACATAATGTATATGTTAAGCAATTGTGGTCCCTGCCTGATTGGAGGAGGCAGTGGTAAAACCACTCCTTAAGAAACCTGCCCTGGATTCGGAAAACCTAACTAACTACAGGCCAGTTGCTAATCTTCCTTTCCTGAGCAAGGTTCTGGAGCGAGTGGTCATGGACCAGAACAAGGTGTTTTTGGAAGAAACTGATTTTCTGGATCCATTTCAATCGAGGATTAGGAACAGTTTTGGCACAGAAACTGCTTTGGTTGCCTTGTATGATGTCCAGAAAAGACTGAGACACTGTTAGTGGGTGGTTCCCTAGACCAGATAGGTGGGAGATTGAGAGGTCTGGAGGGTGGTAACTCGAGAACGGGGCCTTCTCTGTGGTGGCTCCCCATCTGTGGAATGCTCTCCCCAGGAAAGTTCACCTGGTGCCTTCATTATACACCTTTAGGCGCCAGCCAAAAATGTTCCTTTTAACGAAGCCTTTGGTTGACTTGATTGACATCCTATGCCCTTTTAAAATTTGGGGGTTTGGAAGAGGAGGGGGGTTATTGAGTTGTTGCTTTTATCTTGTTTATATATTTTGTGGTGTTATATTTTGATCTAGTTCTGTGAACCGCCTTGAGACCTCCTGGTATAGGGCAATATATAAATTCTAAACAATAATAATAATAATGCAAACAATGCATTGAAGTGTAAAATAATTAAAAGACTGTTTTAAGGTTCTCTGCTGTGATTCAATCAAGGGGATACAGAAAAAAACAGAGCTTCTTGGGAAACTGGAAGCATCATATTCAGAGATCCATCAGTGAATGACAAGTGTATGTCATTCACACTTTGGTGTCCCACAAATTTTGGTCAAAGTACATTAGGTACAAGGGAAGAAAAAGGTGCATATCCAAGAGAAAAGGGAGGAAAACCGAAAAATGCACTGAGCAGAGAGGTGTAGACCTGAGTGTCAGAGATGCCAAGAGATCCTTGAGCCAGTCCATCTGGGCTTGTCTAGAAGGGAAGACCCAGCATTTCTGACAGCTGAGCCCACACAATCACCAGCCATTCATCCTACACATGCAATTCAGGGACCATTTCCCCCCTTTCCTCTGGGGATCATGTTCAGATTCAAAAGAGGAATAAGTTAATCCTTCTCTCACCAGAGGGGTAGAGCGCTAGTTGTATTTCAGGCGAGATGCAGTGAGCCCTGCATTTATTCACATAAAGTTGATGTCGGCTATCCTACTGAAAACGTCACTGTATATTTGAGTAATATTTAGTATAGTTATATCTGTAGTAATTAGACCAGGAAAAGGAAAAAGAACAGGAATGGGACGTGGCTGGATGGATACACCGATGTTCATAGATGGCATCTTGAATGGCAGCTGTTAATCTGAAAAAAAAGGAGAGAAACACTTAGAATCATAGAATTGTAGAATTTGATTATGGTTATAGATGACATTGTGGAAAGGCAGTTCAAAATCTGAAAAAGGAGGGTCATCTAGTCCAACCCCCTGCAATGCAGAAATCTCAACTCAAGCATCCATGACAGATGGCCCTTGACATCCACATAAATAACAGAGGCAAGGAAAGATTGGAAAAACACATAAAAAGGAAAGAAGAAGAATTAACAAATTCCCCTCACAAAGAGACAGTAAAACAGGACATTAAGATATTACAAATACAGTTTTCAATTACAGCTGTTTGGGGAATTGGGGCCTCTGTAATCAAATCTTCAGTGAAACCAATGGCTTCACTTTTGCAAAGACAATGCTGAGTTTTGGACAAAATCTGTGGCTCACACAAGTCCTTGTTTCCAGAAAAACAAAGACTTCTATCTCACCTAATTATCCACAGAAACTCAAGGTGGTAACAATTCTAGGAAGCCCAAAAATAATATATTATGTACCATTCCCCATTCCCAACCCAAACTATTAACCTCTGAAGTCAAAAGCACAATACACTGGTACCTCAGGTTACATACACTTCAGGTTACATATGCTTCAGGTTACAGACTCCGCTAGCCCAGAAATAGTACCTCAGGTTAAGAACTTTGCTTCAGGATGAGAACAGAAATCGTGCAGCAGTGGTGCGGCGGCAATGCGAGACCCCATTAGCTAAAGTGGTGCTTCAGGTTAAGAACAGTACAGTGGTACCCCGCAAGACGAATGCCTCGCAAGACGGAAAACCCGCTAGATGAAAGGGTTTTCCGTTTTTTGATGCGCTTCGCAGGACGAATTTCCCTATGGGCTTGCTTTGCAAGACGAAAATGTCTTGCGAGTCTTGAGATTTTTTTTCGCTCCCCACCCCCTTTTTCTAAGCCGCTAAACCGTTAATAGCCTTTTAGCAGCTAATCTGCTAATCCCTTAAGCCTTTAATAGCCGCTAATAGCGCTAATCCGCTAAGCCGCTAATAGGGTTGCTTCGCAAGACGAAAAAACCGCTAGACGAAGAGACTCGCAGAACGAATTAATTTCGTCTTGCGAGGCACCACTGTATCAGGTTAAGTACGGACCTCTGGAACGAATTAAGTACTTAACCCGAGGTACCACTGTAACAAATTCCAAAAAGAGAGGTACTCCCCCACAAAGTTTAGTTTAAAAGCAGACATACCAACACCAGGAGAAAACACGGGAGCTGGAGACAAGGGAAGTCTCAACCTGCTATTGGAGAAAAAACTTCTATGTGGAGCCCTTTTATACAGTTTCATTCATTTAATTAGCGCTAAAGAGCTAATTATTATATGCAATCTGGCTGCACTTCATGGATATTTGTTGTTTGTGACCCTAAGCCCTAGAGGATTCCTATCAAATACATCTCAAGAACATTCCTTTCATTTGGCATCAGGCCACCTCATTTAATTGCTATGTGGTGTGGTTTCTGCCCCAGTTGATTAGTGTTTTGGAGGCTTAATGGGAGGGAGGCAATAAGCCAATGTTGGCCACAGTGGAGTGCCTGGTGGCTGCCAAGATGAGCAGCTGTCCATTGCAGTTTTCTGTACTGTTTGTACTTCTTTGGCACCTCCTGAATGGTGTCTGTACCACTTCCTCTTGGAGGAAGAAGGATGGCTTAGTCAATCCAATCCAATACTGCAGGGCTGATTAGAAAGCATGGGAGACTATGGGGTCATCCAGGCTCCATGACACCTGTCTCCTCTAAAGTCTACTTAGGAGCTCTGAGGTACTGAGTCAGTCCAGAAGAATCAAAATTGCTATATGTACCTAGGTGAAATTGCTATATGTACCTAGGCAAAAATGTCTAGACATTCATATGTCTAGATGTTCATATTAGTATTCATTCCACTTTTCTCTGTGGGGATTTCATGTGCTATATTCATAAAAGTTCTCTTTCATTTGCAGTTGTGCTTGGCCTTGAGTTAGATGCAACAGCTCATTTTGGAAGTTCATTCTGTTCCTGTTAATTGGTTTGCTTTGTTGCACCTTTAATAGTTGGTGTTTCTGTGACAAAATAATTTTCTGGTGTTCTTTTTAATTAGCTGGTATTCTCACCTTCATCATTATTGGTTTTGAGCCCCAATGACTGGTGAATCATTGCAAAGGCTGGAGTGTCTAGTGTATGACAGCTCAGCTCTATTCTGATCCATGTTCCTATAGTGTGAATACATGATCAGTATCTGCCACTTTAAACAGGATACCCTTAACCATGGAGGGGCAGGCAGAGGCTACAATCTCCCCTCCATCCAAGACTAGGCTTAGCCAATGCCTATCTGCCTTACAGAGTTGTGACAATTGCAAGAACCCAAATGGTGGAGTCAATTTGCCAGATGGGAAAAATTCTTGCCCAGCCCCTAAATCTGGCGACCAACAATGTCCATAGCAAGCTTGTACCATCTGAAAAACCCTAATGGGAGGATGGGAGGATGGGAGAACCAGTGCGGCATAAAAGAGGCCAAAAGTCCCAGCAGGCTATTCATTTGTACTTGCCATGGGCTTGGGACGAAATGCCGCTGTTGGTCAGTGGTCTCATGCTCAGGGGAACACTCTCTAAATTCCTACCGCCATTGGCCAATTTGGCAGGAGGAAGATGATCCGGTCCACCATAAGCCGGTTCACAGGGGAGGCCTGGGGCCTGGCCACATAGCCTGGAAAAAGCAAACAGACATCTTGGAGGAAGGAGGAAATGGAGATTATCCAGCTTCCATCATCTTATGTTGGATATAAGATGGGAAGATAGAGAAGAAGATTGCAGAAGTCATGCCAGATGATGGACGGCACAGGATCCCTCTCTCTTGCCCCCACCAGTGTGAGTAGGGATAAAGAGATTGACTGGAAGTCTCCTCTTGCTGTGTAGATGAAAGGATGGACCAAAATTCCAGTTTCAGGTTCTCATTTTTCCAACTGCAAGCTCACTCTGCCCTGTTTCCACACTGCATGAAACTAACTGCATTGGTCATTATAATAGATCCATTATAATGGATGTCCGGTATTGCACTTGGAAATGCTCAACCCTGCTGATTCTTCAAGAATCAATCAGACATGCTTGCCAGCATTGACTTGCTTTCTGCTGCTCTAGTGAATACCAATTACAATAACCAATGGATTCCAATTAAGTAGTGTTTGCAGACTTTTTCAGTGGTGTTACAAATACATGTGATTTACCCCACATAAATGGGGGTTTGCCTGTATTTGTTTTTCAATTTGACATTTGACAAGTGGGTATTCCACAGTGTGGGTGCCACTACCAATAAGGCCCTTTGCCTGGTTCCGTATAATTTCATTTCCTGCTGTGAGGGAACCACCAGAAAGTCCTCAGAGTTGGACCTCAATTTCTGGGCTGGATGATGGGGGTGGAGTTTTCCTCCACTTGCATTCAAACCATCTCCCAGCTTGTCTCATTGCCCTGTGCTCTAGAGTATACCTGGGAACCAAGCAGGCTTCACAAAGCAGGAGAGGGGGCTGAGGAATGAGTGTGTCTATGGCCTGAGCCATTCGGTTGTTACGCAATTTGGCCAGGACTTTGAAAGAAGCACCAGTCAAAGCTTGACTAATGGAAAAGATGTTTGGGAATTACAATCCAACAATATCTGGAGAGCACTATGCTGCTCACCTCTGGTGTACGCAAATTGAGAAGCAAGCTGTCCTCCATGGTTTCATTCAGCTGACTCTTCCCTATCCTTTATTATTTATGGAGTGAACTGATTAACGCTAAGAGGACTTGGAATTTAATTTAATTGGAAGTATAACTGCTCATTTATCTTCAGTTGGACAAAAAGATAAAAGGAGCCTGTGAATTTGCCAAGGAACTGATAAGGTTCATTACTGAGTCACCTGCAGGTCGACAGACCACTCTCGTTCCCAGGCTGAGAGGAAAAATGGTGAAAACAGGTTACTTATTGGGACAGAGTGATTTTTGCAGCTGTTGTTAAAGTTGTAAAACAAAGAAGCACAGGATGGAGCAATGGAGAAATTTCTGGAGCATCAATGGGATATCAGCTTCGCCCAAGGCATGATGGATAACAGCAACAACCAGGGGAAAGAAAGACACCACATTTTACGAGGACAGGAAGAAACACCGTGGACAGAATAATTGCCACAGACAGGAAGAAGAAGGATATAGTTTGAGTTTCCCACTTGGAGTTTTATAAATCATTTAATGTGTCAACACAAATAGAAGTTATTCATATTGCAGTTGTTGTATAAGGGATTGCTATTATGACCGGAATGTAATGGAAATTAATAAGATTTTGGAACGCAGAAATAAAGCGAATAATCAAGCCATCAATTCTAGCACGTGGGGGGCCACCTTACTTAAATTATATAATTTGGAATTTGAACTATTGATATTAATAATTGTATTATAAATGGGTATTCTTATAATAAGGCTATTATTGAATTGTAATTGAAAACTAATAAAAAAAAAATTCGAATGTCACCATGAGGAAGCAATGGAAGCAGGAAAGTGCCTTCTTTTTTGTATTCACTGCCGCTAAGTAGTCTTGATAATGAGAATTCACCAGTGTTGAATTGCATTCATCTGGAATTTTCCTCCACTTGCATTCAAACCATCTCCCAGCTTGTCTCATTGCCCTGTGCTCTAGAGTATACCAGGGAACCAAGCAGGCTTCACAAAGCTGGAGAAGGGGCTCAGGATCGAGTGTGTCAGTGGCCCAAGCCATTCAGTTGTTACGCAATTTGGCAAGGACTTTGAAAGAAGCACAGTCAAAGCTTGACTAATGTAAAAGGCATTTGGGAATTAGAGTCCAACAATATCTGGAGGGCACTATGATGCTCACCTCTGGTCTACCCAAATTGAGACGCAAGCTGTCTTCCATGGTTTCATGCAGGAATCATTTCTCAGTCCTACTTGAAGGTGTTGGCCATTGAACCCGAGACCTGCTGTGTGTGATGCACTTATTGTACCACTGAGCCACTTCTCTGTGACAGAAGCATTCTAATGTAAGCAACAAAAGAGATTTTGGATTCATGGTTCTGGTGTCTGTGTGGTGCCCATGATAGTCTCTCCAGTTTCCAAATGTGCTCCTGGGCCTAAATGGCTGACAAACTCACAATGGTGAAAGAATACATATGTCATTAAATTATCTACGGCTTGTGAAGGCAACATAGGCCTAGCTGGGAAAGGCTTCCCAGTCCTGGTAAAAGTGGAAGGTTTGTTTTGACAAAATTAGCTCCCAACCTGACTATTATGGGGAGGTTTGAGGTGGTATATGTGACCAAGGGCTATCCATAGGTGTCAGGAGCCCAGGCTGCCATCTTGATAACACAACACGCAAGTTGAAATTAGCTGGAAGATTTATTGCAAAATAAACAATCAGCCTGGGACGCGCTATCGGAGCTTCCGTACCTTACGATCCAGTTGACCCTTCTGAGGAGTTCTTCCTGCTTCTGCAGAACATCCTCAACCTATGACCCTTACGTTTCTGGTTTTGTTTCCTGTCTAATACCTTTCGCATACGTCTACTCCTTGGGCTCATAGGATTAATTGCCTCCTCTTCCGGTGAGGAAGTACTCCCCCTCCTGCTTTCTGAGCCTACCTGTGCTTCTTGAGCGAGTTGGCTTCTCTCCATCCCACCCTCTGCTAGCGTCTTATCTGCATTCCTTTTAGTGTCAGGGGGAGAAGGAGCAGACAGCCAACTGCTCCCAGCTGTCTGAGAGAAATGCAAGCTTTCCTGCTGCTGACTGCTGGCTGCTTCCTAACTCATGGTGTGCTTCTCTACTTGGCGCAGATGAGTTCGTGACAACAGGTGTCTGAGCTATCTGTAGTTGTCTATGGATAGTATGAACACCTGCTGTTTTTCATTTCTGAATCCAGCCTTAATTATGCCCACAGTAGTCAAGGAACATTGTGTCCCTAGACATATGAGCAACTTTTCCCACCTACTTTTGATTGCATATGGCTACCCTGTAATATTGAAGAAATCAAAGCAGCACTTTAATTATGTGACTTCACCAAAGCAGAGAGAGAGGACTCAAGGTGCTCAAGGGGGTTCATGCTCCAAGCCTTGTTCCCCCATAATAGTCGGCTTTCAGAATGAGTGTAAGTTGGTGGAGAGAATCGCTTCCCCCTCTTAGGCATATCCATTGTGCTTTCTTTTCTCCTGTGACATTTTGTATTAAGGTTCATTGCAAGCTACCTGGTCCCTCTCTCTTTATGGAGACAAGGAATACACACACACAGGCAAAGGGAACGTTCTTTCATATGTCGTGGACATGTAAAAGGGGGAAAGAGTATTGGGAAGTGATCTATAATGAATTGAAAGAAATGTTTCAAAGTACTTTTGCCCAAAAACACCAGAGTCCTTTCTGTGTGGGATAATTCACAGAAATCCCCAGGTGTCAGAAAAGGTTATTCATGTATGCAACAATTGCAGTCTGTGTTTGGTCAACCCAAAAATGGAAAACGAGCGAGGTCCCAACCAAAGAAGCTTGGCAAACTAAGTTGACAAAATACGCACCACTTGCAGAATTAACATATAGAATAAGAGAACAAAAAGAACATAAAGAAGATTTGAAAACGTTTATTGAATATATGGAAAATAATTGTGTACAGTTGAAAATGCTGGCAGCATTAAGAAGAAGAAGAGTTTGGATTTGATATCCCACCTTACACTCCCTTTAAGGAGTCTCAAAGCGGCTAACACTCTCCGTTCCCTTCCTCCCCCACAACAAACACTCTGTGAGGTGAGTGGGGCTGAGAGACTTCAGAGAAGTGTGACTGGCCCAAGGTCACCCAGCAGCTGCATGTGGAGGAGCGGAGACGCCAACCCGGTTCCCCAGATTACGAGACTACCGCTCTTAACCACTGCACCACACTGGCTCACAGGTAAATACAACAATGTAAATAAGTTTTGGTGGATGCAATAATGGAATGTTTTTGTAAAATATGCAGGGATTTAAGATAAATAAAATGAATCATGGAAAGTGAAGGGAAGTCATTGATATCTTAAGGATGTAAAATGAGTATTTGAAATTGTAAAACAGAAAATTTAATAAAAAATTATATTGAAAAGGAACACACACACATGAACACTGACATCCTTTTCTGTTAGGCTGGGTACTAGGAGATGCTGGTTCAAATCCCCACTCTGCCATTATACTCCCTGCATGAACTTGGGACAGTCACTATCTCTCAGCCCAATCTACCTTGTAGTGTTGTCGTGATGATTAAATAATAAGAGAGGTGAGGCCATGTATACTCCACCTTTTGCTCATTGGAGGGAAAGGCAGATTGCAGATAAATTCAGAATAACAAAGATCAACTAAATATCAAGTTTTGGGAGACACGAAATGCCAATAGGCTGTCTCAACAGGGAAGTTTTAGCCTGCCACAGAAAAAGCAGCCACAGAGAAAGCAGCCTCTCTCATGTCACAACCATCCACACATCAGATATTGATGGGACAAAGAAAAGGAATGTAGATGTCAGTCTACTTTCAACCTATGTCACACTCCCTCCTAAGTTCCCTCTGCTCTGGTTCCCAGTTATTCTGTGACTGATTAATTTTTAAAAGCACTTTATTGGAAACTCAATTTTTCAAAGCAAAACAAAACGAAAACGAAAACACCCCCCCCCCATTACAGTGCTACCTCGTGTTACAGACGCTTCATGTTACAGACTCCGCTAACCCAGAAATAGTACCTCGAGTTAAGAACTTTGCTTCAGGATGAGAACAGAAATTGTGCCGCGGCAGCGGGAGGCCCCATGGCTAAAGTGGTACGTCAGGTTAAGACCATTTTCAGGTTAAGAATGGACCTCCAGAACGAATTAAGTTCTTAACCCGAGGTACCACTGTACATGCAGAGAAATGCTAACCCTGCCTGGGGGTTTTCCTAGCCATTTCCTGGTCAGAGCACTAAAGCTCCTGTCCTACTTGCTAATGTCCCTTTTCCACCATGTTACCTGTTGCATTATGGCACTGTAGCTTTTTGATCTATATGCAGATGTCATTGGACATGTTGCCACCTTTTGTTTGTGTGCATGCTTCTGTTCTTCAGTGATTCCACCATGAAAAACCAGTGTGATGTAGTTGAAAGCCAGTTGTGGCATAGTGGGAGCCCAGATCCCCACTCAGCCATGAAAACAATGGGAAGACTACAATGCAAAACTTTATTTTCCAGCTTAACAGGGTTACAGATTTCTTTTTCTTTTTCTGGAAGCAACTAACATGGATAAGAATGCTAAATCAGATAGCACTTGGTTTCCAGAAGTGGCTTTTACATTTTGTGAAAGAACAAATCAAACAGGGATATCACCTGGTCCGGAAACATTGGGAACACTGAACAAAGTGCCGTCTGAATGCAGGCAGGTTATGTATCCTTAGAAGTGACCAAGGGAGGGATGGCTGCTGGGAGGGGCACAGACAGAATCAATGCCATGGTGGATCTGCAGCAGCAAAACCCCATGCCTTCATCTGCCCTGGTTGAAACAAAACATGTCTCTCCCGTATTGGTCTCTAGAGCCATAGCAGGGGATGCAAGCTTCAAACAGTTTGACTTCTTCCCCAAAGGCAGACTGTGCCATTGTCTCCCAAGACCGATGGATGTTACGGTACCTTCCTGAAAGCAGCCTAGTATTGCAACTGAATGGTCTCTCAAAAGATGCCTTTTAGATAATATTCAAAATAGAACTGCATTACTTTGGAATAAATGAACTAAAATCTTACATCCTGTGTTTCTAGCTTCCACGCCAAGCTACTCAAAAACAGTTTAGGGATGCTGGATTAGATGGAGAGGCTGTTCACTGGATTCATCCAGACTTTGAACCTTCATTGAATTGAGCCCATTTAGGAGGATCATGGTCGAGTTGGGAGGACACAGCCCTGGAACACCCTGGGTGAGCCCACCCAGAAAGATCAGGGGCTATAAAGGCGTTGAACATCAGGCAGGAAGACACAGGGAATGCCCTTTGGAAGTAGACCCCCAAGCAGGATTGAATCCTCCCCTGTCCACCTGTAAAGTGGAGGATTCAGTACTGTGGGCTGCTGCTTTGCAAGGGCGCTGCTGCTCATAATGCATTGTAGGAGAGCAAGACGGTTTGAGCACATAGCACCGATCCTGGTCCAACTACACTGGCTAACAATTATTTTCCAGGTTCAATTCAAAGTGCGGGTTTTGACCTACAAAGCCTTAAAACGGCTCAGGACTGCAATACCTCAAGGATCACTTCTTCCCTAATGAACCTACCCAGACCTTGAGATCACCGTCTGAGGCCCTCCTTCATGTGCCTCCTCCTTGAGAGTTCAGGAGGGTGATGGGGACTTCTCTGCAGTGGCTCCTCATCTGTGGAATGCTCTCCCCAGGAAAGTTCATTTGGCGCCTTCATTATACGCCTTTAGGCACCAGGTAAAAACGTTCCTTTTTAACCGGGCCTTTGGTCAGGGCCATCTTAAGCATATCCGGTGCCGTGGTGCAAAGCTCCCTCTAGCGCCGCCCCCCTTTCCCAGAGATTTTAGGGAGGACGGTGCTGCCGGCAGGGCTGGAGGAGGCGGACAGCAGCTGGAGGACAGCTCCTCTGGTGGGGAAGAGGCGGAGGCTGGACACGGCGCCTCCTGGCTCAGCTGGCCAGTTTGTGCCACAGTGGCCGCAGCAGGCAGAGGCTCCGGGCGTGGCGCTGCTTTGGCGCAGCATGGCAGAGGCAGGCAAGCTGATGTTGGGAGACGCTGCTTCCAGCCTCTGCCTCTTCCGTGGCGCCCTCCAGAACTTGGCACCCCGGCACCCCACGCCACTAGCCTCTATGGGTAGGATGCCCCTGCCTCTGGTTGATTTGATTGACATCCTATGCCCTTTTCAAATGTGGCTCTTTGGGGGGAGTATTATTGGGTTATTGTTTTATCTTTATTTTACATATTCTGATCTTTTTTGTGAACTGCCCTGAGACCTCTGGGTATAGGACGGTACATCAATTAATTAAATAAATGAATTAAATGAATGAAGTTTCAGGGTGAAAGTGTAGGCAACATTGAGCTGGATGGACCAATGGCTGGCCTTGCTTAAGGAAGGTCCCTTTGAGGCCGATGTCCCCTGAATTCAATTTGGAGGGCTTTGTTTAAAGCAAACATATGAAGGGATTATAAGGGAAGTATAAAAGGGCATCTTTAAAACAGATAAACCCATACTAGCATGGGAATATTGGGTTTACACAAATCTCTAGAATTCAGTAGACAGGGGCCTTGTAGGCTAGACACACCTGCATTCTTTATGGAGGGGAATTGGCACCAATTTAATAAGTGTCTTAAATCATTAAAGAAGTCAACAACAGGATAATGAAAGGGGAATGGAATTGGATAAAACACCTGCTAATGAATACAGGGTGGTTCAGGATGAAGTGTGCTTTCAATAATTAGTCAGGGCCTTTGGGGTAGGACACCTGAAGGCAGTTTTTGTCTACAAGGGAGGAACTTGCACTCCTAGAATCGTATAAAAGGACTTGCTGCCCACGATTCTAACAACAGCTCCCCTCACCTTCCCCTGAGTACTTCTCTTCAGACCTTGGTAAGTGAGAGAACTCCATGCCTTTTGCTGCCTCTTCCTTTCCAAACTTCACTCTCTCTGTCTTCTTCTTTGAACCTTGACTTGCTTCTCTTGGCTCATCTTCTTTGTCACTTTTGAAGGTTATGTTGGAATCTTGAGGGTGGCAGGAGAGGATATATTGTTTATAAATATCCTTCCTAACTTGCGTTAGCAAGTTTCTTTGCTTTCCCTTTACACAGCTGGAAACTTGTCGCAAACTCATGTGAGTTTCTTAAGACAATACGCAATGCGATCTGGCTTGTCCAGATTGAAATGTGTTCTAATATTTTCCTGGTAAAACTCCTTGAATCCTTCCTAAAAGAATAAAGATAGCACAGTATTATTCATAAGCAATAGAAAGGAACTTTACTCACGACCAGGCAGAGGACAGTGTGATCCCTGAAGGCAGGCTTAAGGCTTAAAATTCCAAACTTATTCTAACAGTGTTATCCCATAAGGGCCCTAGGGGATTGCTTGGCTGGCAGCCAGCCGTTCATTCCAGGAAGTTCGCAGGACGAAAAGAAGGTGGAAAAGAGAGAGAGTGGCAGCATGCCTTGTCCTTTTACCAGGTCTGGAAAGGCCACGTCCACCCACTAGTCACATGCAAAGAAGGATAATCCAGGCCAGGGGGAACAGGAAGTTTTGACTGGCTGGACCAAACATTCCCTTGCATGTCCACTCTAGCAAAACAAGGAATGCTGTATTTGACTGCTCCCAGCCGATTGCATCCCACAGGTTAGAGATGTAGAAAGGCTCATTTCATACGGAGTCAGAGCAATGGTCCGTCTCTCTACAGCTGGGATGGGGAATATCTATTGTCCTCACAGAGTAAAAAGACTACAACCCCCATCATTCCTGGCCATTGGCTGTACCAACCGGAGTCCAACAGCATTTGAAGGGCCACAGAAGCCCCCACCCAATTCCTAGTTTACACTGTCTGGTGGTGCCTCTCCTGGGTTTCAGGGAAGGTCCTTCTCCTGCCTTACCTTGCGATGCCAGGTATTGAACCTGAAGAGGAGGCGGAGGAGGAGGAGGAGGAGGAGGAGCTTGGATTTGATATTCCGCTTTATCACTACCCTAAGGAGTCTCAAAGTGGCTAATATTCCCTTCCTCCCCCACAACAAACACTCTGTGAGGTGAGTGGGGCTAAGAGATTTCAAAGAAGTATGACTAGTCACCCAGCAGCTGCATGTGGAGGAGAGGAGACGTGAACCTGGTTCACCAGATTACAATTATACCGCTCTTAATCACTACACCACCTGGGCTGTTTTGAATGCCATGCATGTTCTCTATTATTGTGCTACAGCCTTTCCTCTATCAGGAGAAACAAGCTATACCTCCAGGTAGAGCCTGCTCTGGAAGGGATGGGCCTCCCAGTCTCAGAAATGAAGGGTAGCTGCCTAAAGAGAGCCAGCGTGGTGTAGTGGTTAAGAGCGGTAGACTCGTAATCTGGGGAACCGGGTTCACGTCTCTGCTCCTCCACATGCTGCTGCTGGGTGACCTTGGGCCAGTCACACTTCTCTGAAGTCTCTCAGCCCCACTCACCTCACAGAGTGTTTGTTGTGTGGGAGGAAGGGAAAGGAGTATGCTAGCTGCTTTGAGACTCTTTCGGGTAGTGATAAAGCGGGATATCAAATCCAAACTCTTCTCTTCTTCACTTGGGCCAATGATTGGGAAGTGGAGATAAATCTCCTCATTGAACCTGGTGACAAGCAATGGCTTCGGTCATGAATGGCAAAGTATTTTTGCAGGGGTACATATATTCAGAGTCTTGAAAATGAGCTTTTTGCCATTTGCTTCCTCAAAATGACCTTAACCAACACTTCTACAAAAGGCTCCAAGAACACCTTTCAAATGATCAGTTTCTGCCACAGGCTTGCAATCTGAAAAGCACAACAGAAAAGGAAAAGTGGGTGAGGATGGCAGAGGTGATGAAGAGGCAATATACCTGCCCTTGCCCCATATCTTAAGGGCTGTCAAGTGCAGGATGGAACATATCTGCTTTCTGTTGCTGCAGAAATGGCGGGGAAGCTGTGACTGTCTCAGTGTTGATGCACTCCAAATACCATCAAGCCAATAGTATAGCCCACAGCCTGGGGCCAAGGATGGTTGGAGTTGTTGACCAAGGACATCTGGGGGACCACAGGTTCATCATCCCTATTGTAGAGAATAAGAGCTGAACCAAAAAGTTCATAATAAAGTGATACCTCAGGTTAAATACGCTTCAGGTTACACACTCCGCTAACCCAGAAATAGTGCTTCAGGTTAAGAACTTTGCTTCAGGATAAGAACAGCAGCAGGAGGAGGCACCATTAGCTAAAGTGGTGCTTCAGGTTAAAAATAGGTTTCAGGTTAAGAATGGACCTCTGGAACGAATTAAGTACTGAACCTGAGGTACCACTGTACAAGGAATGTGATTTCTTTCAAGTGGAAATGAAGGTGAACTTCCCTGTGGCACAAGTGGTTTTACAATGGAACACACCAACACTGAAGGCACTGGCCACTCCTAGGTCAGATATTGCTTGTTTAACTTTTTTATATATACTATTAACCTTCTTCAATCGACAGCATATGGTGAACCAAAGATAAAATAGTCCCAGCCAAAGAAGGGGGATGTGTATGTGAAGGGAAAGGACAGAAATCTTTGATAGAAATAAAATTACCTCTTATGATTCTTAGAGTTTTCCGGTCTTCTCCCCTTGTTCAGCCCACAAAAATAAAAATTGCTTTTGTCTGGAAAACCCCCAGAACCCCTGGAAATGTAAAAGAAAAGCTTTAAAAGGTGATAATTTCAGGGTTAGCAGGAGGACACTTTTCAGCCACCAAACGCGCGGGTAAACAAGGATGCTTTTCGATCCTTCCTGGGACATCTCAATGGGGTGGGCATTCCAGAAGTGGGGAGCCACCTATAAGAAGACCGTCTGATGGGGTCACAACTTGCACATTATGTTATAATCTCTCCTCTTCTTCCTCTTCTCCTTCACTGGTGGTGGTAGTGCACATTGTTGTGGTTGCGGTTTTTGTTATGACTTGGATGCATGAATCAGCAATAAATTGTCTTACTCGTCATCTTTTCAGATCCAGCATCCAGCAGTCCAAAATGGCCTGCGGCTACGCTTCCACCTGTTGCACCCCATCCTGTTATCCAGTTGGCGGTCTGGGCTCGCTGAAACCAAGTTGTGGCTTTGGGGGCTTTGGGGGAGTGGGCCAAGGATTGGAGGCCTTAGGAAACATTCGGCTGGGCTTAGGAGGCACTGGGGTGGGCTTTGGGGGTTCAAGTGGTGGTGGAGTGTCATCAAGTAGTCTCGCTATAAATCCTGCTGCCAGTGTTGGTTGCATCACTCAGGCACCACCATCGGAAGTAGTCATCCAGCCAGCTCCAGTTAATGTAATCATCCCAGGAGCAATACTCGCTGCCACGTGTGAGCCACTTCGTGTGGGAGGATACACCGCCTGTGGTGGCACATCGTCCGTAGGAGGAGGCCTGGGATGCAGCCCCTCTAGATGCTATTCGTGCTATTAAAGAGAGCACTCAGACCGGCAGAATGCCCTCACCGGCAATTGACGAACTCGGCATGGCTTCACGGTGGATGATCTCATGGACACCTAGGTGCCAGAAACGCCAAGTGTCCTCAGTTCAACCCCCAGGTTTACGGGATTTCCAGATGCTTGGCTCATCCATGTTCGTCTTACAAATGTGCAGCTGCTTCCTAAGATGTGTTGTTCTATTCGCTATGCATTTCTTCTTCCTCTGTGCTTTTGCTTTGGGACATATCTCCAGCTTTGGGCAAATCTTTGAATGTATTCAACCACTATTCCTCCCGAATGCCATAGAAACACGATACAATTATGACTGTGTATGCATTATCTGTCCCATCAATATCTATGTTTGAATTACCTTACCACAAAGCCTAGAAGATGTTTCTTCCTTTTTTTCTGGAACAGAAAATATTCTCTGACTTCCTCTATTGCATTAAACTTAGTTTCAGCATTGAACGTGTTGTCTGTGGGGTGTTTTTTATGCTTCCCAATATGGAGGGCAAGTCGGCGCTCCTGAGGAGAATGCTGTTGCACAAGAGAATTTAGAAGCATTTTGTGGGTAAAACGTGGGCTGGGTGAGGTGTCAGTTAGGTGGATTTGAATTGATTGACTAACTGAGCCCAAAGGGTACTCATTTATAGTTCCTCATCATCATGGGGGGGAAATTATAAGTGGGATGAAGCCGGGTTCTGCCTTAGGCCCATTGCTGTCCAACACCTTTCTAAATGACTTGGATGAAGGAAATGAGGAATTTGAAGATGACACCAAACTGGGAGTGGAGCTAATGCCGCAGAAGACAGAATCAGAATTCAAAATGACCTTAACGGATTGGAGCACTGGGCCAAAGCTAACAAAATGAATTTCAATAGGAATAAATGTAAGGTTCTGTACTTAGACAGGAAGAAGCAGCCACATAAACATAAGATGGGGGGGGGGGCACACGGCTTACTAGCAGTACATGTGAAAAGGATCTAGGGGTCTTAGCTGACCACTTGCTTAACATGGGTCAACAGTATGATGCAGCAGCAAAAAAAGGTCACGCTACTCTAGGCTGCATCAACAGAAGTGTAGTGTCCAGATCAGGGGAAGTAACAGTACCTCTCTATTCTGCCTTGGTCAGACGGCATCTGGAATACTGTGTCCAGTTCTGGGTGCCACAGTTTAAGAAGGATGTTGACAACTGGAATGTGTGCAGAGGAGGGCAACCAAGATTATCAAGGGTATGGAAACCAAGCCTTACGAGGAATGGTTGAGGGAGTTGGGTGTGTTTAGCCTGGAAAAGAGGAGACCAAGAGGAGATATGACAGCCATCTTCAAATATCCCAAGGGCTACCAAATGGACAATGAGCGAGCTTGTTTCCTCCTGCACTGCTGGGTAGGATTTGAACCAATGGTTTCCAGTTACAAGAAATGAGATTCCAATTAAATATCAGGAAGAACTTTATGACACTAAGAACTATTCCAAACTGGAACAGACTCTCTTGGGAAGCTGCAGACTCTTCTTGGAGGTTTTTAAGCAGAGGTCGGTTGGCCCTCTGTCATGGATGCTTCAGCTGAGATTCCTGCATTGCAGGGGGTTGGACTAGATGACCCTCAAGGTGCCTTCCAACTCTGCAGTTCTTTTATTCTATGATGCTTCTGGAGGAAATATTTTCCCCCCTGTGAAATACCTTCCCAGCCCTGCCAACCAGCAACCCAAATAGTTCAGTGAGGCACTAGCTGTTATTTGGTACTGCTCATATTGATCCAGAGCAAACTCCAACATATAGTTAGCAGAGTAAAGCTTAAACACGTTGCAAGATTCCCCAAAATAAACCAGAGGGAATTCATTCTTCATCCAGCAGAGCTTTAGTACTGAAGGTCAATGAGCATAATAGTCACAAATCCATACATCTTCAGGATTGGCACAGTCCATCAGAAATCCAGTTGCAGCGGACTTAAACTTATAATAGCTTACAAAGCCATGTCCGCCCTACCGGGGAGGTGGGGGCTTCACAAACCCACCACGCGAGCGGCAGCTGGAGCCCAGCCCCACGTGATTGGGGAGATTCCCAGCCGCGTCATCCCCTGGCCAGCCAATTGGCTGGCTCTGGGGGTGTGGCCTGCCCTATTTAAGGCAGGACACAACCGGGGATCTCCCTCTTTCCCCACCTGCCAGCTGTTCCTGCTTTTCCCACCCTCCCTCCCTATAAGGTTTTCATTCCTTGACCTTGCTATGGACCTTGGTTGGTCGCTGTTGAGGGGCCTGGTAGGAATTTTCCCTCTTGGCAAATTGACACCAGCCACTTGGTTTTCGCCACAACGTTCTTGGTATTGGCGGTTAGGCATTGGTATTGTTCTGTAGATGGAAGAAGGGAGGTAGCGCCATCACCTGCCCCATGTATTGAAGGGTAGTCCGATAAAGGATTCCGGGGGGCGTGGCCCTCTCCAAAGCCTAGGGAGGTGAGGGCCTAAGGCACACCCCCATAGGTGACCCCAGGGAAGCTCCTAGTTTATGTGCATCAGCGGGACTCACCCAATGGTGGTTAACCCTTCCCGGACTTCAAGTGGACAGGCTGAAGTCAGATATAGTCGGTTAGGACCAATGCCTAAGCCAATACCGCTCATCACCTGTAACCAATAAAGTTGTGGCCTTATATAGCCCATTAACCTTAATAATTGTGTCGTGTGTCATTATTTCCACGGGGGGGGGGGGGGCTCACACGCAATAAGATTAAAACCTTCACTCTAAGCATACTATATACAAACCACCCCACCTGAAGAAAAAAGAGACAGAAAATGAAGCTGAGGCTCCTTCTGGCCTGTTCTTCTTGTCAGCCTGACCTTGATGGAAAGAGATAATACAACCAGTTTGAACCGGCTGTTCAGCTTCTCTGAAGGAATAACCAAAATGTCAAGGACCTTCTGCTTCTTGCTAGGCAGAATAGATTCTTGCTTGCCAGCTAGAAACTTCCAGCTTGTACCACACAGAGAAGCTTCCAGAACCTTCTTGAATTGGTTAGAATAGAAAAGATCTCTACACATTAGATCAATACATTCTGAACCAAAAAAATGCATACTTAAAACTAACAGCCAGGGTTTGGTGGGTGGGAAGTTTGCGGAGCAAAATGGTTCCACTCCCTTATGGGTTAGGTCTTTAAAATGAGCACCCACATGATATTGTGGGTGCCTTTTGCGGAATTGCATGCGGTGCTACAGTTCCCAGCGAACTTGCTAGTACAGTGGTACCTTGGGTTAAGAACTTAATTCGTTCTGGAGGTCCATTCTTAACCTGAAACTGTAATGGGGCCTTCTGCTGCCGCCGTGCCACCAGAGCACAATTTCTGTTCTCATCCCAAAGCAAAGTTCTTAACCCGAGGTACTATTTCTGGGTTAGCGGAGTTTGTAACCTGAAGCGTCTGTAACCTGTAGCATCTGTAACCCAAAGTACCACTGAAGAAGGGGGCAGGTCTGCTCCTCAGTGTATTATTCAGATGTTCACGGCCAGCCTCAGCTTTAAGTTTCATTTCCTGAGAAGTGGAAACTATGTGGGAACTATTTTTTGACTGATTTATATATGGGGCTGTTTTTAATTGTTCTTACCTTTTTTATGATTGTACCAGTTTTAGTCTTAAGTAACTGTATATTTTATTGTAATAACACACAATGGGACCTTATGGCAAATGGCAAGTAAGAATTCAATTCAGATCAGATCATCAATCTTGGTAAAACCACAAGGTAAGATTTTTGTTTCTTACAGTACTGTAAATGAGTCAGGAAGATTCTTTTAAGTCAATGAGAGGTATTCTGAAGCAGTTGATGAATTAGGGGAAACTAGGGGCAGCCATTAAGTGAATGATTAGCCTTTGAATTTATGCTGCTGTGCATTTAACATGGGATATCTTGGATTTTTTGGGCATGGGTGGCACTATGGGTTAAACCACAGAGCCTAGGACTTGCCGATCAGAAGGTTGGTGGTTCGAATCCCTGCAACGGGGTGAGCTCACGTTGCTCGGTCCCTGCTCCTGCCAACCTAGCAGTTCGAAAGCACGTCAAAGTGCAAGTAGATAAATAGGTACTGCTCTGGCGGGAAGGGAGGTCAGTACCTCAAAGCTGCTAAGTGGAGTTCAGAGGAGGCTGGTGTTATGGAGCCTGGATGAGCCAATAGTCTCCCATGCTCTCCAATCAGCCCTGCAGTATGGGAGGTTTGCATTGACTAAGCCATCCTTCCTCCTCCAAGATCCAGCGGCGCCATGCAATGTGGTCGGTTATGTGGGGCATAGCTTACCTCAGGCATCCCCAAACGTGGCCCTTCAAATGACCGGGACTACAAAACACATCATCCCTAGCTAACAGGAATGGTTTTTTCGCCTTCCCAGCTTCAATTAGCCTAAAATGTGGGACATTTTATGGTGCAATTTTCTTTAAAGAGTAAAATGCCCCACCACAAAAGAGAATTATGTTTCTCAGGGATATGGATTTAAGTTGGGTGTTGGTGCTGGAGTGAGGGACAAGAATTAAAGAAAACCACAGAGAACAGGTGCTATGCTGAAGCTAAGTTTAATGCATAAGAGGAAGACAGAGAACATTTTCATTCCAGAAACCAAGGAAGAATTGCCATCCAGGCATTGCAGTAAGGTAATTCAAATATTGATCTTGATGACACTGGTAATACATAGACATTCAGAATTGTATTACGTTTCTATGGCATTCAAATGCAGTACATGTTGCATGCATTCAAACATTTACCCCTCAACTGGTGAAACATTCCACAGCAAAAGCAAAGAAAAAGAAGAATAAGAGGAAATGCATAGTGAATAGAAGTTGGGATCAACACATCCTAGGAAGCAGCTGCACATTTGTAAGACGAACATGGATGAGCCAAGCATCTGGAAATCCAGCATCTGGTTGTACTGGGGACGCTTCGCACTTCTGGCACCAAGGCCCATGAGATCATCCACCGTGAAGCCATGCCAAGTTCATCAGTTGCTGGTGAGGGCATTCTGCCGGTCTGAGTGCTCTCTTTAATAGCATGAATAGCATCTAGAGGGGCTGCATCCCTGGCCTCCTCCCACAGACGATGTGCCACCACAGGCGGTGTGTCCTCCCACACGAACTGGCTCACACGAGGCAGCGATTATTGGTCCTGGGATAGTCACAACGAATGAAGGTGGCTGGATGACTACTTCCGATGATGGTGCCTGATTGATGCAACCAACACTGGCAGCAGGATTTATAGCGAGGCTACTTGATGACACTCCACCACTTGAACCCCCAAAGCCCCCCCCCAATGCCTCCTAAGCCCAGCCGAATGCTTCCTAAGGCCCCCAATCCTTGGCCCAGTCCCCCAAAGCCCCCAAAGCCACAACTTGGTTTCAGCGAGCCCAGACCGCCAACTGGATAACAGGATGGGGTGCAACAGGTGGAAGTGTAGCCGCAGGCCATTTTGGACTGCTGGATGCTGGATCTGAAAAGATGATGAGTAAGACAATTTATTGCTGATTCATACCTCCAAGTCATGACAAAAACCACAACCACAACAATGTGCACTACCACCACCAGTGAAGGAGAAGAGGAAGAAGAGGAGAGATTATAACATAATCTGCAAGTTGTGACCCCATCAGACGATCTTCTTACAGGTGGCTCCCCACTTCTGGAATGCCCACCCCATTGAGATGTCCCAGGAAGGATAGAAAAGCATCCTTGTTTACCCGCGCGTTTGGTGGCTGAAAAGTGTCCTCCTGCTAACCCTGAAATTTTCACCTTTTAAAGCTTTGCTTTTACATTTTCAGGGGTTCTGGGGGTTTTCCAGACAAAAGCAATTTTTATTTTTGTGCGCTGAACAAGGGGAGAAGAGCGGAAAACTCTAAGAAACATAAGAGGTTATTTTATTTCTATCAAAGATTTCTGTCCTCTCCCTTCCCGTACACATGCCCCTTCTTTGGCTGGGACTATTTTATGTTTCGTTCACCATATGCTGTCGATTGAAGAAGGTTAATAGTATATAAAAAAAAGTTAAATAAGCAATATCTGACCTAGGAGTGGCCAGTGCCTTCAGTGTTGGTGTGTTCCATTGTAAAACCACTTGTGCCACAGGGAAGTTCACCTTCATTTCCACTTGAAAGAAATCGCATTCCTTGTACAGTGGTACCTCAGGTTCAGTACTTAATTCGTTCCAGAGGTCCATTCTTAACCTGAAACCTGTTTTTAACCTGAAGCACCACTTTAGCTAATGGTGCCTCCTCCTGCTGCTGTTCTTATCCTGAAGCAAAGTTCTTAACCTGAAGCACTATTTCTGGGTTAGCGGAGTGTGTAACCTGAAGCGTATTTAACCTGAGGTATCACTTTATTATGAACTTTTTGGTTCAGCTCTTATTCTCTACAATAGGGATGATGAACCTGTGGTCCCCCAGATGTCCTTGGTCAACAACTCCAACCATCCTTGGCCCCAGGCTATGGGCTATACTATTGGCTTGATGGTATTTGGAGTGCATCAACACTGAGACAGTCACAGCTTCCCCGCCATTTCTGCAGCAACAGAAAGCAGATATGTTCCATCCTGCATTTGACAGCCCTTAAGATATGGGGCAAGGGCGGGTGTATTGCCTCTTCATCACCTCTGCCATCCTCACCCACTTTTCCTTTTCTGTTGTGCTTTTCAGATTGCAAGCCTGTGGCAGAAACTGATCATTTGAAAGGTGTTCTTGGAGCCTTTTGTAGAAGTGTTGGTTAAGGTCATTTTGAGGAAGCAAATGGCAAAAAGCTCATTTTCAAGACTCTGAATATATGTACCCCTGCAAAAATACTCTGCCATTCATGACCGAAGCCATTGCTTGTCACCAGGTTCATTGAGGAGATTTATCTCCACTTCCCAATCATTGGCCCAAGTGAAGAAGAGAAGAGTTTGGATTTGATATCCCGCTTTATCACTACCAGAAGGAGTCTCAAAGCAGCTAGCATTCTCCTTTCCCTTCCTCCCACACAACAAACACTCTGTGAGGTGAGTGGGGCTGAGAGACTTCAAATAAGGGTGACTGGCCCAAGGTCACCCCAGCAGCTGCATGTGGAGGAGCAGAGACGCGAACCCGGTTCCCCAGATTACAAGTCTACCGCTCTTAACCACTACACCACGCTGGCTCTCTTTAGGCAGCTACCCTTCATTTCTGAGACTGGGAGGCCCATCCCTTCCAGAGCAGGCTCTACCTGGAGGTACAGCTTGTTTCTCCTGATAGAGGAAAGGCTGTAGCACAATAATAGAGAACATGCATGGCATTCAAAACAGCCCAGGTTGTGTAGTGATTAAGAGCGGTATAATTGTAATCTGGTGAACCAGGTTCACGTCTCCTCTCCTCCACATGCAGCTGCTGGGTGACCTTGAACTAGTCATACTTCTTTGAAATCTCTTAGCCCCACTCACCTCACAGAGTGGGGGAGGAAGGGAATATTAGCCACTTTGAGACTCCTTAGGGTAGTGATAAAGCGGAATATCAAATCCAAACTCCTCCTCCTCCTCCTTCTTCTTCTTCAGGTTCAATACCTGGCATCTCAAGGAAAGTCAGGAGAAGGACCTTCCCTGAAACCGAGGAGAGGCACCACCAGACAGTGTAGACTAGGAATTGGGTGGGGGCTTCTGTAGCCCTTCAAATGCTGTTGGACTCCGGTTGGTACAGCCAATGGCCAGGAATGATGGGGGTTGTAGTCTTTTTACTCTGTGAGGACAATAGATATTCCCCATCCCAGCTGTAGAGAGACGGACCATTGCTCTGACTCCGTATGAAATGAGCCTTTCTACATCTCTAACCTGTGGGATGCAATCGGCTGGGAGCAGTCAAATACAGCATTCCTTGTTTTGCTAGAGTGGACATGCAAGGGAATGTTTGGTCCAGCCAGTCGAAACTTCCTGTTCCTCCTGGCCTGGATTATCCTTCTTTGCATGTGACTAGTGGGTGGGCATGGCCTTTCCAGACCTGGTAAAAGGACAAGGCATGCTGCCACTCTCTCTCTTTTCCACCTTCTTTTTGTCCTGTGAACTTCCTGGAATGAACGGCTGGCTGCCAGCCAAGAAATCCCCCATGGCCCTTATAGGGTAACACTGTTAGAAGAAGTTTGGAATTTTAAGCCTTAAGCCTGCCTTCAGGGATCACACTGTCCTCTGCCTGATCATGAGTAAACTTTCTTTTAATTGCTTATGAGTAAGACTGAGGTGTCTTTATTCTTTTAGGAAGGATTCAAGGAGTTTTACCAGGAAAATATTACAACACATTTCAATCTGGACAAGCCAGATTGAATTGTGTATTGTCTTAAGAAACTCACGTGAGTTTGCAACAAGTTTTCTGCTGTGTAAAGGGGGAAGGAAAGAAACTTGCTAACGCAAGTTAGGAAGGATATTAATAAACAATATATCCTCTCCTGCCACCCTCAAGATTCCCACATAACTTTCTAAAGTGGCAAAGAAGATGAGCAAAGAGAAGCAGGTCTGGTTTCAAAGAAGGAGACAGAGTGAAGTTTGGAACGGAAGAGGCAGCAAAAGGCATGGAGTTCTCTCACTTACCAAGGTCTGAAGAGAAGTACTCAGGGGAAGGTGAGGGGAGCTGTTGTTAGAATCGTGGGCAGCAAGTCCTTTTATACGATTCTAGGACTGCAGGTCCCTCCCTTGTAGACAAAAACTGCCTTCAGGTGTCCTACCCCCAAAGGCCCTGACTAATTATTGGAAGCAGACTTCATCCTGAACCACCCTGTATTCATTAGCAGGTGTTTTATCCAATTCCATTCCCCTTTCATTATCCTGTTGTTGACTCCTTTTTATGATTTAAGACACTTATTAAATTGGTGCCAATTCCCCTCCATAAAGAATGTAGGTGTGTCTAGGCTACAAGGCCCCTGTCTACTGAATTATAGAGATTTGTGTAAACCCCATCTTCCCATGCTGGTATGGGTTTATTTGTTTTAAAGATGCCCTTTTATACTTCCCTTATAATCCCTACATATGTTTGCTTTAAACAAAGCCGCTGGAGGGAGCTTTGTACCATGGCACCAGATATGCTTAAGACGGCCCTGACCAAAGGCCCGGTTAAAAAGGAACATTTTTACCTGGTGCCTAAAGACGTATAATGAAGGCGCTAAATGAACTTTCCTGGGGAGAGCATTCCACAGATGAGGAGCCACTGCAGAGAAGGCGCCATCACCCTCCTGAACTCTCAAGGAGGAGGCACATGAAGGAGGGCCTCAGACGGTGATCTCAAGGTCTGGGTAGGTTCATTAGGGAAGAAGTGATCCTTGAGGTATTGCAGTCCTGAGCCGTTTTAAGGCTTTGTAGGTCAAAACCCGCACTTTGAATTGGATCTGGAAAATAATTGTTAGCCAGTGTAGTTGGACCAGGATCGGTGCTATGTGCTCAAACCGTCTTGCTCTCCTACAATGCATTATGAGCAGCAGTGCCCTTGCAAAGCAGCAGCCCACAGTACTGAATCCTCCACTTTACAGCTTGAGAGTGGAGGATTAAATCCTGTTTAGGGGTCTACTTCCAAAGGGCCCCCCTGCCTGATGTTCAACTCCTTTATAGCCCCTGATCTTTCTGGGTGGGCTCAACCAGGGTGTTCCAGGGCTGTGTCCTCCCAACTCGACCATGATCCTCCTAAATGGGCTCAATTCAATGAAGGTTCAAAGTCTGGATGAATCCAGTGAACAGCCTCACCATCTAATCCAGCATCCCTAAACTGTTTTTGAGTAGATTGGCGTGGAAGCTAGAAACACAGGATGTAAGACTTTAGTTCATTTATTCCAAAGTAATGCAGTTCTATTTTGAATATTTTCTAAAAAGCATATTTTGAGAGACCATTCAGTTGCAATACAAGGCTGTATTCAGGAAGGTAACATCCATCTGTCTTGGGAGACAATGGCACAGTCTGCCTTTGGGGAAGAAGTCAAACTGTTTGAAGCTTGCATCCCCTGCTATGGCTGTAGAGACCAATACGGGAGAGCCATCCCTCCCTTGGTCACTTCTAAGGATACATAACCTGCCTGCATTCAGACGGCACTTTGTTCAGTGTTCCCAATGTTTCCGGCCCAGGTGATATCCCTGTTTGATTTGTTCTTTCACAAAATGTAAAAGCCACTTCTGGAAACCAAGTGCTATCTGATTTAGCGTTCTTATCCATGTTAGTTGCTTCCAGAAAAAGAAAAAGAAATCTGTAACCCTGTTAAGCTGGAAAATGAAGTTTTGCATTGTAGTCTTCCCATTGTTTTCATGGCTGAGTGCGGATCTGGGCTCCCACTATGCCACAACTGGCTTTCAGCTACACCACACTGGTTTTTCATGGTGGAATCACTGAAGAACAGAAGCATGCACACACACAAAAGGTGGCAACAGGTCCAATGACATCTGCATATAGATCAAAAAGCTACAGTTCCATAATGCAACAGGTAACATGGTGGAAAAGGGACATTAGCAAGTAGGACAGGAGCTTTAGTGCTCTGACCAGGAAATGGCTAGGAAAACCCCCAGGCAGGGTTAGCATTTCTCTGCATGTACAGTGGTACCTCGGGTTAAGAACTTAATTCGTTCTGGAGGTCCATTCTTAACCTGAAAATGGTCTTAACCTGAGGTACCACTTTAGCCACGGGGCCTCCCGCTGCCGCGGCACAATTTCTGTTCTCATCCTGAAGCAAAGTTCTTAACCCGAGGTACTATTTCTGGGTTAGCGGAGTCTGTAACATGAAGCGTCTGTAACACGAGGTAGCACTGTAATGGTGGGGGGTGTTTTAGTTTTTGTTTTGTTTTGCTTTGAAAAATTGAGTTTCCAATAAAGTGCTTTTAAAAATTAATCAGTCACAGAATAACTGGGAACCAGAGCAGAGGGAATTTAGGAGGGAGTGTGACATAGGTTGAAAGTAGACTGATATCTCCATTCCTTTTCTTTGTCCCATCAATATCTGATGTGTGGATGGTTGTGACATGAGAGAGGCTGCTTTCTCTGTGGCTGCTTTTTCTGTGGCACCCTAAAACCTCCCTGTTGAGACAGCCTATTGGCATCTCGTGTCTCCCAAAACTTGATATTTAGTTGATCTTTGTTATCCTGAATTTATCTGCAATCTTCCTTTCCCTCCAATGAGCAAAAGGCGGAGTATACATGGCCTCACCTCTCTTATTATTTAATCATCATGACAACACTACAAGGTAGATTGGGCTGAGAGATAGTGACTGTCCCAAGTTCACGCGGGGAGTTTAATGGCAGAGTGAGGATTTGAACCAGCATCTCCTAGTACCCAGCCTAACAGAAAAGGATGTCAATGTTCATGTGTGTGTGTGTGTGTGTGTGTGTTCCTTTTCAATATAATTTTTTATTAAATTTTCTGTTTTACAATTTCAAATACTCATTTTACATCCTTAAGATATCAATGACTTCCCTTGTCTTTCCATGGTTCATTTTATTTATCTTAAATCCCTGCATATTTTACAAAAATATTCCATTATTGCATCCACCAAAACTTATTTACATTGTTGTATTTACCTGTGAGCCAGTGTGGTGCAGTGGTTAAGAGTGGTAGTCTTGTAATCTGGGGAACCGGGTTCGCGTCTCCGCTCCTCCACATGCAGCTGCTGGGTGACCTTGGGCCAGTCACACTTCTTTGAAGTCTCTCAGCCCCACTCACCTAACAGTGTGTTTGTTGTGGGGGAGGAAGGGAAAGGAGAATGTTAGCCGCTTTGAGACTCCTTAAAGGGAGTGAAAGGTGGGATATCAAATCCAAACTCTTCTTCTTCTTAATGCTGCCAGCATTTTCTTTATATATATATATATAATATTTTTATTAAGGTTTTTACATAAAAAGAGAAAACAACAGAAAAATACAAAATACAAAAATACAAAATGACAAAAACAACAACACAAAAGAGAAAAAAAGAAGAACAAATAAAAACAATTCCATTTTCATAATATTCCTTGCATTTACTTATTTCCCAGACTTCCCCACACCTCCCCTCACTGTATTCCAGTTCATATATTTAATCAGCAAATCCCTTCCCTCTATCTTAACTAATCTTTATCTTAATCTTAATATCTTAATATATCTTGATCTCCTTAATATCTTAATAAATTAAGCCTTTTAATTTTACACCTTTTAACCTTTGAATTTTCTATACTCCTTCACCACTTTGTTACTAATAACCTTTTATGTTCAATCCGATGTCATTCTAACATTCATTAATCTTATAATATTTCTGTAAATAGTCTTTAAATTTCTTCCAATCTTCTTCCACTGTCTCTTCTCCCTGGTCTCTGATTCTGCCAGTCATTTCTGCCAATTCCATGTAGTCCATCACCTTCATCTGCCATTCTTCCAGAGTGGGTAGTTCTTGTGTCTTCCAATACTGCGCAATAAGTATTCTTGCTGCTGTTGTGGCATACATAAAGAAAGTTCTATCCTTCTTTCGCACCTGTTGGCCAACCATGCCCAGGAGAAAGGCCTCTGGTTACTTCAGGAAGGTGTATTTAAACACCTTTTTCATTTCATTATAAATCATTTTCCAGAAGGTCTTAATAACTCTGACACCTGTTAATAGCTTAATAGCTCAGACACCTGGATTAATTAAGGCTGGATTCAGAAATGAAAAACAGCAGGTGTTCATACTATCCATAGACAACTATGGATAGCTCAGACACCTGTTGTCAGGAACTCAGAAAGGCACGTAGAAAGGCACAGCATGAGTTAGGAAGCAGCCAGCAGCCAGCAGCAGGACAGCTTGCATTTCTCTCAGACTGCTGGGAGCACTCGGCTGTCTGCTCCCTCTCCCCCTGACACTGAAAGGAATGCAGATAAGACAATAGCAGAAGTTGGGATGGAGAGAAGCCAATTCACTCAAGAAGCACAGGTAGGCTCAGAAAGCAGGAGGAGGAGTATTTCCTCACTGGAAG
The DNA here is from genome assembly GCF_965153285.1 of Podarcis tiliguerta. Taxonomy (NCBI): domain Eukaryota; kingdom Metazoa; phylum Chordata; class Lepidosauria; order Squamata; family Lacertidae; genus Podarcis; species Podarcis tiliguerta. The sequence continues at coordinate 7,235,967 of NC_139549.1, forward strand.
AGGAGGCTATTAATCCTATGAGCCCAAGGAGTAGACTTATGTGAAAGGTATTAGACAGGAAACAAAACCAGAAACGTAAGGGTCATAGGTTGAGGATGTTCTGCAGAAGCAGGAAGAACTCCTCAGGAGGGTCAACTGGATCGTAAGGTACGGAAGCTCCGATAGAGTGTCCCAGGCTGATTGTTTATTTTGCAATAAATCTTCCAGCTAATTACAACTTGCGTGATGTGTTATGAAGATGACAGCCTGGGCTCCTGATACCTATGGATAGCCCTTGGTCACACCTCAGAACGCTCCATAATAGTCAGGTTGGGAACTAACTTTGTCAAAACAAACCTTCCACTTTTACCAGGATTGGGAAGCCTTTCCCAGCTAGGCCTATGTTGCCTTCACAAGCCATAGATAATTATACTGACATGTGTATTCTTTCACCATTGTGAGTTTGTCAGCCATTTAGGCCCAGGAGCACATTTGGAAACTGGAGAGACTATCATGCGCACCACACAGACACCAGAACCATGAATCCAAAATCTCTTTTGTTGCTTACATTAGAATGCTTCTGTCACAGAGAAGTGGCTCAGTGGTACAATAAGTGCATCACACACAGCAGGTCTCGGGTTCAATTGCCAACACCTCCAAGTAGGACTGAGAAATGATTCCTGCATGAAACCATGGAGGACAGCTTGCGTCTCAATTTGCGTAGACCAGAGGTGAGCATCATAGTGCCCTGCAGATGTTGTTGGATTATAATTCCCATTCGTCTTTTCCATTGGTCAAGCTTTGCCTGGTGCTTCTTTCAAAGTCCTGGCCAAATTGCATAACAACTGAATGGCTCAGGCCATTGACACACTCACTCCTGTCGAACTGCAGATGACTCAATGAACTTTATCAGTTCCTTGGCAAGTTCACAGATTCCATTCATCCTTCCGTCCAACTGAAGATAAATGAGCAGTTCTACTTCCAATTAAATTAAATTCCAAGTCCTCTTAGCGTTATTCAGTTCACTCCATAAACAATAAAGGCTGGGGAAGAGTCAGCTCTTAGTTTCCATCATAATCCTTTTGCAAAATAGAGCTTCCCTTCCTTTCCCCCCTTTTTTCCTCCTGATGCCGTTTGGCAGAGCTTTTCCAGGTTGTACAGGACCTTTAAGAATGTTAGGGTTGCCATACACCTGGAATTTCCCAGACATAGCCTGGATTTGTCTGTTAAAAACAGCGTCCAGCTGGAAATTGGTTAAATGGCCAGAATACTCACCTGAAGAGGAGCCCGCCCTTCACAGCAGCCCAGCATTGCATTCCCAGAGATCTCTGTGCCTCTCTCCCAGCCAGCCTTCCTTTTTTAAAAATAATAATAATATTTATTTATTAAAGTTCTTATGTTGCATCGGTAAACATTATCATATTACATCAGAAGGCTTATTATACTATAATTTTCAACATGTATACAAAGTTTATATACTAAAAGAAAGGACAAAAAACTATTTCAAAATCATATCTGTACCAACACTTTGGACTTCCTGTCTATCCCATTGTATATTCTTTTTTTACAAATGAATGTACTCTTATTCTTGTATATTTCTTTACATTTTATCTAATACATTCCTATATCAATATGTACCCTTGGTCTTATTTCTCAACTCAGTCTCTCTCCAACATCAATCGAATGCTAGCATAGACAGCGAACCTTTACTGTATTTTTGAACATATATCTTACATCTATCCCAGTTTTCCATAACATATTTGTTTTGAGTTGCCCAGCCAGCCTTCTGCCCACACACCAAGATGGTTTAGCCCTGTATGGCCTCTGCCTGGAGTTCTGGCTCTTACCTTCTCCTTCCCAATAAGAATACTTGCTCTAAGGAACTCCTCCCCATCTGTACCCCTTGTCCAGATAGGGAACATTTTCCTCTGTGGCATCATGCCTCCCTTTGCCTCCTTCTCTTCTGTTTCTTCTGAGGGTGCGAGGGAGAGGACAGCATGTGCAGGCCAATTGTTCTGTACTGGCCTGGTACTTAGTTCTCCTTGTGCCAGGGCCTTCTTACGTATATCCCTCTGCCCCCCCCCCCAATTTCCCAGAGTTGTCAACCTTTTTACAGCGCTGCCGGCAGCTTCGCGGGCCTAGAGGAGGCGGGCAGCGGCTGGAGGGCAGCTCCTCCGGCAGGAAAGAGGCGGTGGCTCCGGACATGGCGCTGCTTCAGCAAGGCGGGCGAGGGTGGCGAGCTGATGCCGGGAGGTGCTGCGCCCAGCCTCTGCCTCTTCCCTGGCGCCCTCCAGAACTTGGCCCCTGGTGCCCTGCGCCACTAGCCTCTATGGGTAAGATGCCCCTGCCTCTGGTTGATTTGATTGACATCCTATGCCCTTTTCAAACGTGGCTCTTTTGGGGGAGTAGTATTGGGTTATTGTTTTTATTTTTATTTTATATACAGTGGTAACTCGGGTTACATACACTTCAGGTTACAGACTCCGCTAACCCAGAAATAGTACCTCGGGTTAAGAACTTTGCTTCAGGATAAGAACAGAAATGGTGTACCGGCGGCACAGCAGCGGGCGGCCCCATTAGATAAAGTGGTGCTTCAGGTTAAGAACAGACCTCCGGAACGAATTAAGTACTTAACCCGAGATACCACTGTATTGTGATCTTTTTTGTTAACCGCCCTGAGACCTCTGGGTATAGGACGGTATATAAATTAAATAATGAATGAATTAAATGAATGAATGAATGAATGAATGAATGAAGTTGCAGGGTGAAAGTGTAGGCAATATTGAGCTAGATGGACCAATGGCTGGCTTTGCTTGAGAAAGGTCGCTTTGAGGCCGATGTCCCCTGAATTCAATTTGGAGGGCTTTGTTTAAAGCAAACATATGTAGGGATTATAAGGGAAGTTTAAAAGGGCATCTTTAAAACAGATAAACCCATACCAGCATGGGAAGATGGGGTTTACACAAATCTCTAGAATTCAGTAGACACACCTGCATTCTTTATGGAGGGGAGTTGGCACCAATTTAATAAGTGTCTTAAAATAATAATAATAATAATAATAATAATAATAATAATAATAATAATTATTATTATTATTTTTATTTATATCCCGCCGTCCCCAGCCAAGGCCAGGCTCAGAGCGACTTACAAGCAATAATAAAAACAAGATGAATGATTACAACTTAAAAACAAAAATAAAATACAACATTAAAATAATGGAACATTAAAATATTAAAATGTAGCCTCATCGCAGGAGGAGAAGGAAAAGAAAAAAGAAAGAGAGGGAGGGAGGGAATCAAATTGGCTGCAAGCCAAAGGCCAGGCGGAACAACTCTGTCTTACAGGCCCTGTGGAAAGAAATCAGATCCTGTAGGGCCCTGGTCTCATGAGGCAGAGCATTCCACCAGGCCAGAGCCAGAGTTGAAAAGGCCCTGGCTCTGGTTGAAGCCAATCTAACTTCCTTAGGGCCTGGGACCACTAGGGTGCTGTTATTTATGGACCTTGAGGCTCTCTGTGGGGCATACCAGGAGAGGCGGTCCCGTAGGTACGAGGGTCCTAGGCCGTGAAGGGCTTTAAAGGTCAAAAGCAGCACCTTAAATCTGACCCTGTACTCCACCGGGAGCCAGTGTAGCTTGAAAAGCACTGGGTGAATATGCTCCCATGGCAGAGACCCCGTGAGGAGCCTCGCTGCAGCATTCTGTACCCGCTGGAGTTTCTGGGACAGCTTCAAGGGCAGCCCCTGTAGAGCGAATTACAGTAGTCAAGCCTGGAGATGACCGTCGCATGGATCACTGTGGCCAGGTCGGGGCGGGAAAGGTAAGGGACCAACTGCTTGATGCGGTGAAGGTGGAAAAAATGTCGCCTTGGCTGTTGCTGTAACTTGCGCCTCCATGGAAAGGGAGGCGTCAAGGATTACACCCAAACTCTTAATGGAAGGCAATGGCACTAATTGGGACCCCGCAAGAGAAGGGAGTTGGTCCCTCATCCCCATGCCATCCTGACCTAGCCATAGGACCTCTGTCTTCGAAGGATTTAGTTTCAATCGGCTCCCACGAAACCATCCAGCTACAGCTTCCAAGCATCTGGTCAGTGTGTTCGGGGCCGAGTCAGTGTGGCCATTCATCAGCAGATAGAGCTGAGTGTCATCAGCATATTGGTGACAGCCCAGCCTAAAGTTCCGGATAATCTGGACAAGGGGGCGCATAAAGATGTTAAAAAGCATTGGGGAGAGAATTGTGCCCTGCGGCACTCCACACACCAAGGAGTGGCGCGACAACATTTCCCTCCCTAGTGCCACCCTCTGTCCCCGACCAGAGATAAAAGAGCACAACCAGTTACGGGCTATGCCCTGTATCCCCAAGTCTGTAAGGCGGTGGTCCAGAAGATCATGATCGACCATGTCAAAGGCTGCTGACAAATCTAAAAGGATCAGCAGTCCTGACCCGCCTCGATCCAGTTGTCTACGGAGATCATCTGTCAGGGCAACCAGAGCAGTCTCCGTCCGAAAACCAGGACGGAAACCGGACTGAAATGGATCTAATGCCGATGTTTCCTCCAGAAACCTACCAAGCTGTTCAGCAACCGCTCTCTCAATTACCTTACCCAGGTATGGAAGATTTGAAACTGGGCGGTAATTGGATAGGTCTAAGGGATCTGATGAAGTTTTCTTTAAGAGTGGACACACCACTGCTTCCTTCAGTTCCCCTGGGAATGCCCCCATGTCAAGGGACAAATTGATAATTTCAATCAGGGGGGTCCGCGCAACATCTGGACACTCCCTAATCAGCCAAGACGGGCACGGATCAAGGAGGCAGGTGGTGGGCCTACCAACTTGGAGGAATCTATCCATATCAGTAGGGAATATCCGATCGAAATGGTCCAACACTGGACCTGAAGTCAGTCGAGGGGCCTCCAGTTCAGTCACTGTATCTAAATTGGCAGGGAGGTCATGGCGGAGCAACAGGACTTTCTCCGCAAAAAAGCTCGCGAATGCCTCACAGCTGTGGGTCGAATTTGTGCTTAAATTTGGTTGTCCTCCTAAGGACGTTATTGACCTAATTATTCTAAAAAGTTGTGCTGGGCGAGAGCTAGTGGATGCAATGGAAGCTGCAAAGTAATATTTCTTAGCAGCTTTCATAGCCATCTCATAGGCTTTCATAAGCGTCCTATAAGATGTTCTTGAGGCTCCGTCACGAGTCCGTCGCCATACTCACTTTAGCCGTCTGAGATCCCGCTTCATTTTCCGGAGCTCCTCAGCAAACCAAGGGGCCCGGTTTCGACGGGGTCGCAGAGGGCGCTTAGGCGCGATCTCATCAATGCCTGCCAAGAGCCGGTTATTCCAGTCCTCAACAAGGTCATCTAATGAGTCGCCAGGAGGAGCAGGGTTCCGCAAGGCTTGTCGGAATCTATCAGGATCCATCAGTTTTCGCGGACGAGCCCAAAAAGGTTGGCCACCCGAGCCGGGGAGGAGCGGGAAGTCAATCTTGGCTTTCAGAGCGTAGTGATCAGACCATGGCACTTCCACAGCGGGGAGCATGATCACATCTATGCCAGCCCCAAAGATCAGATCCAGCATGTGACCTGCTTGATGAGTGGGGCCCAAAACAAACTGGGAGAGCCCTAGTGTTGCCATGGAAGTCACTAGGTCCAGAGCCTGTGAGGAGGGAGTGGCATCGGCATGGACGTTGAAGTCTCCCAAAACCAGTAGGTTTGGGAACTCCAAGGCCCAGCCCGCCACCACCTCCAGCAGGTCTGACAGAGTGGCTGCAGGTGTGCTGGGTGGTCGGTACACCAGCCAGGCAGCCAAGCTCTCCTTGGTGCCCCACACGAGACCAACACATTCAATGCCGGAGATCGCCGGTGATGGCAGAGCTCTGAAAGAGCAATCCTCCCGGAATAACAACGCCACTCCCCCCCCCCCGACCCACAGTCCGCGATTGATGGAGGACAGAGAAACCTGGGGGTGTTATCACATGTAGGGAGACTACTTCGCCTTCCCGTACCCAGGTCTCCGTCACGCAAGCCAGGTCAATCCCCTGCGAGACAAAAAAGTCACACATGGTGGCGATTTTGTTGCCTATGGACCTGGCATTGCACAGCACCAATGACGGAGGTGTGTAATCCTTGCTCTCCCTACCCTCATCCCTTGGGATGGGGCGTAGATTGGAAGGGGTTCGAGGATCACTGCATCTCGAAACCCTTCGCCGATAGAGATATCTAGCCCCATCGCCATTCCTCCCTAGCCCTTCAATTGTGGAAATCCCAGATCCCATGCTAGCTTCCCCAATAGATGGGTAACATCCCCTCAATAACAAGTCATCCTTGGACCAGGACTCCTGGGTCAAAATGGTATGGGAAAGAGGTGGAGGTCTGATAGGGTAAGTATCCCTAGAAGATAAAACCCAACCAACTGCACCCCAAGCAGGGGAGACAGTCCCATGGTGTTTCATTAACTGTCAATCCCCCTCGCCCTCCTGGGTTAATTTGAGGATTGTTGGTTCTATCTGTGGCTGTGGAAGTATTAATAAGGTATGTGTTATAAAATGTGGATCACTGGCCAACAAAGAGCCAGATTCGAATTCGGAAGATCTGTCCATCCTGTCTCGCCAGGAGTACAGTAGAGAAGGCTGATCATTCTGATAAGTTTTTGGAACATTAGGCAAAGGTCCCGATGTAGATTTGGTGCTGGATATCTCCAGATTGTCAGCAACATAGAGTTCTTTAGGTGTTGTTGCCATAGAAATGTCGGAGGCGCCAAATTCCTCGTCTAATTTGGTGTTGTTTGAAAAGGAAACAGGGAGTTGCACTGATGTCTTTCTATGGGATAAAGAGCTGTTGGACATCTTTAAATATTGTGATCTAGGCTCTACTGTCTTTATATTTTGGGTAGAAATCTCAGTCTTTATACTCATTAGCCTCTTCTTCAGGTCTTGTAATTCTAGGCTTACAAAGTTCTTTTCTTCCTTCAGGCAATTAGTATTTCTAGTGTTGAGCTTGGTTTCCTTTATCCGCATTAGCTTTGACTCTATGCAAGGGACCAATTGCCTCCTAGTTTCGTCCTTAAATACCCTCAATGGGCGGAGAGAATGGAACCACCATAGGGTATCCTTTATCTCCATGAGTCAAGATGGGAGGGTTGATGACCTAAAGATCATAAATAGGCGCATGGTGTTTCTCAAGGGAGGCAGGAAATGGAAATTTTCTAGATCTACATTTCGGTAATGGTAATTCAGGAGCTGAGACAAGGACATTGTAATTTGTCTGCGGTTCATCCACCTATGAGTGTATCGGTGAATCTCAAGCATTATCTGGTTCGTTTGCAAGACTTGACAGGACCTCACTTCATCCATAGTTTGAGTTGGTGAGTTGTTAACAGAGTCATTTCTTATCATCCTTTTAAGCCCTTGGGCATTTAAAGGGGAGGAACTAGTATCCAATTGTTTCTCAATGTTAACTATTCTAGTGAGAATTTCATCCAGTCTTTGGAGAACCAGAACCATAGTTTCTGCAGACAACATGCAAATCTCTTGGTAGGGGTGCGTATCCCAAATTGGTTGAAAGCAGGCTCCTCTGATATCTTGTTCTAGAGGCATGGGTGGGTCAGTGTTAGGAGTGGGAGGAATCCCTCCTGCTGCTGCTCTTGCCCTCTTGGACGGATTAGCTTTTTCTGGGAAGAGGGGGGTCGGGTCATTGACATCCTCCTTAAGGGGGGGGGTGAGGTTCCCCCAACGTTGTTACTCACTGTTTGTTCTATTTGCTCTGTTTTCTCGGTTTCCTCAACCCACTCTGTTTCTGAGCCAGGGCAGATGGCGTTGGCTCTCTGCCGATTCTTTGTTTTAGAGGAATTGTGAGTCTCAATAATGGTCTTCTGGCTCTTTGCACCTCGTTTTCTCCTTCCGGCAGGCATTCTCAATAAGGAAGTGACAGTTGGAGGAGTGTCACTCCAATGAGAAATGACAGTTGGAGAGCTAGGCCTCAAACCTTCCGGCCTAAAAGGAGTCATAAAAAGGAGTCAACAACAGGATAATGAAAGGGGAATGTAACACCTGGTAATGAATACAGGGTGGTTCAGGATGAAGTCCGCTTCCAATAATTAGTCAGGGCCTTTGGGGGTAGGACACCTGAAGGCAGTTTTTGTCTACAAGGGAGGGACCTGCGGTCCTAGAATCGTATAAAAGGACTTGCTGCCCACGATTCTAACAACAGCTCCCCTCACCTTCCCCTGAGTACTTCTCTTCAGACCTTGGTAAGTGAGAGAACTCCATGCCTTTTGCTGCCTCTTCCTTTCCAAACTTCACTCTGTCTCCTTCTTTGAACCTTGACCTGCTTCTCTTGGCTCATCTTCTTTGTCACTTTGGAAGGTTATGTGGGAATCTTGAGGGTGGCAGCTTATTAATATCCTTCCTAACTTGCGTTAGCAAGTTTCTTTCCTTTCCCCTTTACACAGCAGAAAACTTGTTGCAAACTCACGTGAGTTTCTTAAGACAATACACAATTCAATCTGGCTTGTCCAGGTTGAAATGTGTTCTAATATTTTCCTGGAAAAACTCCTTGAATCCTTCCTAAAAGAATAAAGATACCACAGTCTTATTCATAAGCAATAAAAAGGAACTTTACTCACGACCAGGCAGAGGACAGTGTGATCCCTGAAGGCAGGCTTAAGGCTTAAAATTCCAAACTTATTCTAACAGTGTTATCCCATAAGGGCCCTAGGGGATTGCTTGGCTGGCAGCCAGCCGTTCATTCCAGGAAGTTTGCAGGACAAAAGGAAGGTGGAAAAGAGAGAGGCGGGCAGCATGTCTTGTCCTTTTACCAGGTCTGGAAAGGCCACGCCCACCCACTAGTCACATGCAAAGAAGGATAATCCAGGCCAGGAGGAACAGGAAGTTTCGACTGGCTGGACCAAACATTCCCTTGCATGTCCACTCTAGCAAAACAAGGAATGCTGTATTTGACTGCTCCCAGCCGATTGCATCCCACAGGTTAGAGATGTAGAAAGGCTCATTTCATACGGAGTCAGAGCAATGGTCCGTCTCTCTACAGCTGGCATGGGGAATATCTAATGTCCTCACAGAGTTAAAGGACTACAACTCCCATCATTCCTGGCCATTGGCTATACCCACCACCTGGGCTGTTTTCAATGCTACTATTGTGCTACAGCCTTTCCTCTCTCAGGAGAAACAAACTATACCTCCGGGTAGAGCCTGCTCTGGAAGGGTCTCCCAGTCTCAGAAATGAAGGGTAGCTGCCTAAAGAGAGCCAGTGTGGTGTAGTGGTTAAGAGCGGTAGACTTGTAATCTGGGGAACCAGGTTCGCGTCTCTGCTCCTCCACATGCAGCTGCTGGGGTGACCTTGGGCTAGTCACACTTCTCTGAAGTCTCTCAGCCCCGCTCACCTCACAGAGTGTTTGTTGTGTGGGAGGAAGGGAAAGGAGAATGCTAGCTGCTTTGAGACTCCTTCTGGTAGTGATAAAGCGGGATATCAAATCTAAACTCTTCTCTTCTTCACTTGGGCCAATGATTGGGAAGTGGAGATAAATCTCCTCAATGAATCTGGTGACAAGCAATGGCTTCGGTCATGAATGGCAGGATGGAACATATCTGCTTTCTGTTGCTGCAGAAATGGCGGGGAAGCTGTGACTGTCTCAGTATTGATGCACTCCATATACCATCAAGCCAATAGTATAGCCCACAGCCTGGGGCCAAGGATGGCTGGAATTGTTGGCCAAGGACATCTGGGGGACCACAGGTTCATCATCCCTATTGTAGAGAATAAGAGCTGAACCAAAAAGTTCATAATACAGTGGTACCTCAGGTTACATACGCTTCAGGTTACACACTCCGCTAACCCAGAAATAGTGCTTCAGGTTAAGAACTTTGCTTCAGGATAAGAACAGCAGCAGGAGGAGGCCCCATTAGCTAAAGTGGTGCTTCAGGTTAAAAAGAGGTTTCAGGTTAAGAATGGACCTCTGGAACGAATTAAGTACTTAACCTGAGGTACCACTGTACAAGGAATGTGATTTCTTTCAAGTGGAAATGAAGGTGAACTTCCCTGTGGCACAAGTGGTTTTACAATGGAACACACCAACACTGAAGGCACTGGCCACTCCTAGGTCAGATATTGCTTGTTTAACTTTTTTATATATACTATTAACCTTCTTCAATCGACAGCATATGGTGAACCAAACATAAAATAGTCCCAGCCAAAGAAGGGGCATGTGTACGTGAAGGGAAAGGACAGAAATCTTTGATAGAAATAAAATAACCTCTTATGTTTCTTAGAGTTTTCCGGTCTTCTCCCCTTGTTCAGCCCACAAAAATAAAAATTGCTTTTGTCTGGAAAACCCCCAGAACCCCTGGAAATGTAAAAAAAAAAGCTTTAAAAGGTGATAATTTCAGGGTTAGCAGGAGGACACTTTTCAGCCACCAAACGCGCGGGTAAACAAGGATGCTTTTTGATCCTTCCTGGGACATCTCAATGGGGTGGGCATTCCAGAAGTGGGGAGCCACCTATAAGAAGACCGTCTGATGGGGTCACAACTTGCACATTATGTTATAATCTCTCCTCTTCTTCCTCTTCTCCTTCACTGGTGGTGGTAGTGCACATTGTTGTGGTTGCGGTTTTTGTTATGACTTGGATGCATGAATCAGCAATAAATTGTCTTACTCGTCATCTTTTCAGATCCAGCATCCAGCAGTCCAAAATGGCCTGCGGCTACACTTCCACCTGTTGCACCCCGTCCTGTTATCCAGTTGGCGGTCTGGGCTCGCTGAAACCAAGTTGTGGCTTTGGGGGCTTTGGGGGATTGGGCCAAGGATTGGGGGCCTTAGAAAGCATTGGGCTGGGCTTAGGAGGCATTAGGAGGGGCTTTGGGGGTTCAAGTGGTGGTGGAGTGTCATCAAGTAGTCTCGCTATAAATCCTGCTGCCAGTGTTGGTTGCATCAATCAGGCACCACCATCGGAAATAGTCATCCAGCCACCTGCAGCAGTTGTGACCTTCCCAGGACCAATACTCGCTGCCACGTGTGAGCCACTTCGTGTGGGAGGATACACCGCCTGTGGTGGCACATCGTCTGTGGGAGGAGGCCAGGGATGCAGCCCCTCTAGACGCTATTCGTGCTATTAAAGAGAGCACTCAGACAGGCAGAATGCCCTCACCGGCAATTGACGAACTCGGCATGGCTTCACGGTGGATGATCTCATGGACACCTAGGTGCCAGAAACGCCAAGTGCCCTCAGTTCAACCCCCAGGATTACGGGATTTCCAGATGCTTGGCTTACCCATATTCGTCTTACAAATGTGCAGCTGCTTCCTAAGATGTGTTGTTCTATTCGCTATGCATTTCTTCTTCCTCTGTGCTTTTGCTTTGGGACATATCTCCAGCTTTGGGCAAATCTTTGAATGTATCCAACCACTATTCCTCCCGAATGCCATAGAAACACGATAAAACTCTGATTGTGTATGCATTACCTGTCCCATCAATATCTATGTTTGAATTACCTTACCGCAAAGCCTAGGAGATGTTTCTTCCTTTTTTTCTGGAACGGAAAATATTCTCTGACTTCATCTTTTGCATTAAACTTAGTTTCAGCATTGAACCTGTTCTCTGTGGGGTGTTTCTTATGCTTCCTAATATGGAGGGCAAGTCGGCGCTCCTGAGGAGAATGCTGTTGCACAGGAGAATTTAGAAGCATTTTGTGGGTAAAATGTGGGCTGGGTGAGGTGACATTTAGGCGGATTTGAATTGATTGACTAACTGAGCCCAAAGGGTACTCATTTATAGTTCCTCGTCATCGTGGGGGGAAAGTTATAAGTGGGATGCAGCAGGGTTCTGCCTTAGGCCCATTGCGGTCCAACACCTTTCTAAATGACTTGGATGAAGGAAATGAGGAATTTGAAGATGACACCAAACTGGGAAGGGTAGCTAATGCCGCAGAAGACAGAATCAGAATTCAAAATGACCTTAACGGGTTGGAGAACTGGGCCAAAGCTAACAAAATGAATTTCAATAGGAATAAATGTAAGGTTCTGTACTTAGGCAGGAAGAAGCAGCCACATAAACATAAGATGGGGGGGGGCATGGCTTACTAGGAGTACATGTGAAAAGGATCTAGGGGTCTTAGCTGACCACCTGCTTAACATGGGTCAACAGTATGATGCAGCAGCAAAAAAAGGTCATGCTACTCTAGGCTGCCTCAGCAGAAGTCTAGTGTCCAGATCAGGGGAAGTAACAGTACCTCTCTATTCTGCCTTGGTCAGACGGCATCTGGAATACTGTGTCCAGTTCTGGGTGCCACAGTTTAAGAAGGATGTTGACAACTGGAATGCGTGCAGAGGAGGGCAACCAAGATTATCAAGGGTATGGAAACCAAGCCTTACGAGGAATGGTTGAGGGAGTTGGGTGTGTTTAGCCTGGAAAAGAGGGGACCAAGAGGAGATATGACAGCCATCTTCAAATATCCCAAGGGCTACCAAATGGACAATGAGCGAGCTTGTTTCCTCCTGCAGTGCTGGGTAGGATTTGAACCAATGGTTTCCAGTTACAAGAAATGAGATTCCAATTAAATATCAGGAAGAACTTTATGACACTAAGAACCATTCCAAACTGGAACAGACTCTCTTGGGAAGCTGCAGACTCTTCTTGGAGGTTTTTAAGCAGAGGTCGGTTGGCCCTCTGTCATGGATGCTTCAGCTGAGATTCCTGCATTGCAGGGGGTTGGACTAGATGACCCTCAAGGTGCCTTCCAACTCTGCAGTTCTTTTATTCTATGATACTTCTGGAGGAAATATTTTTTCCCCTATGAAATACCTTCCCAGCCCTGCCAACCAGCAACCCAAATAGTTCAGTGAGGCACTAACTGTTATTTGGTACTGCTCATATTGATCCAGAGCAAACTCCAACATATAGTTAGCAGAGTAAAGCTTAAACACGTTGCAAGATTTCCCAAAATAAACCAGAGGGAATTCATTTTTCATCCAGCAGAGCTTTAGTACTGAAGGCAAATGAGAATAATAGTCACAAATCCATACATCTTGAGGATTGGCACAGTCCACAAGAAATCCAGTTGCAGCGGACTTAAACTTATAATAGCTTACGAAGCCACTTCCGCCCTATGGAGGAGGTGGGGGCTTCACGAACCCACCACGCGAGCGGCAGCTGGAGCCCAGCCCCACGTGATTGGGGAGATTCCCAGCCGCGTCATCCCCTGGCCAGCCAATTGGCTGGCTCTGGGGGCGTGGCCTGCCCTATTTAAGGCAGGACACGACCGGGGATCTCCCTCTTTCCCCACCTGCCAGCTGTTCCTGCTTTTCAAACCCTCCCTCCCTATATGGTTTTTATTCCTTGACCTTTCTATGGACCTCGGTTGGTCGCCCTTGAGAGGCCTGGTAGGAATTTTCCCACTTGGCAAATTGACACCAGCCACTTGATTTTCGCCACAACGTTCTTGGTATTGGCGGTTAGGCATTGGTATTGTTCTGTAGATGGAAGAAGGGAGGTAGCGCCATCACCTGCCCCATGTATTGAAGGGTAGTCCGATAAAGGATTCCGGGGGGTGTGGCCCTCTCCTAAGCCTAGGGAGGTGAGGGCCTGAAGCACACCCCATAGGTAACCCAGGGAAGCTCCTAGTTTATGTGCATCAGCGGGACTCACCCAATGGTGGTTAACCCTTCCCGGACTTCAAGTGGACAGGTTGAAGTCAGATATAGTCGGTTAGGACCAATGCCTAAGCCAATACCGCTCATCACCTGTAACCAATAAAGTTGTGGCCTTATATAGCCCATTAACCTTAATAATTGTGTCATGTGTCATTATTTCCATGGGGGGGGGGGACTCACATGCAATAAGATTAAAACCTTCACTCTAAGCATACTAGATACAAACCACCCCACCTGAAGAAAAAAGAGACAGAAAATGAAGCTGAGGCTCCTTCTGGCCTGTTCTTCTAGTCAGCCTGACCTTGATGGAAAGAGATAATACAACCAGTTTGAAGCGGCTGTTCAACTTCTCTGGAGGAATAACCCAAACTTCAATGACCTTCTGCTTCTTGCTAGGCAGAATAGATTCTTGCTTGCCAGCTAGAAACTTCCAGCTTGTACCACACAGAGAAGCTTCCAGAACCTTCTTGAATTGGTTAGAATAGAAAAGATCTCTACACATTAGATCAATACATTCTGAACCAAAAATTGCATACCTAACACTAACAGCCAGGGTTTGGTGGGTGGGAAGTTTGCGGAGCAAAATAGTTCAACTCCCTCATGGGTTAGGTCTTTAAAATGAGCACTCACACTATATTGTGGGTGCCTTTTGCGGGATTGCATGCGGTGCTACAGTTCCCAGCGAACTTGCTAGTACAGTGGTACCTCGGGTTAAGAACTTAATTCGTTCTGGAGGTCCATTCTTAACCTGAAACTGTAATGGGGCCTTCTGCTGCCGCCGTGCCACCAGAGCACAATTTCTGTTCTCATCCCGAAGCAAAGTTCTTAACCCAAAGTACTATTTCTGGGTTAGCGGAGTTTTTAACCTGAAGCGTCTGTAACCCAAAGTACCACTGAAGAAGGGGGCAGGTCTGCTTCCCAGTGTATTATTCAGAGGTTCATGGCCAGCCTCAGCTTTAAGTTTCATTTCCTGAGAACTGGAAACTATGTGGGAACTATTTTTTGACTGATTTAGATATGGAGCTGTTTTTAATTGTTCTTACCTTTTTTATGATTGTACCAGTTTTATTCTTATGTAACTGTATATTTTATTGTAATAACACATAATGGGACCTTCTGGCAAATGGCAGGTAAGAATTCAATTCAGATCACATCAGATCAGATCAGATCAGCAATATTGGTAAAACCACAACATAAGATTTTTGTTTCTTACAATACTATAAATGAGTCAGGAAGATTCTTTTAAGTCAGTGAGAAGTATTCTGAAGCAGTTGATGAATTAGGGGAAACTAGGGGCAGCCATTAACTGAATGATTAGCCTTTGAATTTATGCTGCTGTGCATTTAACATGGGATATCCTGGATTTTTGGGGCGCGGGTGGCACTATGGGTTAAACCACAGAGCCTAGGACTTGCCGATCAGAAGGTTGGCGGTTCAAATCCCTGCAACGGGGTGAGCTCACGTTGCTCGGTCCCTGCTCCTGCCAACCTAGCAGTTCGAAAACACATCAAAGCGCAAGTAGATAAATAGGTACCGCTCTGGCGGGAAGGGAAACGGCATTCCAGTGCACTGCTCTGGTTCGCCAGAAGCAGCTTAGTCATGCTGGCCACATGACCCGGAAGCTGTACGCTGGCGCCCTCGGCCAGTAAAGCGAGATGAGCGCGCAACCGCAGAGTCGGTCACGACTGGACCTAATGGTAAGTGGTCCCTTTACCTTTACCTTTTTAAAGGGGAAGGCGCTCATCTTGGCCTCTGCTGGAGGTTAGGTGTGTTGTCTCCAAAGGTGGCAAGTACAGGGAAGCAAAGACCAAAGGCAAGAGTCCCAAATGCGACACGGAACCATTTCATGCATTGCCTTTGTGGTGTTGGTGACTTCCCAGGGGTTGGCACCGCCAGGCAATGGCTAAGGCCCACATTTCAGTCCCCGACTCTGCTGCTGGTCTTTCTCCTCGCTGCCAGCACTTGTCCTGAGCGAGACTGCAGCGACAGGATCAAAAAGAAAACTTCCAGGAGGCAAATAAAAAAGGCTCCCATCTGTGGTTTAGTGCAACAATTATTGGTTTTAAGGAGAAAAATGGCGTTTGCTGGTTCTCCAGTTTTTCTCGTGGCTCAGGACCTCAAAGCTCCTAAGTGGAGTTCAGAGGAGGCTGGTGTTATGGAGCCTGGATGAGCGAATAGTCTCCCATGCTCTCCAATCAGCCCTGCAGTTTGGGAGGTTTGCATTGACTAAGCCATCCTTCCTCCTCCAAGATCCAGCAGCGCCATGCAATGTGGCCAATTATGTGGGGCATAGCTTATCTCAGACATCCAAATGTTCGGGACTACAAATCACATCATCCCTAGCTAACAGGAATGGTTTTTCCCCTTCCCAGCTTCAATTAGCCTAAAATGTGGGACATTTTATGGTGCAATTTTCTTTGAAGAGTAAAATACCCCACCACAAAAAAGAGTTATGTTTCTCAGGGATATGGATTTAAGTTGGGTGTTGCTGCTGGAGTGAGGTATAAGCATTAAAGAAAGCCACAGAGTACAGGTGCTATGCTGAAGCTAAGTTCAATGCATAAGAGGAAGACAGAGAACATTTTCATTCCAGAAACCAAGGAAGAATTGCCTTCCAGGCCTTGCAGTAAGGTAATTCAAACACTAATCTTGATGACACTGATAATACAAAGACATTCAGAATTGTATTATGTTTCTACGGCATTCAAATGCAGTACAAGTTGCATGCATTCAAACATTTGCCCCTCAACTGGTGATACATTCCACAGCAAAAGCAAAGAAGAAGAGGAAGAGGAAGAGGAAGAGGAAGAGGAAGAGGAAGAAGAAGAAGAAGAAGAAGAAGAAGAAGAAGAAGAAATGCATAGTGAATAGAAGTTGGGATCAACACATCCTAGGAAGCAGCTGCACATTTGTAAGGCAAGCATGGATGAGGCAAGCATCTGGAAATCCAGTAAACTTGGTGGTTGTACTGGGGACGCTTCGCACTTCTGGCACCTAGGTGTCCATGAGATCATCCACCGTGAAGCCATGCCGAGTTCGTCAATTACCGGTGAGGGTGTAGTGGTTAACTGCTCTTAACCACTACACCACACTGGCTCTCTTTAGGCAGCTACCCTTCATTTTTGAGACTGGGAGACCCATCCCTTCCAGAACAGGCTCTACCTGGAGGTATAGCTTGTTTCTCCTGATAGAGAAAAGGCTATAGCACAATAATAGAGAACACGCATGGCATTGAAAACAGCCCAGGTGGTGTAGTGATTAAGAGCGGTATACTCGTAAACTGGTGAACCGGGTTCGCGTCTCCTCTCCTCCACATGCAGCTGCTGGGTGACCTTGGGCTAGTCATACTTCTTTGAAGTCTCTTAGCCCCACTCACCTCACAGAGTGTTTGTTGTGGGGGAGGAAGGGAATGTTAGCCACTTTGAGACTCCTTGGGGTAGTGATAAAGCGGAATATCAAATCCAAACAACTCCTCCTCCTCCTCCTCCTCCTCCTCCTCCTCCTCCTCCTCCTCTTCTTCTTCTGGTTCAATACCTGGCATCTCAAGGTAAGGCAGGAGAAGGACCTTCCCTGAAACCCAGGAGAGGCACCACCAGACAGTGTAAACTAGGAATTGGGTGGGGGCTTCTGTGGCCCTTCAAATGCTGTTGGACTCCGGTTGGTACAGCCAATGGCCAGGAATGATGGGAGTTGTAGTCCTTTAACTCTGTGAGGACAATAGATATTCCCCATGCCAGCTGTAGAGAGACGGACCATTGCTCTGATTCCGTATGAAATGAGCCTTTCTACATCTCTAACCTGTGGGATGCAATCGGCTGGGAGCAGTCAAACACAGCATTCCTTGTTTTGCTAGAGTGGACATGCAAGGGAATGTTTGGTCCAGCCAGTCGAAACTTCCTGTTCCTCCTGGCCTGGATTATCCTTCCTTGCATGTGACTAGTGAGTGGACGTGGCCTTTCCAGATCTGGTAAAAGGACAAGGCATACTGCCACTCTCTCTCTTTTCCATCTTCTTTTCGTCCTGCGAACTTCCTGGAATGAACGGCTGGCATCCAGCCAAGCAATCCCCTAGGGCCCTTATGGGATAACACTGTTAGAAGAAGTTTGGAATTTTAAGCCTTAAGCCTGCCTTCAGGGATCACACTGTCCTCTGCCTGGTCGTGAGTAAAGTTCCTTTTTATTGCTTATGAATAAGACTGTGGTATCTTTATTCTTTTAGGAAGGATTCAAGGAGTTTTACCAGGAAAATATTAGAACACATTTCAATCTGAACAAGCCAGATTGAATTGCGTATTGTTTTAAGAAACTCACGTGAGTTTGCAACAAGTTTTCTGCTGTGTAAAGGGGAAAGTAATGAAACTTGCTAACGCAAGTTAGGAAGGATATTTATAAACAATATATCCTCTCCTGCCACCCTCAAGATTCCCACATAACCTTCCAAAGTGACAAAGAAGATGAGCCAAGAGAAGCAGGTCTGGGTTCAAAGAAGGAGACAGAGAGAGTGAAGTTTGGAAAGGAAGAGGCAGCAAAAGGCATGGAGTTCTGTCACTTACCAAGGTCTGAAGAGAAGTACTCAGGTGAAGGTGAGGGGAGCTGTTGTTAGAATCATGGGCAGCAAGTCCTTTTATACGATTCTAGGACCGCAAGTCCCTCCCTTGTAGACAAAAACTGCCTTCAGGTGTCCTACCCCCAAAGGCCCTGACTAATTATTGAAAGCACACTTCATCCTGAACCACCCTGTATTCATTAGCAGGTGTTTTATCCAATTCCATTCCCCTTTCATTATCCTGTTGTTGACTCCTTTTTATGATTAAAGACACCTATTAAATTGGTGCCAATTCCCCTCCATAAAGAATGTAGGTGTGTCTAGGCGGGACCTGCGGGACCTGACATCTTTCCGCAGAGCCTGCAAGACAGAGTTGTTCCACCAGGCCTTTGGTCAGGTCCCAGCCTGACCCCCTCCTCTGGCAACCTGCACAGAATTTTGCTCAACGGTTGCCATTAATTTGACTTTAATTAATTTTTATAATGGAATGTTTTTAGAATGTTTGATTATTTGATTGTTTGATTATTTAATTGTTGTTAGCTGCCCTGAGCCCGGCTTCGGCTGGGGAGGGCGGGATATAAATAAAATTTATTATTATTATTATTATTATTATTATTATTAGGCTACAAGGCCCCTGTCCACTGAATTATAGAGATTTGTGTAAACCCCATCTTCCCATGCTGGTATGGGTTTATCTGTTTTAAAGATGCCCTTTTATACTTCCCTTATAATCCCTACATATGTTTGCTTTAAACAAAGCCGCTGGAGGGAGCTTTGTACCATGGCACCAGATATGCTTAAGACGGCCCTGACCAAAGGCCCGGTTAAAAAGGAGCGTTTTTACCTGGTGCCTAAAGACGTATAATGAAGGCGCTAAATGAACTTTCCTGGGGAGAGCATTCCACAGATGAGGAGCCACTGCAGAGAAGGCCCCGTTCTCGTGTTGCCACCCCCCTGAACTCTCAAGGAGGAGGCACATGAAGGAGGGCCTCAGACGGTGATCTCAAGGTCTGGGTAGGTTCATTAGGGAAGAAGTGATCCTTGAGGTATTGCAGTCCTGAGCCGTTTTAAGGCTTTGTAGGTCAAAACCCGCACTTTGAATTGGATCTGGAAAATAATTGTTAGCCAGTGTAGTTGGACCAGGATCGGTGCTATGTACTCAAACCGTCTTGCTCTCCTACAATGCATTATGAGCAGCAGTGCCCTTGCAAAGCTACAGCCCACAGTACTGAATCCTCCACTTTACAGCTTGAGAGTGGAGGATTAAATCCTGTTTAGGGGTCTACTTCCAAAGGGCATTCCCTGTGTCTTCCTGCCTGATGTTCAACTCCTTTATAGCCCCTGATCTTTCTGGGTGGGCTCACCCAGGGTGTTCCAGGGCTGTGTCCTCCCAACTCGACCATGATCCTCCTAAATGGGCTCAATTCAATGAAGGTTCAAAGTCTGGATGAATCCAGTGAACAGCCTCACCATCTAATCCAGCATCCCTAAACTGTTTTTGAGTAGCTTGGTGTGGAAGCTAGAAACACAGGATGTAAGATTTTAGTTCATTTATTCCAAAGTAATGCAGTTCTATTTTGAATATTATCTAAAAAGCATATTTTGAGAGACCATTCAGTTGCAATACAAGGCTGCATTCAGGAAGGTAACATCCATCTGTCTTGGGAGACAATGGCACAGTCTGCCTTTGGGGAAGAAGTCAAACTGTTTGAAGCTTGCATCCCCTGCTATGGCTGTAGAGACCAATACGGGAGAGACATGTTTTGTTTCATCTGGGGCAGATGAAGGCATGGGGTTTTGCTGCTGCAGATCCACCATGGCATTTTCTGTCTGTGCCCCTCCCAGCAGCCATCCCTCCCTTGGTCACTTCTAAGGATACATAACCTGCCTGCATTCAGACGGCACTTTGTTCAGTGTTCCCAATGTTTCCGGCCCAGGTGATATCCCTGTTTGATTTGTTCTTTCACAAAATGTAAAAGCCACTTCTGGAAACCAAGTGCTATCTGATTTAGCGTTCTTATCCATGTTAGTTGCTTCCAGAAAAAGAAAAAGAAATCTGTAACCCTGTTAAGCTGGAAAATGAAGTTTTGCATTGTAGTCTTCCCATTGTTTTCATGGCTGAGTGGGGATCTGGGCTCCCACTATGCCACAACTGGCTTTCAACTACATCACACTGGTTTTTCATGGTGGAATCACTGAAGAACAGAAGCATGCACACACACAAAAGGTGGCAACATGTCCAATGACATCTGCATATAGATCAAAAAGCTACAGTGCCATAATGCAACAGGTAACATGGTGGAAAAGGGACATTAGCAAGTAGGACAGGAGCTTTAGTGCTCTGACCAGGAAATGGCTAGGAAAACCCCCAGGCAGGGTTAGCATTTCTCTGCATGTACAGTGGTACCTCGGGTTAAGAACTTAATTCGTTCTGGAGGTCCATTCTTAACCTGAAAATGGTCTTAACCTGAGGTACCACTTTAGCCATGGGGCCTCCCGCTGCCGCCGCGCGATTTCTGTTCTCATCCTGAAGCAAAGTTCTTAACCCGAGGTACTATTTCTGGGTTAGCGGAGTCTGTAACATGAAGCGTCTGTAACACGAGGTAGCACTGTAATGGGGGGGGGGTTCGTTTTTGTTTTGTTTTGCTTTGAAAAATTGAGTTTCCAATAAATTAATCAGTCACAGAATAACTGGGAACCAGAGCAGAGGGAACTTAGGAGGGAGTGTGACATAGGTTGAAAGTAGACTGATATCTCCATTCCTTTTCTTTGTCCCATCAATATCTGATGTGTGGATGGTTGTGACATGAGAGAGGCTGCTTTCTCTGTGGCTGCTTTTTCTGTGGCAGGCTAAAACCTCCCTGTTGAGACAGCCTATTGGCATCTCGTGTCTCCCAAAACTTGATATTTAGTTGATCTTAGTTATCCTGAATTTATCTGCAATCTTCCTTTCCCTCCAATGAGCAAAAGGTGGAGTATACATGGCCTCACCTCTCTTATTATTTAATCATCATGACAACACTACAAGGTAGATTGGGCTGAGAGATAGTGACTGTCCCAAGTTCATGCAGGGAGTTTAATGGCAGAGTGGAGATTTGAACCAGCATCTCCTAGTACCCAGCCTAACAGAAAAGGATGTCAGTGTTCATGTGTGTGTGTGTGTGTGTGTGTGTTCCTTTTCAATATAATTTTTTATTAAATTTTCTGTTTTACAATTTCAAATACTCATTTTACATCCTTAAGATATCAATGACTTCCCTTGTCTTTCCATGGTTCATTTTATTTATCTTAAATCCCTGCATATTTTACAAAAATATTCCATTATTGCATCCACCAAAACTTATTTACATTGTTGTATTTACCTGTGAGCCAGTGTGGTGCAGTGGTTAAGAGTGGTAGTCTTGTAATCTGGGGAACCGGGTTCGCGTCTCCGCTCCTCCACATGCAGCTGCTGGGTGACCTTGGGCTAGTCACACTTCTCTGAAGTCTCTCGGCCCCACTCACCTAACAGTGTGTTTGTTGTGGGGGAGGAAGGGAGAGGAGAATGTTAGCTGCTTTGAGACTCCTTAAAGGGAGTGAAAGGTGGGATATCAAATCCAAACTCTTCTTCTTCTTAATGCTGCCAGCATTTTCTTTTTTTATATATAATATTTTTATTAAGGTTTTTACATAAAAAGAGAAAACAACAAAAAAATACAAAAATACAAAACGACAAAAACAACAACACAAAAGAGAAAAAAGAACAAATAAAAACAATTCCATTTTCATAATATTCCTTGCATTTCATATATTTAATCAGCAAATCCCTTCCCTCTATCTTAACTAATCTTTATCTTAATCTTAATATCTTAATATATCTTGATCTCCTTAATATCTTAATAAATTAAGCCTTTTAATTTTACACCTTTTAACCTTTGAATTTTCTATACTCCTTCACCACTTTGTTACTAATAACCTTTTATGTTCAATCCGATGTCATTCTAACATTCATTAATCTTATAATATTTCTGTAAATAGTCTTTAAATTTCTTCCAATCTTCTTCCACTGTCTCTTCTCCCTGGTCTCTGATTCTGCCAGTCATTTCTGCCAATTCCATGTAGTCCATCACTTTCATCTGCCATTCTTCCAGAGTGGGTAGTTCTTGTGTCTTCCAATACTGCGCAATAAGTATTCTTGCTGCTGTTGTGGCATACATAAAGAAAGTTCTATCCTTCTTTCGCACCTGTTGGCCGACCATGCCCAGGAGAAAGGCCTCTGGTTACTTCGGGAAGGTGTATTTAAACACCTTTTTCATTTCATTATAAATCATTTTCCAGAAGGTCTTAATAACTCTGACACCTGTTAATAGCTTAATAGCTCAGACACCTGGATTAATTAAGGCTGGATTCAGAAATGAAAAACAGCAGGTGTTCATACTATCCATAGACAACTATGGATAGCTCAGACACCTGTTGTCAGGAACTCAGAAAGGCACGTAGAAAGGCACAGCATGAGTTAGGAAGCAGCCAGCAGCCAGCAGCAGGACAGCTTGCATTTCTCTCAGATTGCTGGGAGCACTCGGCTGTCTGCTCCCTCTCCCCCTGACACTGAAAGGAATGCAGATAAGACAATAGCAGAAGTTGGGATGGAGAGAAGCCAATTCGCTCAAGAAGCACAGGTAGGCTCAGAAAGCAGGAGGAGGAGTATTTCCTCACTGGAAGAGGAGGCTATTAATCCTATGAGCCCAAGGAGTAGACTTATGTGAAAGGTATTAGACAGGAAACAAAACCAGAAACGTAAGGGTCATAGGTTGAGGATGTTCTGCAGAAGCAGGAAGAACTCCTCAGAAAGGTCAACTGGATCGTAAGGTACGGAAGCTCCGATAGAGTGTCCCAGGCTGATTGTTTATTTTGCAATAAATCTTCCAGCTAATTACAACTTGCGTGATGTGTTATGAAGATGACAGCCTGGGCTCCTGATACCTATGGATAGCCCTTGGTCACACCTCAGAACGCTCCATAATAGTCAGGTTGGGAACTAACTTTGTCAAAACAAACCTTCCACTTTTACCAGGATTGGGAAGCCTTTCCCAGCTAGGCCTATGTTGCCTTCACAAGCCATAGATAATTTTACTGACATGTGTATTCTTTCACCATTGTCAGCCATTTAGGCCCAGGAGCACATTTGGAAACTGGAGAGACTATCATGCGCACCACACAGACACCAGAACCATGAATCCAAAATCTCTTTTGTTGCTTACATTAGAATGCTTCTGTCACAGAGAAGTGGCTCAGTGGTACAATAAGTGCATCACACACAGCAGGTCTCGGGTTCAATTGCCAACACCTCCAAGTAGGACTGAGAAATGATTCCTGCATGAAACCATGGAAGACAGCTTCCGTCTCAATTTGCGTAGACCACAGGTGAGCATCATAGTGCCCTCCAGATGTTGTTGGATTATAATTCCCATTCGTCTTTTCCATTGGTCAAGCTTTGACTGGTGCTTGTTTCAAAGTCCTGGCCAAATTGCATAACAACTGAATGGCTCAGGCCATTGACACACTCACTCCTGTCGAACTGCAGATGACTCAATGAACCTTATCAGTTCCTTGGCAAGTTCACAGATTCCATTCATCCTTCCGTCCAACTGAAGATAAATGAGCAGTTCTACTTCCAATTAAATTAAATTCCAAGTCCTCTTAGCATTATTCAGTTCACTCCATAAACAATAAAGGATGGGGAAGAGTCAGCTCTTAGTTTCCATCACAATCCTTTTGCAAAATAGAGCTTCCCTTCCTTTCCCCCCGTTTTTCCTCCTGATGCCGTTTGGCAGAGCTTTTCCAGGTTGTACAGGACCTTTAAGAATGTTAGGGTTGCCATACACCTGGAATTTCCCAGACATAGCCTGGATTTGTCTGTTAAAAACAGCGTCCAGCTGGAAATTGGTTAAATGGCCAGAATACTCACCTGAAGAGGAGCCCGCCCTTCACAGCAGCCCAGCATTGCATTCCCAGAGATCTCTGTGCCTCTCTCCCAGCCAGCCTTCCTTTTTTAAAAATAATAATAATATTTATTTATTAAAGTTCTTATGTTGCATCGGTAAACATTATCATATTACATCAGAAGGCTTATTATACTATAATTTTCAACATGTATACAAAGTTTATATACTAAAAGAAAGGACAAAAAACTATTTCAAAATCATATCTGTACCAACACTTTGGACTTCCTGTCTATCCCATTGTATATTCTTTTTTTACAAATGAATGTACTCTTATTCTTGTATATTTCTTTACATTTTATCTAATACATTCCTATATCAATATGTACCCTTGGTCTTATTTCTCAACTCAGTCTCTCTCCAACATCAATCGAATGCTAGCATAGACAGCGAACCTTTACTGTATTTTTGAACATATATCTTACATCTATCCCAGTTTTCCATAACATATTTGTTTTGAGTTGCCCAGCCAGCCTTCTGCCCACACACCAAGATAGTTTAGCCCTGTATGGCCTCTGCCTGGAGTTCTGGCTCTTACCTTCTCCTTCCCAATAAGAATACTTGCTCTAAGGAACTCCTCCCCATCTGTACCCCTTGTCCAGATAGGGAACATTTTCCTCTGTGGCATCATGTCTCCCTTTGCCTCCTTCTCTTCTGTTTCTTCTGAGGGTGCGAGGGAGAGGACAGCATGTGCAGGCCAATTGTTCTGTACTGGCCTGGTACTTAGTTCTCCTTGTGCCAGGGCCTTCTTACGTATATCCCTCTGCCCCCCCCCCAATTTCCCAGAGTTGTCAACCTTTTTACAGCGCTGCCGGCAGCTTCGCGGGCCTAGAGGAGGCGGGCAGGGACCGCTTACTAGCGGGAAGGTAAACGGCGTTCCGTGTGTGGCTCTGGCTCACCAGAGCAGCGATGTCACGCTGGCCACGTGACCCGGAAGTGTCTCCGGACAGCGCTGGCCCCCGGCCTCTTGAGTGAGATGGGCGCACAATCCAAGAGTCTGTCAAGACTGGCCCGTACGGGCAGGGGTACCTTTACCTTTTTAAGGGATCTGATGAAGTTTTCTTTAAGAGTGGACACACCACTGCTTCCTTCAGTTCCCCTGGGAATGTCCCCGTGTCAAGGGACAAAATAGTAATTATAACCAGGGGGGTCCGCACAACATCTGGACACTCCCTAATCAGCCAAGACGGGCACGGATCAAGGAGGCAGGTGGTGGGCCTACCAACTTGGAGGAATCTATCCACATCAGTAGGGAGTATCCGATCGAAATGGTCCAACACTGGACCTGAAGTCAGTCGAGGGGCCTCCAGTTCAGTCACTGTATCTAAATTAGCAGGGAGGTCACGGTGGAGCAACAGGACTTTCTCCGCAAAAAAGCTCGTGAATGCCTCACAGCTATGGGTCAAATTTGTGCTTAAATTTGGTTGTCCTCCTGAGGACATTATTGACCTAATTATTCCAAAAAGTTGTGCCGGGCGAGAGCTAGCGGATGCAATGGAAGCTGCAAAGTAAGATTTCTTAGCAGCTTTCATAGCCATCTCATAGGCTTTCATAAGCGTCCTATAAGATGTTCTTGAGGCTCCGTCATGAGTCCGTCGCCATACTCGCTCTAGCCGTCTGAGATCCCGCTTCATTTTCCAGAGCACCTCAGTAAACCAAGGGGCCCGGTTTCGACGGGGTCGCAGAGGGCGCTTAGACGCGATCTCATCAATGGCTGCCAAGAGCCGGTTATTCCAGTCCTCAACAAGGTCATCTAATGAGTCGCCAGGAGGAGCATGGTTCTGCAAGGCTTGTTGGAATCTATCAGGATCCATGCAAATCTCATTGACATCCTCCTTAAGGGGGGGTGAGGTTCCCCCAACGTTGTTACTCACTGTTTGTTCTATTTGCTCCGTTTTCTCGGTTTCCTCAACCAGCTCTGTTTCTGAGCCAGGGCAGATGGCGTTGGCTCTCTGCTGATTCTTTGTTTTAGAGGAATTGTGAGTCTCAATAATGGTCTTCTGGCTCTTTGCACCTCGTTTTCTCCTTCCGGCAGGCATTCTCAATAAGGAAGTGACAGTTGGAGGAGTGACACTCCAATGAGGAGTGACAGTTGGAGAACCAGGCCTCAAACCTTCCGGCCTAGAAATGTAGCCTTATGAGGCTTTGCCCTCGGGTGGGAAAAATATTGCGCCTGGGAAAGGGAAGTGGGAGTCAACAGACACTCAAGGAATAGTTTCGGAGAAAAAGGTTTTATTTCTACCATCCATGAACTGGTAGAAGGAGCAAGTGTGATAGTCCACAAAAACATGCACAAAGTTCACAGTCCTGTGCACAAGCATATATACCCGTTTCCAGTTCCCTCCTCCTTTCTCCTCCCTCAGGAGTCCTGCCGCATGATGTGTTCCCCTGAGCATGTACAGAAAGCTGTCTTGGAACTATTGTGGACTCTTGGCAGGAAAGGGGGTGAGGGGGTTTCAGTGTGTTCCAGTTGTTTCATTCTTGTGCTTTAGCATGGTTCCTGGACTGAAAGCAAGTTGCAATGTGGTTCTTTAGCAAGGCCGGAAGGCATGAGAAAGGCCTGAGAAACAATGGACTGTTCTCTACCTTTGTTACAGCAGAGCGGAATGTTTCTGATGCTTAGCTGCTGAGAAAATGATTTTGAGAAGCTTTGAGGAGCTTTGAGCCTGCTTTGGTGGGGGAGTGACTTCGGGCCTAGGTGAGGTCACCTGTCCTCACCTTCCTTCAAAAGGAGTCATAAAAAGGAGTCAACAACAGGATAATGAAAGGGGAATGGAATTGGATAAAACACCTGCTAAGAATACAGGGTGGTTCAGGATGAAGTCCACTTCCAATAATTAGTCAGGGCCTTTGGGGGTAGGACACCTGAAGGCAGTTTTTGTCTACAAGGGAGGGACTTGCAGTCCTGGAATCGTATAAAAGGACTTGCTGCCCACGATTCTAACAACAGCTCCCCTCACCTTCCCCTGAGTACTTCTCTTCAGACCTTGGTAAGTGAGAGAACTCCATGCCTTTTGCTGCCTCTTCCTTTCCAAACTTCACTCTCTCTGTCTCCTTCTTTGAACCTTGACCTGCTTCTCTTGGCTCATCTTCTTTGTCACTTTGGAAGGTTATGTGGGAATGTTGAGGGTGGCAGGAGAGGATATATTGTTTATTAATATCCTTCCTAACTTGCGTTAGCAAGTTTCTTTCCTTCCCCCTTTACACAGCAGAAAACTTGTTGCAAACTCATGTGAGTTTCTTAAGACAATACACAATTCAATCTGGCTTGTTCAGATTGAAATGTGTTCTAATATTTTCCTGGTAAAACTCCTTGAATCCTTCCTAAAAGAATAAAGATACCACAGTCATATTCATAAGCAATAAAAAGGAACTTTACTCACGACCAGGCAGAGGACAGTGTGATCCCTGAAGGCAGGCTTAAGGCTTAAAATTCCAAACTTCTTCTAACAGTGTTATCCCATAAGGGACCTGGGGGATTGCTTGGCTGGCAGCCAACCGTTCATTCCAGGAAGTTTGCAGGACGAAAAGAAGATGGAAAAGAGAGAGAGAGTGGCAGCATGTCTTGTCCTTTTACCAGGTCTGGAAAGGCCACGTCCACCCACTAGTCACATGCAAAGAAGGATAATCCAGGCCAGGAGGAACAGGAAGTTTCGACTGGCTGGACCAAACATTCCCTTGCATGTCCACTCTAGCAAAACAAGGAATGCTGTATTTGACTGCTCCCAGTCGATTGCAACCCACAGGTTAGAGATGTAGAAAGGCTCATTTCATACGGAGTCAGAGCAATGGTCCGTCTCTCTACAGCTGGCATGGGGAATATCTAATGTCCTCACAGAGTTAAAGGACTACAACTCCCATCATTCCTGGCCATTGGCTATACCCACCACCTGGGCTGTTTTCAATGCTACTATTGTGCTACAGCCTTTCCTCTCTCAGGAGAAACAAACTATACCTCCGGGTAGAGCCTGCTCTGGAAGGGTCTCCCAGTCTCAGAAATGAAGGGTAGCTGCCTAAAGAGAGCCAGCGTGGTGTAGTGGTTAAGAGCGGTAGACTTGTAATCTGGGGAACCAGGTTCGCGTCTCTGCTCCTCCACATGCAGCTGCTGGGGTGACCTTGGGCTAGTCACACTTCTTTGAAGTCTCTCAGCCCCACTCACCTCACAGAGTGTTTGTTGTGTGGGAGGAAGGGAAAGGAGAATGCTAGCTGCTTTGAGACTCCTTCTGGTAGTGATAAAGCGGGATATCAAATCTAAACTCTTCTCTTCTTCACTTGGGCCAATGATTGGGAAGTGGAGATAAACCTCCTCAATGAATCTGGTGACAAGCAATGGCTTCGGTCATGAATGGCAGGATGGAACATATCTGCTTTCTGTTGCTGCAGAAATGGCGGGGAAGCTGTGACTGTCTCAGTATTGATGCACTCCATATACCATCAAGCCAATAGTATAGCCCACAGCCTGGGGCCAAGGATGGCTGGAATTGTTGGCCAAGGACATCTGGGGGACCACAGGTTCATCATCCCTATTGTAGAGAATAAGAGCTGAACCAAAAAGTTCATAATACAGTGGTACCTCAGGTTACATACGCTTCAGGTTACACACTCCGCTAACCCAGAAATAGTGCTTCAGGTTAAGAACTTTGCTTCAGGATAAGAACAGCAGCAGGAGGAGGCCCCATTAGCTAAAGTGGTGCTTCAGGTTAAAAAGAGGTTTCAGGTTAAGAATGGACCTCTGGAACGAATTAAGTACTTAACCTGAGGTACCACTGTACAAGGAATGTGATTTCTTTCAAGTGGAAATGAAGGTGAACTTCCCTGTGGCACAAGTGGTTTTACAATGGAACACACCAACACTGAAGGCACTGGCCACTCCTAGGTCAGATATTGCTTGTTTAACTTTTTTATATATACTATTAACCTTCTTCAATCGACAGCATATGGTGAACCAAACATAAAATAGTCCCAGCCAAAGAAGGGGCATGTGTACGTGAAGGGAAAGGACAGAAATCTTTGATAGAAATAAAATAACCTCTTATGTTTCTTAGAGTTTTCTGGTCTTCTCCCCTTGTTCAGCCCTCAAAAATAAAAATTGCTTTTGTCTGGAAAACCCCCAGAACCCCTGGAAATGTAAAAAAAAAGCTTTAAAAGGTGATAATTTCAGGGTTAGCAGGAGGACACTTTTCAGCCACCAAACGCGCGGGTAAACAAGGATGCTTTTTGATCCTTCCTGGGACATCTCAATGGGGTGGGCATTCCAGAAGTGGGGAGCCACCTATAAGAAGACCGTCTGATGGGGTCACAACTTGCACATTATGTTATAATCTCTCCTCTTCTTCCTCTTCTCCTTCACTGGTGGTGGTAGTGCACATTGTTGTGGTTGCGGTTTTTGTTATGACTTGGATGCATGAATCAGCAATAAATTGTCTTACTCGTCATCTTTTCAGATCCAGCATCCAGCAGTCCAAAATGGCCTGCGGCTACACTTCCACCTGTTGCACCCCGTCCTGTTATCCAGTTGGCGGTCTGGGCTCGCTGAAACCAAGTTGTGGCTTTGGGGGCTTTGGGGGATTGGGCCAAGGATTGGGGCCCTTAGAAAGCATTGGGCTGGGCTTAGGAGGCATTAGGAGGGGCTTTGGGGGTTCAAGTGGTGGTGGAGTGTCATCAAGTAGTCTCGCTATAAATCCTGCTGCCAGTGTTGGTTGCATCAATCAGGCACCACCATCGCAAATAGTCATCCAGCCACCTGCAGCAGTTGTGACCTTCCCAGGACCAATACTCGCTGCCACGTGTGAGCCACTTCGTGTGGGAGGATACACCGCCTGTGGTGGCACATCGTCTGTGGGAGGAGGCCAGGGATACAGCCCCTCTAGATGCTATTCGTGCTGTTAAAGAGAGCACTCAGACCGGCAGAATGCCCTCACCGGCAATTGACGAACTCGGCATGGCTTCACGGTGGACGATCTCATGGACACCTAGGTGCCAGAAACGCCAAGTGCCCTCAGTTCAACCCCCAAGTTTACAGGATTTCCAGATGCTTGGCTTACCCATATTCGTCTTACAAATGTGCAGCTGCTTCCTAAGATGTGTTGTTCTATTCGCTATGCATTTCTTCTTCCTCTGTGCTTTTGCTTTGGGACATATCTCCAGCTTTGGGCAAATCTTTGAATGTATCCAACCACTATTCCTCCCGAATGCCATAGAAACACGATACAACTCTGATTGTGTATGCATTATCTGTCCCATCAATATTTATGTTTGAATTACCTTACCGCAAAGCCTAGAAGATGTTTCTTCCTTTTTTTTCTGGAACAGAAAATATTCTCTGACTTCCTCTATTGCATTAAACTTAGTTTCAGCATTGAACCTGTTCTCTGTGGGGGTTTTCTTATGCTTCCCAATATGGAGGGCAAGTCGGCGCTCCTGAAGAGAATGCTGTTGCACAGGAGAATTTAGAAGCATTTTGTGGGTAAAACGTGGGCTGGGTGAGGTGTCAGTTAGGCGGATTTGAATTGATTGACTAACTGAGCCCAAAGGGTACTCCTTTATAGTTCCTCGTCATCATGGGGGGGGGGGAGTTATAAGTGGGATGCAGCAGGGTTCTGCCTTAGGCCCATTGCGGTCCAACACCTTTCTAAATGACTTGGATGAAGGAAATGAGGAATTTGAAGACGACACCAAACTGGGAGGGGAGCTAATGCCGCAGAAGACAGAATCCGAATTCAAAATGACCTTAACGGATTGGAGCACTGGGCCAAAGCTAACAAAATGAATTTCAATAGGAATAAATGTAAGGTTCTGTACTTAGGCAGGAAGAAGCAGCCACATAAACATAAGATGGGGGGGGGGGCACATGGCTTACTAGCAGTACATGTGAAAAGGATCTAGGGGTCGTAGCTGACCACCTGCTTAACATGGGTCAACAGTATGATGCAGCAGCAAAAAAAGGTCATGCTACTCTAGGCTGCCTCAGCAGAAGTCTAGTGTCCAGATCAGGGGAAGTAACAGTACCTCTCTATTCTGCCTTGGTCAGACGGCATCTGGAATACTGTGTCCAGTTCTGGGTGCCACAGTTTAAGAAGGATGTTGACAACTGGAATGTGTGCAGAGGAGGGCAACCAAGATTATCAAGGGTATGGAAACCAAGCCTTACGAGGAATGGTTGAGGGAGTTGGGTGTGTTTAGCCTGGAAAAGAGGGGACCAAGAGGAGATATGACAGCCATCTTCAAATATCCCAAGGGCTACCAAATGGACAATGAGCGAGCTTGTTTCCTCCTGCAGTGCTGGGTAGGATTTGAACCAATGGTTTCCAGTTACAAGAAATGAGATTCCAATTAAATATCAGGAAGAACTTTATGACACTAAGAACTATTCCAAAGTGGAACAGACTCTCTTGGGAAGCTGCAGACTCTTCTTGGAGGTTCTTAAGCAGAGGTCGGTTGGCCCTCTGTCATGGATGCTTCAGCTGAGATTCCTGCATTGCAGGGGGTTGGACTAGATGACCCTCAAGGTGCCTTCCAACTCTGCAGTTCTTTTATTCTATGATACTTCTGGAGGAAATATTTCCCCCCCTATGAAATACCTTCCCAGCCCTGCCAACCAGCAACCCAAATAGTTCAGTGAGGCTCTAACTGTTATTTGGTACTGCTCATATTGATCCAGAGCAAACTCCAACATATAGTTAGCGGAGTAAAGCTTAAACACGTTGCAAGATTCCCCAAAATAAACCAGAGGGAATTCATTCTTCATCCAGCAGAGCTTTAGTACTGAAGGTAAATGAGCATAATAATCACAAATCCATACATCTTGAGGATTGGCACAGTCCATAAGAAATCCAGTTGCAGCAGACTTAAACTTATAATAGCTTACGAAGCCACTTCCGCCCTACGGAGGAGGTGGGGGCTTCACGAACCCACCAGGCGCGCGGAGGCTGGAGCCCAGCCCCACACGATTGGGGGGGATTCCCGGCCGCGTCATCCCCTGGCCAGCCAATCGGCTGGCTCTGAGGGCATGACCTGCCCTATTTAAGGCAAGATGCAGCCAGGGATCTCCCTCTTTGCCGCCTGCCAGCTGTTCCTGCTTCTCCCACCGTCCCGCCCTATAAGGTTTTCATTCCTTGACCTTGCTATGGACCTTGGTTGGTCGCCGTTGAGGAGCCTGGTAGGAATTTTCCCACTTGGCAAATTGGCAACACCCACTTGGTTTTCGCCTACCTCATAGCAAATCACCACAAGTTTCTTGATATTGGCGGTTAGGCATTGGTATTGTTCTGTAGATGGAAGAAGGGAGGTAGCGCCATCACCTGCCCCATGTATTGAAGGGTAGTCCGATAAAGGATTCCGGGGGGTGTGGCCCTCTCCGAAGCCTAGGGATGTGAGGGCCTAAAGCACACCCCCATAGGTGACCCCAGGGAAGCTCCTAGTTTATGTGCATCAGCAGGACTCCCCCTACTGGTGGTTAACCCTTCCCGGACTTCAAGCGGACAGGCTGAAGTCAGATATAGTCGGCTAGGACCAATGCCTAAGCCAATACCTCTCATCACCTGTAACCAATAAAGTTGTGGCCTTATATAGCCCATTAACCTTAATAATTGTGTCATGTGTCATTATTTCCACGGGGGGGGGGGGACTCACATGCAATAAGAATAAAACCTTCACCCTAAGCATACTATATACAAACCACCCCACCTGAAGAAAAAAGAGACAGAAAATGAAGCTGAGGCTCCTTCTGGCCTGTTCTTCTAGTCAGCCTGACCTTGATGGAAAGAGATAATACAACCAGTTTGAACCAGCTGTTCAACTTCTCTGGAGGAATAACCCAAACCTCAAGGACCTTCTGCTTCTTGCTAGGCAGAATAGATTCTTGCTTGCCAGCTAGAAACTTCCAGCTTGTACCACACAGAGAAGCTTCCAGAACCTTCTTGAATTGGTTAGAATAGAAAAGATCTCTACACATTAGATCAATACATTCTGAACCAAAAAAATGCATACCTAACACTAACAGCCAGGGTTTGGTGGATGGGAAGTTTGCGGAGGAAAATGGTTCCACTCCCTCATGGGTTAGGTCTTTAAAATGAGCACCCACACGATATTGTGTGTGCCTTTTGCGGAATTGCATGCGGTGCTACAGTTCCCAGCGAACTTGCTAGTACAGTGGTACCTTGGGTTAAGAACTTAATTCGTTCTGGAGGTCCATTCTTAACCTGAAACTGTAATGGGGCCTTCTGCTGCCGCCGTGCCACCAGAGCACAATTTCTGTTCTCATCCCAAAGCAAAGTTCTTAACCCAAAGTACTATTTCTGGGTTAGCGGAGTTTGTAACCTGAAGCGTCTGTAACCTGAAGCGTCTGTAACCCAAAGTACCACTGAAGAAGGGGGCAGGTCTGCTTCTCAGTGTGTTATTCAGAGGTTCACGGCCAGCCTCAGCTTTAAGTTTCATTTCCTGAGAAGTGGAAACTATGTGGGAACTATTTTTTGACTGATTTATATATGGGGCTGTTTTTAATTGTTCTTACCTTTTTTATGATTGTACCAGTTTTAGTCTTAAGTAACTGTATATTTTATTGTAATAACACACAATGGGACCTTATGGCAAATGGCAAGTAAGAATTCAATTCAGATCAGATCATCAATCTTGGTAAAACCACAAGGTAAGATTTTTGTTTCTTACAGTACTGTAAATGAGTCAGGAAGATTCTTTTAAGTCAATGAGAGGTATTCTGAAGCAGTTGATGAATTAGGGGAAACTAGGGGCAGCCATTAAGTGAATGATTAGCCTTTGAATTTATGCTGCTGTGCATTTAACATGGGATATCCTGGATTTTTGGGGCGCGGGTGGCACTATGGGTTAAACCGCAGAGCCTAGGACTAGCCAATCAGAAGGTTGGCGGTTTGAATCCCCACAACGGGGTGAGCTCATGTTGCTCGGTCCCTGCTCCTGCCAACCTAGCAGTTCGAAAGCACATCAAAGTGCAAGTAGATAAATAGGTACCGCTCTGGCGGGAAGGGAAACGGCATTCCAGTGCGCTGCTCTGGTTCGCCAGAAGCGACTTAGTCATGCTGGCCACATGACCTGGAAGCTGTATGCCTGCTCCCTCGGCCAATAAAGCGAGATGAGTGTGCAACCCCAGAGTTGGTCACGACTGGACCTAATGGTCAGGGGTCCCTTTACCTTTACCTTTTTAAAGGGGAAGGCGGCCATCTTGGCCTCTGCTGGAGGTTAGGTGTGTCGTCTCCAAAGGTGGCAAGTACAGGGAAGCAAAGACCAAAGGCAAGAGTCCCAAATGTGACACGGAACCATTTCATACATTGCCTTTGTGGTGTTGGTGACTTCCCAGGGGTTGGCACCGCCAGGCAATGGCTAAGGCCCACATTTCAGTCCCCGACTCTGCTGCTGGTCTTTCTCCTCGCTGCCAGCACTTGTCCTGAGCGAGACTGCAGCGACAGGATCAAAAAGAAAACTTCCAGCAGGCAAATAAAAAAGGCTCCCATCTGTGGTTTAGTGCAACAATTATTGGTTTTAAGGAGAAAAATGGTGTTTGCTGGTTCTCCAGTTTTTCTCGTGGCTCAGTACCTCAAAGCTCCTAAGTGGAGTTTAGAGGAAGCTGGTGTTATGGAGCCTGGATGAGCCAATAGTCTCCCATGCTCTCCAATCAGCCCTGCAGTGTGGGAGGTTTGCATTGACTAAGCCATCCTTCCTCCTCCAAGATCCAGCGGTGCCATGCAATGTGGCCAATTATGTGGGGCATAGCTTACCTCAGGCATCCAAATGTTCGGGACTACAAATTACATCATCCCTAGCTAACAGGAATGGTTTTTCCCCTTCACAGCTTCAATTAGCCTAAAATGTGGGACATTTTATGGTGCAATTTTCTTTGAAGAGTAAAATACCCCACCACTAAAAAGAATTATGTTTCTCAGGGATATGGATTTAAGTTGGGTGTTGGTGCTGGAGTGAGGGACAAGAATTAAAGAAACCCACAGAGTACAGGTGCTATGCTGAAGCTAAGTTTAATGTATAAGAGGAAGTCAGAGAACATTTTCATTCCAGAAACCAAGGAAGAATCGCCTTCCAGGCATTGCAGTAAGGCAATTCAAACATTGATCTTGATGACACTGGTAATACATAGACATTCAGAATTGTATTACGTTTCTGCGGCATTCAAATGCAGTACATGTTGCATGCATTCAAACATTTGCCCCTCAACTGGTGATACATTCCACAGCAAAAGCAAAGAACAAGAAGAGGAAATGCATAGTGAATAGAAGTTGGGATCAACACATCCTAGGAAGCAGCTGCACATTTCTAAGGCAAGCATGGATGAGGCAAGCATCTGGAAATCCAGTAAACTTGGTGGTTGTACTGGGGACGCTTCGCACTTCTGGCACCTTGGTGTCCATGAGATCATCCACCGTGAAGCCATGCCAAGTTCGTCAATTACCGGTGAGGGTGTAGTGGTTAACTGCTCTTAACCACTACACCACACTGGCTCTCTTTAGGCAGCTACCCTTCATTTCTGAGACTGGGAGACCCATCCCTTCCAGAACAGGCTCTACCTGGAGGTATAGCTTGTTTCTCCTGATAGAGGAAAGGCTGTAGCACAATAATAGATAACATGCATGGCATTCAAAACAGCCCAGGTGGTGTAGTGATTAAGAGCGGTATACTCGTAAACTGGTGAACCGGGTTCGCGTCTCCTCTCCTCCACATGCAGCTGCTGGGTGACCTTGGGCTAGTCATACTTCTTTGAAATCTCTTAGCCCCACTCACCTCACAGAGTGTTTGTTGTGGGGGAGGAAGGGAATATTAGCCACTTTGAGACTCCTTGGGGTAGTGATAAAGCGGAATATCAAATCCAAGCTCCTCCTCCTCCTGTTCTTCTTCTTCTTCAGGTTCAATACCTGGCATCTCAAGGTAAGGCAGGAGAAGGACCTTCCCTGAAACCCAGGAGAGGCACCACCAGACAGTGTAGACTAGGAATTGGGTGGGGGCTTCTGTGGCCCTTCAAATGCTGTTGGACTCCGGTTGGTACAGCCAATGGCCAGGAATGATGGGAGTTGTAGTCCTTTAACTCTGTGAGGACAATAGATATTCCCCATCCCAGCTGTAGAGAGACGGACCATTGCTCTGACTCCGTATGAAATGAGCCTTTCTACATCTCTCACCTGTAGGATGCAATCAGCTGGGAGCAGTCAAACACAGCATTCCTTGTTTTGCTAGAGTGGACATGCAAGGGAATGTTTGGTCCAGCCAGTCGAAACTTCCTGTTCCTCCTGGCCTGGATTATCCTTCCTTTCATGTGACTAGTGGGTGGACGTGGCCTTTCCAGACCTGGTAAAAGGACAAGGCATACTGCCACTCTCTCTCTTTTCCACCTTCTTTTTGTCCTGCTAACTTCCTGGAATGAACGGCTGGCATCCAGCCAAGCAATCCCCCAGGTCCCTTATGGGATAACACTGTTAGAAGAAGTTTGGAATTTTAAGCCTTAAGCCTGCCTTCAGGGATCACACTGTCCTCTGCCTGGTCGTGAGTAAAGTTCCTTTCTATTGCTTATGAATAAGACTGTGGTATCTTTATTCTTTTAGGAAGGATTCAAGGAGTTTTACCAGGAAAATATTAGAACACATTTCAATCTGGACAAGCCAGATTGAATTGTGTATTGTTTTAAGAAACTCACTTGAGTTTGCAACAAGTTTTCTGCTGTGTAAAGGGGGAAGGAAAGAAACTTGCTAACGCAAGTTAGGAAGGATATTAATAAACAATATATCCTCTCCTGCCACCCTCAAGATTCCCACATAACCTTCCAAAGTGACAAAGAAGATGAGCAAAGAGAAGCAGGTCAAGGTTCAAAGAAGGAGACAGAGTGAAGTTTGGAAAGGAAGAGGCAGCAAAAGGCATGG
This sequence comes from Podarcis tiliguerta, assembly GCF_965153285.1. Lineage (NCBI taxonomy): Eukaryota > Metazoa > Chordata > Lepidosauria > Squamata > Lacertidae > Podarcis > Podarcis tiliguerta. The sequence continues at coordinate 7,273,025 of NC_139549.1, forward strand.
AGTTCTCTCACTTACCAAGGTCTGAAGAGAAGAACTCAGGTGAAGGTGAGGGGAGCTGTTGTTAGAATCGTGGGCAGCAAGTCCTTTTATACAATTCTAGGACTGCAAGTCCCTCCCTTGTAGACAAAAACTGCCTTCAGGTGTCCTACCCCCAAAGGCCCCGACTAATTATTGAAAGCAGACTTCATCCTGAACCACCCTGTATTCATTAGCAGGTGGTTTATCCAATTCCATTCCCCTTTCATTATCCTGTTGTTGACTCCTTTTTATGATTTAAGACACTTATTAAATTGGTGCCAATTCCCCTCCATAAAGAATGTAGGTGTGTTTAGGCTACAAGGCCCCTGTCTACTGAATTCTAGAGATTTGTGTAAACCCCATCTTCCCATGCTGGTATGGGTTTATCTGTTTTAAAGATGCCCTTTTATACTTCCCTTATAATCCCTACATATGTTTGCTTTAAACAAAGCCGCTGGAGGGAGCTTTGTACCATGGCACCAGATATGCTTAAGACGGCCCTGACCAAAGGCCCGGTTAAAAAGGAACATTTTTACCTGGTGCCTAAAGACGTATAATGAAGGCGCTAAATGAACTTTCCTGGGGAGAGCATTCCACACATGAGGAGCCACTGCAGAGAAGGCCCCGTTCTCGTGTTGCCACCCCCCTGAACTCTCAAGGTGATCTCAATGTCTGGGTAGGCTCATTAGGGAAGAAGTGATCCTTGAGGTATTGCAGTCCTGAGCCGTTTTAAGGCTTTGTAGGTCAAAACCCGCACTTTGAATTGGATCTGGAAAATAATTGTTAGCCAGTGTAGTTGGACCAGGATCGGTGCTATGCATTATGAGCAGCAGTGCCCTTGCAAAGCAGCAGCCCACAGTACTGAATCCTCCACTTTACAGCTTGAGAGTGGAGGATTAAATCCTGTTTAGGGGTCTACTTCCAAAGGGTATTCCCTGTGTCTTCCTGCCTGATGTTCAATTCCTTTATAGCCCCTGATCTTTCTGGGTGGGCTCACCCAGGGTGTTCCAGGGCTGTGTCCTCCCAACTCGACCATGATCCTCCTAAATGGGCTCAATTCAATGAAGGTTCAAAGTCTGGATGAATCCAGTGAACAGCCTCACCATCTAATCCAGCATCCCTAAACTGTTTTTGAGTAGCTTGGCGTGGAAGCTAGAAACACAGGATGTAAGACTTTAGTTCATTTATTCCAAAGTAATGCAGTTCTATTTTGAATATTTTCTAAAAAGCATATTTTGAGAGACCATTCAGTTGCAATACAAGGCTGTATTCAGGAAGGTAACACCCATCTGTCTTGGGAGACAATGGCACAGTCTGCCTTTGGGGAAGATGTCAAACTGTTTGAAGCTTGCATCCCCTGCTATGGCTGTAGAGACCAATACGGGAGAGACATGTTTTGTTTCAACCGGGGCAGATGAAGGCATGGGGTTTTGCTGCTGCAGATCCACCATGGCATTGATTCTGTCTGTTCCCCTCCCAGCAGCCATCCCTCCCTTGGTCACTTCTAAGGATACATAACCTGCCTGCATTCAGACGACACTTTGTTCAGTGTTCCCAATGTTTCCGGCCCAGGTGATATCCCTGTTTGATTTGTTCTTTCACAAAATGTAAAAGCCACTTCTGGAAACCAAGTGCTATCTGATTTAGCGTTCTTATCCATGTTAGTTGCTTCCAGAAAAAGAAAAAGAAATCTGTAACCCTGTTAAGCTGGAAAATGAAGTTTTGCATTGTAATCTTCCCATTGTTTTCATGGCTGAGTGGGGATCTGGGCTCCCACTATGCCACAACTGGCTTTCAACTACACCACACTGGTTTTTCATGGTGGAATCACTGAAGAACAGAAGCATGCACACAAACAAAAGGTGGCAACATGTCCAATGACATCTGCATATAGATCAAAAAGCTACAGTGCCATAATGCAACAGGTAACATGGTGGAAAAGGGACATTAGCAAGTAGGACAGGAGCTTTAGTGCTCTGACCAGGAAATGGCTAGGAAAACCCCCAGGCAGGGTTAGCATTTCTCTGCATGTACAGTGGTACCTCGGGTTAAGAACTTAATTCGTTCTGGAGGTCCATTCTTAACCTGAAAATGGTTTTAATCTGAGGTACCACTTTAGCCATGGGGCCTCCCGCTGCCGCGGCACAATTTCTGTTCTCATCCTGAAGCAAAGTTCTTAACCCGAGGTACTATTTCTGGGTTAGCGGAGTCTGTAACATGGAGCGTCTGTAACACGAGGTAGCACTGTAATGGGGGGGGGGTTAGTTTTTGTTTTGTTTTGCTTTGAAAATATGAGTTTCCAATAAAGTGCTTTTAAAAATTAATCAGTCACAGAATAACTGGGAACCAGAGCAGAGGGAATTTAGGAGGGAGTGTGACATAGGTTGAAAGTAGACTGATATCTCCATTCCTTTTCTTTGTCCCATCAATATCTGATGTGTGGATGGTTGTGACCTGAGAGAGGCTGCTTTCTCTGTGGCTGCTTTTTCTGTGGCAGGCTAAAACCTCCCTGTTGAGACAGCCTATTGGCATCTCGTGTCTCCCAAAACTTGATATTTAGTTGATCTTTGTTATCCTGAATTTGTCTGCAATCTTCCTTTCCCTCCAATGAGCAAAAGGTGGAGTATACATGGCCTCACCTCTCTTATTATTTAATCATCATGACAACACTACAAGGTAGATTGGGCTGAGAGATAGTGACTGTCCCAAGTTCATGCAGGGAGTTTAATGGCAGAGTGGAGATTTGAACCAGCATCTCCTAGTACCCAGCCTAACAGAAAATGATGTCAGTGTTCATGTGTGTGTGTGTGTGTGTGTGTGTGTTCCTTTTCAATATAATTTTTTATTAAATTTTCTGTTTTACAATTTCAAATACTCATTTTACATCCTTAAGATATCAATGACTTCCCTTGTCTTTCCATGGTTCATTTTATTTATCTTAAATCCCTGCATATTTTACAAAAATATTCCATTATTGCATCCACCAAAACTTATTTACATTGTTGTATTTACCTGTGAGCCAGTGTGGTGCAGTGGTTAAGAGTGGTAGTCTTGTAATCTGGGGAACCGGGTTCGCGTCTCCGCTCCTCCACATGCAGCTGCTGGGTGACCTTGGGCTAGTCACACTTCTCTGAAGTCTCTCGGCCCCACTCACCTAACAGTGTGTTTGTTGTGGGGGAGGAAGGGAGAGGAGAATGTTAGCTGCTTTGAGACTCCTTAAAGGGAGTGAAAGGTGGGATATCAAATCCAAACTCTTCTTCTTCTTAATGCTGCCAGCATTTTCTTTTTTTATATATAATATTTTTATTAAGGTTTTTACATAAAAAGAGAAAACAACAAAAAAATACAAAAATACAAAACGACAAAAACAACAACACAAAAGAGAAAAAAGAACAAATAAAAACAATTCCATTTTCATAATATTCCTTGCATTTACTTATTTCCCAGACTTCCCCACACCTCCCCTCACTGTATTCCAGTTCATATATTTAATCAGCAAATCCCTTCCCTCTATCTTAACTAATCTTTATCTTAATCTTAATATCTTAATATATCTTGATCTCCTTAATATCTTAATAAATTAAGCCTTTTAATTTTACACCTTTTAACCTTTGAATTTTCTATACTCCTTCACCACTTTGTTACTAATAACCTTTTATGTTCAATCCGATGTCATTCTAACATTCATTAATCTTATAATATTTCTGTAAATAGTCTTTAAATTTCTTCCAATCTTCTTCCACTGTCTCTTCTCCCTGGTCTCTGATTCTGCCAGTCATTTCTGCCAATTCCATGTAGTCCATCACCTTCATCTGCCATTCTTCCAGAGTGGGTAGTTCTTGTGTCTTCCAATACTGCGCAATAAGTATTCTTGCTGCTGTTGTGGCATACATAAAGAAAGTTCTATCCTTCTTTCGCACCTGTTGGCCAACCATGCCCAGGAGAAAGGCCTCTGGTTACTTCGGGAAGGTGTATTTAAACACCTTTTTCATTTCATTATAAATCATTTTCCAGAAGGTCTTAATAACTCTGACACCTGTTAATAGCTTAATAGCTCAGACACCTGGATTAATTAAGGCTGGATTCAGAAATGAAAAACAGCAGGTGTTCATACTATCCATAGACAACTATGGATAGCTCAGACACCTGTTGTCAGGAACTCAGAAAGGCACGTAGAAAGGCACAGCATGAGTTAGGAAGCAGCCAGCAGCTAGCAGTAGGACAGCTTGCATTTCTCTCAGACTGCTGGGAGCACTCGGCTGTCTGCTCCCTCTCCCCCTGACACTGAAAGGAATGCAGATAAGACAATAGCAGAAGTTGGGATGGAGAGAAGCCAATTCACTCAAGAAGCACAGGTAGGCTCAGAAAGCAGGAGGAGGAGTATTTCCTCACTGGAAGAGGAGGCTATTAATCCTATGAGCCCAAGGAGTAGACTTATGTGAAAGGTATTAGACAGGAAACAAAACCAGAAACGTAAGGGTCATAGGTTGAGGATGTTCTGCAGAAGCAGGAAGAACTCCTCAGGAGGGTCAACTGGATCGTAAGGTACGGAAGCTCCGATAGAGTGTCCCAGGCTGATTGTTTATTTTGCAATAAATCTTCCAGCTAATTACAACTTGCGTGATGTGTTATGAAGATGACAGCCTGGGCTCCTGATACCTATGGATAGCCCTTGGTCACACCTCAGAACGCTCCATAATAGTCAGGTTGGGAACTAACTTTGTCAAAACAAACCTTCCACTTTTACCAGGATTGGGAAGCCTTTCCCAGCTAGGCCTATGTTGCCTTCACAAGCCATAGATAATTATACTGACATGTGTATTCTTTCACCATTGTGAGTTTGTCAGCCATTTAGGCCCAGGAGCACATTTGGAAACTGGAGAGACTATCATGCGCACCACACAGACACCAGAACCATGAATCCAAAATCTCTTTTGTTGCTTACATTAGAATGCTTCTGTCACAGAGAAGTGGCTCAGTGGTACAATAAGTGCATCACACACAGCAGGTCTCGGGTTCAATCGCCAACACCTTCAAGTAGGACTGAGAAATGATTCCTGCATGAAACCATGGAGGACAGCTTGCGTCTCAATTTGCGTAGACCAGAGGTGAGCATCATAGTGCCCTGCAGATGTTGTTGGATTATAATTCCCATTCGTCTTTTCCATTGGTCAAGCTTTGCCTGGTGCTTCTTTCAAAGTCCTGGCCAAATTGCATAACAACTGAATGGCTCAGGCCATTCACACACTCACTCCTGTCGAACTGCCGATGACTCAATGAACCTTATCAGTTCCTTGGCAAGTTCACAGATTCCATTCATCCTTCCGTCCAACTGAAGATAAATGAGCAGTTCTACTACCAATTAAATTAAATTCCAAGTCCTCTTAGCGTTATTCAGTTCACTCCATAAACAATAAAGGCTGGGGAAGAGTCAGCTCTTAGTTTCCATCATAATCCTTTTGCAAAATAGAGCTTCCCTTCCTTTCCCCCCGTTTTTCCTCCTGATGCCGTTTGGCAGAGCTTTTCCAGGTTGTACAGGACCTTTAAGAATGTTAGGGTTGCCATACACCTGGAATTTCCCAGACATAGCCTGGATTTGTCTGTTAAAAACAGCGTCCAGCTGGAAATTGGTTAAATGGCCAGAATACTCACCTGAAGAGGAGCCCGCCCTTCACAGCAGCCCAGCATTGCATTCCCAGAGATCTCTGTGCCTCTCTCCCAGCCAGCCTTCCTTTTTTAAAAATAATAATAATATTTATTTATTAAAGTTCTTATGTTGCATCGGTAAACATTATCATATTACATCAGAAGGCTTATTATACTATAATTTTCAACATGTATACAAAGTTTATATACTAAAAGAAAGGACAAAAAACTATTTCAAAATCATATCTGTACCAACACTTTGGACTTCCTGTCTATCCCATTGTATATTCTTTTTTTACAAATGAATGTACTCTTATTCTTGTATATTTCTTTACATTTTATCTAATACATTCCTATATCAATATGTACCCTTGGTCTTATTTCTCAACTCAGTCTCTCTCCAACATCAATCGAATGCTAGCATAGACAGCGAACCTTTACTGTATTTTTGAACATATATCTTACATCTATCCCAGTTTTCCATAACATATTTGTTTTGAGTTGCCCAGCCAGCCTTCTGCCCACACACCAAGATGGTTTAGCCCTGTATGGCCTCTGCCTGGAGTTCTGGCTCTTACCTTCTCCTTCCCAATAAGAATACTTGCTCTAAGGAACTCCTCCCCATCTGTACCCCTTGTCCAGATAGGGAACATTTTCCTCTGTGGCATCATGTCTCCCTTTGCCTCCTTCTCTTCTGTTTCTTCTGAGGGTGCGAGGGAGAGGACAGCATGTGCAGGCCAATTGTTCTGTACTGGCCTGGTACTTAGTTCTCCTTGTGCCAGGGCCTTCTTACGTATATCCCTCTGCCCCCCCCCCCCAATTTCCCAGAGTTGTCAACCTTTTTACAGCGCTGCCGGCAGCTTCGCGGGCCTAGAGGAGGCGGGCAGCGGCTGGAGGGCAGCTCCTCCGGCAGGAAAGAGGCGGTGGCTCCGGACATGGCGCTGCTCCGGACAAGGCGGGCGAGGGTGGTGAGCTGATGCCGGGAGGTGCTGCGCCCAGCCTCTGCCTCTTCCCTGGCGCCCTCCAGAACTTGGCCCCTGGTGCCCTGCACCACTAGCCTCTATGGGTAAGATGCCCCTGCCTCTGGTTGATTTGATTGACATCCTATGCCCTTTTCAAATGTGGCTCTTTTGGGGGAGTAGTATTGGGTTATTGTTTTTATTTTTATTTTATATACAGTGGTAACTCGGGTTACATACACTTCAGGTTACAGACTCCGCTAACCCAGAAATAGTACCTCGGGTTAAGAACTTTGCTTCAGGATAAGAACAGAAATGGTGCACCGGCGGCACAGCAGCAGGCGGCCCCATTAGATAAAGTGGTGCTTCAAGTTAAGAACAGACCTCCGGAACGAATTAAGTACTTAACCCGAGATACCACTGTATTGTGATCTTTTTTGTTAACCGCCCTGAGACCTCTGGGTATAGGACGGTATATAAATTAAATAATGAATGAATTAAATGAATGAATGAATGAATGAAGTTGCAGGGTGAAAGTGTAGGCAATATTGAGCTAGATGGACCAATGTCCCCTGAATTCAATTTGGAGGGCTTTGTTTAAAGCAAACATATGTAGGGATTATAAGGGAAGTTTAAAAGGGCATCTTTAAAACAGATAAACCCATACCAGCATGGGAAGATGGGGTTTACACAAATCTCTAGAATTCAGTAGACACACCTGCATTCTTTATGGTGGGGAGTTGGCACCAATTTAATAAGTGTCTTAAAATAATAATAATAATAATAATAATAATAATAATAATAATTATTATTATTATTATTTTTATTTATACCCCGCCGTCCCCAGCCAAGGCCAGGCTCAGAGCGACTTACAAGCAATAATAAAAACAAGATGAATGATTACAACTTAAAAACAAAAATAAAATACAACATTAAAATAATGGAACATTAAAATATTAAAATGTAGCCTCATCGCAGGAGGAGAAGGAAAAGAAAAAAGAAAGAGAGGGAGGGAGGGAATCAAATTGGCTGCAAGCCAAAGGCCAGGTGGAACAACTCTGTCTTACAGGCCCTGCGGAAAGAAATCAGATCCTGTAGGGCCCTGGTCTCATGAGGCAGAGCGTCCCACCAGGCCGGAGCCAGAGTTGAAAAGGCCCTGGCTCTGGTTGAAGCCAATCTAACTTCCTTAGGGCCTTGGACCACTAGGGTGTTGTTATTTATGGACCTTGAGGCTCTCCGTGGGACATACCAAGAGAGGCGGTCCTGTAGGTACGAGGGTCCTAGGCCGTGAAGGGCTTTAAAGGTCAAAAGCAGCACCTTAAATCTGAGCCTGTACTCCACCGGGAGCCAGTGTAGCTTGAAAAGCACTGGGTGAATATGCTCCCATGGCAGAGACCCCGTGAGGAGCCTCGCTGCAGCATTCTGTACCCGCTGGAGTTTCTGGGACAGCTTCAAGGGCAGCCCCGCGTAGAGCGAATTACAGTAGTCAAGCCTGGAGATGACCGTCGCATGGATCACTGTGGCCAGGTCGGGGCGGGAAAGGTAAGGGACCAACCGCTTGATGCGGCGAAGGTGGAAAAATGTCGCCTTGGCTGTTGCTGTAACTTGTGCCTCCATGGAAAGGGAGGCGTCAAGGATTACACCCAAACTCTTAACGGAAGGCAATGGCACTAATTGGGCCCCTGCAAGAGAAGGGAGTTGGTCCCTCATCCCCATGCCATCCTGACCTAGCCATAGGACCTCTGTCTTTGAAGGATTTAGTTTCAATCGGCTCCCACGAAACCATCCAGCTACAGCTTCCAAGCATCTGGTCAGTGTGTTCGGGGCCGAGTCAGTTTGGCCATCCATCAGCAGATAGAGCTGAGTGTCATCAGCATATTGGTGACAGCCCAGCCCAAAGCTCCGGATAATCTGGGCAAGGGGGTGCATAAAGATGTTAAAAAGCATCGGGGAGAGAATTGCGCCCTGCGGCACTCCACACACCAAGGAGTGGCACGACGACATTTCCCTCTCTAGTGCCACCCTCTGTCCCCGACCAGAGATAAAAGAGCACAACCAGTTATGGGCCATGCCCTGTATCCCCACGTCTGTGAGGCGGTGGTCCAGAAGATCATGATCGACCATGTCAAAGGCTGCTGACAAATCTAAAAGGATCAGCAGTCCTGACCCGCCTCGATCCAGTTGTCTACGGAGATCATTTGTTGGGGCAACCAGAGCCGTCTCCGTCCCAAAACCATGATGGAAACCGGACTGAAATGGATCTAATGCCGATGTTTCCCCCAGAAACCTGCCAAGCTGTTCAGCAACCGCTCTCTCAATTACCTTACCCAGGTATGGAAGATTTGAAACTGGGCGATAATTGGATAGGTCTAAGGGATCTGAAGGGATGCGGGTGGCGCTGTGGGTAAAAGCCTCAGCGCCTAGGGCTTGCCGATTGAAAGGTCGGCGGTTCGAATCCCCACGGCGGGGTGCGCTCCCATTGCTCGGTCCCAGCGCCTGCCAACCTAGCAGTTCGAAAGCACCCCAGGGGGCAAGTAGATAAATAGGGACCGCTTACTAGCGGGAAGGTAAACGGCGTTCCGTGTGTGGCTCTGGCTCACCAGAGCAGCGATGTCACGCTGGCCACGTGACCCGGAAGTGTCTCCGGACAGCGCTGGCCCCCGGCCTCTTGAGTGAGATGGGCGCACAATCCAAGAGTCTGTCAAGACTGGCCCGTACGGGCAGGGGTACCTTTACCTTTTTAAGGGATCTGATGAAGTTTTCTTTAAGAGTGGACACACCACTGCTTCCTTCAGTTCCCCTGGGAATGTCCCCGTGTCAAGGGACAAAATATTAATTATAACCAGGGGGGTCCGCACAACATCTGGACACTCCCTAATCAGCCAAGACGGGCACGGATCAAGGAGGCAGGTGGTGGGCCTACCAACTTGGAGGAATCTATCCACATCAGTAGGGAGTATCCGATCGAAATGGTCCAACACTGGACCTGAAGTCAGTCGAGGGGCCTCCAGTTCAGTCACTGTATCTAAATTAGCAGGGAGGTCACGGTGGAGCAACAGGACTTTCTCCGCAAAAAAGCTCGTGAATGCCTCACAGCTATGGGTCAAATTTGTGCTTAAATTTGGTTGTCCTCCTGAGGACATTATTGACCTAATTATTCCAAAAAGTTGTGCCGGGCGAGAGCTAGCGGATGCAATGGAAGCTGCAAAGTAAGATTTCTTAGCAGCTTTCATAGCCATCTCATAGGCTTTCATAAGCGTCCTATAAGATGTTCTTGAGGCTCCGTCATGAGTCCGTCGCCATACTCGCTCTAGCCGTCTGAGATCCCGCTTCATTTTCCAGAGCACCTCAGTAAACCAAGGGGCCCGGTTTCGACGGGGTCGCAGAGGGCGCTTAGACGCGATCTCATCAATGGCTGCCAAGAGCCGGTTATTCCAGTCCTCAACAAGGTCATCTAATGAGTCGCCAGGAGGAGCATGGTTCTGCAAGGCTTGTTGGAATCTATCAGGATCCATGCAAATCTCATTGACATCCTCCTTAAGGGGGGGTGAGGTTCCCCCAACGTTGTTACTCACTGTTTGTTCTATTTGCTCCGTTTTCTCGGTTTCCTCAACCAGCTCTGTTTCTGAGCCAGGGCAGATGGCGTTGGCTCTCTGCTGATTCTTTGTTTTAGAGGAATTGTGAGTCTCAATAATGGTCTTCTGGCTCTTTGCACCTCGTTTTCTCCTTCCGGCAGGCATTCTCAATAAGGAAGTGACAGTTGGAGGAGTGACACTCCAATGAGGAGTGACAGTTGGAGAACCAGGCCTCAAACCTTCCGGCCTAGAAATGTAGCCTTATGAGGCTTTGCCCTCGGGTGGGAAAAATATTGCGCCTGGGAAAGGGAAGTGGGAGTCAACAGACACTCAAGGAATAGTTTCGGAGAAAAAGGTTTTATTTCTACCATCCATGAACTGGTAGAAGGAGCAAGTGTGATAGTCCACAAAAACATGCACAAAGTTCACAGTCCTGTGCACAAGCATATATACCCGTTTCCAGTTCCCTCCTCCTTTCTCCTCCCTCAGGAGTCCTGCCCCATGATGTGTTCCCCTGAGCATGTACAGAAAGCTGTCTTGGAACTATTGTGGACTCTTGGCAGGAAAGGGGGTGAGGGGGTTTCAGTGTGTTCCAGTTGTTTCATTCTTGTGCTTTGGCATGGTTCCTGGACTGAAAGCAAGTTGCAATGTGGTTCTTTAGCAAGGCCAGAAGGCATGAGAAAGGCCTGAGAAACAATGGACTGTTCTCTACCTTTGTTACAGCAGAGCGGAATGTTTCTGATGCTTAGCTGCTGAGAAAATAATTTTGAGAAGCTTTGAGGAGCTTTGAGCCTGCTTTGGTGGGGGAGTGACTTCGGGCCTAGGTGAGGTCACCTGTCCTCACCTTCCTTCAAAAGGAGTCATAAAAAGGAGTCAACAACAGGATAATGAAAGGGGAATGGAATTGGATAAAACACCTGCTAAGAATACAGGGTGGTTCAGGATGAAGTCCACTTCCAATAATTAGTCAGGGCCTTTGGGGGTAGGACACCTGAAGGCAGTTTTTGTCTACAAGGGAGGGACTTGCAGTCCTAGAATCGTATAAAAGGACTTGTTGCCCACGATTCTAACAACAGCTCCCCTCACCTTCCCCTGAGTACTTCTCTTCAGACCTTGGTAAGTGAGAGAACTCCATGCCTTTTGCTGCCTCTTCCTTTCCAAACTTCACTCTCTCTGTCTCCTTCTTTGAACCTTGACCTGCTTCTCTTGGCTCATCTTCTTTGTCACTTTGGAAGGTTATGTGGGAATCTTGAGGGTGGCAGGAGAGGATATATTGTTTATTAATATCCTTCCTAACTTGCGTTAGCAAGTTTCTTTCCTTCCCCCTTTACACAGCAGAAAACTTGTTGCAAACTCATGTGAGTTTCTTAAGACAATACACAATTCAATCTGGCTTGTCCAGATTGAAATGTGTTCTAATATTTTCCTGGTAAAACTCCTTGAATCCTTCCTAAAAGAATAAAGATACCACAGTCATATTCATAAGCAATAAAAAGGAACTTTACTCACGACCAGGCAGAGGACAGTGTGATCCCTGAAGGCAGGCTTAAGGCTTAAAATTCCAAACTTATTCTAACAGTGTTATCCCATAAGGGCCCTAGGGGATTGCTTGGCTGGATGCCAGCCGTTCATTCCAGGAAGTTCGCAGGACGAAAAGAAGATGGAAAAGAGAGAGAGTGGCAGTATGCCTTGTCCTTTTACCAGGTCTGGAAAGGCCACGTCCACCCACTAGTCACATGCAAGGAAGGATAATCCAGGCCAGGAGGAACAGGAAGTTTCGACTGGCTGGACCAAACATTCCCTTGCATATCCACTCTAGCAAAACAAGGAATGCTGTGTTTGACTGCTCCCAGCTGATTGCATCCTACAGGTGAGAGATGTAGAAAGGCTCATTTCATACCTAGTCAGAGCAATGGTCCGTCTCTCTACAGCTGGGATGGGGAATATCTATTGTCCTCACAGAGTTAAAGGACTACAACTCCCATCATTCCTGGCCATTGGCTATACCCACCACCTGGGCTGTTTTCAATGCTACTATTGTGCTACAGCCTTTCCTCTCTCAGGAGAAACAAACTATACCTCTGGGTAGAGCCTGCTCTGGAAGGGCCTCCCAGTCTCAGAAATGAAGGGTAGCTGCCTAAAGAGAGCCAGCGTGGTGTAGTGGTTAAGAGCGGTAGACTTGTAATCTGGGGAACCAGGTTCGCGTCTCTGCTCCTCCACATGCAGCTGCTGGGGTGACCTTGGGCTAGTCACACTTCTTTGAAGTCTCTCAGCCCCACTCACCTCACAGAGTGTTTGTTGTGTGGGAGGAAGGGAAAGGAGAATGCTAGCTGCTTTGAGACTCCTTCTGGTAGTGATAAAGCGGGATATCAAATCTAAACTCTTCTCTTCTTCACTTGGGCCAATGATTGGGAAGTGGAGATAAATCTCCTCAATGAATCTGGTGACAAGCAATGGCTTCGGTCATGAATGGCAGGATGGAACATACCTGCTTTCTGTTGCTGCAGAAATGGCCGGGAAGCTGTGACTGTCTCAGTATTGATGCACTCCATATACCATCAAGCCAATAGTATAGCCCACAGCCTGGGGCCAAGGATGGTTGGAATTGTTGACCAAGGACATCTGGGGGACCACAGGTTCATCATCCCTATTGTAGAGAATAAGAGCTGAACCAAAAAGTTCATAATACAGTGGTACCTCAGGTTACATACGCTTCAGGTTACACACTCCGCTAACCCAGAAATAGTGCTTCAGGTTAAGAACTTTGCTTCAGGATAAGAACAGCAGCAGGAGGAGGCCCCATTAGCTAAAGTGGTGCTTCAGGTTAAAAAGAGGTTTCAGGTTAAGAATGGACCTCTGGAACGAATTAAGTACTTAACCTGAGGTACCACTGTACAAGGAATGTGATTTCTTTCAAGTGGAAATGAAGGTGAACTTCCCTGTGGCACAAGTGGTTTTACAATGGAACACACCAACACTGAAGGCACTGGCCACTCCTAGGTCAGATATTGCTTGTTTAACTTTTTTTTATATACTATTAACCTTCTTCAACCGACAGCATATGGTGAACCAAACATAAAATATTCCCAGCCAAAGAAGGGGAATGTGTACGTGAAGGGAAAGGACAGAAATCTTTGATAGAAATAAAATAACCTCTTATGTTTCTTAGAGTTTTCCGGTCTTCTCCCCTTGTTCAGCCCACAAAAATAAAAATTGCTTTTGTCTGGAAAACCCCCAGAACCCCTGGAAATGTCAAAGAAAAGCTTTAAAAGGTGATAATTTCATGGTTAGCAGGAGGACACTTTTCAGCCACCAAACGCGCGGGTAAACAAGGATGCTTTTTGATCCTTCCTGGGACATCTCAATGGGGTGGGCATTCCAGAAGTGGGGAGCCACCTATAAGAAGACCGTCTGATGGGGTCACAACTTGCAGATTATGTTATAATCTCTCCTCTTCTTCCTCTTCTCCTTCACTGGTGGTGGTAGTGCACATTGTTGTGGTTGTGGTTTTTGTTATGACTTGGATGCATGAATCAGCAATAAATTGTCTTACTCGTCATCTTTTCAGATCCAGCATCCAGCAGTCCAAAATGGCCTGCGGCTACACTTCCACCTGTTGCACCCCGTCCTGTTATCCAGTTGGCGGTCTGGGCTCGCTGAAACCAAGTTGTGGCTTTGGGGGCTTTGGGGGATTGGGCCAAGGATTGGGGCCCTTAGAAAGCATTGGGCTGGGCTTAGGAGGCATTAGGAGGGGCTTTGGGGGTTCAAGTGGTGGTGGAGTGTCATCAAGTAGTCTCGCTATAAATCCTGCTGCCAGTGTTGGTTGCATCAATCAGGCACCACCATCGGAAATAATCATCCAGCCACCTGCAGCAGTTGTGACCTTCCCAGGACCAATACTCGCTGCCACGTGTGAGCCACTTCGTGTGGGAGGATACACCGCCTGTGGTGGTACATCGTCTGTGGGAGGAGGCCAGGGATGCAGCCCCTCTAGACGCTATTCGTGCTATTAAAGAGAGCACTCAGACCGGCAGAATGCCCTCACCGGCAATTGACGAACTCGGCATGGCTTCACGGTGGATGATCTCATGGACACCTAGGTGCCAGAAACGCCAAGTGCCCTCAGTTCAACCCCCAAGTTTACAGGATTTCCAGATGCTTGGCTCATCCATGTTCGTCTTACAAATGTGCAGCTGCTTCCTAAGATGTGTTGTTCTATTCGCTATGCATTTCTTCTTCCTCTGTGCTTTTGCTTTGGGACATATCTCCAGCTTTGGGCAAATCTTTGAATGTATCCAACCACTATTCCTCCCGAATGCCATAGAAACACGATACAACTCTGATTGTGTATGCATTATCTGTCCCATCAATATCTATGTTTGAATTACCTTACCGCAAAGCCTAGAAGAGGTTTCTTCCTTTTTTTTCTGGAACAGAAAATATTCTCTGACTTCCTCTATTGCATTAAACTTAGTTTCAGCATTGAACCTGTTCTCTGTGGGGGTTTTCTTATGCTTCCCAATATGGAGGGCAAGTCGGCGCTCCTGAAGAGAATGCTGTTGCACAGGAGAATTTAGAAGCATTTTGTGGGTAAAACGTGGGCTGGGTGAGGTGCCAGTTAGGCGGATTTGAATTGATTGACTAACTGAGCCCAAAGGGTACTCATTCATAGTTCCTCGTCATCGTGGGGGGAAAGTTATAAGTGGGATGCAGCAGGGTTCTGCCTTAGGCCCATTGCGGTCCAACACCTTTCTAAATGACTTGGATGAAGGAAATGAGGAATTTGAAGATGACACCAAACTGGGAGGGGTAGCTAATGCCGCAGAAGACAGAATCAGAATTCAAAATGACCTTAATGGATTGGAGAACTGGGCCAGAGCTAACAAAATGAATTTCAATAGGAATAAATGTAAGGCTCTGTACTTAGGCAGGAAGAAGCAGCCACATAAACATAAGATGGGGGGGGGGGCACATGGCTTACAAGCAGTACATGTGAAAAAGATCTAGGGGTCTTAGCTGACCACCTGCTTAACATGGGTCAACAGTATGATGCAGCAGCAAAAAAAGGTCATGCTACTCTAGGCTGCCTCAGCAGAAGTCTAGTGTCCAGATCAGGGGAAGTAACAGTACCTCTCTATTCTGCCTTGGTCAGACGGCATCTGGAATACTGTGTCCAGTTCTGGGTGCCACAGTTTAAGAAGGATGTTGACAACTGGAATGCGTGCAGAGGAGGGCAACCAAGATTATCAAGGGTATGGAAACCAAGCCTTACGAGGAATGGTTGAGGGAGTTGGGTGTGTTTAGCCTGGAAAAGAGGAGACCAAGAGGAGATATGACAGCCATCTTCAAATATCCCAAGGGCTATCAAATGGACAATGAGCGAGCTTGTTTCCTCCTGCAGTGCTGGGTAGGATTTGAACCAATGGTTTCCAGTTACAAGAAATGAGATTCCAATTAAATATCAGGAAGAACTTTATGACACTAAGAACTATTCCAAAGTGGAGCAGACTCTCTTGGGAAGCTGCAGACTCTTCTTGGAGGTTCTTAAGCAGAGGTCGGTTGGCCCTCTGTCATGGATGCTTCAGCTGAGATTCCTGCATTGCAGGGGGTTGGACTAGATGACCCTCAAGGTGCCTTCCAACTCTGCAGTTCTTTTATTCTATGATACTTCTGGATGAAATATTTCCCCCCCTATGAAATACCTTCCCAGCCCTGCCAACCAGCAACCCAAATAGTTCAGTGAGGCTCTAACTGTTATTTGGTACTGCTCATATTGATCCAGAGCAAACTCCAACATATAGTTAGCAGAGTAAAGCTTAAACACGTTGCAAGATTCCCCAAAATAAACCAGAGGGAATTCATTCTTCATCCAGCAGAGCTTTAGTACTGAAGGTAAATGAGCATAATAATCACAAATCCATCTTGAGGATTGGCACAGTCCATAAGAAATCCAGTTGCAGCAGACTTAAACTTATAATAGCTTACGAAGCCACTTCCGCCCTACGGAGGAGGTGGGGGCTTCACGAACCCACCAGGCGTGCGGAGGCTGGAGCCCAGCCCCACACGATTGGGGGGGATTCCCGGCCGCGTCATCCCCTGGCCAGCCAATCGGCTGGCTCTGAGGGCATGACCTGCCCTATTTAAGGCAAGATGCAGCCAGGGATCTCCCTCTTTGCCGCCTGCCAGCTGTTCCTGCTTCTCCCACCGTCCCGCCCTATAAGGTTTTCATTCCACGACCTTGCTATGGACCTTGGTTGGTTGAGGGGCCTGGTAGGAATTTTCCCACTTGGCAAATTGGCACCACCCACTTGGTTTTCGCCTACCTCATAGCAAATCGCCACAACTTTCTTGGTATTGGCGGTTTGGCATTGGTATTGTTCTGTAGATGGAAGAAGGGAGGTAGTGCCATCACCTGCCCCATGTATTGAAGGGTAGTCCGATAAAGGATTCCGGGGGGCGTGGCCCTCTCCAAAGCCTAGGGAGGTGAGGGCCTAAAGCACACCCCCATAGGTGACCCCAGGGAAGCTCCTAGTTTATGTGCATCAGCGGGACTCACCCAATGGTGGTTAACCCTTCCCGGACTTCAAGTGGACAGGTTGAAGTCAGATATAGTCGGCTAGGACCAATGCCTAAGCCAATACTGCTCATCACCTGTAACCAATAAAGTTGTGGCCTTATATAGCCCATTAACCTTAATAATTGTGTCATGTGTCATTATTTCCATGGGGGGGGGGGACTCACATGCAATAAGATTAAAACCTTCACTCTAAGCATACTAGATACAAACCACCCCACCTGAAGAAAAAAGAGACAGAAAATGAAGCTGAGGCTCCTTCTGGCCTGTTCTTCTAGTCAGCCTGACCTTGATGGAAAGAGATAATACAACCAGTTTGAACCAGCTGTTCAACTTCTCTGGAGGAATAACCCAAACCTCAAGGACCTTCTGCTTCTTGCTAGGCAGAATAGATTCTTGCTTGCCAGCTAGAAACTTCCAGCTTGTACCACACAGAGAAGCTTCCAGAACCTTCTTGAATTGGTTAGAATAGAAAAGATCTCTACACATTAGATCAATACATTCTGAACCAAAAAAATGCATACCTAACACTAACAGCCAGGGTTTGGTGGGTGGGAAGTTTGCGGAGCAAAATAGTTCAACTCCCTCATGGGTTAGGTCTTTAAAATGAGCACCCACACTATATTGTGGGTGCCTTTTGCGGGATTGCATGCGGTGCTACAGTTCCCAGCGAACTTGCTAGTACAGTGGTACCTTGGGTTAAGAACTTAATTCATTCTGGAGGTCCATTCTTAACCTGAAACTGTAATGGGGCCTTCTGCTGCCACCGTGCCACCAGAGCACAATTTCACTTCTCTTCCTGAAGCAAAGTTCTTAACCCAAAGTACTATTTCTGGGTTAGCGGAGTTTGTAACCTGAAGCGTCTGTAACCCAAAGTACCACTGAAGAAGGGGGCAGGTCTGCTTCTCAGTGTATTATTCAGAGGTTCACGGCCAGCCTCAGCTTTAAGTTTCATTTCCTGAGAAGTGGAAACTATGTGGGAACTATTTTTTGACTGATTTATATATGGGGCTGTTTTTAATTGTTCTTACCTTTTTTATGATTGTACCAGTTTTAGTCTTAAGTAACTGTATATTTTATTGTAATAACACACAATGGGACCTTATGGCAAATGGCAAGTAAGAATTCAATTCAGATCAGATCATCAATCTTGGTAAAACCACAAGGTAAGATTTTTGTTTCTTACAGTACTGTAAATGAGTCAGGAAGATTCTTTTAAGTCAATGAGAGGTATTCTGAAGCAGTTGATGAATTAGGGGAAACTAGGGGCAGCCATTAAGTGAATGATTAGCCTTTGAATTTATGCTGCTGTGCATTTAACATGGGATATCCTGGATTTTTTGGGCGTGGGTGGCACTGTGGGTTAAACCACAGAGCCTAGGACTTGCCGATCAGAAGGTTGGCGGTTCGAATCCCTGCAACGGGGTGAGCTCACGTTGCTCGGTCCCTGCTCCTGCCAACCTAGCAGTTCGAAAGCACGTCAAAGTGCAAGTAGATAAATAGGTACTGCTCTGGCGGGAAGGGAGGTCAGTACCTCAAAGCTGCTAAGTGGAGTTTAGAGGAAGCTGGTGTTATGGAGCCTGGATGAGCCAATAGTCTCCCATGCTCTCCAATCAGCCCTGCAGTATGGGAGGTTTGCATTGACTAAGCCATCCTTCCTCCTCCAAGATCCAGCGGCGCCATGCAATGTGGTCGGTTATGTGGGGCATAGCTTACCTCAGGCATCCCCAAACGTGGCCCTCCAAATGACCGGGACTACAAAACACATCATCCCTAGCTAACAGGAATGGTTTTTTCCCCTTCCCAGCTTCAATTAGCCTAAAATGTGGGACATTTTATGGTGCAATTTTCTTTGAAGAGTAAAATACCCCACCACAAAAAAAGAGTTATGTTTCTCAGGGATATGGATTTAAGTTGGGTGTTGGTGCTGGAGTGAGGGACAAGAATTAAAGAAAACCACAGAGAACAGGTGCTATGCTGAAGCTAGGTTTAATGCATAAAAGGAAGACAGAGAACATTTTCATTCCAGAAACCAAGGAAGAATTGCCATCCAGGCATTGCAGTAAGGTAATTCAAATATTGATCTTGATGACACTGGTAATACATAGACATTCAGAATTGTATTACGTTTCTATGGCATTCAAATGCAGTACATGTTGCATGCATTCAAACATTTACCCCTCAACTGGTGAAACATTCCACAGCAAAAGCAAAGAAAAAGAAGAATAAGAGGAAATGCATAGTGAATAGAAGTTGGGATCAACACATCCTAGGAAGCAGCTGCACATTTGTAAGACGAACATGGATGAGCCAAGCATCTGGAAATCCAATAAACTTGGTGGTTGTACTGGGGACGCTTCGCACTTCTGGCACCAAGGCCCATGAGATCATCCACCGTGAAGCCATGCCAAGTTCATCAGTTGCTGGTGAGGGCATTCTGCCGGTCTGAGTGCTCTCTTTAATAGCATGAATAGCATCTAGAGGGGCTGCATCCCTGGCCTCCTCCCACAGACGATGTGCCACCACAGGCGGTGTGTCCTCCCACACGAACTGGCTCACACGAGGCAGCGATTATTGGTCCTGGGATAGTCACAACGAATGAAGGTGGCTGGATGACTACTTCCGATGATGGTGTCTGAGTGATGCAACCAACACTGGCAGCAGGATTTATAGCAAGGCTACTTGATGACACTCCACCACCACTTGAACCCCCAAAGCCCCCCCTAATGCCTCCTAAGCCCAGCCCAATGCTTCCTAAGGGCCCCAATGCTGGGCCCAATCCCCCAAAGCCACAACTTGGTTTCAGCGAGCCCAGACCGCCAACTGGATAACAGGATGGGGAGCAACAGGTGGAAGCGTAGCCGCAGGCCATTTTGGACTGCTGGATGCTGGATCTGAAAAGATGATGAGTAAGACAATTTATTGCTGATTCATACCTCCAAGTCATGACAAAAACCACAACCACAACAATGTGCACTACCACCACCAATGAAGGAGAAGAGGAAGAAGAGGAGAGATAATCTGCAAGTTGTGACCCCATCAGGCGGTCTTCTTACAGGTGGCTCCCCACTTCTGGAATGCCCACCCCATTGAGATGTCCCAGGAAGGATCGAAAAGCATCCTTGTTTACCCGCGCGTTTGGTGGCTGAAAAGTGTCCTCCTGCTAACCCTGAAATTATCACCTTTTAAAGCTTTTCTTTTACATTTCCAGGGGTTCTGGGGGGTTTTCCAGACAAAAGCAATTTTTATTTTTGTGGTGGGAACAAGGGGAGAAGACCGGAAAACTCTAAGAATCATAAGAGGTAATTTTATTTCTATCAAAGATTTCTGTCCTTTCCCTTCACATACACATTCCCCTTCTTTGGCTGGGACTATTTTATGTTTGGTTCACCATATGCTGTCGATTGAAGAAGGTTAATAGTATATAAAAAAAAAGTTAAATAAGCAATATCTGACCTAGGAGTGGCCAGTGCCTTCAGTGTTGGTGTGTTCCATTGTAAAACCACTTGTGCCACAGGGAAGTTCACCTTCATTTCCACTTGAAAGAAATCACATTCCTTGTACAGTGGTACCTCAGGTTAAGTACTTAATTCGTTCCAGAGGTCCATTCTTAACCTGAAACCTGTTTTAACCTGAAGCACCACTTTAGCTAATGGTGCCTCCTCCTGCTGCTGTTCTTATCCTGAAGCAAAGTTCTTAACCTGAAGCACTATTTCTGGGTTAGCGGAGTGTGTAACCTGAAGCGTATTTAACCTGAGGTATCACTTTATTATGAACTTTTTGGTTCAGCTCTTATTCTCTACAATAGGGATGATGAACCTGTGGTCCCCCAGATGTCCTTGGTCAACAACTCCAACCATCCTTGGCCCCAGGCTATGGGCTATACTATTGGCTTGATGGTATTTGGAGTGCATCAACACTGAGACAGCCACAGCTTCCCCGCCATTTCTGCAGCAACAGAAAGCAGATATGTTCCATCCTGCACTTGACAGCCCTTAAGATATGGGGCAAGGGCGGGTATATTGCCTCTTCATCACCTCTGCCATCCTCACCCACTTTTCCTTTTCTGTTGTGCTTTTCAGATTGCAAGCCTGTGGCAGAAACTGATCATTTGAAAGGTGTTCTTGGAGCCTTTTGTAGAAGTGTTGGTTAAGGTCATTTTGAGGAAGCAAATGCCAAAAAGCTCATTTTCAAGACTCTGAATATATGTACCCCTGCAAAAATACTTTGCCATTCATGACCGAAGCCATTGCTTGTCACCAGGTTCAATGAGGAGATTTATCTCCACTTCCCAATCATTGGCCCAAGTGAAGAAGAGAAGAGTTTGGATTTGATATCCCGCTTTATCACTACCCGAAAGAGTCTCAAAGCAGCTAGCATACTCCTTTCCCTTCCTCCCACACAACAAACACTCTGTGAGGTGAGCGGGGCTGAGAGACTTCAGAGAAGTGTGACTGGCCCAAGGTCACCCAGCAGCTGCATGTGGAGGAGCGGAGATGTGAACCCGGTTCCCCAGATTACGAGTCTACCGCTCTTAACCACTACACCGCGCTGGCTCTCTTTAGGCAGCTACCCTTCATTTCTGAGACTGGGAGACCCATCCCTTCCAGAGCAGGCTCTACCTGGAGGTGTAGCTTGTTTCTCCTGATAGAGGAAAGGCTGTAGCACAATAATAGATAACATGCATGGCATTCAAAACAGCCCAGGTTGTGTAGTGATTAAGAGCGGTATAATTGTAATCTGGTGAACCAGGTTCGCGTCTCCTCTCCTCCACATGCAGCTGCTGGGTGACCTTGGACTAGTCATACTTCTTTGAAATCTCTTAGCCCCACTCACCTCACAGAGTGTTTCTTGTGGGGGAAGAAGGGAATATTAGCTACTTTGAGACTCCTTAGGGTAGTGATAAAGCGGAATATCAAATCCAAACTCCTCCTCCTCCTCCTCCTCCTCCTCCTCCTCCTTCTTCTGGTTCAATACCTGGCATCTCAAGGTAAGGCAGGAGAAGGACCTTCCCTGAAACCCAGGAGAGGCACCACCAGACAGTGTAGACTAGGAATTGGGTGGGGGCTTCTGTGGCCCTTCAAATGCTGTTGGACTCCGGTTGGTACAGCCAATGGCCAGGAATGATGGGGGTTGTAGTCCTTTAACTCTGTGAGGACAATAGATATTCCCCATGCCAGCTGTAGAGAGACGGACCATTGCTCTGACTCCGTATGAAAGGAGCCTTTCTTCATCTCTAACCTGTGGGATGCAATCGGCTGGGAGCAGTCAAATACAGCATTCCTTGTTTTGCTAGAGTGGACATGCAAGGGAATGTTTGGTCCAGCCAGTCGAAACTTCCTGTTCCTCCTGGCCTGGATTATCCTTCTTTGCATGTGACTAGTGGGTGGACGTGGCCTTTCCAGACCTGGTAAAAGGACAAGGCATGCTGCCACTCTCTCTCTTTTCCATCTTCTTTTCGTCCTGCGAACTTCCTGGAATGAACGGCTGGCTGCCAGCCAAGCAATCCCCTAGGTCCCTTATGGGATAACACTGTAAGAATAAGTTTGGAATTTTAAGCCTTAAGCCTGCCTTCAGGGATCACACTGTCCTCTGCCTGGTCGTGAGTAAAGTTCCTTTTTATTGCTTATGAGTAAGACTGAGGTGTCTTTATTCTTTTAGGAGAGATTCAAGGGGTCTTACCAGGAAAATATTAGAACACATTTCAATCTGGACAAGCCAGATTGAATTGTGTATTGCCTTAAGAAACTCACGTGAGTTTGCAAAGGTTTTCTGCTGTGTAAAGGGGAAAGGAAAGAAACTTGCTAACGCAAGTTAGGAAGGATATTTATAAACAATATATCCACTCCTGCCACCCTCAAGATTCCCACATAACCTTCCAAAGTGACAAAGAAGATGAGCAAAGAGAAGCAGGTCTGGGTTCAAAGAAGGAGACAGAGAGAGTGAAGTTTGGAAAGGAAGAGGCAGCAAAAGGCATGGAGTTCTCTCACTTACCAAGGTCTGAAGAGAAGAACTCAGGTGAAGGTGAGGGGAGCTGTTGTTAGAATCGTGGGCAGCAAGTCCTTTTATACGATTCTAGGACTGCAAGTCCCTCCCTTGTAGACAAAAACTGCCTTCAGGTGTCCTACCCCCAAAGGCCCTGACTAATTATTGAAAGCACACTTCATCCTGAACCACCCTGTATTCATTAGCAACGTGTTTTATCCAATTCCATTCCCCTTTCATTATCCTGTTGTTGACTCCTTTTTATGATTTAAGACACTTATTAAATTGGTGACAACTCCCCTCCACAATGAATGTAGGTGTGTCTAGGCTACAAGGCCCCTGTCTACTGAATTCTAGAGATTTGTGTAAACCCCATCTTCCCATGCTGGTATGGGTTTATCTGTTTTAAAGATGCCCTTTTATACTTCCCTTATAATCCCTACGTATGTTTGCTTTAAACAAAGCCCTCCAAATTGAATTAAGGGGACATCGGCCTCAAAGGGACCTTCCTTAAGCAAGGCCAGTCATTGGTCCATCCAGCTCAATGTTGCCTACACTTTCACCCTGCAACGTCATTCATTTAATTCATTTATTTAATTAATTGATGTACCGTCCTATACCCCGAGGTCTCAGGGCGGTCAACAAAAAAGATCACAATACAGTGGTATCTCGGGTTAAGTACTTAATTCGTTCCGGAGGTCTGTTCTTAACCTGAAGCACCACTTTATCTAATGGGGCCGCCTGCTGCTGTGCCGCCGGTGCACCATTTCTGTTCTTATCCTGAAGCAAAGTTCTTAACCCGAGGTACTATTTCTGAGTTAGCGGAGTCTGTAACCTGAAGTGTATGTAACCTGAGTTACCACTGTATATAAAATAAAAATAAAAACAATAACCCAATACTACTCCCCCAAAAGAGCCACATTTGAAAAGGGCATAGGATGTCAATCAAATCAACCAGAGGCAGGGGCATCTTACCCATAGAGGCTAGTGGCGCAGGGTATCAGGGGCCAAGTTCTGGAGGGCGCCAGGGAAGAGGCAGAGGCTGGGCGCGGCGCCTCCCGGCATCAGCTTTCCCGCCTCGCTGAAGCAGCGCCATGTCCGGAGCCACCGCCTCTTTCCTGCCGGAGGAGCTGCCCTCCAGCCGCTGCCCGCCTCCTCTAGGCCCGCGAAGCTGCCGGCAGCGCAGTAAAAAGGTTGACAACTCTGGGAAATTGGGGGGGGGGGTGCCAGAGGGAGGCATGATGCCACAGAGGAAAATGTTCCCTATCTGGACAAGGGGTACAGATGGGGAGGAGTTCCTTAGAGCAAGTATTCTTATTGGGAAGGAGAAGGTAAGAGCCAGAACTCCAGGCAGAGGCCTTACAGGGCTAAACCATCTTGGTGTGTGGGCAGAAGGCTGGCTGGGCAACTCAAAACAAATATGTTATGGAAAACTGGGATAAATGTAAGATATATGTTCAAAAATACAGTAAAGGTTTGCTAGCATTCGATTGATGTTGGAGAGAGACTGAGTTGAGAAATAATACCAAGGGTACATATTGGCGCTGCGGATTAAAGCCTCAGCGCCTAGGGCTTGCCGATCGAAAGGTCGGCGGTTCGAATCCCTGCGGCGGGGTGCGCTCCCATTGTTCGGTCCCAGCGCCTGCCAACCTAGCAGTTCGAAAGCACTCTCGGGTGCAAGTAGATTAATAGGGACCGCTTACTAGCGGGAAGGTAAACGGCGTTTCCGTGTGCGGCTCTGGCTCGCCAGAGCAGCGATGTCATGCTGGCCACTTGACCCGGAAGTGTCTCCGGACAGTGCTGGCCCCTGGCCTCTTAAGTGAGATGGGTGCACAACCCTAGAGTCTGTCAAGACTGGCCCGTACGGGCAGGGGTACCTTTACCTTTACTTTACATATTGATATAGGAATGTATTAGATAAAATGTAAAGAAATATACAAGAATAAGAGTACATTCATTTGTAAAAAAAGAATATACAATGGGATAGACAGGAAGTCCAAAGTGTTGGTACATATATGATTTTGAAATAGTTTTTTGTCCTTGTTTTTTGTCCTTTCTTTTAGTATATAAACTTTGTATACATGTTGAAAATTATAGTATAATAAGCCTTCTGATGTAGTATGACAATGTTTACCGATGCAACATAAGAACTTTAATAAATAAATATTATTATTATTTTTAAAAAAGGAAGGCTGGCTGGGAGAGAGGCACAGAGATCTCTGGGAATGCAATGCTGGGCTGCTGTGAAGGTTGGGCTCCTCTTCAGGTGTGTATGCTGGCCATTTAACCGATTTCCGCCTGGGCGCTCTTTGTAACAGACAAATCCAGGCTATGTCTGGGAAATTCCAGGTGTATGGCAACCCTAACATTCTTAAAGGTCCTGTACAACCTGGAAAAGCTCTGCCAAACGGCATCAGGAGGAAAAACGGGGGGAAAGGAAGGGAAGCTCTATTTTGCAAAAGGATTGTGATGGAAACGAAGAGCTGACTCTTCCCCATCCTTTATTGTTTATGGAGTGAACTGAATAATGCTAAGAGGACCTGGAATTTAATTTAATTGGAAGTAGAACTGCTCATTTATGTTCAGTTGGACGGAAGGATGAAAGGAATCTGTGAACTTGCCAAGGAACTGATAAGGTTCATTGAGTCATCTGCAGTTCGACAGGAGTGAGTGTGTCAATGGCCTGAGCCATTCAGTTGTTATGCAATTTGGCCAGGACTTTGAAAGAAGCACCAGTCAAAGCTTGACCAATGGAAAAGACGAATGGGAATTATAATCCAACAACATCTGGAGGGCACTATGATGCTCACCTCTGGTCTACGCAAATTGAGACGCAAGCTGTCTTCCATGGTTTCATGTAGGAATCATTTCTCAGTCCTACTTGAAGGTGTTGGCGATTGAACCCGAGACCTGCTGTGTGTGATGCACTTATTGTACCACTGAGCCACTTCTCTGTGACAGAAGCATTCGATTGTAAGCAACAAAATAGATTTTGGATTCATGGTACTGGTGTCTGTGTGGTGCCCATGATAGTCTCTCCAGTTACGTTTACGTTTCTGGTTTTGTTTCCTGTCTAATACCTTTCGCATACGTCTACTCCTTGGGCTCATAGGATTAATTGCCTCCTTTACCAGTGAGGAAGTATTCCCCTCCTGCTTTCTGAGCCTACCTGTGCTTCTTGAGCGAGTTGGCTTCTCTCCATCCCACCTTCTACTATTGTCTTATCTGCATTCATTTCAGTGTCAGGGGGAGAGGGAGCAGACAGCCAACTGCTCCCAGCTGTCTGAGAGAAATGCAAGCTGTCCTGCTGCTGGCTGCTGGCTGCTTCCTAACTCATGCTGTGCCTTTCTGAGTTCCTGACAACAGGTGTCTGAGCTATCCATAGTTGTCTATGGATAGTATGAACACCTGCTGTTTTTCATTTCTGAATCCAGCCTTAATTATGCCCACAGTAGTCAAGGAACATTGTGTCCCTAGACATATGAGCAACTTCTCCCACCTACTTTTGATTGCATATGGCTACCCTGTAATATTGAAGAAATCAAAGCAGCACTTTAATTATGTGACTTCACCAAAGCAGAGAGAGAGGACTCAATGTGCTCAAGGGGTTTCATGCTCCAAGCCTTGTTCCCCCATAATAGTCGGCTTTCAGAATGAGTGTAAGTTGGTGGAGGGAATCACTTCCCCCTCTTAGGCATATCCATTGTGCTTTCTTTTCTCCTGTGACATTTTGTATTAAGATTCATTGCAAGCTACCTGGACCCTCTCTGTTTATGGAGACAAGGAATACACACACACAGGCAAAGGGAACATTCTTTCATATGTCGTGGACATGTAAAAGGGGGAAAGAGTATTGGGAAGTGATCTATAATGAATTGAAAGAAATGTTTCAAAGTACTTTTGCCCCAAAACACCAGAGTCCTTTCTGTGTGGGATAATTCACAGAAATCCCCAGGTGTCAGAAAAGGTTATTCATGTATGCAACAATTGCAGTCTGTGTTTGGTCAACCCAAAAATGGAAAACGAGCAAGGTCCCAACCAAAGAAGCTTGGCAACCTAAGTTGACAAAATACACACAACTTGCAGAATTAACATATAGAATAAGAGAACAAAAAGAACATAAAGAAGATTTGAAAACATTTATTGAATATATGGAAAATAATTGTGTACAGTTGAAAATGCTGGCAGCGGAGACGCGAACAAAGATCAACTAAATATCAAGTTTTGGGAGACACGAGATGCCAATAGGCTGTCTCAACAGGGAAGATTTAGCCTGCCACAGAAAAAGCAGCCACAGAGAAAGCAGCCTCTCTCATGTCACAACCATCCACACATCAGATATTGATGGGACAAAGAAAAGGAATGTAGATGTCAGTCTACTTTCAACCTATGTCACATTCCCTCCTAAGTTCTGGTTCCCAGTTATTCTGTGACTGATTAATTTTTAAAAGCACTTTATTGGAAACTCAATTTTTCAAAGCAAAACAAAACAAAAACAAAAACACCCCCCCCCCATTACAGTGCTACCTCATGTTACAGACGCTTCATATTACAGACTCCGCTAACCCAGAAATAGTACCTCGGGTTAAGAACTTTGCTTCAGGATGAGAACAGAAATTGTGCCGCGGCAGCGGGAGGCCCCATGGCTAAAGTGGTACCTCAGGTTAAGACCATTTTCAGGTTAAGAATGGACCTCCAGAACGAATTAAGTTCTTAACCCGAGGTACCACTGTACATGCAGAGAAATGCTAACCCTGCCTGGGGGTTTTCCTAGCCATTTCCTGGTCAGAGCACTAAAGCTCCTGTCCTACTTGCTAATGTCCCTTTTCCACCATGTTACCTGTTGCATTATGGCACTGTAGCTTTTTGATCTATATGCAGATGTCATTGGGCATGTTGCCACCTTTTGTGTGTGTGCATGCTTCTGTTCTTCAGTGATTCCACCATGAAAAACCAGTGTGATGTAGTTGAAAGCCAGTTGTGGCATAGTGGGAGCCCAGATCCCCACTCAGCCATGAAAACAATGGGAAGACTACAATGCAAAACTTCATTTTCCAGCTTAACAGGGTTACAGATTTCTTTTTCTGGAAGCAACTAACATGGATAAGAACGCTAAAGCAGATAGCACTTGGTTTCCAGAAGTGGCTTTTACATTTTGTGAAAGAACAAATCAAACAGGGATATCACCTGGGCCGGAAACATTGGGAACACTGAACAAAGTGCCGTCTGAATGCAGGCAGGTTAGGTATCCTTAGAAGTGACCAAGGGAGGGATGGCTGCTGGGAGGGGCACAGACAGAATCAATGCCATGGTGGATCTGCAGCAGCAAAACCCCATGCCTTCATCTGCCCTAGTTGAAACAAAACATGTCTCTCCCGTATTGGTCTCTACAGCCATAGCAGGTAATGCAAGCTTGGATAGATGGATGTTACCTTCCTGAATGCAGCCTTGTATTGCAACGGAATGGTCTCTCAAAAGATGCTTTTTAGATAATATTCAAAATAGAACTGCATTACTTTGGAATAAATGAACTAAAATCTTACATCCTGTGTTTCTAGCTTCCACGCCAAGCTACTCAAAAACAGTTTAGGGATGCTGGATTAGATGGTGAGGCTGTTCACTGGATTCATCCAGAGTTCGAACCTTCATTGAATTGAGCCCATTTAGGAGGATCATGGTCGAGTTGGGAGGACACAGCCCTGGAACACCCTGGGTGAGCCCACCCAGAAAGATTAGGGGCTATAAAGGAGTTGAACATCAGGCAGGAAGACACAGGGAATGCCCTTTGGAAGTAGACCCTCAAGCAGGATGGAATCCTCTCCTCTCCACCTGTAAAGTGGAGGATTCAGTACTGTGAGCTTAAATCATAGAAAGGAGTCAACAACAGGATAATGAAAGGGGAATGGAATTGGATAAAACACCTGCTAATGAATACAGGGTGGTTCAGGATGAAGTGTGCTTTCAATAATTAGTCAGGGCCTTTGGGGGTAGGACACCTGAAGGCAGTTTTTGTCTACAAGGGAGGGACCTGCAGTCCTAGAATCGTATAAAAGGACTTGCTGCCCACGATTCTAACAACAGCTCCCCTCACCTTCACCTGAGTACTTCTCTTCAGACCTTGGTAAGTGAGAGAACTCCATGCCTTTTGCTGCCTCTTCGTTTCCAAACTTCACTCTCTCTATCTCCTTCTTTGAACCTTGACTTGCTTCTCTTGGCTCATCTTCTTTGCCACTTTGGAAGGTTATGTGGGAATGTTTAGGGTGGCAGGAGAGGATATATTGTTTATAAATATCCTTCCTAACTTGCGTTAGCAAGTTTCTTTACTTTCCCCTTTAAACAGCAGAAAACCTTTGCAAACTCACGTGAGTTTCTTAAGACAATACGCAATTCAATCTGGCTTGTTCAGATTGAAATATGTTCTAATATTTTCCTGGCAAGACCCATTGAATCCTTCCTAAAAGAATAAAGACATCTCAGTCTTACTCATAAGCAATAAAAATGAACTTTACTCACGACCAGGCAGAGGACAGTGTGATCCCTGAAGGCAGGCTTAAGGCTTAAAATTCCACTGTACAAGGAATGTGATTTCTTTCAAGTGGAAATGAAGGTGAACTTCCCTGTGGCATAAGTGGTTTTGCAATGGAACACACCAACACTGAAGGCACTGGCCACTCCTAGGTCAGATATTGCTTATTTAACTTTTTTATATATACTATTAACCTTCTTCAATCGACAGCATATGGTGAACCAAACATAAAATAGTCCCAGCCAAAGAAGGGGCATGTGTACGTGAAGGGAAAGGACAGAAATCCTTGATAGAAATAAAATAACCTCTTATGTTTCTTAGAGTTTTCCGGTCTTCTCCCCTTGTTCAGCCCACAAAAATAAAAATTGCTTTTGTCTGGAAAAGCCCCAGAACCCCTGTAAATGTAAAAGAAAAGCTTTAAAAGGTGATAATTTCAGGGTTAGCAGGAGGACACTTTTCAGCCACCAAACGCGCGGGTAAACAAGGATGCTTTTCGAACCTTCCTGGGATATCTCAATGGGGTGGGCATTCCAGAAGTGGGGAGCCACCTGTAAGAAGACCGTCTGATGGGGTCACAACTAAGTGAGACAAGCCCAGTGGTGACACCACCAATTGGCCTCCAAGGCTGTCCTGCGGCACTCTTTGTTGGCTTGATTTATTTTTTTATGATATAGACTTGCAGATTATGTTATAATCTCTCCTCTTCTTCCTCTTCTTCTTCTTCTTCACTGGTGGTGGTAGTACACATTGTTGTGGTTGTGGTTTTTGTTATGACTTGGATGCATGAATCAGCAATAAATTGTCTTACTCATCATCTTTTCAGATCCAGCATCCAGTAGTCCAAAATGGCCTGCGGCTACACTTCCACCTGTTGCACCCCATCCTGTTATCCAGTTGGCGGTCTGGGCTCGCTGAAACCAAGTTGTGGCTTTGGGGGCTTTGGGGGAGTGGGCCAAGGATTGGGGGCCTTAGGAAACATTCGGCTGGGCTTAGGAGGCATTGGGGGGGGCTTTGGGGGTTCAAGTGGTGGTGGAGTGTCATCAAGTAGCCTTGCTATAAATCCTGCTGCCAGTGTTGGTTGCATCACTCAGGCACCACCATCGGAAGTAGTCATCCAGCCAGCTCCAGTTAATGTAATCATCCCAGGAGCAATACTCGCTGCCACGTGTGAGCCACTTCGTGTGGGAGGATACACCGCCTGTGGTGGCACATCGTCCGTAGGAGGAGGCCTGGGATGCAGCCCCTCTAGATGCTATTCGTGCTATTAAAGAGAGCACTCAGACCGGCAGAATGCCCTCACCGGCAATTGACGAACTCGGCATGGCTTCACGGTGGATGATCTCATGGACACCTAGGTGCCAGAAACGCCAAGTGCCCTCAGTTCAACCCCCAAGTTTACAGGATTTCCAGATGCTTGGCTCATCCATGTTCATCTTACAAATGTGCAGCTGCTTCCTAAGATGTGTTGTTCTATTCGCTATGCATTTCTTCTTCCTCTGTGCTTTTGCTTTGGGACATATCTCCAGCTTTGGGCAAATCTTTGAATGTATCCAACCACTATTCCTCCCGAATGCCATAGAAACACGATACAACTCTGATTGTGTATGCATTATCTGTCCCATCAATATCTATGTTCGAATTACCTTACCGCAAAGCCTAGAAGATGTTTCTTCCTTTTTTTTCTGGAACAGAAAATATTCTTTGACTTCCTCTATTGCATTAAACTTAGTTTCAGCATTGAACCTGTTCTCTGTGGGGGTTTTCTTATGCTTCCCAATATGGAGGGCAAGTCGGCGCTCCTGAGGAGAATGCTGTTGCACAAGAGAATTTAGAAGCATTTTGTGGGTAAAAGGTGGGCTGGGTGAGGTGTCAGTTAGGTGGATCTGAATTGATTGACTAACTGAGCCCAAAGGGTACTCCTTTATAGTTCCTCGTCATCATGGGGGAGGGGAGTTATAAGTGGGATGCAGCATGGTTCTGCCTTAGGCCCATTGCTGTCCAACACCTTTCTAAATGACTTGGATGAAGGAAATGAGGAATTTGAAGACGACACCAAACTGGGAGGGGAGCTAATGCCGCAGAAGACAGAATCCGAATTCAAAATGACCTTAACGGATTGGAGAACTGGGCCAAAGCTAACAAAATGAATTTCAATAGGAATAAATGTAAGGTTCTGTACTTAGGCAGGAAGAAGCAGCCACATAAACATAAGATGGGGGGGGCACATGGCTTACTAGCAGTACATGTGAAAAGGATCTAGGGGTCTTAGCTGACCACCTGCTTAACATGGGTCACCAGTATGATGCAGCAGCAAAAAAAGGTCATGCTACTCTAGGCTGCCTCAGCAGAAGTGTAGTGTCCAGATCAGGGGAAGTAACAGTAACAGGGGAAGTATTCTGCCTTGGTCAGACGGCATCTGGAATACTGTGTCCAGTTCTGGGTGCCACAGTTTAAGAAGGATGTTGACAACTGGAATGTGTGCAGAGGAGGGCAACCAAGATTATCAA
The DNA here is from genome assembly GCF_965153285.1 of Podarcis tiliguerta. Lineage (NCBI taxonomy): Eukaryota > Metazoa > Chordata > Lepidosauria > Squamata > Lacertidae > Podarcis > Podarcis tiliguerta. The sequence goes on from NC_139549.1 coordinate 7,304,815, forward strand.
GGGTATGGAAACCAAGCCTTACGAGGAATGGTTGAGGGAGTTGGGTGTGTTTAGCCTGGAAAAGAGGAGACCAAGAGGAGATATGACAGCCCTCTTCAAATATCCCAAGGGCTACCAAATGGACAATGAGCGAGCTTGTTTCCTCCTGCAGTGCTGGGTAGGATTTGAACCAATGGTTTCCAGTTACAAGAAATGAGATTCCAATTAGATATCAGGAAGAACTTTATGACACTAAGAACTATTCCAAAGTGGAGGAGACTCTCTTGGGAAGCTGCAGACTCTTCTTGGAGGTTTTTAAGCAGAGGTCGGTTGGCCCTCTGTCATGGATGCTTCAGCTGAGATTCCTGCATTGCAGGGGGTTGGACTAGATGACCCTCAAGGTGCCTTCCAACTCTGCAGTTCTTTTATTCTATGATACTTCTGGATGAAATATTCCCCCCCCCCCATGAAATACCTTCCCAGCCCTGCCAACCAGCAACCCAAATAGTTCAGTGAGGCTCTAACTGTTATTTGGTACTGCTCATATTGATCCAGAGCAAACTCCAACATATAGTTAGCAGAGTAAAAGCTTAAACACGTTGCAAGATTTCCTAAAATAAACCAGAGGGAATTCATTCTTCTTCCAGCAGAGCTTTAGTACTAAAGGTAAATGAGCATAATAGTCACAAATCCATACATCTTCAGGATTGGCACAGTCCATAAGAAATCCAGTTGCAGCGGACTTAAACTTATAATAGCTTACGAAGCCACTTCCGCCCTATGGAGGAGGTGGGGGCTTCACGAACCCACCAGGCGCGCGGAGGCTGGAGCCCAGCCCCACACGATTGGGGGGGATTCCCGGCCGCGTCATCCCCTGGCCAGCCAATCGGCTGGCTCTGAGGGCATGACCTGCCCTATTTAAGGCAAGATGCAGCCAGGGATCTCCCTCTTTGCCGCCTGCCAGCTGTTCCTGCTTCTCCCACCGTCCCGCCCTATAAGGTTTTCATTCCTTGACCTTGCTATGGACCTTGGTTGGTCGCCGTTGAGGAGCCTGGTAGGAATTTTCCCACTTGGCAAATTGGCAACACCCACTTGGTTTTCGCCTACCTCATAGCAAATCACCACAAGTTTCTTGATATTGGCGGTTAGGCATTGGTATTGTTCTGTAGATGGAAGAAGGGAGGTAGCGCCATCACCTGCCCCATGTATTGAAGGGTAGTCCGATAAAGGATTCCGGGGGGTGTGGCCCTCTCCGAAGCCTAGGGATGTGAGGGCCTAAAGCACACCCCCATAGGTGACCCCAGGGAAGCTCCTAGTTTATGTGCATCAGCAGGACTCCCCCTACTGGTGGTTAACCCTTCCCGGACTTCAAGCGGACAGGCTGAAGTCAGATATAGTCGGCTAGGACCAATGCCTAAGCCAATACCTCTCATCACCTGTAACCAATAAAGTTGTGGCCTTATATAGCCCATTAACCTTAATAATTGTGTCATGTGTCATTATTTCCACGGGGGGGGGGGGGGACTCACATGCAATAAGAATAAAACCTTCACCCTAAGCATACTATATACAAACCACCCCACCTGAAGAAAAAAGAGACAGAAAATGAAGCTGAGGCTCCTTCTGGCCTGTTCTTCTAGTCAGCCTGACCTTGATGGAAAGAGATAATACAACCAGTTTGAACCAGATGTTCAACTTCTCTGAAGGAATAACCCAAACCTCAAGGACCTTCTGCTTCTTGCTAGGCAGAATAGATTCTTGCTTGCCAGCTAGAAACTTCCAGCTTGTACCACACAGAGAAGCTTCCAGAACCTTCTTGAATTGGTTAGAATAGAAAAGATCTCTACACATTAGATCAATACATTCTGAACCAAAAAAATGCATACCTAACACTAACAGCCAGGGTTTGGTGGATGGGAAGTTTGCGGAGGAAAATGGTTCCACTCCCTCATGGGTTAGGTCTTTAAAATGAGCACCCACACTATATTGTGGGTGCCTTTTGCGGGATTGCATGCGGTGCTACAGTTCCCAGCGAACTTGCTAGTACAGTGGTACCTTGGGTTAAGAACTTAATTCGTTCTGGAGGTCCATTCTTAACCTGAAACTGTAATGGGGCCTTCTGCTGCCGCCGTGCCACCAGAGCACAATTTCTGTTCTCATCCCAAAGCAAAGTTCTTAACCCGAGGTACTATTTCTGGGTTAGCGGAGTTTGTAACCTGAAGCGTCTGTAACCTGTAGCATCTGTAACCCAAAGTACCACTGAAGAAGGGGGCAGGTCTGCATCTCAGTGTATTATTCAGATGTTCACGGCCAGCCTCAGCTTTAAGTTTCATTTCCTGAGAAGTGGAAACTATGTGGGAACTATTTTTTGACTGATTTATATATGGGGCTGTTTTTAATTGTTCTTACCTTTTTTATGATTGTACCAGTTTTAGTCTTAAGTAACTGTATATTTTATTGTAATAACACACAATGGGACCTTATGGCAAATGGCAAGTAAGAATTCAATTCAGATCAGATCAGATCAGATCATCAATCTTGGTAAAACCACAAGGTAAGATTTTTGTTTCTTACAGTACTGTAAATGAGTCAGGAAGATTCTTTTAAGTCAATGAGAGGTATTCTGAAGCAGTTGATGAATTAGGGGAAACTAGGGGCAGCCATTAAGTGAATGATTAGCCTTTGAATTTATGCTGCTGTGCATTTAACATGGGATATCTTGGATTTTTTGGGCGTGGGTGGCACTATGGGTTAAACCACAGAGCCTAGGACTTGCCGATCAGAAAGTTGCTGGTTCGAATCCCTGCAACGGGGTGAGCTCACGTTGCTCGGTCCCTGCTCCTGCCAACCTAGCAGTTCGAAAGCACGGCAAAGTGCAAGTAGATAAATAGGTACCGCTCTGGCGGGAAGGGAGGTCAGTACCTCAAAGCTGCTAAGTGGAGTTTAGAGGAAGCTGGTGTTATGGAGCCTGGATGAGCCAATAGTCTCCCATGCTCTCCAATCAGCCCTGCAGTTTGGGAGGTTTGCATTGACTAAGCCATCCTTTCTCCTCCAAGATCCAGCGGCGCCATGCAATGCGGTCAATTATGTGGGGCATAGCTTACCTCAGGCATCCCCAAACGTGGCCCTCCAAATGACCGGGACTACAAAACACATCATCCCTAGCTAACAGGAATGGTTTTTTCCCCTTCCCAGCTTCAATTAGCCTAAAAGGTGGGACATTTTATGGTGCAATTTTCTTTAAAGAGTAAAATGCCCCACCACAAAAGAGAATTATGTTTCTCAGGGATATGGATTTAAGTTGGGTGTTGGTGCTGGAGTGAGGGACAAGAATTAAAGAAAACCACAGAGAACAGGTGCTATGCTGAAGCTAAGTTTAATGCATAAGAGGAAGACAGAGAACATTTTCATTCCAGAAACCAAGGAAGAATTGCCATCCAGGCATTGCAGTAAGGTAATTCAAATATTGATCTTGATGACACTGGTAATACATAGACATTCAGAATTGTATTACGTTTCTATGGCATTCAAATGCAGTACATGTTGCATGCATTCAAACATTTACCCCTCAACTGGTGAAACATTCCACAGCAAAAGCAAAGAAAAAGAAGAATAAGAGGAAATGCATAGTGAATAGAAGTTGGAATCAACACATCCTAGGAAGCAGCTGCACATTTGTAAGACGAACATGGATGAGCCAAGCATCTGGAAATCCAATAAACTTAGTGGTTGTACTGGGGACGCTTCGCACTTCTGGCACCAAGGCCCATGAGATCATCCACCGTGAAGCCATGCCAAGTTCATCAGTTGCTGGTGAGGGCATTCTGCCGGTCTGAGTGCTCTCTTTAATAGCATGAATAGCATCTAGAGGGGCTGCATCCCTGGCCTCCTCCCACAGACGATGTGCCACCACAGGCGGTGTGTCCTCCCACACGAACTGGCTCACACGAGGCAGCGATTATTGGTCCTGGGATAGTCACAACGAATGAAGGTGGCTGGATGACTACTTCCGATGATGGTGCCTGATTGATGCAACCAACACTGGCAGCAGGATTTATAGCGAGGCTACTTGATGACACTCCACCACTTGAACCCCCAAAGCCCCCCCCCCCAATGCCTCCTAAGCCCAGCCGAATGCTTCCTAAGGCCCCCAATCCTTGGCCCAGTCCCCCAAAGCCCCCAAAGCCACAACTTGGTTTCAGCGAGCCCAGACCGCCAACTGGATAACAGGATGGGGTGCAACAGGTGGAAGTGTAGCCGCAGGCCATTTTGGACTGCTGGATGCTGGATCTGAAAAGATGATGAGTAAGACAATTTATTGCTGATTCATGCATCCAAGTCATGACAAAAACCACAACCACAACAATGTGCACTACCACCACCAGTGAAGGAGAAGAGGAAGAAGAGGAAGAAGAGGAGAGATTATAACATAATCTGCAAGTTGTGACCCCATCAGACGATCTTCTTACAGGTGGCTCCCCACTTCTGGAATGCCCACCCCATTGAGATGTCCCAGGAAGGATCAAAAAGCATCCTTGTTTACCCGCGCGTTTGGTGGCTGAAAAGTGTCCTCCTGCTAACCCTGAAATTTTCACCTTTTAAAGCTTTTCTTTTACATTTTCAGGGGTTCTGGGGGTTTTCCAGACAAAAGCAATTTTTATTTTTGTGCGCTGAACAAGGGGAGAAGAGCGGAAAACTCTAAGAAACATAAGAGGTTATTTTATTTCTATCAAAGATTTCTGTCCTCTCCCTTCCCGTACACATGCCCCTTCTTTGGCTGGGACTATTTTATGTTTCGTTCACCATATGCTGTCGATTGAAGAAGGTTAATAGTATATAAAAAAAAGTTAAATAAGCAATATCTGACCTAGGAGTGGCCAGTGCCTTCAGTGTTGGTGTGTTCCATTGTAACACCACTTGTGCCACAGGGAAGTTCACCTTCATTTCCACTTGAAAGAAATCGCATTCCTTGTACACCACTTGTGCCACAGGGAAGTTCACCTTCATTTCCACTTGAAAGAAATCGCATTCCTCAGGTTAAGTACTTAATTCGTTCCAGAGGTCCATTCTTAACCTGAAACCTGTTTTTAACCTGAAGCACCACTTTAGCTAATGGTGCCTCCTCCTGCTGCTGTTCTTATCCTGAAGCAAAGTTCTTAACCTGAAGCACTATTTCTGGGTTAGCGGAGTGTGTAACCTGAAGCGTATTTAACCTGAGGTATCACTTTATTATGAACTTTTTGGTTCAGCTCTTATTCTCTACAATAGGGATGATGAACCTGTGGTCCCCCAGATGTCCTTGGTCAACAACTCCAACCATCCTTGGCCCCAGGCTGTGGGCTATACTATTGGCTTGATGGTATTTGGAGTGCATCAACACTGAGACAGTCACAGCTTCCCCGCCATTTCTGCAGCAACAGAAAGCAGATATGTTCCATCCTGCACTTGACAGCCCTTAAGATATGGGGCAAGGGCAGGTTTATTGCCTCTTCATCACCTCTGCCATCCTCACCCACTTTTCCTTTTCTGTTGTGCTTTTCAGATTGCAAGCCTGTGGCAGAAACTGATCATTTGAAAGGTGTTCTTGGAGCCTTTTGTAGAAGTGTTGGTTAAGGTCATTTTGAGGAAGCAAATGGCAAAAAGCTCATTTTCAAGACTCTGAATATATGTACCCCTGCAAAAATACTTTGCCATTCATGACCGAAGCCATTGCTTGTCAATAGGTTCAATGAGGAGATTTATCTCCACTTCCCAATAATTGGCCCAAGTGAAGAAGAGAAGAGTTTGGATTTGATATCCCGCTTTATCACTACCAGAAGGAGTCTCAAAGCAGCTAGCATACTCCTTTCCCTTCCTCCCACACAACAAACACTCTGTGAGGTGAGCGGGGCTGAGAGACTTCAGAGAAGTGTGACTGGCCCAAGGTCACCCAGCAGCTGCATGTGGAGGAGCGGAGATGTGAACCCGGTTCCCCAGATTATGAGTCTACCGCTCTTAACCACTACACCGCGCTGGCTCTCTTTAGGCAGCTACCCTTCATTTCTGAGACTGGGAGACCCATCCCTTCCAGAGCAGGCTCTACCTGGAGGTATAGCTTGTTTCTCCTGATAGAGGAAAGGCTGTAGCACAATAACATGCATGGCATTGAAAACAGCCCAGGTGGTGTAGTGATTAAGAGCGGTATAATTGTAATCTGGTGAACCAGGTTCACGTCTCCTCTCCTCCACATGCAGCTGCTGGGTGACCTTGGACTAGTCATACTTCTTTGAAATCTCTTAGCCCCACTCACCTCACAGAGTGTTTGTTGTGGGGGAGGAAGGGAATATTAGCCACTTTGAGACTCCTTAGGGTAGTGATAAAGCGGAATATCAAATCCAAACTCCTCCTCCTCCTCCTCCTCCTCCTCCTTCTTCTTCTGGTTCAATACCTGGCATCTCAAGGTAAGGTAGCAGAAGGACCTTCCCTGAAACCCAGGAGAGGCACCACCAGACAGTGTAGACTAGGAATTGGGTGGGGGCTTCTGTAGCCCTTCAAATGCTGTTGGACTCCGGTTGGTACAGCCAATGGCCAGGAATGATGGGAGTTGTAGTCCTTTAACTCTGTGAGGACAATAGATATTCCCCATCCCAGCTGTAGAGAGACAGACCATTGCTCTGACTCCGTATGAAAGGAGCCTTTCTTCATCTCTAACCTGTGGGATGCAATCGGCTGGGAGCAGTCAAATACAGCATTCCTTGTTTTGCTAGAGTGGACATGCAAGGGAATGTTTGGTCCAGCCAGTCGAAACTTCCTGTTCCTCCTGGTCTGGAGCATCCTTCCTTGCATGTGACTAGTGGGTGGGCGTGGCCTTTCCAGACCTGGTAAAAGGAGAAGGCATACTGCCACTCTCTCTCTTTTCCACCTTCTTTTTGTCCTGCTAACTTCCTGGAATGAACGGCTGGCTGCCAGCCAAACAATCCCCCAGGTCCCTTATGGGATAACACTGTTAGAATAAGTTTCGAATTTTAAGCCTTAAGCCTGCCTTCAGGGATCACACTGTCCTCTGCCTGGTCGTGAGTAAAGTTCCTTTTTATTGCTTATGAGTAAGACTGAGGGGTCTTTATTCTTTTAGGAGAGATTCAAGGGGTCTTACCAGGAAAATATTAGAACACATTTCAATCTGAACAAGCCAGATTGAATTGTGTATTGTCTTAATAAACTCACATGAGTTTGCAACAAGTTTTCTGCTGTGTAAAGGGGAAAGTAAAGAAACTTGCTAACGCAAGTTAGGAAGGATATTTATAAACAATATATCCTCTCCTGCCACCCTCAAGATTCCCACATAACCTTCCAAAGTGACAAAGAAGATGAGCCAAGAGAAGCAGGTCTGGGTTCAAAGAAGGAGACAGAGAGAGTGAAGTTTGGAAAGGAAGAGGCAGCAAAAGGCATGGAGTTCTCTCACTTACCAAGGTCTGAAGAGAAGTACTCAGGTGAAGGTGAGGGGAGCTGTTGTTAGAATCGTGGGCAACAAGTCCTTTTATACGATTCCAGGACTGAAAGTCCCTCCCTTGTAGACAAAAACTGCTTTCAGGTGTCCTACCCCCAAAGGCCCTGACTAATTATTGAAAGAACACTTTATCCTGAACCACCCTGTATTCATTAGCAACGTGTTTTATCCAATTCCATTCCCCTTTCATTATCCTGTTGTTGACTCCTTTTTATGATTTAAGACACTTATTAAATTGGTGACAACTCCCCTCCCTAAAGAATGTAGGTGTGTCTAGGCTACAAGGCCCCTGTCTACTGAATTCTAGAGATTTGTGTAAATCCCATCTTCCCATGCTGGTATGGGTTTATCTGTTTTAAAGATGCCCTTTTATACTTCCCTTATAATCCCTCCATATGTTTGCTTTAAACAAAGCCCTCCAAATTGAATTCAGGGGACATCGGCCTCAGAGGGACCTTCCTTAAGCAAAGCCAGCCATTGGTCCATCCAGCTCAATGTTGCCTACACTTTCACCCTGCAATGTCATTCATTTAATTCATTTATTTAATTAATTGATGTACCGTCCTATACCCAGAGGTCTCAGGGCGGTTAACAAAAAAGATCACAATACAGTGGTATCTCGGGTTAAGTACTTAATTCGTTCCGGAGGTCTGTTCTTAACCTGAAGCACCACTTTATCTAATGGGGCCGCCTGCTGCTGTGCCGCCGGTGCACAATTTCTGTTTCTGTTCTTATCCTGATTTCTGTTCTTATCCTGAAGCAAAGTTCTTAACCCGAGGTACTATTTCTGGGTTAGCGGAGTCTGTAACCTGAAGTGCATGTAACCTGAGTTACCACTGTATATAAAATAAAAATAAAAACAATAACCCAATACTACTCCCCCAATGGAGCCACATTTGAAAAGGGCATAGGATGTCAATCAAATCAACCAGAGGCAGGGGCGTCCTACCCATAGAGGCTAGTGGCGTGGGGTGCCAGGGTGCCAAGTTCTGGAGGGCGCCAGGGAAGAGGCAGAGGCTGGGCGCGGCGCCTCCCGGCATCAGCTCGCCACCCTCACCCGCCTCGTTGAAGCAGCGCCTCCTTTAGGCCCGCGAAGCTGCCGGCAGCGCTGTAAAAAGGTTGACAACTCTGGGAAATTGGGGGGGGGGCAGAGGGATTTTTGCACACAGTGCCGGATATACGTAAGAAGGCCCTGGCACAAGGAGAACTAAGTACCAGGCCAGTACAGAACAATTGGCCTGCACATGCTGTCCTCTCCCTCGCACCCTCAGAAGAAACAGAAGAGAAGGAGGCAAAGGGAGGCATGATGCCACAGAGGAAAATGTTCCCTATCTGGACAAGGGGTACAGATGGGGAGGAGTTCCTTAGAGCAAGTATTCTTATTGGGAAGGAGAAGGTAAGAGCCAGAACTCCAGGCAGAGACCATACAGGGCTAAACCATCTTGGTGTGTGGGCAGAAGGCTGGCTGGGCAACTCAAAACAAATATGCTATGGAAAATTGGGATAGATGTAAGATATATGTTCAAAAATACAGTAAAGGTTCGCTGTCTATGCTAGCATTCGATTGACGTTGGAGAGAGACTGAGTTGAGAAATAAGACCAAGGGTACATATTGATATAGGAATGTATTAGATAAAATGTAAAGAAATACACAAGAATAAGAGTACATTCATTTGTAAAAAAAAGAATATACAATGGGATAGACAGGAAGTCCAAAGTGTTGGTACAGACCGTATTTTTGCTCCATAGGGCACAGCGGCCCATAGGACGCAACAAGTTTTTTTGGGGGGGAATAAAGAAAAAAAAATTATTTCCCCCCAGGCGCTTGCGGGGCAGGCAGCGGGGAGAAGCGCTCTTCTCCCCACCGCCTGCCTTCAGACCAGGTCCGGGGACAGCAGGAAGACGCGCTGCGCCTCCCCGCTGTCCCTGGAGCTTAAGGGGCTGGCAGCGGGGAGAAGCACGCGTCTCCCCGCCGTCAGCCTCCAAACCACATCGGGAGACAGCGGGATGGCGGCGTTCCGCCTCCCCGCTGTCCCCCGACCTTGTGGGGCTGGCGCTGGGGTTCTCCTGAAGTCTGGAGAGCGAGAGCGGTCGGTGCGCACCGACCCCTCTCACTCTCCAGGCTTCAGCGAAAGCCTGCATTCGCTCCATAGGACACACACACATTTCCCCTTCATTTTTGGAGGGGAAAAAGTGCGTCCTATGGAGCGAAAAATACGGTATATGATTTTGAAATAGTTTTTTGTCCTTTCTTTTAGTATATAAACTTTGTATACATGTTGAAAATTATAGTATAATAAGCCTTCTGATGTAATATGATAATGTTTACCGATGCAACATAAGAACTTTAATAAATAATTTTTTATTTTTTTTAAAGGAAGGCTGGCTGGGAGAGAGGCACAGAGATCTCTGGGAATGCAATGCTGGGCTGCTGTGAAGGGCGGGCTCCTCTTCAGGTGAGTATTCTGGCCATTTAACCGATTTCCGGCTGGGCGCTGTTTTTAACAGACAAATCCAGGCTATGTCTGGGAAATTCCAGGTGTATGGCAACCCTAACATTCTTAAAGGTCCTGTACAACCTGGAAAAGCTCTGCCAAACGGCATCAGGAGGAAAAACGGGGGGAAAGGAAGGGAAGCTCTATTTTGCAAAAGGATTATGAGGGAAACGAAGAGCTGACTCTTCCCCATCCTTTATTGTTTATGGAGTGAACTGAATAACGCTAAGAGGACCTGGAATTTAATTTAATTGGAAGTAGAACTGCTCATTTATGTTCAGTTGGACGGAAGGATGAATGGAATCTGTGAACTTGCCAAGGAACTGATAAGGTTCATTGAGTCATCTGCAGTTCGACAGGAGTGAGTGTGTGAATGGCCTGAGCCATTCAGTTGTTATGCAATTTGGCCAGGACTTTGAAACAAGCACCAGTCAAAGCTTGACCAATGGAAAAGACGAATGGGAATTATAATCCAACAACATCTGGAGGGCACTATGATGCTCACCTGTGGTCTACGCAAATTGAGACGCAAGCTGTCCTCCATGGTTTCATGCAGGAATCATTTCTCAGTCCTACTTGAAGGTGTTGGCGATTGAACCCGAGACCTGCTGTGTGTGATGCACTTATTGTACCACTGAGCCACTTCTCTGGGACAGAAGCATTCGATTGTAAGCAACAAAAGAGATTTTGGATTCATGGTACTGGTGTCTGTGTGGTGCCCATGATAGTCTCTCCAGTTACGTTTACGTTTCTGGTTTTGTTTCCTGTCTAATACCTTTCGCATACGTCTACTCCTTGGGCTCATAGGATTAATAGCCTCCTCTTCCAGTGAGGAAATACTCCTCCTCCTTCTTTCTGAGCCTACCTGTGCTTCTTGAGCGAGTTGGCTTCTCTCCATCCCAACTTCTGCTATTGTCTTATCTGCATTCATTTCAGTGTCAGGGGGAGAGGGAGCAGACAGCCCAGTGCTCCCAGCTGTCTGAGAGAAATGCAAGCTGTCCTGCTGCTGGCTGCTGGCTGCTTCCTAACTCATGCTGTGCCTTTCTACGTGCCTTTCTGAGTTCATGACAACAGGTGTCTGAGCTATCCATAGTTGTCTATGGATAGTATGAACACCTGCTGTTTTTCATTTCTGAATCCAGCCTTAATTATGCTCACAGTAGTCAAGGAACATTGTGTCCCTAGACACATGAGCAACTTTTCCCACCTACTTTTGATTGCATATGGCTACCCTGTAATATTGAAGAAATCAAAGCAGCACTTTAATTATGTGACTTCACCAAAGCAGAGAGAGAGGACTCAATGTGCTCAAGGGGTTTCATGCTCCAAGCCTTGTTCCCCCATAATAGTCGGCTTTCAGAATGAGTGTAAATTGGTGGAGGGAATCACTTCCCCCTCTTAGGCATATCCATTGTGCTTTCTTTTCTCCTGTGACATTTTGTATTAAGATTCATTGCAAGCTACCTGGACCCTCTCTGTTTATGGAGACAAGGAATACACACACACAGGCAAAGGGAATATTCTTTCATATGTCGTGGACATGTAAAAGGGGGAAAGAGTATTGGGAAGTGATCTATAATGAATTGAAAGAAATGTTTCAAAGCACTTTTGCCCAAAAACACCAGAGTCCTTTCTGTGTGCGATAATTCACAGAAATCCCCAGGTGTCAGAAAAGGTTATTCATGTATGCAACAATTGCAGTCTGTGTTTGGTCAACCCAAAAATGGAAAACGAGCGAGGTCCCAACCAAAGAAGCTTGGCAACCTAAGTTGACAAAATACACACAACTTGCAGAATTAACATATAGAATAAGAGAACAAAAAGAACATAAAGAAGATTTGAAAACGTTTATTGAATATATGGAAAATAATTGTGTACAGTTGAAAATGCTGGCAGCGGAGACGCGAACAAAGATCAACTAAATATCAAGTTTTGGGAGACACGAGATGCCAATAGGCTGTCTCAACAGGGAAGTTTTAGCCTGCCACAGAAAAAGCAGCCACAGAGAAAGCAGCTTCTCTCATGTCACAACCATCCACACATCAGATATTGATGGGACAAAGAAAAGGAATGTAGATGTTAGTCTACTTTCAACCTATGTCACACTCCCTCCTAAGTTCTGGTTCCCAGTTATTCTGTGACTGATTAATATTTAAAAGCACTTTATTGGAAACTCAATTTTTCAAAGCAAAACAAAACAAAAACAAAAACACCCCCCCCCATTACAGTGCTACCTCGTGTTACAGACGCTTCATGTTACAGACTCCGCTAACCCAGAAATAGTACCTCGGGTTAAGAACTTTGCTTCAGGATGAGAACAGAAATTGTGCCGCGGCAGCGGGAGGCCCCATGGCTAAAGTGGTACCTCAGGTTAAGACCATTTTCAGGTTAAGAATGGACCTCCAGAACGAATTAAGTTCTTAACCCGAGGTACCACTGTACATGCAGAGAAATGCTAACCCTGCCTGGGGGTTTTCCTAGCCATTTCCTGGTCAGAGCACTAAAGCTCCTGTCCTACTTGCTAATGTCCCTTTTCCACCATGTTACCTGTTGCATTATGGAACTGTAGCTTTTTGATCTATATGCAGATGTCATTGGACATGTTGCCACCTTTTGTGTGTGTGCATGCTTCTGTTCTTCAGTGATTCCACCATGAAAAACCAGTGTGATGTAGTTGAAAGCCAGTTGTGGCATAGTGGGAGCCCAGATCCCCACTCAGCCATGAAAACAATGGGAAGACTACAATGCAAAACTTTATTTTCCAGCTTAACAGGGTTACAGATTTCCTTTTCTTTTTCTGGAAGCAACTAACATGGATAAGAACGCTAAATCAGATAGCACTTGGTTTCCAGAAGTGGCTTTTACATTTTGTGAAAGAACAAATCAAACAGGGATATCACCTGGGCCGGAAACATTGGGAACACTGAACAAAGTGCCGTCTGAATGCAGGCAGGTTATGTATCCTTAGAAGTGACCAAGGGAGGGATGGCTGCTGGGAGGGGCACAGACAGAATCAATGCCATGGTGGATCTGCAGCAGCAAAACCCCATGCCTTCATCTGCCCCGGTTGAAACAAAACATGTCTCTCCCGTATTGGTCTCTACAGCCATAGCAGGGGATGCAAGCTTCAAACAGTTTGACTTCTTCCCCAAAGGCAGACTGTGCCATTGTCTCCCAAGACAGATGGATGTTACCTTCCTGAATACAGCCTTGTATTGCAACTGAATGGTCTCTCAAAAGATGCTTTTTAGAAAATATTCAAAATAGAACTGCATTACTTTGGAATAAATGAACTAAAATCTTACATCCTGTGTTTCTAGCTTCCACGCCAAGCTACTCAAAAACAGTTTAGGGATGCTGGATTAGATGGAGAGGCTGTTCACTGGATTCATCCAGACTTTGAACCTTCACTGAATTGAGCCAATCTGGGAGGATCATGGTCGAGTTGGGAGGACACAGCCCTGGAACACCCTGGGTGAGCCCACCCAGAAAGATCAGGGGCTATAAAGGAGTTGAACATCAGGCAGGGGGGCCCTTTGGAAGTAGACCCCCAAGCAGGATTTAATCCTCCCCTGTCCACCTGTAAAGTGGAGGATTCAGTACTGTGGGCTTAAATCATAGAAAGGAGTCAACAACAGGATAATGAAAGGGGAATGGAATTGGATAAAACACCTGCTAATGAATACAGGGTGGTTCAGGATGAAGTGTGCTTTCAATAATTAGTCAGGGCCTTTGGGGGTAGGACACCTGAAGGCAGTTTTTGTCTACAAGGGAGGGACCTGCAGTCCTAGAATCGTATAAAAGGACTTGCTGCCCACGATTCTAACAACAGCTCCCCTCACCTTCACCTGAGTACTTCTCTTCAGACCTTGGTAAGTGAGAGAACTCCATGCCTTTTGCTGCCTCTTCGTTTCCAAACTTCACTCTCTCTATCTCCTTCTTTGAACCTTGACTTGCTTCTCTTGGCTCATCTTCTTTGCCACTTTGGAAGGTTATGTGGGAATGTTTAGGGTTGCAGGAGAGGATATATTGTTTATAAATATCCTTCCTAACTTGCGTTAGCAAGTTTCTTTACTTTCCCCTTTAAACAGCAGAAAACCTTTGCAAACTCACGTGAGTTTCTTAAGACAATACGCAATTCAATCTGGCTTGTTCAGATTGAAATATGTTCTAATATTTTCCTGGCAAGACCCATTGAATCCTTCCTAAAAGAATAAAGACATCTCAGTCTTACTCATAAGCAATAAAAATGAACTTTACTCACGACCAGGCAGAGGACAGTGTGATCCCTGAAGGCAGGCTTAAGGCTTAAAATTCCACTGTACAAGGAATGTGATTTCTTTCAAGTGGAAATGAAGGTGAACTTCCCTGTGGCACAAGTGGTTTTGCAATGGAACACACCAACACTGAAGGCACTGGCCACTCCTAGGTCAGATATTGCTTATTTAACTTTTTTTTATATACTATTAACCTTCTTCAATCGACAGCATATGGTGAACCAAACATAAAATAGCCCCAGCCAAAGAAGGGGCATGTGTACGTGAAGGGAAAGGACAGAAATCCTTGATAGAAATAAAATAACCTCTTATGTTTCTTAGAGTTTTCCGGTCTTCTCCCCTTGTTCAGCCCACAAAAATAAAAATTGCTTTTGTCTGGAAAAGCCCCAGGACCCCTGTAAATGTAAAAGAAAAGCTTTAAAAGGTGATAATTTCAGGGTTAGCAGGAGGACACTTTTCAGCCACCAAACGCGCGGGTAAACAAGGATGCTTTTCGATCCTTCCTGGGATATCTCAATGGGGTGGGCATTCCAGAAGTGGGGAGCCACCTGTAAGAAGACCGTCTGATGGGGTCACAACTAAGTGAGACAAGCCCAGTGGTGACACCACCAATTGGCCTCCAAGGCTGTCCTGCGGCACTCTTTGTTGGCTTGATTTATTTTTTTATGATATAGACTTGCAGATTATGTTATAATCTCTCCTCTTCTTCCTCTTCTTCTTCTTCACTGGTGGTGGTAGTACACATTGTTGTGGTTGTGGTTTTTGTTACGACTTGGATGCATGAATCAGCAATAAATTGTCTTACTCATCATCTTTTCAGATCCAGCATCCAGTAGTCCAAAATGGCCTGCGGCTACACTTCCACCTGTTGCACCCCATCCTGTTATCCAGTTGGCGGTCTGGGCTCGCTGAAACCAAGTTGTGGCTTTGGGGGCTTTGGGGGAGTGGGCCAAGGATTGGAGGCCTTAGGAAACATTCGGCTGGGCTTAGGAGGCATTGGGGGGGGCTTTGGGGGTTCAAGTGGTGGTGGAGTGTCATCAAGTAGCCTTGCTATAAATCCTGCTGCCAGTGTTGGTTGCATCACTCAGGCACCACCATCGGAAGTAGTCATCCAGCCAGCTCCAGTTAATGTAATCATCCCAGGAGCAATACTCGCTGCCACGTGTGAGCCACTTCGTGTGGGAGGATACACAGCCTGTGGTGGCACATCGTCCGTAGGAGGAGGCCTGGGATGCAGCCCCTCTAGATGCTATTCGTGCTATTAAAGAGAGCACTCAGACCGGCAGAATGCCCTCACCGGCAATTGACGAACTCGGCATGGCTTCACGGTGGATGATCTCATGGACACCTAGGTGCCAGAAACGCCAAGTGCCCTCAGTTCAACCCCCAAGTTTACAGGATTTCCAGATGCTTGGCTCATCCATGTTCGTCTTACAAATGTGCAGCTGCTTCCTAAGATGTGTTGTTCTATTCGCTATGCATTTCTTCTTCCTCTGTGCTTTTGCTTTGGGACATATCTCCAGCTTTGGGCAAATCTTTGAATGTATCCAACCACTATTCCTCCCGAATGCCATAGAAACACGATACAATTCTGATTGTGTATGCATTATCTGTCCCATCAATATCTATGTTTGAATTACCTTACCGCAAAGCCTAGAAGATGTTTCTTCCTTTTTTTTCTGGAACAGAAAATATTCTCTGACTTCCTCTATTGCATTAAACTTAGTTTCAGCATTGAACCTGTTCTCTGTGGGGGTTTTCTTATGCTTCCCAATATGGAGGGCAAGTCGGCGCTCCTGAGGAGAATGCTGTTGCACAAGAGAATTTAGAAGCATTTTGTGGGTAAAAGGTGGGCTGGGTGAGGTGTCAGTTAGGTGGATTTGAATTGATTGACTAACTGAGCCCAAAGGGTACTCCTTTATAGTTCCTCGTCATCATGGGGGAGGGGAGTTATAAGTGGGATGCAGCAGGGTTCTGCCTTAGGCCCATTGCTGTCCAACACCTTTCTAAATGACTTGGATGAAGGAAATGAGGAATTTGAAGATGACACCAAACTGGGAGGGGTAGCTAATGCCGCAGAAGACAGAATCAGAATTCAAAATGACCTTAATGGATTGGAGAACTGGGCCAGAGCTAACAAAATGAATTTCAATAGGAATAAATGTAAGGCTCTGTACTTAGGCAGGAAGAAGCAGCCACATAAACATAAGATGGGGGGGGGGCACATGGCTTACAAGCAGTACATGTGAAAAAGATCTAGGGGTCTTAGCTGACCACCTGCTTAACATGGGTCACCAGTATGATGCAGCAGCAAAAAAAGGTCATGCTACTCTAGGCTGCCTCAGCAGAAGTCTAGTGTCCAGATCAGGGGAAGTAACAGTACCTCTCTATTCTGCCTTGGTCAGACGGCATCTGGAATACTGTGTCCAGTTCTGGGTGCCACAGTTTAAGAAGGATGTTGACAACTGGAATGCGTGCAGAGGAGGGCAACCAAGATTATCAAGGGTATGGAAACCAAGCCTTACGAGGAATGGTTGAGGGAGTTGGGTGTGTTTAGCCTGGAAAAGAGGAGACCAAGAGGAGATATGACAGCCCTCTTCAAATATCCCAAGGGCTACCAAATGGACAATGAGCGAGCTTGTTTCCTCCTGCACTGCTGGGTAGGATTTGAACCAATGGTTTCCAGTTACAAGAAATGAGATCCAAATTAAATATCAGGAAGAACTTTATGACACTAAGAACTATTCCAAAGTGGAGCTGACTCTCCTTGGAGGTTTTTAAGCAGAGGTCGGTTGGCCCTCTGTCATGGATGCTTCAGCTGAGATTCCTGCATTGCAGGGGGTTGGACTAGATGACCCTCAAGGTGCCTTCCAACTCTGCAGTTCTTTTATTCTATGATACTTCTGGAGGAAATATTTTTTCCCCTATGAAATACCTTCCCAGCCCTGCCAACCAGCAACCCAAATAGTTCAGTGAGGCACTAACTGTTATTTGGTACTGCTCATATTGATCCAGAGCAAACTCCAACATATAGTTAGCAGAGTAAAGCTTAAACACGTTGCAAGATTTCCCAAAATAAACCAGAGGGAATTCATTTTTCATCCAGCAGAGCTTTAGTACTGAAGGCAAATGAGAATAATAGTCACAAATCCATACATCTTGAGGATTGGCACAGTCCATAAGAAATCCAGTTGCAGCGGACTTAAACTTATAATAGCTTACGAAG